>NC_134209.1:65708928-66323392 GCF_965140235.1 Caretta caretta | reverse complement strand
TATGATGCAGCTTTACTTGTTACCTTTTTATCAAGCTTTTTAGCCATACCACACTGATTTAAAAAAAAATATCTTTGCTTAACTCACCTATTAAAGTCCATTTTTAAAACCATTTTCAGTGTATCTGGGGATTTAATTACAGCACTTTAATGTGAGCATGGAAGCCTTATCTCTTCTTGCATTGTACCTTTGTAGCTGGCTTTTGTGATTTGTTTTGGACTTAAGTCAGAACTTTTTGTACTGTGCAAAGGTTAATAACGCCGAACAGCCATTTACAGAGCTAGAGTCTGTTCTTGCCATTTCATGAGAACAAGGCAGGAGATAATTTAAAGCACATTGTGCAACTAACTTGTTTTGTATTGCGTTGTTACAGCAGCACTATACTGGACTGGCTCTGTGCAATGTATCATGATATGAGACCTACAAGATGCCTTTTATCTCTTTTTAGGATTATCGTTGTCGCTAACCATGCTAGCAATAGTACAAGCCCTGATGTGGATCATCCTCATATATTTTCATAAAGTTCTAGTCCTAACTAAAATAATCCAGCAGCCTACATCCTAGGAGTCTTGTGGTAGCCGCAGAGACATTTGTTCTGCAATATCACCAAGATTTTCTGGAAAGTTTTGATATTCAATTCCACCTCACGTTTTAGAGGAGTATCATGCAGCCAACAGCAGAGCTACTGTGTGTTCTCTTCTCTCTTTGGCCACCTGATAAAATATTTACAAATGACACCTGCCTGAGACATATAGGATCTCATTTTCAAACACAGGAACTCAAAATGTACCTGCAAAATATGGGGTACTTTGAGGATGCAATTGCATCTGTAGTGTATACAATTATCTATTTGAGCTTGTGCGCACATTTTGTAGATGCAACTTAGGTGCATATGTCTGAAGAAATGACCTATAATACAAAGGACACTGGGCCAAATTCATCCATGGTCTGCATCAGCTTCTGCTGGTGTAGACCCTGTTGGAGGGCCCTTGTGCCAATGAGTCGATTTAAAGCTGTCCTCTCCCAGGAATGAATTCCTCTTGCTGTGCAGCCTGCAGAGATGCAGTGTGCACTGCTCTATGCCAGTGGCGATGAATGGATAGACATTTCAAAGTCAGTGTGGCACAAAATACAAGTTCTGATTTATTCACTATACTGCTGCTTTCCTAAATCTTTGCTAAACCGAAATATATTTTAAGCTTAAGACCTTTACCATACTGTTACTTAAACCTTACAATATGTATCATATCAATATTCCAAAAACATGACACAATCAGATTACATTAAGTTGCCTAGTTCCTTAGCATATATTTTGGAATGGGACAGATGTTAACCTACAATATGTACAAGTAAATCATGTATAAAGAAAAGCAACGTGCAACAGTTGATTAGCAAAGTGTGGATTTCATTGTTTTTCAGTGCTGCATTTGCACTGTTTGTAAAAGAACCCTCATGGCCAGGATGTTAATACTGAGATTTTTGTGGGAAGAGAGAAATGTTTATACAGTGAAAAACATACACTGCCTCCTAACGTAGAAATGAAAGTGCAGCCCACTTTAATGAAGACCAGATATTCTCAGAGAAATAGGCAAAGAAAGTCTGTCAATGGAACATATTTATTGTGAAGTAGATCCTGGCACTCATTACCAGAACTTTTTGCAATGACATATATTGTAAATACTAGAATGGTAATAGAAGAGCCCCCTTTATCACACTTCATACTGATTTCTGGACTGGTTGTGAGGTTGATTCCATTCAGCTGGGATTTCTCATTCTTTTAAAATTAAATAAATGTGTACGTAGTCCAGAGTAATGACTCAAGCCCCAATCCAGTAAAGCATTTTATCACATAGTTAATGTAAACCATCTGATGATGTCCATCCCCATTCAGCAAAGCACTTAAGCACATGCTCATGCCTGATTGACTGCAGCCTTTAGCGCTTTGCTGAAGTGGGGCCTATGTCTAGCCTATGGCATTTACAGTAGCTACACCCCTAAGTAGTGCAGGCTTTGGAGCTGCACTGTCATTCCTTTTCCTTCCTCCTCCCCCTCCCCCAGCATGCAATGGGAGTGCACAAAATGTGCACTATTCCGGCAATAGCCCAGATTGCAGCAAATTTCCCCACAGTGATATACAGTAAACACTGTGCTAAGACACTCAACAAAGCATAACCTTTTTCAGCAAAGTGCAGCTTAGTGTATAGTTGATGGCCATATGGTGCTGCTCCTTTCCTTGCTTGTGGGTGAAGTTTTTGTTGTCAAAATAGGAAAACAAATTAATAGATTCTCTAGTTCTTAACTCCTTTGCAGCCTAGGTACTTGGAGCTTAGAAGGTGCAGCCCCTCAAAAAAAAAAAAAAAACAGTTTGAGAGCCCCTTGATATGATATTAAACATCACAATGTATTAAATTGGCCAGCAACATCATTCAATAAATCATAACTTTTTTCCATTGGAATAAGCAATTATCAGACTATCAAAGTTGTGGTCTTCCAATTAATAACATATGTCGTCTGCCTTTGCTTATCTGGGTCTAAGTCCTGTCAAAAAACACCCTCCTTCTCTCTGGGTTTGTTTTTTTTTTGTATTTTTTTTTTAGCATCACTGTTCTTTTCCAAATAAGGAAACTATAGCCACAGAGTGAGTCTGCCAAGCTTTAGCTTAGCATACTGCCTCATATTTGCAGTTCTGAAATCTGCTTTTTATGAGGCCTTTCCTCTTCTGCAGCAAATTGTTCTGTTATTTCTGTAATCCTCAGCCAGTAATTTGGCCTGCCTGCCTGGATCCCCTCTCCATCCTCCTGATACAGTCCCGCTGTCTAAACAAAGGACAGACATGGCATTGGTTCCAGCTGAACCTGAATCAAAACAGTCTAGCGTATAGCTATTCCCTCCCAGTGAACCACTTTTCAAGAAATAGATACAAGACACCTTGCTCGATGCATAGAAACAGTGATTATCTTCTTACACAGTTCATGGTGAACTCCAAAACAAAATTGAAATTTTTTCCATTTTGCTGTAATTCAAATAAAGTTGTTCCCAGAGACTTCGGTTAGGACTAGTCTCATTGTGCTAGATGCTGTATTGTTCCTGAAGAATTTGCAGTCTAATTTAAGAAAAGACATATGTGGATGTATCAAATAATTGGCAGTCACTGGAGAGCACCAGTGAAAGGAATATGTGGTTACTCATACTAACTATGCTAAACTGGATTCTGGGAATTTCATTGTGCTGTAGCAGCATCCACGTGGGACGTTACTGCATGGCAATCTGGCGCACTGTAGATTCACATCTTGGTTTGTCATGTAGATAAGGCCTTAGGCTTAGTTCTCAAGAGTAACAGATTGAGTATGTGGGACAAGTAATACCTCAGCCAGTCAAAAACAGAACCAGATAGAGTACACTTATAAAGTTTGTGATGATACCAAGATGGGAGGGGTTGCAAATGCTTTGGAGGACAGGATTAGAATTCAAAATGACTTTGACAAACTAGAGAAATGGTCTAAAATAGGAAGAAATTCAGTAAGGAAAAATGCAAAGTATTACGCTTAACAAGGAATAATGAACTGCACAAATAAAAAATGGGAAATGACTGCCTAGGAAGGAGTACTGCAGAAAGGGATCTGGGGGTTATATGGTTTACAAACCAAATATGAGTCAACAACGTAACACTGTTGCAAAAAAGCAATCATCATTCTGGGATGTATTAGCAGGAACGTTGTAAGCAAGGCATGAGAAGTAATTCTTCCACTCTGCTTTGTGCTGATAAGATCTCAGCTGGAGTATTGTGTCTAGTTCTGAGCACGTGCTTCAGGAAAGATGTGGACAAACAGGAGAAAGTCCAGAGGACAGCAACAAAAATGATTTAAAAGTCTAGAAAACTTGACCTATGAGGAAAGACTGGAAAAATTGGGTTTGTTTAGTCTGGAGAAGAGAAGACTGAGGTGGGCGTGATAAGTCTTCAAGTAATTAAAAGGTTGTTATTACGGGTGATAAATTGTTATCCTTAACCACTGAGGACAGGACAAGAAGTAATTAGTTTAAATTGTAGCAAAAGAGATTTAAGTTAGATGTTAAGAAAAACTTCCTAACCTGTAAGGGTAGTTAAGCATTAGAAATTGGCTAGGGAGGATGTGGCATCTCTGTCACTGGAGGGTTTTAAGAACAGGGTAGACAAACACCTGTCAAGGATGGTCTAGTTACTAGTCCTGCCTCAGTGCAGGGGACTGGATTAGATGACCTATCAAGGTCCCTTCCAGTCCTACATTTCTATGATTGTATGTTTCAGTAGTGAATGTAGAATTAATCTTCTTGATTATTTCTGTTGGTTTTGGATAATTCTGAACAGGAATCTAGAAACATATCAACAATTCATGAATGTACAGTTCCTACAATGATCATTAAATAGTTCAGCTTTTGGAAGATGTACAGCTTCTGGAATATTTTCAGTCTTCTACAGTGTAGGGCCAAATATCTTCACCAGACCTCTGTACTGCTCTCCAAAAGCAGCTGACATGAAGTATAGCCTGGACTAAAATAAATGGATTTGGTGGATCCTTCCTCATTAACAATGAAGGACCAGAGTCTTGGCTTACATAAATCTGCATACATTTATCAATTTCAAAGATGTTTCACAAATTTACACCAGCAGAAGGTCTGGCCCAGAATTTTTAGATATGTAGAAAAATATATTCCTTGAGCAATGCAGATCTGGAAATCACCCCAAATCAGATTTGTTGAGAGAGATCCATAATTCTACCAGTATATAATTTGGAGACTGTTTGTTTGCTACTGATCTGCTTGCATGCAAAAGTCCACAGGCAATACCGGGATCATACCATGGATATACCTGATGATAGGATGGAGCACTTGAAAACCAGAGAGATTAGAAATGGGAAGGAGCCTGGGTAAATAAAGCCATTGGCTAAATCACGAATAAGAGAACTAGGCTTTTAAGAGCTGAACTAATTGCATCCATTCCTCAAACAAGAAAGAACCTGAGCATGAAAATGGGAAAAATTGACAATCAGTATGAAATGAATCCAAAATATCAATACAACCTATTAACAGCCATGTGATAAACTAATCAATAGGCAGTAGGGCACAGCTGCTGAACAGTCCACTTACTACCATCAGTAGTCAATGGGGAAAACTCAGAGAGACCAGTGGTTTGGGGGCTTGGACAAAAGGCAAAATATGAAATAAAACAAAGAAATCACAATAAGGTAACATCAATAGTCTCAGGTTGAAGCACAACTACCATGCAAATTTAATCGGATGCCATGAGCATGTGGGTAATAATGTAAGAAAAGAATTTCACAGTCCAAAATAATAATTAACAGAAAATGAAGTAGGAGAAAACATGACTAAGATTGTTGATGCTTGAATATTCAAAAGAGCTCTGCATTGCCCTAACTGATCCCATTGAAGTCAATTGTAAAACTCGTCCTCCTTTCCATGGAAGCAGAGAGAGGCTAAACTAATGCTGAGCTCTATTGAAAACCTTACTCTCATTTTCAGGTACCTATTACAACAGTAATGTTTTCTAGTTCTTTCTTTGCAAAGGTATTTGAGGAACATCTTCAGCAAATTCAAAGGAGCTGGATTGGAGGCTTATGGATTTCAAACACTTTCCAGAAATGCTTCCAAGAGGGCACTCTGTATTTTTGCCAAATATTTTGCAAATCTTTTTGACAAGAGGTGGGTGTTGCATCTGAGAAATACATAGTGCTTGTTTCTATTCTGACAGTTTTTCCTAGTGCCAGAGGCATTCCCCAGGCTGAAAGTGGCCTCTGTGCAGGGTGGCTGCATAGGGTGAGCAAAATACTTCCTTCCACCCATATATAGCTGTGTGTAGGCCTCTTATATATGAGTCTGTACTACGGCAGGACTGCTCATTCCTGCTCCCTCTCACATGTAGAACTCCTGGTCCCTATCCCCACAGCCGAAAAGGGAGCAGGGTGGGGTAGGTCCCCCACCAGTCTGCGGGATGAGTCTGGTGTAATGGGTGGGCAGTCTGCTACATCCCAATAGGGGGAAGGCATCCAAGGAACACACTTGTAGCTTCGTTTTTAAAGGTGCTGAGCATAGCAATAGAATGTGAATGGTCATCACCTCTGGAAATCTGACCATTGATGTCTCTGTGGCCTATTGTACTGTAGCAACCTGTATGGAACTTGGGCGTAGGACCACAGCCTGCAGGAGGGCATCAGTCTGTGTACACAAGACTAGAATGCTAACTACAGTTGCAGCATCTCTGTTTAAAAAAAAAACAACAACAACAACAAAAAAACACTCAATAAAGATCCAATTTAGTTTTACAAGAATTAAATCCTTTCATATTGTTATCCAGTACACAGTACATAAAAAATAGTCCTGTCTGTATTCCTGAATTAGAAACTTTAAGCAAAGGAACTACTCTGGGTTTCTTATGTTTTTCCACTATCCCCTTTCTTCCAATTTCTTTAAGACTGAGTGGTAGTATGATGTTTACTTGCCCTTCTGGGACAGCTTCTCCATAGAAATAACACAGTGGTTTTAAAAAAATACTTTGTTTACAGAGTTCTTCATTCTGATACACTTCAGTTCCAGCAGCTTGGAGACTGAAAATCCCTCAAGGCTTTAAAACAGTTGTAAAAACACGGGCCTCCATTTCTCATTACCAGAAGACTACAGTGAGATTCATGTCTTTAGGTTCCCGCAGAACAACCCATTATTTAGTTTGGAGTCAGTTTATAACTTTTTTCACTCACTGAGATTTATGTTTAGCTCTAACATTAACAGTCTGTGCAAGACCAATTAATGGTTTAAGCATTTTGTGCTGACAGAACACCCAATGTGTTAAATGGCAGCTTTGGTTCTTCTGATATACAGCCTGCTGGCAAAAGCTGCTAAACATAGTCAGGCTTATCACAGTACTAGCACTGGGGAGTGTGGCATTTCTGTGACAGGAAGCCAGCACCATGCACTCCAGACATACGTGCCATTCATCACTCTCCTTTACAAGGACTGAAATGGCATTCCTACACATATCAGCCAAAATCAGTTCTCAGAAAGTGTCATCTGACAAAATCACTGTAATCATTTGGCATGATAGCTACTGAATTCATCATGTCTTGATTGCTTAGATTGACTTTGCAAACAAAGAGAAGAAACAGAGAGAAAGTAATGCAAAGATAATTCGCAGAATTAGTTCCCATGAAGTTGAACAGCTCTAACACTGCATGTCACTGTGACCCGTTTTCCACTTGATGCAGTCAAAATTAACCTTGGAATAAAAAGGGCCCGCAGCACATAGAAAACACTGAAACCAATGGGATGTGAAGGTGCCTAGCACACTGTCAGATAAGGCCCCTCTATTTGAGTGACTGAGATTCCAAATGCAAGTTTTAATATTATGCTGTGCTAAATTTAAATGAAAGATGATTAAATGAATCTTGAGTGCTGGAAGGTTTGGGCAAATTTAGTTCTGCTTTTTAGTTTGAATTTCACTGTCTATAAACTTACATGTTTAAAACCAAGTGAGTCTAAGGCCCTAATCGTGCACTTGCACACATGCATAACTTTAAGTATGAGTAGTCCTATTGCAAAGATATGTCTGAAGTGTGTGAGTAAACTGACTGGGATTATATATGTATGTACATATTTGCAAGACTGGGGACTAAGGTATCAGTGATTGGTTCACAGGTTTTATGGTATGTACCTGGAAAGGCAAATCTTAACTCTCCAGTGCTCCTGAGTCTTAAAATTCAGAATATAATTTCTTCCAGTTTGGCCAGAAATAAAATCAGAGTAACAGTCAACCTGTTTGGACCTGGCTGAACAATGGAAACATTTATTTGAACAATTATTTGATGGAAAAATATCCCCAAATTCACAGTGAGTATTTGCAACTGATTATTTGACCAGCTCCACTCCAGTTGTTATGGTACTTCCACTGTTACTTGTCTGCTGGAACCTAGAAATTCAGAGATGAGCACAGAGGAAAAGTATAATGAAAAATAAAAACAAAGGTTTTTTTGGAACTTCTTAAAAGGTTCAGTTTGAGTCTAGGGTGAAGGGTTGGGGGGATTCTTATTTTATCCAAAGCAGTTCTCTCTCCTTAGTACAATCCAAGCTTCAGAGGTGAACAGTATTAAACCATTGTTTCTTCTAGAAAGAACAAGAAATTAAGTTAATTGATGAATCACTGAATACAGCCAAGTCTAATTCACTCAGAGTGGACTAGGCTTGCTGTGAAGAGGTGAACATCTTCCCCAAGGGAGGGACTTGGCTGTCTCTTGCACAAAGGCTGTCTCAGGACTATTCACAAGAGAGGCCCTGGTGCCAGCTACAAAGGTCACTGCTCATTTGCCCCCTGGCTGAAGGAAAAAACATAACCAGGGAGAAAAATGAACTGCAGAGGAGACTATGTAGTATAGGCAGCAGACAAAAATGTGAGTTGTCACTGGGCTGCGGGGAAGAGAGAGAGAAGCTTGACAAATGGGGAAATGCACCAAAAAGTCTGAGTCCTGATCATCGGTGGGTCCCGATCATCAGTCAGTGGATGGGTTGAGCAGTCCCCCACCATGAAGAATTTTTTTTTAAAAAGTAAGACCTCTAAAGTCTGCTCAAAATAAAAACCATATTCTCCCATAGCTGCCCAAATGCTATGCTGTAATATTATCAAAATTGCCCAGACTACAGGTACTAATCTTATATTTCCTAACTCCAACAGTTATGCTCTTAAATTAAACCATACTCAATATAGAGTGGTGCTGAGAGCACACTTAGAGGGCCTGATTCTCATATAGAATAAGCCCCCTTTACACCATTCTGGCCATGTGAAGGGGCTTAAAATGGGAGTTCATTGCATTTACACTGCCAGAGCTGAATAAAAGTGTGTGTGTGTGTGTGTAAAAACCATCCCCAGCTCTCAGGGAACTGTTTTCCTCTGGGAATAGGAGCAAGACATTTAGTATGTTCTTGCAGAGCCATAGCAGTAGTCCCCCAATATCTGGATCTGGTTTGGAGAGGCAGACAGGCAGGTTGACAAGCAATGAGACGGAGACCAGCTATAGTGAGTGCACTGGGCAGATGTGTATGCTTAGAAGTACATGGCTAGGGGCTCAAGCTGTTGTCATGACAGAACTCTCATCACAAAGCAGTTCATGCTCTGTACCATGTAGCATCTGGAGATAATAGTAGGCCTCACATTTACAGTGGGGGGCCCACGTAAAATGTAATAGCCCAATAAACCTGGTCTATTTAGGGGAAAACCCTGGAAAGAAGAGGAAATAGATTGCAACACAGGGTGCATCTGTTAGCAGATAAAGGGAGCCAAGGACCACTAGTGAGAAATACTTGGGGGGAAAAAAAAGCAGAGTAACTGAACAAGTCATGTGGAGGATTTGCCTTACAGAGTTGCAGGAAGGAGTCAGGAGAGAAAGTGATGGGTCAGAGTGGAAGGAGGATTATGAAACAAGTATGAGCTTAGAAGAAAAGAAAGCAGGTAGGCTTTCTGTAACACTGTAAGAGATTTGGAAAACTCCTTACAGACATTGGTCTGAAGTAATTCTTACCATTTATGGCATAGGGAAAGTGTGGGAGTCCTGTTTGCCAGAAGCTGGGAATGGGTGACGGGGGATGGATCACTTGATGATTACCTGTTCTGTTCATTCCCTCTGGGGAACCTGGCATTGGCCGCTGTCAGAAGACAGGATACTGGCTAGATGGACCTTTAATCTGACCCAGTACTACCGTTCTTATGTTCCTGAAGTGAGGAGTTTGAGACCTGAGGCCAGTAGGAGCCAAACTGTTCCCCTGGTACACATAAAAGCTAGTGGTAGCATTAACCAGGTAGCTAGGGTTTGCTGAGAATTTTCCTAGGCCAAGAACCTGCCTTCTGCAGTGACTTGGTGCTGAATTAGACCTCTGAAAGGGATATGAAATTAAGCTGTAAAATGCAGCATTAATGATGGCTGGGCTATGTGTTTTGAAGTGCCATATGAATCTGCCTTAAGAGTTAGAGGCACATGTTTCCTAACCCAGTAAACAAAATTAGAAAAACGAGAGAGAACTGTAGTTTCAGCTGCTCTGTTCTGGTTTATGTTAATGGTTATAAAGTATTTGCAATGTAATCAATACTGCCCTTTGAAGGAAAAATATGCTGAAAAACTGAAGAACTGAGCTGTTCTTGTACTGAAGGCAACTCCCTTAGGCCACAGCTGTGGATTAACTCAATGTCAGCTATGAGATGTTTTTTACCTGATGCTTTTTATTGCTAATCTAATTTTGAATCGTAAAAGAGGATTTATGCCTTTTACTTCCACATCCTTAGATCAGAATCAGCCAAGGTAGATGGGCCAGGTGCTGGCAGCATATTGAGGACAGGACAAAAGGAATTTTCTCTGACCATTTGCCAAGTGGCTATGGAGCTCCATGGCTCCCACTGTAGTCCTGCTGCACTCTCTTTTCAGGGACTGAAAGATGGGAATGGATCCTCAGGCCTGGTTTCACCTTCTAGCTAAGCCCACCCCAATCAGCACCTGCACACTGTCATGCAAGGAGCACCCCCCCAATGATGTAGCACACCCTCTGCACAATCTCTTGAAATCATCCCCCACAATGGGACAGCAGAACCATACTTGTCCTGCTGTCAGGGGACACCCAGTGTAGCTGCAGGGGAAAGGGCAGGATTTGCCACTTGTATGGCACTTGTTTGCATGACTTGCCTTCCGCTATTGTGGTGGTTAATATTTTCCTTTTAAGGTTTCCTGTAAGTTATTTTATCTCCTAGCTGCTCTAGGCCCATCCTTCTCTCTAGGAACAATCTTTTGACAGCCTTTGTGGCCTGCTGCTCTTGTCAGTTTAACCTTTGTGTTATTAAAAGATTAAATCAGATACTAGTCTCCTTGGGACCACATGGTCCTTGGTGTTTTATTTTGGATATTGGCCTGAGATGACTATGGATCTAGGAGACTATGGATACTGAGATGGATGATGAGTGCAGCAGTGAGATGATTTGGGAAGACTGTGAGAGTGAGGAACAGCAGATGTGCCCTCAGGAGAAACGGAAGCAGCTGGATATGCAGTCAATGATGGCAACAGTATTCAGAGGTATTTTTGACAGTGATATTTAGATGTGGTGGTAGATGAACTACGGCACACATGTACCCATATATAGATAAAAATGACAGGGACCTCACATATTCTTGTACTTTACTCTGAGGTCTCCTCAGTTCTAGATTTTTGAAGCACAAATTAGAGTACACAATTCCACATGTGAGTACTTAAGTGCCAATCAGAACATATGAATGCAGAATTCAGTATCCTAATTTAGGTGCCTACATTAGGCCTGTAGCAAAGGAGTCCTTATACAATAAGTGTAAACAGAAGAACCACAAATCCTATTGGTCTCTCTGACCTTCTCTAACCTTTAGCAAGGGTTGATTTTCCACTATGAGTCTGAGACTCAGGGCTGGTCTTCAGTATACAGAGATCGACACTACTTCAATCGATGGAGCAGGGATTGATTTTAGTGGGTATAGCGAAGACCCGCTAAAACAATGGAATGGTGCTTTCCGGTCAACGCCGTTACTCCAGCTAACCGAGAAGAGTAAGGAAAGGTGACTGCAGAGTGTCTCCTGTTGACGCAGCTCAGTGAAGACACTGGGGTCAGTTGACCTAAGCTACATCAACTCCAGCTACGTTATTCACGTAACTGGAGTAGCATAACTTAGGTCGACTTACCCCCCGTAGTGAAGACAAGCCCTCAGAGGTGCGACCAGGAGCAAGATATACAAGGCTTTTCCTTTTAAAAATTGATTGTGAACTTTTAAAGGAAAATACTGTGTTTGCCAATAGCACAGCACAATGGCATTCTCATGTGGTATAAATAGTTTCTGTGTTAACAGATAGATTGGGATTCTTTTGCCGAGTTTGTATTTTTCAGATGAATGGACATACTTATATGTATAAATAAATATGTTTATGTTAACATCCCAAACCATTAACTGAATACAGGTGCATACCAAAAATTATCTGAGGCATCTCTATAGGTACTTTTAGGGCATCTCTATAGGTATCTTTCCCCTAGGCATTCTCTAGATTTCCTGGGGCTCTTTCAGCATTAAGTAGGAGATGAATAAAAGAAACTTGGGGAATATATCCTCCCACGTGCTTCTTCCTTCACGTACCAGATCCATAATAATCAACCAATATGTGAGGTAGGATATCAGGGTTTCTTTACACAGCACTTGGGGATTACTCTTTAAGGCTACAGTATAAAATACTAAACAAAAGAATAAATGTTTGTGCTTCCTGATCTTATGTTAAATCTTTGATCTTTTTGGACTTTGTGAATGATACAATTCTTTGTGCTGTGAGTAAAGCTTCTGGAATAGGTTGCCAGGCTCTATGCTGGCAATAATTTGATATATTTGGTTCCATTTTCTCTGATTTCCGCCCCCCTTCCTGTTTGATAGGGGAACATTAAAATTTAAAATGCCAAAGCTCAGTCACTACAGCTTTTCCAGTGAGGGGTACTTGCATATCACAATGTTTATTGCAGTATGCACATGACAGAGTTAGAAGACAAGTTATGAACATGGAGAGTTTTCGAAAGTGTAAAATCATATGGGAACACAATGTAGATTAAAAAAAATCTACTAGATTCTAGTGTAGTCTGTTCAAGCTCATAGCCTACTGGCAGCATATTAGGCTCATGTGTGTATGAAAGAGAATAGCACTCGTGCAAAAACATCATCAACTTCTTGTTAGAATTTGGGTTAACGAGGAAATTGCACCTGACCTAAAGAATACCAATATTGTGACCATTTTTAAGAAAGGGGACAACTCAGTGTGAGGGAATTACCAATAAGTACCAATTATTGCCCTCCTCTCCATTGCTGGGAAGATCCTTGCATGTATCCTTTTGAACAGTCTTCTTCCTCTTGCTGAAATCCTTCTGGAATCCTAATGTGGTTTCAGACCATCTTGGAGTACCACCGACATATTTTTTGTTGCACTACAGGCTCAAGAGAAGTGTAGAGAACAACACCAGCCATGCCATTGTTTATGGCATTTATTGGCCTAACTAAGTCCTTTGATTCCCTCAGTCATGAAGTATTATGGAGATGCTGTCTAGGTTTGTTTGTACATTGAAGTTCATTTGTGTTCTCAGGATGGGATAACCCCACCATCCTCTGTAATGGGTTGGAGACGGACCTGTTCACCATCCATACCGGTGTTAAGCAGGGCTGTGTTATTGCCCCAAACCTTTTTTCCATCTATCTTGCTGTAATCTTGATTCTTATTCATGACCACCTTTCTTCTGGAATTGGGATTGAGTATCACATGGACGGCCAGCTCTTCAAACTGCGACGTCTTCATTCTAAAACTAAAGTCACCAGGGCTGTTGTTATCAACCTTCAGTATGCTGACAACTGTACTATCCTTGCACACACACTGAGGATACACAACTGTACAAGAACCTAGCCCCTTACATTTTATAAAAATCTTTCAGAGGTGAAAGTAATGGGTGAGGAAGCCTCAATGCTGAAAACAGTTCTGATACTCCAGAAAGCCAGCAAGAAAATTAGCTAGAGAGATATGTAGCCTTGCACATAAAGAAAAATCGTTCATAGCTCCGACAGTTTTAGGAGAAAATTATGCTTCAGATCTGCATGGCTGATCTGGACTCCCAATATTCTACTCTTTACAGTCCATGTGGATACTAGGAACATTTCCATAAGATGAGAGAACAGAGCCAACCTTCAGTTGAGAATGGCACTTCACGCTGAACAATGTGGAGCATTGTAACTACAGCAAGAGTTAAATTCAGGGGAAGAAATCATTTCATGTTTTTGAAGCGCTTTATTTTATCACTGCTTCCAATCGGGTAGGAAAGTTTTGCATTCCGCTGCTCTCCACTAAGTCCTTGTTACGGGAGTAATGAGTAAGACACACATTCAGATTACTGCATCTCTTTCTAATTTATTTAGAAATATGTAAACCTTGGACAGGGATATTAGATGGCAGGGGCTGAGTGAATTTTATACCTAACAGAAGTTGGATTCCTTTTTCTTTTTCCAGAGTTCCAGCAAAGATGTCCTGTTTCTCTGCAAGACTTTCTTCAGCTTTGTCTAAACTAGGCTTATTTTCTGAACACTTCCCACCATTGCTAACACCAGGACTACACTGACAGCTTTAATGTGGATAAGCCTCCAACTGCCACCTCCATTTTAAGTTCCTCATTAACTTCTACTGCACCTTAAAGGCCTGATCTAACACCCCCAAATGACCCCCATTGACTGACTTAGGCATTGGATTGTTTCCTAAATACTGAGGCCCCGATTTGCCACTGCTTCAAGATGCACTCGAACATAGAGGGCAGTGGTTAGCTGCAGGGAACTAGCAACATTTCCCTAATCCATGGCTGCTCAGCCCTGGTAGAAGTTAGAGCAAGAAGGGGAATTCTCCAGGGGGAATCTCTGGTCAGCTGAAGTTGACTTTGCACGACTTAAATATGAGCAGAATGAATTTAGCAGATAGGAGAATTTGATTCCAAGACCCTGATTACACAATATACTTACTGCATGTCTAACTTTCAACATGGGAGTAGTTCTGTTCAGTTCAGTATGACTATTAACTTGCTTAAAGTTATGCATGTGGGTAAGTATCTTGCAGAATCAGGTCCTGAGTAATTATGTTCCAGTTGCTGTCTGCTATTTATTAATACACATTGCTGAATAACATTATGGTGGTTGTTTTTTTCCTGGACAGAATACTTCTGAAGCCCAAATAAAATATTTTAAATCGCTCCTGCTGAAGAAGCTTCTAAAGTAGGGTGTGATGCTTTGAAGATAAAGATAACATCATGTTTGGCTAAAGATGGAATTTGGAACATCCAAAAGGGTAATGAAGATTGTGTGCATGATGTTCTAGTGGCGAAACATTAAAACAAAAACAAATTAATCACAATGGCTTTTCTGTCACATTTAGATTCCTAGTGATATGTGTGAACAATTATGAAATTAATTAATTTGTCTGTACCAAAGACGTGTACAAACTCAAATACTAAAAAGAAGAAGATGAAGGAAAAAAGAGAGATAAATGTGGTAATATTATGCTACAAAATAGCAATAAATGCATACATATTCTCCAGCAATATACATATTTTAGAGTTGTGTCCCTACTAACAAAATAGATTGTGCAGTGTAACATCTTAATAGCAATAATTTAATGGTAATGATTTAATCATATACCACTAAAATGTATGTTGTCTATTCACAGCTTTCCTGTTTTTCATTTAAATGAAAAATGAATCTGAGCTTGTCAGTTCTCTCTTGCTGCAGTATTTAACCCTCTTGCAAATTTCATCTTTTGTAACACAATGTGGATAGTTATTTGGTTTTGTTTTTTAAGCAACAAACATTTCCCAATCATCTCTTTTCTATATGTTTGTGATACTACCTCCACTGTCCAAGATTATATATTTATTCAGCTTCTTTTTAGGAGTGTACTGCTGGATATTGCCATAGCATGTGCAACAAATTCCCATTTGCCCAGTTACTGCATCTTTCTTATATGTGTCTTCATCATTCTAGTTGTCCCAGATGTCCTAAAAATAACACAAACGCTCTCTTATAGAAAGAAAAGGAGTATTTGTGGTACCTTTAGAGACTAACTAATGTATTTGAGCTTAAGCTTTCGTGAGCTACAGCTCAGTTCATCAGATGCATTCCTTTTAGAGACCCCCCTGGCACCCTTCCTCCCCATTTGACAGTGAACCATTGATAACTATTCTTTCAGTTTTTAGAGTAGCAGCTGTGTTAGTCTGTACTCGCAAAAAGAAAAGGAGGACTTGTGGCACCTTAGAGACTAACAAATTTATTTGAGCATTAGCTTTCATGAGCTACAGCTCACTTCATCGGATGCATGCAGTGGAAAATACAGTGGGGAGATTTATATACATAAAGAACATGGAACAATGGGTGTTACCGTACACACTGTAACCAGAGTGATCACTTAAGGTGAGCTATTACCAGCAGGAGAGCGGGGTGGGAGTGGGGTGGGGAAACGTTTTGTAGTGATAATCAAGGTGGGCCATTTCCAGCAATTGAAACTGAGGAACAGTGGAGGGTGAGGGGAAAGATAAACATGGGGAAATAGTTTTACTTTGTGTAATGACCCATCTACTCCCAGTCTCTATTCAGGCCTAAGTTAATTGTATCCAGTTTGAAAATTAATTCCAATTCAGCAGTCTCTCGTTGGAGTCTGTTTCTGAAGTTTTTTTGTTGAAGTATTGCAACTTTTAGGTCTGTAATCGAGTGACCAGAGAGATTGAAGTGTTCTCCAACTGGTTTTTGAATGTTATAATTCTTGACATCTGATTTGTGTCCATTTATTCTTTTACGTAGAGACTGTCCAGTTTGACAAATGTACATGGCAGAGGGGCATTGGTGGTACATGATGGCATATATCACATTGGTGGATGTGCAGGTGAATGAGCCTCTGATAGTGTGGCTGATGTGATTAGGCCCTATAATGGTGTCTCCTGAACAGATACGTGGACACAATTGGCAACGGGCTTTGTTGCAAGGAGAGGTTCCTGGGTTAGTGGTTATGTTGTGTGGTGTGTGGTTGCTGGTGAGCATTTGCTTCAGGTTGGGTGGCTGTCTGTAAGCAAGGATTGGCCTGTCTCCCAAGATCTGTGAGAGTGATGAGTCGTCCTTCAGGATAGGTTGTAGATCCTTGATGATGCGTTGAAGAGGTTTTAGTTGGGGGCTGAAGGTGACGGCTAGTGGCATTCTGTTATTTTCTTTGTTGGGCCTGTCCTGTAGTAGGTGACTTCTGGGTACTCTTCTGGCTCTGTCAATCTGTTTCTTCACTTCAGCAGGTGGGTATTGTAGTTGTAAGAACGCTTGATAGAGATTTTGTAGGTGTTTGTCTCTGTCTGAGGGGTTGGAGCAGATGCGGTTGTACCGTAGAGCTTGGCTGTAGACAATGGATCGTGTGGCGTGGTCTGGATGAAAGCTGGAGTCATGTAGGTAGGAATAGCGGTCAGTAGGTTTCCGGTATACGGTGGTGTTTATGTGACCATCGCTTATTAGGACCGTAGTGTCCAGGAAGTGGTCCAGGCTGAGGTTGATGGTGGGATTCTTCAAGGGCTTTTTTTCCATGGGTCCAGATGATGAAGTTGTCATCAATGTAGCGCAAGTAGAGTAGGGGCATTAGGGGACGAGAGCTGAGGAAGCGTTATTCTAAGTCAGCCATAAAAATGTTGGCATACTGTGGGGCCATGCAGGTACCCATAGCAGTGCCGCTGATTTGAAGGTATACATTGTCCCCAAATGTGAAACAGTTATGGGTGAGGAATGCATCCGACGAAGTGAGCTGTAGCTCACGAAAGCTTATGCTCAAATTTGTTAGTCTCTAAGGTGCCACAAATACTCCTTTTCTTTTTGTGAATACAGACTAACACGGCTGCTACTCTGAAATCTCTCGTATAGGTTTAGCAGATCACTCCTTTCTCTGCCCTTATTAGGAGAGGGAGGAGTTGGAATCCATGCTCTCAAAAGTAAGAGAGGGCATCTATCAGGAAAAACTGCAAGGGTGATGCACTTGCAGCAAACAAAATACAGTGGAATCCTTTTTGTGGAGACAAATCGTGCCCCAGCTTCCAAGGTCACAGAAGGCTTTGACAACAGAACTGTTACAGCTCTGTTGCACAAGAGTGGGGCATGACTTAAGGGGCGGAGTGGGTGGGTCTGGAGAATGCAACCATACTGCTAAAGGGCCGTTTTGAAGTATCTTTGCAGTAGAGCAGGGTAAATAATTGATTTTTCAATTTACTGGCAGTTTGGAAAAATGAAAAATAATTTAGTTAATCAGAACCAAATCTGAACATTCAAAAATTTTTTGGCAAATCAGAAGTTGACAAAAATGTTTCATGTTAAATGAAAGATTTTGTTCAATCCTGAACAAAATGTCTTGTTTTGTTTCTGGGTGCTTTTTTACGTAAGAGAAAAGGAAATGAAGGGATAGATTCACAAAAGGGTGTCAATGGGATGAGATGCCTGGTGGTGCCCATCTTAACTTTTAACCCAGTGGTTAGGATACTCACCTGGGATGCAGGAGACCTGGGTTCAATTTACCCCACCCCACCCGATGCAGAGCAAGAATTTGTGCTTGGGTCACCCACATTGCAGCAGAGTGCCCTGGCCTATGGAGTAGGCTGGTGTGGAGGCTCTCTGTCTCTCCCATTGAAGCTGTTCCAGTTTGTATAAAATACTTGAACAGTAACTGCACCATAGATAGTAAGTAAGAATGACTCTGTAGCCTGGTGGTTAGGACACTCATCTTTGTGGTGGGGAAACCAGAGTTTATGTATGTCTCTACTCCAGTGTCTCTCTAATTATGCACAGGGGAACATCTTCAACAGGAGAGATTGAGGGAGCTGTGCATGAAAATATCCCATAGCCCAGGAACTAGGGTAACATTCTGTAATGTGGGAGACCCAAATTCAAATCCCTGCTCCACATTAGGCATAGGGGGAAATTGAACCTTGGTCTCTTACATCCCAGGTGTGTGTCTTAACCAGTTGTGAGCTAACAGTTGTACAGGGCAGCACTACCACCTCTTTCTTGTTCTTTTTCCCCCTCACCCCCATGATTCTGCCCAGTGCCTGGCCCAGCTACTCATCCTTGCATTGGACTCAGGCTCTGATCGTAGTGAAGTGTGTTTCTACATTAAAACCTTTCACTATAGGCAGTTTCATTATGACTAGAGAGGTCCTTCCTGGCAAAAGATTCCCATCACCACCCTGCTTCAGATGGAGCTTTTCCTCATCCCCTGTGATTGTAGGGTGGTCTCTGAAAGCCCATATATGTTCACTCTCACTGGGGAACTCCCATATCAAGATCAGTGGCTTCTCCTTTTCACTGAAAGAAATGGCACCAAGAACAGGTGCTAGGGATTCCACTTTATACCCCTTCCTCCTGAGGGCATAGAAGCAAGCTTATTCTTCCTCGCCTTCTGCTCGTAATCTGCTTCTAGCTACCTATGTTTTAAATGATGATTTCTGCATTAAAATGGAAGCCACACGGTGGAACCTCGAATATAGTGGAGTGAAGCTTGATTGGAAGAGGAATGAAAATACATTAACGTATTAAAGCAGTTAAGGACACTTACTCCGCTTCACCGTCCATTAAGTTTCACTGTAACCATATTCACCATAGGCAGGTTCCTCTGTATTTCATAAAAATAGGGAAAGTTGCTAACCCTCTACGTGGCTTCTAAACTGCTGTATTATATGTATTAGTGATGGGTAAAGCTCCAATGGCCTGGGAGTTCAGTTTGGATAAGTAGCCAAAAATGTAGATGCTTAAAACTGAACTATTTGAACCTTTAAGGCCTGTAAAACTGGGCTGGAAATTTCACAAACACAGATTCTTGTGAGAGTTTTCATCTTTGCTGCTTCTGGTCAGGCTATTGAGACTATTGGAATAGCCTTTCTCAAAGAATTCTAGTCCTTCTGCTTCTAGGCCTGGTCAGACACCTCCAGAAGTGTCATTTTTTTCCCCTTGAAAGAGAGCTTGTAGGTAGAGTACACATGGAAGGTCTAAGCTTCAGAACAGTAATGGGAGCTGATCACCTGAAAGAACCAGATTATGTCAGACAGGGGGTAACTAGAATGCCGAAGGAGATTCAGAAGAGCCGTAACATGACAGTGACCGAATTAGAGCAATATATTTTAGAGATAGCAACTTATATAGGTTGAAAACATCTATCCTACCTGCAAGCTGCCTTATGCTCTCACTATTTAGAAATATCTACAATCATCACAATAAAATTGTTGCAGTAAAAACAAGGTTGAATCAAGGAAACTGTCTGATCTTATTTTGAATCTTATTTCAAGAAAAAGTACTCTAGAAGCTGTAAACTTGTCACTGGAACATCACAGAATAAGCCTGTTCCTAGTAGCAGATAAGAAAAGCCTGAGTCTGCACCCTTTAACCCAGGCTATGTGACTAACACTGATTACAGAAGGCACCATATCTAAAGGAAACCCCATGGTTAAATCCTGGGAGTCATATTCATGACTGATTAGTTTTAAGGTCCCTTTCATCACTTTGAAAATTAGCAAATTATGTTCATGACATGGAGTAGAAGAAAACAGCCTGCACTAACAGATAAATAGTAATTCCTTACACTGTCAGTGTCAGAACTGTGGATGTGACTCCTAACATAAACAAGAGTTTGTTCTTCATGGCCTAGCACACTACAGCCAGCATAGCTGATCTAACAGGAACCATGTGGACAGGGTCAAAAATGCAGCTTCTAATCTGACAGATAGGCTTGTGTGTATGTGCTGTCCTCTAATAGCAAACAAATCTTGCACGTATACATGGCAATTTTCTTTATACTGTCTGAGATAATGGAACTGTGTTATTGCTCAGTGTGGAAAGGTGCTTGTTCTGAGAACATTTTGTTCTCTTCCCATTTTTGCATGTCTGACAGCTATCCTTCCTCGCTGATACCTGAAAATAGTTGGACTACCAGCCACAGACTTCTGTGGGTTTCTGTTAGAGCCACAAAATCTTGGCCATCAATGTGGATTCATTCCTCTGAGGCATGAATTCCTGAAACCACTCTTCAAGATTTGTTTTTGCGTCGTCCTTGATTAATAGGCTGCTGCTAGTACAAAATACATCTGGTAGAATGTTCACTAGTGCGGGAAGGCATGATTATGTAAAATCCCCATCTTTGACCAGTTGCCAGCCTGTGCTTATGTTTATGCCAATTTATAAAGTTCTTCACAAACAAGGGCCAAATTACCTCACTGAGTTGGTGACTCATTTATCTCACTTGCTGCCGTCTAAGATAAGCAGGTTGTCTCTACAGCTCAATGCCAAAATATCAGTATGGTGGTTATCCTGATGCACTTGCCTGTCCTGATTGAGGGGGTCACCCTCAACTGAACCTTTCTTCCTAAGCAGGGGATAGGGAAGCTAAATGCCAGTGAAGAGGAAAGTGGGTTGGGGAGAGGTGTTTTCTATGTCATTTGACTGGCTTCTCTCCAGTGTTTAAAGACAGCGCTGATAAGACTCAATGAGAGTCTTTGTTTCTGGTTGGTGATTCCTAGAGCTGACATCATGGCTGATCAGGTCTAGGGGCTAAGCCTTAGACCTTGTGTGGGGACAGTGTTGCTGCAAAAGACCACACAGAAACTGCACTGGCAGTGAGGTTCCCCGCTATCTGCTGAAATCACTGAGAGCTGGGTTAAGTGGTGGAACCTCAGAACATGATATGGCGGAGAGGCAGAGGTGGTCAGCAGTGGCAGAGAGACAGCGGCAGTTGTGAGCTGGTTGCAGAGATGGTAGCGGCACAAGCATTGCTCAAAGGCCTCCACCCCTGCAGAGTGACCGGTGAATCCCCACAAACACAGCCCTGAACTAATCTTCAGCTAACTTCGACAACTGTGAGTGGGCTGCAACAGAGGCAGAGAGGAGTGGTATGTTAATGCACATTTATTTGTTGGACTTTCATGCTTCAAGGTGAGAAACTGAGGCAAAGGACACTGTCCTAAGAACTGGGGGAGTGGATGTTTCCCTCTGGTCACATGATTTCCCCCCCAAATTAAATGTTGGGTCCCCTTTTCCCTTTTAATACAATTTTTATTTGTTGTACACAGACTCAGTACTTGAAAGATAGGAAGTATTGCCTCTCAGAGGCACCTAAGGTTGGTGGTAAGTTAAATTTTCCCAGATTTACTGGGTGAAGGGTTGAGTTGGTTCTGTTTTGTGTTGTTGAGAGGAACCCCTACATATTGAACCTTGCCCTTGTAGCTGCCGACTTCACCTGGTACAAGGTTTAAATATATTAATTTTTACTAGCCTTTAGCTTATTTTGATTAGTTATTAGCTCTAGAAGCTTGATTTATTTTTTAATTGTAAAATTATTGCAAAGCACCTTGAGATATACAGGCATTGTGAGAGGCTAGAAAAGTTCAGTTGTTGATTCTGCTTGAAAAAGCCTGCATAAACACAGTCGATGCTCAGAAATTGCTTTTTCAAGTGAAAACACAGCTTTTAAAGCTTTAACAATAGTCATGGGAATTCACTCCTCTGAGAAGAAAATATAAATGTAGACTGTGAGTGACAGAGTGGGAATTCATGGTGCCCATCAAGCAACATTCTTCAGGAACTCCACCTCATATTATAGTAAAATTGCAGCTATGAGTTATACTTCAACCAGGGCGCAATACACAGAAATAAATAATTATTAATTGTGTTTGTACTGTACAGAGCCTAGCTGTAAAATTATTTGAGTTTTTACAATAATACAGATTAAAAGACTATTTCTTTTTTCAAAGCTTCAGAAGCCCACAAAACTGCACGGCGGAATTATATGCCTAATTTTGTGTGTGCAGTAACTGCAATTGTGTTCAAGTTGGGTATTTGTGTGCCAGGCACCAGCTACTATAAATGTCTAACAGTCCATTTGTGCAGAGAGCCCAGGGAAACCAACATACAACCCTAACGTCTCAAGATAAACTCACCAATTAGATGAGAAAATTTTAGTGCATATTGGGTATGACTCTGGGACCCTAAGATATTGAAAATCAATCATTAAATGGCTTACGTCATATAATTGTTCTTATCTTACTGTTAAAATCAGCATGAAACCACAAGAAAGGTTGATCATTATTAAAAATTTTACTATAGTCTTTGCAAGTAATTAATGTGACAGCAATATTAATAATTTCCTTAGTTGAATATAGGCATCCTATAGTACAGTTATCTATTTCAAAAGGCAAATTGTAAAGACTTTAGTGGCTGCCATGGTTAAATTAACATCCGATGACTCTATGAAACCAATAGATTTTTTTAAAATTTATTGTAAAAGGACTAATTACATGGTCATGATAGATTTTAATCTCCTAAGAGCTATGAGCTGTCTAAAACAATCTTTAACGATATTCCAGTGCTGTTTGCTACTGTAGTTGTTTATATTGTGGTAGTGTCTAGAGAACAACTAGGTTGGGCCCCACAGACTTGGTGCAGGTATACAGAAAATAACAGTCTCTGCGCCAAAGAACTTGAAGTATTAAAGACAAAACATAACTGGTGGATGAAGTAAACATATATCGAGGGGGAGGGAGACATGATCAACCAAATAATAGAAAATACAAAATTCTTTGCAAGTCAGGAATAGTACCCATTACTCACCACTTGCCACTTGATAACAGCAGTCTATTGTATGCATTATGGAAAGGGTGAGTTTTGGGGAGGGACTTGAAGGAGGATAAGTGGATGGCTTTAAAGATTTTGAATGGGGTGTTTTGTGCTAAGGGGCATGTGAGACAGCACAAAAGTGGTTGCTGGGGAAGTGGAAAATCAGGTGACTGAGTCTGTCCAGTAACACTTCTTGTACTGCCTCAATATCCTTTAGTGTTTGTATCACAGCATAGACTTCACTTCCTGAGGATTGTGAGATCTGAGGATTGTGAGATTTGATTTATTTATTGTGACAAGAAAATATCCTGATTGCTAAGAAGAGGCTAATGCTGCAGGTCACTAATATTAGATGTATTTTGAAAGGTTTTACAAACAGTAAATCTGAAGAAATTTCCCATTTTGCTTATGCCAAGATGTCATTTTCCTATTGTGTTCAATGAAGTATTGAGAAATACCACTTTCAGTGAAGACTTTTTTCAATTAACTTTAGATTTTACTCTGTTAAAATGAGTTAAATATTCAAGATCACATCATATTTATATTTCCTTAAAGTATAATATTTTTACACCAGTTATACAACTGAGCAGAGAGCAAAAACATTCCAAATTCCCCCAAAATGCCAACAGGAAAAGGAATGGAGAAATATGAGTGAGGAAACCATTTGATGGGAGAAATAAATCCCAGTCTCCACAGTTTCCTCTATAGCAGGAAGATCAAGAGATGTGAGCTCAGATTCATTAACAAGGGGAAAGAGGAGTTGTGTTTAGTAACAAAGAACATGCTGCAAAGTGAAACACAAAATGACATGATTTTTTTAGAAGACACCCTTCAGCTCTATGGAGCTGAAATGTTGTGTGTTCAGTGGTGCCTTTTCTTTCTGGAAGACTTTGATTAGCCCTTGCTTTGTAACTTTAATTGAATAAAAGTCTTTTGAATTTACAGTATTTGGTTCTGGTGTTTGAGCCCTATTCTCAGTATCCGCATAGGCTGGACTTACAGGGTTTTTCTTTTTGAAATTGCAGGATGGGACTTATGTCCCTATAACCACATATCTCAGTCACCACCCTTCCAGCTAAGGTAGACAGATAAGGAGGTCTTTTCCACTGCACAGGATGGTTTGCCATTGTTTGAAACTTTTCACCACTTCTCCCTGAACTTCACTGGGACTATAAGTAGTAAAAATCAATCTTGAATTTGGCTGCTAATATTAAAGAAATCTTTGCACTGAGTATAGTCAGTACTCCCCAGTAAGGTTGCCAGCTGTCCAATTTTCAACCGAACACCCAGTCAAAAAGGGACCCTTCCCAGCCCCAGTGAAAATGAGTGAGTGAGGGTGGGGATGAGCGAGCGACAGAGGGAGGGGGGATGGAGTGAGCAGGGCGGGGCCTCAGAGACAGGGCGGGGCAAGGGTGTTTGGTTTTATTCAGTCAGAAAGTTGGTAACCCAGGTTTGTTTACAATTGTGATACCTTATTGACCTCAGTGGGGACATTAAACGTAAATGACGGTGCAATTTAGCCATGAGTGTGCAGTACAAGCTATTTAGGCAAATTATTTGTCTATTTTATGAATTTAGTGGCTTTACCCAACAGCATTAACCAACTATAATGCAGTTTGATGTTCATGTCCGATAACTGTCAAGTGACTAAATGGTGTTGATTAGCAGAAATGCTCAGCCTTTTACATTTGTGCAGAACCTCAAACCGCTTTAAGAAGATGGAGTTTATACAGCAGTTAAACCTTTCAGACTAATAGCTAATTCCCCTCCAATGCAATATTAAACAAGAAGGCTTTAGTGCAAGTATTTATATGCCTGCTCTGAAGTATTCCATCAGTAATTTTAATTTCTGGAAGCATATAATAAGCATCTCTTTTCTGTGATGAAGCCTGAATAAAATGATCCACAAGAACAATCAGGATTTTTGATACAGTTTAAAGCTGCTCTATTATTTTCTCAGTGACATGTACCCATTTGTATAACAGAATTTGCAAATGCAATGAGGAAATATATACCACATAATTCTGTTGTACATAATGTATTTAACTTGACGCTATACAGTTATTCTGAAACCTTTTGCTTCAGATGTATTTACTTCAAATTATTATTTTCAGACACTGAAAATATATTATATTTATTATTATTATTCCTGGCAATATACATATATAATCAGATGTCTTGCGTAGGGATTTAGCATCTCACCAAAATGTGACCATTTTATACAGTGCGACAATAAGAAATTTAGAATTACTGTATACATAAGTGATAAAATACCACATTGTTTCAGTTGTTATCAGATTTATCAAAATTAAACAAACAAGAAGGCTTAAAGATTTTGGTACTAAAATGTTTGCACTGAAACAAAAGATATCTCAAAATATTGACAATTTTATATTATCTATTTGTCTTAAAGTTTTGTATAGCACCCATCACCTGTACGTTTGAGGATCTGGGCATAAGTGTGTTTCCTTGAGTGTTTCATGCAATGCTAAGGGATTGCCCCAATCTCAGAAATGTATGTGAGCTTTGTATTTTCCCCAGATCAGCTGTTCCACTTGGGCTGCAAGTGAAGATGTGGTGCTGATCCATGTCTGTGTATTGAAGATTAGTGTTGGAAATGGAACACAAAACGATTACTTTACAATATGGTACCCATTAAATGAAAGACAGGCAGTCTGTGGTTTGAGACATTGGAAACTAGATTGAACAAAGTGGCATGGTGGGGGTTGGGGGAAGGAAATATGGTCAGGAATAATTCTAAACTAGAGGGTTTTACCCAGCTCCAGTCAAAATCACTGGGAGTTGAATTACACCCTAAATGACCTAGTATGAGGAGGTATTTCCATCTCTAACTTTTGCACTCTAAGACGATAGTTCACAATAAATATCCATAAAAAGAAAAGGAGTACTTGTGGTACCTTAGAGACTAACCAATTTATTTGAGCATAAGCTTTCGTGAGCTACAGCTCACTTCATCGGATGCATGCAGTGGAAAATATAGTGGGGAGATTTTATATACACAGATAAAATGAAACAATGGGTGTTACCATACAGACTGTAACAAGAGTGATCAGGAAGGGTGAGCTATTACCAGTGGGGGGGGGGGACCTTTTGTAGTGAGTTCTGGAAATGGCCCACCTTGATTATCACTACAAAAGGTTCCCCCCCCACCCCCACCCCGCTCTCCTGCTGGTAATAGCTCACCTTTCCTGATCACTATTGTTACAGTCTGTATGGTAACACCCATTGTTTCATGTTCTCTGTTGTCGAGATTCCTTCCCCACTCTGAACTCTAGGGTACAGATGTGGGGACCTGCATGAAAACCTCCTAAGCTTATTTTTACCAGCTTAGGTTAAAACTTCCCCAAGGTACAAACTATTTTACCTGTTGCCCTTGAACTTTCGCTGCCACCACCAAACGTCTAACCGGGTTTAGTATTTTTGGAAAGGTCTTTCCCCCCCAAAATCCTCCCCAAAACCTTGCACCCCACTTCCTGGGGAAGGTTTGATAAAAATCCTCACCAATTTGCATAGGTGACCACAGACCCAAACCCTTGGATCTTAAGAACAATGAAAAAACATTGTTTCTTAAAAGAAGAATTTTAATAGAAGTAAAAAGAATCACCTCTGTAAAATCAGGATGGTAAATACCTTACAGGGTAATTAGATTCAAAATATAGAGAATCCCTCTAGGCAAAACCTTAAGTTACAAAAAGATACAAAGACAGGAATATCCATTCTATTCAGCACAGCTTATTTTCTGAGCCATTTAAACAAACAGAATCTAACGCATATCTAGCTAGATTACTTACTAAATCCTAAGACTCCATTCCTGTTCTGTCCCTGGCAAAAGCGTCACACAGACAGAGAGAGAGAGGCTTTGTTTTTCCCTCCCCCCAGCTTTTGAAAGTATCTTGTCTCCTCATTGGTCATTTTGGTCAGATGCCAGCGAGGTTATCCTAGCTTCTTAACTCTTTACAGGTGAAAGGATTTTTCCTCTGGCCAGGAGGGATTTTAAAGGTGTTTACCCTTCCCTTTATATTTATGACATCTGTGTATATAAAATCTCCCCACTATATTTTCCACTGTATGCATCCGATGAAGTGAGCTGTAGCTCATGAAAGCTTATGCTCTCATAAATTTGTTAGTCTCTAAGGTGCCACAAGTACTCCTTTTCTTTTTATGGATACAGACTAACGCGGCTGCTACTCTGAAACCTGTCAATAAATATCCAGAACCCAATTCTGCAGTTTCCATTGATATTCAGGGGCGTTCTCCTATAAGGAAAGGTGTAGAATAAGGGCCCTAGTTCCTAAAATAAATTTAAATAGTTCTGTTAAAAAATTAAAGAAAACTAAAAATGCTCCTGGAAGCCCTGAAATTTTCACCAGGTGTTCTGAATTCAGAAGTCTATGAAATTTAGCAGAGCTTTGGAAAATGTACCAAAAGAACTGGACACATGGGTAAAAATATTCATGTGAGTAAGGGTCTGAGTGGGCCCCAAGCCTAGAGAAGAAACATGCATTATTTTTCACTTTGTACTACCAGCAGGAAAAATAAAATGGAATAAGTATGAGGAAGGGAAGGGTACTGATAATTCAGAAAGCTGAGGTTACTGAAATTTCAGGAATCAAAACTGGATCAGAGTCTGCCATTCTTGCTGATCAGTGATTACTTGCATGAGCAGTCCCTACTAAAGTCAATGAGACTACTCATTTGAGTAACTGCTCACTGCTGGCTGTCCAGAGGTTCTCCAAGTGTTGCATAATAAAAGGACCAGGGAAATATAAAATTTACTGAGAATAATTTACTTGATGCAGGAACAACAATGAAAACCATACTTCAGAGTACGGGCATCTACTTCCCCCTATCATTTTTCGTTGTATAGCTGTTTTGGGCACTACTGCATTTCCTATTTTACTTCTCTGTTCATCATTAGGACATGCTTTGGCAGATGTAGGGAATTCCTCTTTTCGGTTTATGTTGGGGGTAACCAAAATGTGTTCCAATAGGCCAAGCATGGTCCCCAGGATGCTGCAGGGTGGCCTGTGGCCACCCTAATCTTTGCTATAGAGGTGTCCCACCAAAATACAGATCTCAGCAGGAATGTGAGGCTCCATCTTGATCCATTTTTTTTCAGGCAGCATGAAACCCTATGGCGTGTTTTCTCTTTGGGTCACAACAAAGAGGAAGGTGGTTGCACTCACCTTAATTTTATTACTAACACTTATTCCCACAAACAAAATTTGGGCACTTTGAGGTCAGGATGCTCACTTGAAGTTCCCACCAACGTAAAAGCTCAAAGTGACTACTACTAGCTCTGAAGGTGTCATAAATATAAAGGGAAGGGTAATCACCTTTCTGTATACAGTGCTATAAAATCCCTCCTGGCCAGAGGAAAAATCCTTTCACCTGTAAAGGGTTAAGAAGCTAAGGTAACCCCACTGGCACCTGACCCAAAATGGACAATGAGGGGACAAGACTCATCCAAATCTGGAGGGGGGGACGGGACAAAGGGTTTTGTCTATCTGTGTGATACCTTTGCCGGGAACAGATCAAGGATGCAAGCCTTCCAACTCCTGTAAAGTTAGTAAGTAATCTAGGTAGAAAATGCATTAGATTTTCTTTTGTTTAATGGCTTGTAAAATTCGCTGTGCTGGAGGAAATGTGTATTCCTGTTTTTGTGTCTTTTTGTAACTTAAGGTTTTGCCTAGAGGGATTCTCTATGTTTTGAATCTGATTACCCTGTAAAGTATTTACCATCTTGACTTTACAAAGGTTATTCTTTTACCTTTTCTTTAAATAAAATACTACTTTTAAAAACCTGATTGCTTTTTCATTGCTCTTAAGATCCAAGTGTTTGGGTCTGTGTTCACCTGTACCAATTGATGAGGATTTTATTATCAAGCCTTCCCCAGGAAAGGGTATGTAGGGCTTGGGGGGATATTTTGGGGGAAAACATCTCCAAGTGGTCTCTTTCCCTGTTCTTTATTTAAATCGCTTGGTGGTGGCAGCATACTGTTCAAGGACAAGGCAAAGTTTGTACCTTGGGGAAGTTTTTAACCTAAGCTGGTAAGAATAAGCTTTGGGGGTCTTTCATGCAGGTCCCCACATCTGTATCCTAAAGTTCAGAGTGGGGAAGGAACCTTAACAGAAAGGTTAAAAAGTAATGGATTGCTCTAAGAAATGATGCACAATGAAAGCTATTATTGACCCTACCCTTTGATTTGTTCTTATTCATTACCTTTAAAGGAGGAAACATTGGGTCCTTCGGTACATTTTTATCACCCACATCACATCCCGAAGTGTTTTGGGTTGCTAACTTCCTTAGACTCCTTTGAAAATCCTAGCCTGAATCTGTGTATTAAGTTACTAGCGTAATTTTATGTAATAGAGTGGAACCCGTGACTCTGCATTTATTAATCCATAAACTTTATAATTTCCACAAAATAGGTTAATCTCTTCTCAGTAAAGATTTATCAGCAATGGGACCATGAGAGATGTCTCACATTAACACTACATTTTTAACAGAATAGACGAGAGTACACTTGAATGCATTTTAAAGTGCAATCATAAATAAATAAACTAAATGACACTTGTCAAAAGAAATGAACAGAGTACATATTGTTATATATATGTCTGTCTCGTTCTAATGTATTTGTTCATTATTGGCTAATTTGCAAAACTCAGTCCCTCACAATGGTTCTCCCAGTCACTAGTTCCAATTAGAGAAGTTCTCTGTTGCAATAGATCATTCAGAGCACTTCAAAGAGGGGACCGTATTGTGCTGTTGATTTTTTTTTTTAAGCTTAAAAATCAATGGCATGATATTGCCTGGGGCTTTTAAACATTAATTTTCATCAAAATGTATTTTTTTTTCTGCACTCTTACGTAACTGGCCTTCCCTGCCATTTAGTGAGAGGGAGATTTGACATAACTGTGGAACTGACCCTTTACTGCATGATGCACAAATCAATGTTTTTGGAGAGTTTAAAAGAAAAAGGCATTTTTCCGCTCATAGAACATTAGCAAAGCTGCTCTTTGGTACAAGTAGATTCCTCCCACCCCCCACTCCAGTTCTCAGGGAAGTACAAAGTTGTTTTTGGACAAATCTGTTTGGTAAGTAGAAAAATAAACAATAAACAACCAACTGACTCTGAGCAACTTTTGTACCAGTGGTTTTCTCAGTGAAGAAAATTTCATATCATAAGGTATGAAAGATGATTGAACAGATTAGATGTCTGTAGAGGTCTTTTAACCCGGGACAGTGATCAACACTAACACTTAATTCAGATTTCCAGCAATGCCATCATCACTGTGTAATAGTTGAAATAGTTCCATCTGGTCCATTATTAGTTATTTCATTGCTTGACAAGAAGACATGAAATACAAGGCAAAGTGAGGGAAGGGAGAATTAAAACTGTGTGAAATGTTTAACCTTTTAGCATAGTTCAACAAAGCTTAAAGTTTCTGGCAAATTGCCTAGATCTTTGCAAGGCACTCATGTTTTGTAAGCCCCAAAAGATCATAGTGTTTCTGACTCCACACTGAAATTGCATGGAGCCAAAGCAGAAGAATCCTGAAAACGAAAACATGGTAAACCATAGAGAGTAAATAGTTCAAAACAGTTACCACTAATGATGGTCCTATGAGAGCTCTCTGTAAACGACCATGTCCCAGAGAAAGGCAAAATAGCCTTCACAAAGCAACATCATCTGGCATCAGAACACTTCATGAGAGCAAGGAGAGATCAATGGGTCCATGAACATGGCATCTTTTTATTTTTATTTATAAAATAGGCAGGAAAAAAGAAACAATGAGAGTTTGTTCTGTAACTCTACATGGTGATATTACTTGCAACTCATTAGCCACATTAACTCGTATTAATTATATCAGTGCTTCACCTATGGAAAAAATTATGGAGAAAATGAAGGAAGAACACGTTTTTCTAAAACGTGTGTTGGTGGGTGTGTATATTTAACAATATAAATACAAGATAGAATTCAGGAGCATAAAAGGTGTTATGGCTCTGAAAAAAGTGACTGCCTCATTCTAAATTATAGTGTGATGATGTGGGAATAGTGATAGGTGAACTTCAGAGGGCTCATCAGTTAAGCATCCAATCACAGCTGGCTTTCCTTTCACAATTTTCATATCCCCACAAACGGACCCATCCCTTTTCATTATGATCACCACTTTAAGCACATGAGGATTTTGGGGAGGGTCTACAAGATGATTCCGTGGGGAACCCCAGACTAATTGACTCATTTTATATACAATGTTCATTCTGCTTCTTATGCTACTTAACTGCCCTTCCTTGCAGCCAGGTGTCATATTAGTTGCTTGCACTAGCATAATCAGCGACAGTCCTGTTGGTACTGCCCCTAGGACCACAAACTACTTGGGGTGCTCAGAGAAATCAAGAGATTTGTGGCCATGGGCTCTACAGATCCCAATGGATAGCCCTGGGTTAAAATAGGTAGCACCATGAATGACTATGATCTTCAGGAAAAACAGTGATCATCTTTCAGTCCTCGTGAGCAGAAAGTGTGGACATATTTTCAATGATACATTTGCAAGAAAAAGGCCTAACAACTTCCTGTTTTTAAAACTGAAACCTGAAGTTAGTCCTGGCATTTCTACTTCTCCCAAATCCTTGAGGAATGAGTCCCAGGCATCATAGTATTCACAGCGCAGCTCTGCATCCGTCTGAAGCTTATATAAACTGATCCATTCTTTGTTCTGAAAATTGGGCTGAAAAATCTCCAAAGATCTAGCTGTCTCACAAAACCCCCATTACTGTATTTCTTGGTTTAATATGGAGATGCACAGCCTTTCCCACAATAGTGGGAACTTCAGACTTACATGAAAGCAAGAAGTGCCAGGATGTTTGTAGCGGGGTGGTGATCTGCTCCAGAGCTGAAAGGGCTTGAAACCACCCCTGGGAGAGGGCTGGGGCTGCAAGAGGGATGCTGCTGAGGAAAGCAGCAAGCCTCCGCTGATTGGGGAAGGCAGACACAGCTGGGGCCATGCCTGAATCAGGTTGCAGCTGGCCCTATAAAAGGCCAGTGAGCCAAGAGCTAAAGACTCTTTAGCTTTTGAGAGGGAAGGACCTGGCTGCCTGGGAGCTGAGCAGGGACCTGAGGTAGGACAGCACTGGGGGAAAGGCAAGCAGGGCTGGGGAGCTCCAGCCTGACAACCCTCCAGGCTGCAGGGCCTTGTGTGGGGCCTGAACCAGGTGCTGGGGCAGCCCGGGGCTAGGCAGGGGCAACCAATGATGAGTGGCCATTAAAGTCGGTCCCAGTGAGCGGGGGCTAGGCACTGAGGCAAGGTGGGTGTTGGGGGTTCCCTGGGGAGGGGAGACCCAGAGATTGAGGGCATACTGCTGGGGCAGAACTCCCAGACAAAGCGGCACCAGGGTCTGGAAGAGACATGGGGGCCAGCGGTGGTGATGACACCAGCCTGCAGAGGGCGCTCTGGAGCTGGAAAACTAGCTAATTCCCAGGAATCAGGAGGCGCTGCAGGGGTGAGTCATTCAACGTTATAGTGATGTGCTTCAAAAAAGGCTCATGCTTGGCTCATGCTTTAGAGGAAGATTTAAGTTGGCTCTTACTTTACCCAAACCTTTTATCCATAGCTACTTAGTAGATAGAATATTATGGACCCAGTTTTGAATTCCTTGCACAGAGCATACAGGATGAGGCCTTTGAAGTTAATGGGCCTTGGGGAAAAGGCCTATTCTGAAATAAAAGTATTTATTTAAATGCCTTTTGGTGGTGCTCTGGCTGGTACTGTGAGTTAAGATTTCTTGAAGGATTTGCTCAAGTCAGAAAAAACAGTAGTTAAAAAAATACTTGTAAGACTTTTTTTCTATATTTATACTGCCATATATTTCAAATAATAGTATAACAGTTTAGGTTCAAACAGCCAGTTCACTGAAAGCTGCCATGGATTTAAAGGTCTGATAAGAAGTATGGTCAGGTACATTTGACTGAATATAGAAAAGGTAGAGGAAATATTTTAAAGGATCAACTGTGTGGAAATATTGCTTAAAATCAATAAAAGCAGCACAAATTTATGGTGTAATAACTGCATATCTTGGGGACCAGAGTAATTTGGTCTTCAACCCCATGCCCCAAAATGCTCCTGCATCCTGCTGTTATAACACTGTAACACATACCTTGTCATGTGCTATTACTTACAGTACATGTCATAGGACAAATGTTTATTATTAGCAGAGGTTTCATGGATGAGTTTTACCATCCAGTTTCTGGTCCACTCCAATTTAACAACAATTTTATATTTTGCCCACAGGCTAGAAAGCTAAGCGTGTGCTAAAAACATTTCTATTTTAGCTGTCATGGCTTAAAATGAACACTTTTTGTTTTTAAAAAGAACTGGAAAACTTATTTTGACATTTTAAAAAATTCCTTTAAACAAATAGCTAGCTTATACAGTATCCTCTACGATATATTAGTCTTTAGTTTCATAGCAAATAGTTGAGGTAGAACTGGACAAAGTTAATTACTTTAATACTTTATTTGGTGCTCCTATCAACTTTTAACTTTTTTGTGGATTCCAGGTTTAGAATCTGTGTATCACTGATGATCGTAGGGAACAATATTACTATCTAGTGATTAGATGCTGTAGGAAAATGACCAATGTGTGTTCTTTAGTCAGGTCATCCTCCTAGCAGTTGTTGTCAATAATTTCTGCGAGCATCTATTTCCTTTTAGAAAGGGTCTGCTCAAATATAAAATATTCTATTAGTAAACAAACTGTATGGTGGTCTGCCTTCAGTCATTCAGTTTACATGTATGGGTTCTGGGCAGACCCAGAAGTTAATATAGGCCACATATAGAGTTCCAGTAAACTCCCTCTACTTGATTCTAATTTACACTAAAGCTTTTTTTACAGCTCTGCGCAAAATTCTACTGATTTGATCTCTGATTTACGCTGCCAGAGCACTATAAAGAGGCCTTAGAATAAATGAGACACTTCTGAAAAATTCTCCTTTTCTACTTTCACTATCTTTTCTTGTAAGGGAAAAGGGGAGGAGAGGTAAAAAAGGAGAGAAGAGGAGGTGGAAAAAAATCTGATTGATTCATCTTTGAAAACAAACATTTCAGTTTAAAATGAAATGAAACTTTTTGCTTTGAATTTTGTTTTTCATGGGAGATTTTTTTTTAATTGGTTCCCATTGTGAACTATGGGCCTAGTTCATTAAAGCACTTACGCATGTACTTAAATCCATCCCCATTCAGCAATGTCCCACTAAAGTCAGTTGGACTTAAACATGCACCTAACATTAAGAACGTGTTCCAGTGCATTGCTGAATAGGGATAGTTTGTTGATTGTGGTTGAAATGTGAGGTTCATGTGAACCTTGGGCTGAGCTGAATCTGATTGGCAGTTCTCGCCTTCCTTATGGCTCCTCCTTTCCTCAAGAGGCCTTAGACTTCCTGTACCTTTTGAGGCAGCCTTCTGGGCAGAGAGTGGGCCTTTAGCAATCTCCTTTTTCTGAAGTTTTCTGAGTCTAATCCTTTTCCCCATGCTAGGTTCTTCAAGCAGCTGTTGGATGACCTTTCTCAGAGCAGATTCATTTATGTACTGTTCAGGAAATGGGTGGAAAGTGCTTAAAGCAAAAACAGATTTGAAGAGATGCATGCCAGCCAGTCAGCTATGGCCACCAGCCAAACAGCTTTGATGGGGTGCATTCCACATTCTAACCTTAGGAACAAAGAGATCCCAGCTGGCCGTTTTGAAATCTCTGGGGAACAAAAAAGGAGCTTTACTTAACCTATGCCAGTTAAATGGAGCTCTATTATAGACACAATGTTGGTATCCTTTTGAAATTAGAGCGACTTACTTTGCACGCTGACTTAAACTAAGTGAGCACAGAGCTCAAACTACTGTGAAAAGGGGTGGTTCAGGTTCTATTATTTTTCAGGTAGTGAATGGGGAACTAAAATCGGGGAAAATGCCAGCTAAAACTTTCAAATTCTTTGAAAAGCTACATTAATAAAGCACATTAATATAGGCTAAAATGGCTATTTTGAGTGCTTAGTACACAGACCAAAATCTTCCTGGACATAATGTTCTTCTATGGTGATTCGGTAAAGTACTTAAGCACATGCATAACTCCAGGCTTGTGAGTCGTCCTGCTGCTGTCAGTAGAAGTTCATATGATCCAGATAGCAAAAAAGCAAAGCATTTAAAAAAAGAAAGTAGTATTGCTATCCTTTTTATCCTAAGTGGTAAGCCAACAGTCAGGGCCATGTCTGTGGCTGATTTCTATTGGGAGGAGAAATTGATGAATCTTCCTTTGTCACAAACCTGTTTGTTTACAAGGTACTGTTTTGATGAACACCGTGGGAATCAAACAGACCATCTTTCCCCATTGTTCCAAGCCTCTTCCCAGATTTCACTCTGCCCCAAAAGCTGTCTCTTAGCTTTCTCTCAGGGCCACATTACCAGTGCTTTTCTTATTGTCTTTTTAGTTGCCTGCTTCCTTTGCTGTTGGCTTTTATACTTCTGACTCATGGGCACAGTTCCACCAACCAATACACAACCTCCGTGCTTGCAGGAAAAATGCTCCACTCCTACTCCAGCCTTGCCATGCTGGTCTCTGATTTCAGAGGTGGCTTCTACGGTTTCAGCATCACTAAACAAAGGGGCTTTTAATTATTTAGCCTGAATGGAAGGCAGGTTTGTGACTGTCCATAGATCAGACACGCTCCCTGGGAGCCATCCAACCTCCAACATAACACTGTACATCAATCAGAGTAATACATTTATCTCTATCATCCTCTTCAGGATCTAGCATGTTCAATGATGATAACATTGTCAATCTTCTTGACAGTGGAGCAGATCCTCAGCTGGTATAAATCAATGTAGCTCATTTGACCATAGTTGAGTTATGCTGATTTATACCAACTGTGTGTCTGACCTCAGGTCTCTGTCTTGAACATGCATGCACATTTCCACATACAGCCTTATATGTGTTAGAAAAAGAATCTACTCTTGCCAAAAAAAAACCAAAAACAAAACAAAACAGAGCACATTTCTGGTAAATTGTGATAGTTGCAATTCTTTGACAACTCACAAAACAGAAAGCAGGCAAAAACAGTTGCAGCTGGGAAGGCGTATTTAGAAAGAAATGTACTTGGAATTGTTCCTCCACATCCACCTCTGAGTTCCTCTACACTCTGTTACCTCTTTTCCACCTGAATTACTAATAAAAGTTTGGGGCCTTGGGGCTGCTCCAGTAGGGAGCAGAAGTTGGTGATAAGTATTTCTCTGAAGTAGTTTTGTTTATTTACAGACACACAAAGTCCTGTGTCTCTGAAAGCAGAAGGAATCATTTAATAGGAAAGTGTTTCTCTTGTTCACAAACACCAAGAACACTCTTATTTTTTTTATTTTTATTTTTTCATCTGCACACCTGACCCAAAAACTTCTCTCCAGGTTTCTTGCAGGCATAAGCGCTGACTCTGTGGGTGCCCCAGGACTGGAGCACCCACAGGAAAAAAATGGTGGGTGCTGAGCACCCAGCAGCTGCCCCCCCATGAGTGCCTCCCCCTTCCTCAGCTCCTCATGCCTGCCAGCAGCCCCGCCAATCAGTGCCTCCCACTCCCTCCCAGCACTTCCCACCTGCCATGATCTGCTGTCCTGCAGTGTGCAGGAGGTGCTGGTGGGAAGGGGGAGGAGTGTGTTTAGGGGAGGGGTGGAATGGGGCAGGGAAGGAAGAAGCGGGGTGGAGTGGAGGTGGGAAGAGGTGGGGTGGGAGCTCAGGGGAAGGGGTGGAGTGGGGGCAAAGCAGGGGAGGGAAGGGGCAGGGCAGGGGTAGGAGCTTGGGAGAAGGGGTGGAGTGGGGGCAGGGCCTGGGGCAGAACTGGGGTCAAGCACCCTCCAGCACATTAGAAAGCCGGTGCCTCTGCTTGCAGGTCAGATACCATGCTTTCAGTTGCTCCTTCCTGCTGTCCGTATCTCTCTCTCTCTGGTCCTCTGTGTTCTGTTTACACAAAACAATACTCGGCAAAAGCTCCTGGATGGATCACATTTCTTTTGTCTTATGTGGGGGCTTATCATTATAATTGCTAATTGAAAGTTGCAGTCACACCTATCGATAAGGTTTTATCTGAAACCCATAACAGCTTTCACCCAGCTCATAACAATCTCTTTCCTTTTTCCAAGCAGTTCTCAGACTGTGGGTCATGACTCCATTTTAATAGGGTCACCAGGGCTGGTGTTAGAGTTGCTGGGGCTCGGGGCCAAAGCCCAAGGGCTTCCCCCCCTGGGTGGTGGAGCTCAGGCTACGGGCCCCTGCCAGGGCTGAAACCCTTCGGCTTTGGCCCCTCTCCACTCCCACTTGGGGCAGCAGGGCTCAGGCTTCAGCCTGCCATCCTGGCCCCAGGATGGACATTTTAGTTGTCAGAAGGGGGTTGCAGTGCAATGCAATTTGAGAACCCCAGTATGACAGTTGAGGGGGGAAAAGATCTTTCCTTTAGTCGAATTATTTCTGAAAGCTCATTTCCAGCTTCTCTCTTTGGACCTGATGCTGTACCCATGGAATTCATTGGCAGCAAGTCCATTAATTTCAATGGGGACAGGATCAATCCCTTTACTACTTTTCTTAAAGTATTTGATAGACATTTGTGCTAGCATAGGCAGCTGGAAGAAAGCATTCTTTCCATAACAATGTCAGCAGAAATAGCAAAGTTAAAAACATGTTAGCATATTCTTGCTGTAAAAAAACAAACAAAGTATTAAATCCATGCCACTTCAGTAACACATTAGTACAACTGGAAAAGGAATGGTTTCTGGGAGTTTAATTTTACTGGCACTTGCCTGAAACTCTCCATTCATCCAGTAGTGCCTTGTTAGCCATTTGACCCTTCACTGCTTAAATTCTTTTGTGTTAAGTGTATATGAGAACAAAAGCTGCCGGTATCATACTTCCCAGGTGTCAGTTAGAACTAGTGGGCTTAAGCAGGTCTGCAAAAGTGAGAGTAACTTTGAAATGAGGGTGCATATCCCTAGATAAACTATGGTGGAGAACACGGTTCCCTATAATTTTTCCCACCCACGTGCAGAATGAATTTTGTTATGTGCATCAATATGGAGGTGGTGTCACACATCACCTCCATATTGGTGCACATAACAAAATTCATGTGGTGGGGGTGGGGCTGAGGGGTTTGGCGTGTGGGAGGGAGCTCAGGGCTGGGGCAGAGAGTTGGGTGCTGGGGGTGCGGGACCTGGGGTGGGGCTGTGGATGAGGGGTTTGGGGTGCAGGAGGGTGCTCTGGCCCTATGGCAGGGAGAGAGGACTCCCCCAGCTCTCTCTCCCTGCAGCAGCACCTGGGCTTGGGGGGGAGAGGTGCCTCTCCCCACCGCAGGGGGGGCTGGGGCTGTAGGATAGGTACCCCTCTCCCAGCCCCAGCAGGTCAGCGCTGGGGGACAGCTACCCTGGCCACAGCTGGGTCCTGGCCGCTCTGGGGTCGGGCTGCGCTGCACTACCCAGGCATTAGTCAAAAATGGTTACAAGAGAAATAAAGATAAAACACTTTCTAGTAGCTAAAACTTAATAAGCTAGACTTGGTTCAACATAAAATCCTTATCACTGGTTCCCAGCCACATGGCTGACCTGAGAATTTGGTCAGGATCTTGCCCTCAAAGTCAAAGGGTTGGTTCCTTTCTCTCACCTAAGAAGACAGAGAGAGAGATACCTTGGGGTGTTTTTGCCCCTCACTTTATAGTCCAGTTACGCTTTGAAGTGTATTCTTCTTCTGAGGATCACCCCTCAAAGAAAAATTTATTCAAACAGTAAAGAAGGTGACATGAAGTGTGGTGGTGAGGGAGGCACCATGTTTGTTCTTCTCTGTGTATGCTGAAAAGCAGATTTGCCTTGTCGCCTGCCATTTCCCCCCTTGATATCTCTAGGACCCTGTTTACTACTTATGTAAATTGAGGTAAACACATTCCTTTGTTTAAGATAAACCTATGTAACAACTTTTGCCTGATCAGGGATGTGTGGGTTTCAACATGTGCTTATGACATCTTACAAAGAGAATTCATAACTATCCATATAATGTTGCTACATACAGTTCACAATGATAATAATGACCAGCAAGTTATATATTTCACAAGGCATATTTTGTACAAGGATTACAATAGTGTATAGGAGGTGAATACAGGGTGCTGTCGGTCATAGAGACCACTTAAAGTGAAAAGGCCTATTAATACCTCTGCAGTAATAGGACAAAAAACAGGGGTTAGGGAGTTAGATTATTGTAATAAGCCATAAATTCAGTGTCTTTATTAAGACCAGGACTTTGTGTCTAGCAAAGCTATGAAGTTAAGCTCCCAAGCTCATCTTATTGAGGTGCTGTGCAGGTTTCCTTTGAGGATGAGGACTGAGAGGTCAGATATGGAGTGATCATTAAAGTGTTCACCCACGGGTGATATGATATTTTTGTCATAATTTTTCTGCGAGAGTTCAGTCAAAAGTTTAGTGGTTGTCTGGTGTCATCCACATAGTTGTTGGGGCATTTAGTGCACTGGATGAGGTATACCACATGTTGTGGAGGTGCATGTAGAAGTTATGGATCTTGAAAGGTGTGTTGTGGGGGTACAGATCATCATGGCAAAAGAGATAAGTCTGCAGGTTTTGCATTTGTTATGGCAGGTACCGCTTTGAGTTAGTGTGTCCTGATCTTGCTTCTGATGAGCTAGGTGAGGTCGGGGAGTGATTTCTGAAGGCCAGAAGAGGGGGTTTGGCAAACACTTCTTTCAGGATGTCCTTGTTTGATGAAGACAGTTTTAAGTGTTAAAGTTTGTATACTGGACTTTCTTCTCAGAGCATATTCTGTGGTATCTGAGTGCCAGGCTGTAGATAACAGATTTCTTGGTGTGTTTGTGGAGGTTACTGGACCTATGACGGTAGGTATGGTGGGGTTTCTTGTGTATACTTCTCTGTAGGGTTCCATTGCTGAAGCTGACTGTGGTGTCCAGGAATTTGATGTTGGTGTAGGAGTGTTCTAGAGAGTTTGATGGATAAGCATGAGGCTCATAGGGCAGCCCAGGCTGACAGCCTTAGTACCTATCTAAATTGTGGCAATCTAAGCTATACTGCATGCTTCAGTTCTCAGCTGCCAGGCCAGGCCAGAACTGAGGGGAGGGGCCACAAAAATGGCTTAAAGACACCATAGCCCCCCTTGCAGTGGACTGAGAGTTCTGCAATACTCCTTTTGCAGCACAGAATCTCACCCTAGATTTTGAGGTGCTATAGTTCCCATAAAATAAAGATCTAAAGAAGAGCTCTGTGTTGCTTGAAAGCTTCTCTTACCAAAAGAAGCTGGTCCAATAAGATATTACCTTACCCACCTTGTCTCTCTAGTCTCTAATATCCTGGACTGATACAGCTGCAACTGCATTGCATATATAGTTCCCACTGATTTTACTGTGAAAGAGGTAAGAGTGGTGGCTTGGCAAGGTCATGGCATGGGGGAACCTTGGAAGAAGGCACTAAAATGTTTGTATGCAAAGGAGATGAAGTAGTTTTATATCAAGGTTGGTACCCTTTGCAAAGATGAGGGGGAACCGTGTGGGGTGGGGTTTTTCAGGAGGCTTTCTAGAGGCTCAGAGGGATAGATCTTAATGCTCATCAAGAAGCACCTTGCAGGATGTCACGTCTAAGTGTGTATCTTCAGAGGGAGGAGAATAAGAAGGGTTCCGGCAGCAGTAAAAGGCTGTCAGGTGTTGGTTGGGACTTAAGCTACCAGAAGAGTTCAAGAAGGTAGGGGCAGCAATATTTAGAAAAGGGGTGTCTCTGCCAGACTGGGTGAGTGAATTGTCTAGAGACAGTTAAAAAGGCATTTTCAGTTTTGTACTGTAGGATTGCTAAGTACAATATGCTCAGAGTACTGTACTCCTATAGCAACAGACTAAAGGTCAGATTCATAAAAGTATGGAGTTTATCAAAAGATTTGTTACATTGATGGAAGAAATATATATAAAAACAAGTAACCAGTTGGTAGTTTCAAAACTCAGGCTGTCTCAATTCTGTGAAATCCACAATCACACTGTAATTAATCAGAACAAGTCCGTGCTGGAGAGCAGACCATACCTTGTTAATATGGAAACATTCTTACCAGTGGTAATCTTAAAGACGGTTATATAACAGTGAATTCTGTAATGCCAAAGGATTCCATTCTCAATCTTCACATTCTTAGTGCTCTGCCTCATTGTCAGTTGTCTTCTAACCTCCCTAATTATTATTCTTTGTATTGCAGTTGCACCTGGACGCTCCAGGTAGGGTGACCAGATGTCCCGACTTTACAGGGACAGTCCTGATGTTTTGGGCTTTCTCTTATATAGGTGCCTATTACCCACCACCCCATCCCAATTTTTCACACTTGCCATCTGGTCCTCCTAGCTCCAGGTGAGATTAGGATGTCATTGAGCTAGGCAGTAAGGGTAGCTCTTGCCTCATCTCTGGCACAGGGAAAGAGGCCAGAGCTGTTATATGTGGCAGCTGAGAGAAGTGGCAAGTTTTAATAAGACTACTTGTGGTTTGTAATTTGAGAGGGATGTACAATACTTATTTTTTTTCTCCCTCCCTGGGTTGTACAGATACAGTCAGGTCTGTATGCCATTGTATATAAAAAGATATTTGTTATTGCTAAACAAGGCAACCACTCCAACCATATCATACCACCATGGCTACACTCTAATAAACTAGCTCAACTTTTTTTCTTACTATTACACAGACATTGTCCTTACAATTTTTACATGTAACGTTACACTGTTCTCCTCTAAAGTGATTCTTTATATGTTGACATGAGTATAATAGCCTAACATTCAGAGCTGCTGATAATCTGCTCCCAAATTTAGAAATACAAGGAGTCAAAAATCTCAGTGTCTCAAATCTCCAAAATGACACATGTTTCAAACTTGCCGATCCACAGACAAGAAGATGCTATGGACACTTTTGTCTGATTGCTGATAAAGCACTGTGGCTTTGAAGTGCTGACTGATGCCGGGCTCCAGGATAAAGCAAAGGGGAGGAGGCAGAAGACACAAAGCTGTCTGATATTGTAATGTTTATTTTATTTTTTTATTTCAGTTGGGATATACAGTTGGATGGGTGCAGGGAAGAAGGATGGATAATTTATTTACATCAGTGCAGAATATTTTAGCTAATTCACAGCACTGGTAATCAGGGTTGGATTCTACTCTAGCACTTCAACAGACTTCCTGTATCACCTTGGACAAATCATTTAGGTCAAACTTTTCAAAAGTGGTCACTAGTTTTGGTTGCTTCAGTAACCGAGATCTTCAACTGGTGGTGCTGGCATGAGGCATTTCTGAAAATCGTGCCTTTATTATCTCATGTAAGACACTGAAAAATTCATAAACCACAATTAGTGGATTTGGAAAGTTTGAGACACAGGGCAGTGAAAGACCAGTTTCCAATTTGTAAAAGGAGGATAATACTTCTCTTTCAAGAGGAGTGTCATAAGACTAAATTAGTTTTCTGTTTCAGTCTTAATACAGGGTTCACTAGTAACACCAAGTCAAGAAGTGCTGTACAAGCCCCTACACAGAGAAGTGGCAGATTTCAGTTAGCTTTGCACTAATAAAAATGTTGGATCTGATTCTCTTATTTACACTGGTGTAAAACGGAAGCTCAAGTCAGTAGGCTTACATTGATGTACAACTGAGGAGAACTGAGCTTATGTAGGTTTCAAAGTAGCAGCCGTGTTCATCTGTATTTGCAAAAAGAAGAGGAGTACTTGTGGTACCTTAGAGACTAACCAATTTATTTGAGCATAAGCTTTCGTGAGCTACAGCTCACTTCATCCAAATGCATCCGATGAAGTGAGCTGTAGCTCACGAAAACTTATGCTCAAATAAATTTGTTAGTCTCTAAGGTACCACAAGTACTCCTCTTCTTTCTTTGAGCTTATATAGGCATTGGTGCAAAACAATCTCACTCAAAGGGAGAATAAGATTTAAAGGATGAAAAATTGTGGGGGGGGGGGAGGTTCAGAATATCTGCTAGTACATTACAGGATATATATTGGAAATGGTACAAATCTGTACCAATGCATAATTTTTGTGCACACACCACTTTTCCTGAGTTAGTCACACATTTGGCATATGAGTGCTTATATGATTAGGGATCTTTCTCCTCTTCAAGAGTTACTTTTTGTTTCTCATTTGAGTTTTTTCTCAGATATGTCAGTTGCTCACTTACAGCTGAGCAATCAGCTAGAAACTTTCTCAGTAACAGAGACTGTGTTGTGATGATACCAAACCTGCTGTCCCAGTGTTATAAATAGATTCCTGCATGGGTCTGGGAGGGGCACATAGACATTCAAGAATACAGATGCTCCCTGAGTTATGCAAGACCCGATCTATGCAAATCCACACTTACAGAAAAAGTTCCGTAAGCTAGAAATAAGTGTGGGTTTTGCGTAACTGTTAGATATACATTTCTGACTTACACAAAATTTGAGTTATGCAAGATGTTCCAGACCATAATATAATTAAATTTAACATCTTAGTGGAGTGGAAAATACCACAGTGGCCCAACACTGTAGCATTAATTTCAGAAAGGGGAACTACACAATGAGGAGGTTAGTTAAACAGAAAATAAAATCCCTGCAAGCTGCATGGAAACTTTTTAAAGACACCATAATAAAGCTCAACTTAAATGTATATCCCAAATTAAAAAACATAGTAAGAGAACCAAAAAACCACCCTGGCTAAACAAAGTAAAAGAAGCAGTGAGAGTCAAAAAGGCATCGTTTGAAAAGTAGAAGTTAAATCCTAGTGAGGAAAATAGAAAGGAGCATAAACTCTGGCAAATGAAGTGTAAAAATATAATTAGGAAGGCCAAAAATGAATTTAAAGAACAGCTAGCCAAAGACTCAAAGTAATACCAAAATTTTGTTTAAGTACATCAGAAGCAGGAAGCCTGCTAAACAACCGGTGTGGCCACTGGATGATCACGATGCTAAAGGAGCACTCACGCATGATAAGGCCATTGCGGAGAAACTAAATGAATTCTTTACATCAGTCTTCATGGTTGAGGATGTGAGAGAGATTCCCGAACCTGAGCCATTCTTTTTAGGTGATAAATCTGAGGAACTGTCCCAGATTGAGGCATCATTAGAGGAGGTTTTTGGAACAAATGTATAAACTAAACAATAATAAGTCTCCAGGACCTGATGGTATTCACCCAAAAGTTCTGAAGGAACTCAAATGTGAAATTTCAGGACTACTGTCATCTGTAACCTGTCATTTAAATCAGCTTCTGTACCGAATGACTAGAGGATAGCCACTGTGATGCCAATTTTTAAAAAGGGCTCCACAGGTGACCTGGCAACTACAGGCAGGTAAGCCTGACTTCAGTACCAGGCAAACTGGTTGAAACTAGTAAAGAACAAAATTGTCAGACACATGAACATAATTTGTTTGGGAACAGTCAACATGGTTTTTGTAAAGGGAAATCATGCCTCACCAATCTACTAGAATTCTTTGAGGGGGTCGACAAGGGGGATATAGTGGATATAGTATACTTAGATTTTTAGAAAGCCTTTGACAAGGTCCCTCAGCAGAGGCTCTTAAGCAAAGTAAGCAGTCCTAGGATAAGAGGGAAGGTTCTCTCATGGATTGGTAACTGGTTAAAAGATAAGAAACAAAGGGTAGGAATAAATGGTCAGTTCTCAGAATGGAGAGAGGTAAATAGTAGTGTCCCCTAGGATGGGCAGGAATGGTGTCCCTAGTCTCTGTTCGCCAGAAGCTGGGAATGGGTGACGGGTTGGATCGCTTGATGATTACATGTTCTCTTCATTCCCTCTGGGGTACCTGCCATTGGCCACTGTCAGAAGACAGGATGCTGGGCTAGATGGACCTTTGGTCTGACCCAGTATGGCTATGTTCTTAGTATAGATATACTCTAAGCTGTGCCTTTGCAAAGTCAAGCACTCCAAAGGAAATACAGAATAAAGGCTTCCTGTACAACCTCACTTTGGTTCCCTTGCTTTGATAGTCTTTAATAGCATGATGACATTTTTTCCCCCTCAGATCCCTGCCTCATTCAGTAAACAGAATGGACAACAATCACTTAATGTGTAGTTATTTGATACTACTTTTTATCCTCATTGTTTGATGTGTTGCCTCATGCTTATTTACTGATTCTTCTCCCAGGGAATACTAGGAATCCAGGGAAACATGATTTGTGCTGGGGCGCAAAGCAAAGGAGACGTGTTGTTTGATTTTTCCTCAGGGACAAATTTCTGTACTATCTAACATTGTCAGGGGTTTCAGTGAGTAAGGTCTACAGCTGGACAGTTTACAATAACTACTAGGAGTTTTACTTGAGTAAGGAGTGCATGATTTTACCCCACTTCAGAAACCAAAAAAGCTAGAGTTTTGTTTGGTTTTTGTGTGTTCTACATATTTGTACTTTCTCACACTTGCATACTCATGCATCTGACAGACATTTTCCTCAAGTCTTGCTAATAATTTGGTTTGCTCTGTTTTTGTTGTAATGAAAATTCTAGATCCTTGAAGTTAAAGCCCTTGAAGACTATACAGAGAAACATACAAATGGCAAAGTTGACGGAGCAATCACTCGTCAAAGTCCAGATTCCTCAAAATATTAATGACAACTATTAGAAAAATCACTGTCACTTTATTCTGTAAAGTAAACACTATATACGCTAAAAGAAAAGGAGTACTTGTGGCACCTTAGAGACTAACCAATTTATTTGAGCATAAGCTTTCGTGAGCTACAGCTCACTTCATCGGATGCATGCTGTGGGAAGTGTAGAAGATCTTTTTATATACACACAAAGCATGAAAAAATACCTCCTCCCACCCCACTCTCCTGCTGCTAATAGCTTATCTAAAGTGATCACTCTCCTTACAATGTGTATGATAATCAAGTTGTGCCATTTCCAATCATACACATTGTAAGGAGAGTGATCACTTTAGATAAGCTATTAGCAGCAGGAGAGTGGGGTGGGAGGAGGTATTTTTTCATGCTTTGTGTGTATATAAAAAGATCTTCTACACTTCCCACAGTATGCATCCGATGAAGTGAGCTGTAGCTCACGAAAGCTTATGCTCAAATAAATTGGTTAGTCTCTAAGGTGCCACAAGTACTCCTTTTTCTTTTTGCGAATACAGACTAACACGGCTGTTACTCTGAAAACTGTATACACTCATTTTGTATATTCTTGCCAATGTGTAAGTATGCTTATATGCCCACTAGATGTCATTGTTGTTCTTTGCCACATTTCCTTAAAGTTTTATATGCAAATGGTGTATAAAGAGAATTCAGATTATTCTTGTTTTTCTTACTATTTAATACTAAGAGGCACTGTTTGACTAAAAGTATTTCCATGAAATCATGTTTACAGGAAATTACATATCAAATTGAGAATGAATATCTGATTGAGACAGTCATTACAATACACAGTATCCATGTATATGACAATTACTCACATATACTTGTGCATTATTAGCGAGGTGGTAATAAGATTCCCAGAAGTGCTACTTTCAACTGGTGTCTTCTGGGAATTATAATTCAAACAAGCATTTCTAAAACCATAACATTCCTGCAAATACTTCCATACTCAAGATGGAACCATGGTAAATCATGGAATTACTTGCTCCTGGCCATAGGTAAGAATATGACAATCCCTGTCCTACATTGGATTCAGCAGGTGTTACCATGATTGCAGATTTTAAATTGTCTATACAATGAACCATAATAGTTCTGATCTGGTTTCCATTTAAGTTAAGCATGAGTTCAAAGGCAGTAAATCAGTTGCAACAGCTATATTAACGCTTTATTTCTACGTTATTAGTACAACTCATAGAAACCTCTGACAGACACTCTACACTAACATATAGGTCAGTAATGTTTCCACAAACAAATAACCTTCTCTCCCCTTTTTTTTAATTAGAAGGGAGTATTCTTTTTTGTATTCAGTGAACTATATTTTAACTAGAAAAGTGTGCAAGAGTATTACGATAATTAAATGGGGGTGTTAAAGCTAAATATGAAATAAGTTATTGCTCCTGAAATCTGTGGCTAGAAAGAAGTGCTTCTACTTAACTTTTGTTCATTATTGTCCATTACTACTTTGATATAGTATCAATTCATGCAATATATCTATTAACAAAACCAAAACAAAAACCCTATGTTAGAGGGACATTAAGGTTGCAGAGTCAAGCATTCCAAAGTTAGGAATTGCCAAAAGTAACCTTGATTCAGTCCCCTTTTGCGTATGCATTGTTACTGTCTTTAATTACTGCACTTTTTTTTTCTTATGGGGCCCCTGCCTCATCCAGTACACAGAATGAATGGTACTTTAATGAGCAGCTATTCAATACTTAGTTTTATCCTCATTGTTCAATATGTGGTCATAGGCTTTATTTACTGCATGCATTTCAAACCCTGCTATGAAGACAGAATTATTAATTTCTTCATGGGCATTTCTATGGTGCTCTCACATAGTGTCAGAGTGCTTCATAAACACTGTGGATTTATCTTTGCAACACCTCTTGTCAGATTAGGTGTGGTTATTCTCATTTTACAAATGGGGGGGAGGGAAGGAGGTAGAGAGAGATTAAGGCCAAAATTGTCATCTGTCCATTAATTTTGGGTGCCCAGATTGAGACACCTAAAACTTGATTTTTCACAGTAGTTACCATTTTTGTTACATTCAAAGCACAGCTCCCGTTTTCGGTTGCAGCTAGGAGTGATCAGCACTTCTGTAAATCAGATCTTAGGTGTCTCACATTGGGAATCCAGAAAATGAGGAGCATACCAGTAGTGGCCATCTGTGAAAAGGTTAGTTTAAGTGACTTCTCTAGCATCACACAGGAACTCTGTGGCAGAGGCAGAGAGAATCCAATTATCCAGGGCACTATTCAGTTCTCTTAAACATGAGACCCTCTCTTGCTGCAGTCTCCTGCCTCATTCACTATGCACACCTTCCAACTTCTGCAACAGATAAAGGAGAGGTCTGACTGACCACAGTAGTCTTCATCATTACACAACCTTGATTTATCCCCATGCATCCTGTGCAGTGAATGAGGCAGGGGCCATATGGGAAAAAGATATTATGTGATCATGTAATGAAATACTATACTATCATCAATATGTGGAAGAGTGTCAAAATAAGGTTGTACAGGCAACCTTAATTCTGGCACTTCCTAGCTTCTGAGAGCCTGACTTGGTGAACCTAGTAATAGTGAAATATTGGGCAAACTTAAGTATAGGTGCATGGGCAGCAGGTGACCTGGCTGTTGGGGGAGGCTAACCCCTGCCCCCTCCACTTGTGCCCAAGGCCCTGCCCCTCCCTATCTGCCCTCCCTCCCCTGCAGGAGCCCAGAGCACCCCCCACCACAGGCCCAGGCCCAGTGCAGCCCCAGCACCAGCTGCCCTGACTCCCTGCAGGAGGCAGGCCTGCCAGCCAAGGCAGAGTACTGGGAACCACAGGAGGGGGCCTGACCTGGGGGTGGAGCCATGCGAGGCTGTTTGGGAGGGCACAGCCTACCCTTGCCTGCAATACCCACCACCCATTTATAGGTGGTACTACCAGCTCAACATGTGTGTGCGTGTAATTTCCTCATATAGCGGTGTGGGTTATATGACCAGTGTGGTGCTCCAAGTGTGCCCCAACTATAATTGCCCCAAACAGAACAGCAAGCAATTCTGGTTTAACTGCCCAGGGCAAGAAGAAGCCAGTAGACGTTAATTAAATGTCATGTCCCTTTAATAAACTTCAGCTCAGTAGGCCTTGCCACTTACCGTTCCTCAGTCCAGGAATCATTACAATGGTTTCATTTGGCCCAAGGTTCAGGGCTCCAAAACTTATACTTTGAATTAGGCTTATCTCCAGATACCTCAGGGAGCAACTGCCATTCACTACAGCCTGCCTGACTTCTACTTTCCCTTCATTCTGCACTTGGCCCCTAGGGTGTGACAGGGCCTTGGTGGTTATCCCCAGGTTACAGGCGCCAGCCTGTCCCTGAAATGCATAGTACCCTTTTCTCGTGCACTCTTTCATAACCTAGGTTTTTAAAAAAGCAAACTGAGAACTGAAATTCCATCATGTGGCATCATATTGACACCCCCATGGGTCATCAGCAGGCTTACAATTGTTAGATCCATCAGAGTTCTGCCACTTAAGCAAACTGAGCTGTAACTGATAGCAATAACAGGTTGTCATCCTCTGTGTGAACCAGCATTAGAGGAGGATGGGACACTTTGCTAGTGAGTTTCATGGATATTTGACAGCAGAGGAATGGTGAGATTCTAGGCTCTGGAGGGGAGTGTGCTCCAGTGGGCACAGATACTACTGTCCAGGCCCCCCTAACTTGACAACTTCTGCCCCATCCCCTCCAACCTGCCCCCCTCACTCCTAGTCCTAGGCTTCCTCTCCTCCATTTGCAGCCACAGTATCCTTGCCCAACTACTCCCCATTTCCCCATTCCTGGCTCCTTGTCAAATCTGTCTCATATTTTTTTCCACCTATGTTTCCCATCCCACGGCCTTCCAGTCCACTTTCCTTCCCTGCACTCCTTCTCCAATCTTTTTTTCTCCTCCCCACCCCCCAGCTCTTTGTCTCATTCCCTTCACCCAGCCTGTCTCAGTTCTCCCCCAGCATCCTTAGTCTACCTCAGATTTGCTTTACCTCCCTTCACTTTCTTTTCCCCTTGCTGCACTGGTTCTCAGGCCCAGTCTCTTTACCCAACCAGTCCCAGATTCCCCCATTGGCTTCTTGTCTGATTTCCTCTCCTTCCTTTCCTCCTCTCTCTCCTCTCCTCCCCTCCCCCCCACCCCAACTCCCATTTTCCTCACAGTATCCTTGCCAAGCCAGTTTTGGCTAAGGTTAGGTGAGATGATCTAGTGGCCACTTCTGACCTTAAAATCTATTAATTTTATAAGCCTTGCCCTCTCTGGCTCCCAGTCTTCCCCAAAGCAATTTCCAAACCCAGTCTCTGCCCTCCAACTGCCAGCCCCAGTTTCCCCTCAGGCTCTTTGTCTAGTTTTCTCCCCCTACCCTCCAATATCCATGACAGGTCCAGGTCTTGTCCCCTGTACATTCAAATCAAGGAGCAGAATCCTCCATGTGGCCCAGGCCCAGCTGGAGGTCAGCACAGCCTGATGCAGTCCAGAGCTGCAAATGCAGTGAAAGTCCTACTCAACCCTGCACTGGAACATGTTCAGGGTGGATGGGATTTGAGAAATTCAGAAGTTAAAAATCTAAGATGTCTATTAGGCATGTGTGAAGTGTGATTTCCCCCCCACGCCCCACACCCCTGCAATTGGCTTATAACTTGGCCACATTTGGGTGGATTTTCACAGAAACGGCAACATTCTTGACACAAAGGCCATCCCTTGCTAAATTTCAGCGCTCTGGCCCAAAGCTTAGGATTACTAGAGCTTTTCAAATAAAAGGTTACCAGAAGTTAGCATGTCCAGTCTCTGTATGGGGGTGTAAAAAATGGGGGGAAGTTTCTTTGCAACCTCTCTCCCCTTGCGCACTCATTCAGAACTGTGAACAATCTTTAACTAATTTCCTACGTATAATCTAATTTTATTTTTTAGAAATCCAATCTTTATGGTCTGAGTTAACTCAAAGTAGAACCCTTTTGGTTCCCATTAAACAGACTTTGGATTGCTTAACCAGGAAAGGAATCAAGTCTTTAACAAAATCTTTTTTGGTTTCTCTTTGTAAAATGGTGGCTAAGACTACTGGCTTCATTTTTGCTGATTATACTGAGGGCTCTTTCTGGGGCAGAGACATGAGTCTTAATCTGAGTAGACTCTATATCCACTCTACAAGTTGCTTGAAGGGCAGACTGCTGTAACTCCTGCTCATGCTTTTGAATGTAATATTGTAAGGAAAGTGATGCTCTCTGGTCTTGACACCTTGGATTAAGCCCTGTAAGAGTCACTGAATTCATTCTTAAACTTTATGGCCTGATGATATGATTGTGGGAAAAGATGACAACCACAACAGTCATGGCAATTATGCAGTCTAACCACAATGAGCCTAGTGATTCCCTAGGAGTTTTTTCATATCATGGAGCACTTCTTCTGGCGGAGACCCTTTCCACAAATACTACTTCTCCCACTTCCAAACCCTAATCCTACCCTTCTCATGCTGCAACTATAGTACTTCTCTCTCTCTATGCAGTAGTAAGTAGACAAAATTTGAAATGAACTTGCTTTAAGGTGATCTGGCTAGCTGTTTGCTATCTGCCCCTTTCCCTTCACTTTCTCTCTCTGGGTGAATGACTTGAGATTTATTATTGCCAAGTTTCCCTTTATTTTGGGCCTGAGGGCAATCTCTCCAGGTTTGGCACTCTCCTCCTGTGTTTGTAAAACCTGAAGTGGTCACAGAGGACAGAGGTACTCAAGATTTATTTAGTTTAGTTGGCCGTAAAAGCCTCTAGAAACCCTAAAATGGTCCAGGACTGGCTAAAATTTAGCAAGACATGTCACTTCTTGAAGACTGACAGGGCTCCATGGACTACATGTCAAGGACCATTGAACTAACCAATTGGTTATCTTTCACAATGCCCATTAAAATATACATGATAAAAACAAAAACAAACCCCCTACATTGAAAGAACAGTAAGAATGCACAGTCAACCACTTAAGAAATGCCAGATTTAAGGGTTAGCAGTGCCTGTCATTAAGAGTACAACAATCCTGTAACTGCACAAGGCTATTTTTTTGCTCACTTTTCTGAGGCTAATCTTACTGTAAGGTTGCATTCAGCATTCTATTAGAACTTTCAAATGTTCTCAACTTTGTGGAAGATGTCTTCAGAAATTTTCATTGCTTGAACCCTGCCCAAGTGGTGGATTTCTTTGGAAAGTCTTAACAAAATCTTCACCCACTTTTGAGTTATGTGAGAAATAAAAATTAACTTTTTTACTTTAAAAAGATATGAAGACTGGTTTTACATGCACAAAAATGAACATACTTTCCAAGCTGAAATCTTTCCAGGTGTTGGTCTTAATGGAGAATAAGTATACAGGCCTACATGTAAAACATTAAAAAAACCAAAGTTATTAAAATTTAAAAATCAATTTTCCACATACAAATTTCCACTGAGTTTACATTTATGGTACTAATGCGAATATGAAATAATAGCTATTGGACTCCACTGAGTTGCCATTTCAATCAAAGGGAGTTTTGTCTTTGGATTGGACATTTTATCAATGCTATATCCATAAAACTTGGTATGTGCTATTTCAATGTAGAGATTGATTTATTTAAATTGATAAAATGCACTACCCAAGGATATATGCACAGACAAGTCAATTTAAAATACATACAAAGATATAGATATAGCTATAGATTTATATAACTATATACAGATACATATACTTCCATATAAGACACCAGTGAATTTACTACAGAACTGGCAACCATTTGTAGTAGTGATTTAAGGTTCACACAATATTTTTCCTCACTTCTGCAGAAAGATTTTGGGGAAACTACTGTCCATAATTCAGCTGATGCTGTGTATTAATCTACAGTTATAGCAGGTTAGTCTGTGTCATTTGTACACATGGTTGGGTGTTAGAGATGAGTGGGTCAATTAGTATTCAAGTAACCCAAACACTTTGTAAAAAGGGGTTCTTGAACTGAGTCAGATTAACTGGCTCTGACTACATATTTCAGCTTTCTGAAAATTGGGACCCCATTCAGCGCATGAAAATTTGATGGGTGTTAATAGGGGTATTCAAGACAATTGAAAAAAGAACACAGAGCTGAGTGCAAAATTCATTTCCAGGGGTGAAGGGAGAGCAGAAAACTATTTAAGAAAGAAATGCAGCTGATGTGATAGTGCCTTCCCATACCTTCTGGCTAGGTGCTATGTGCACATAAATGTTTCACCTTAAGCTTTAAGATCAAGGGAAAGTCTGTGGGGAACCTTGTTTCCTGGAGATGTGCTTGCTAGAGCAGTTCCCAAGTACTGACTAGGATACATCATTTCCTGGAACACCAGTTCTTTGCTTGCCCCAACTGTGTCCACAGTTATGAAGCATGCATTGCCAGAAGCCGGTTTGAATAGATGTTTGGTAATAAACCAGCCTCACTACTATCCTCTCTATTTTTGGCATGTTTTACCGTTCTTCCACATGATAAAGTGAACAAAAGACATAGTTGCATTAGCTGAGAATGTCTGCTTTTTAGAACCCATTGCACTTACTGGGTCTCTGCCCTGTATTCCTCAAAGTGCCCTCATCTCCCATTGAGCTTAAGGACAGTTGAAGGGACATTCCTTCCACAAAAATACATGCTATTTTTCAAAATTTGGCATAATTAACACAAATGTTTTCAATATTCCCTATGGAAAGCCTATCGGAGGGATTCTTATAATTGAAATATAACTGGTTATTTTAACTACTGTCCTTTTGTTTAGTTAAATTTTTTATTTTTATAGTAAAACATCACCAATATGAAATTTTATATTTTTCTCAGATAGCAGATGGCTCTTTGAACCACTACAGTAACGAGTTCTTAAAAGAACTATTTTCTACCTTATGTTAAAATATATAAATAAATCTGTCTAATTTTTGCTGGTGGAAATTGGCTAATGTTCTCTTCTTAAAATCAAATATCTATTAGATAATTTAAGAGGATAAGTTCTTATAATAAACATTGCTTCAGGGTACAGATTTGTTACTCGTATATGAACTGTAACACATCCATATAAGATAGTAAACATGTGTATATACTACCAGTATTTACATAGTGACATAATGTACAACAAAATGGATGAAATCATTTAGAATAAGAACAAATTAATACAAAGACTGAGTATAAACAAAACCCAGTAACTTAGTAGGGAGAAAAGTGGACATTCCTTCCCCAAGAAGAGTCTGAAGTCCTAGGCATAGACCTGTCACTTCCTTTTGCCTGCTTGCTTCCGTGTCTCATTGGATAGCAATGAAATACTGGAACTATTCACTGCAACAGTGGTGGCAGCTACTGATTCATCATCATGCCTGGAAGGAGATGCCATCGAGCTATTTAGGGAAAGAGTTGACGGCATTCTTATCATCTGGAAAGTTTATGCTCCTGCATTTTTTTTCAACATGGCACTCATGTCAAATGCAAAGTTAACAAGGTCTGATCCATATTCTATATTCTACGGATGTCACTGCTGAATTTAGTTCCTACTCACTCTGGAGAAGAGCAATTACAATGATGCTTGATTCCAGACACACACTTGATATCTTCAAGTAACAGGTATGGACAGAGAGAATCTTTATCCCCTCTAATTCTGTACTAGGCTTATGTGCAGTATCTTGCCTTTTCTATCCTCATAAACATTTCAATTGATTTCCACCCAGTGATCCTTCATTAATGTTTGGATTTTAAAAAATGGAAAAAAAGACATTAAATTGCAAGTAAAAGTAAATACAACTACCAGAGCTGAATGACTATTTCAAAATATCTTTAATTTCCATTCAAATTTTTACATGAATTTGCTTGAGCCTTGTTTCCTTCTGTTGTGAAGCCAAACGTACTTATTGTGGAAAGCCAAGTTTCCAGCAGTGGAAGGTTATTTCAGTAATCCACTTTACCATGTAAATCCAATAGTAGGAGATTTCCATTCTCAAACATTAAGAGAGCAGTGGGGATGAGCCATTAAACATAGCAGTTTATAGTCATGACAATATAATTGGACTAAACTAAGGTGCTTCAATAGTTTATCATCTGGCACTGTTGTATAGCATGTGGAACTGTTTCCAAGACTCTAGAAACTTGTTTATGGCAGATTCGTGTGTCTGTTTAGACTTGCTCTGATGATTGATCTAATTTTCTTGCATTGCCTTTAATAGTGTACGGTTCAAGTAAACAAAAATCTTTACCAGTAATTTTTTTAAAGCAAACTAAAAAAAGGTTTGTTTAAAATAAATATGTAAAAGATCCATTTTGATTCCTAACTTCTCATGCTGGGAAATCTAAGCCCTTCTCATCTATAGTGTTCTAGCCATAACATGCTTTACTAGAAGTGTTCCATTTTCCCATCTACTTTTATTTATGACACACTCATTGAAAAGAAAATGGGCTCCACGAGGAAGTCATATAGGATGGAAACAGAATTAAGGAACTCTAAGTAGGAAAAGAGAACAACATAATTTAAATTCATTTAGCTTAAAAGACAAACAGACAAAAGCACAATAAACAGGAGACTAATATCACTGGCACAGGAAGGAGTCAGACAAGATACTTGGCCGATTGCCCTAGCAGCTATTAACTTCAGCTCAGCAGTTTTGTGCAATTGTGAATATGTACAGAAGTCTGAGTCCAAGTCCTAAAAAAGACAGTACAATTAAAAAGAGCCACTGAAAACAGTCTAAGACTGAATCTTAAGAGCTTCAAAATCTCAATCCTGCTTAGAGTTTTCAGTCTTTTAAATAAATGTAGCCCACACAACTCTTTTAAAAAATTGAATATTGTTACTCTTTTATGGCCCTGATTCAGCAAAGCATGTAAACATATACTTAAACCTAAACCTGTATTTTAAGTACTTTGCCGAATTGGGAGCTATATTAGAAATTTATTTTAATCTTGAAAATACACTGCACCATATTCTTCCAAAAGAAGGTAAGTGTTGTATTACCAGAATAGTTTTAATTAAGCCCCATTGCCCTAAACTACTTCCTTAAGGTCTTGTGAGAATCACATAGAGATCACCAGTGTCAGAGCAGGCAGTAATAAGCGTGTTTAAGACAACGGAGGCTACAACCAAAATATGACACTCCATACAGAAGTCCTAAATGCACACTTTAAGGCCCATCTACATTACTAAATTCACTGCTTGCCCAAATGGGTATTAAAACATGCTTATTTAACACCGCAGGGAAGCATACTGACAATGTGCAATATAAAGGAAGTTTCCTGAGCAATAAGCTAGTGCCACACCATGAAAAAAGGGGTGTGTTTTTCACAACACCAGAATCAAGACACATGATTAAGCAAAACCCTCAAATACACAAAGAAGAAAGGAAAAAGTAAGAGTGTCTCTTGCAAAGAATTCTCTCCCACCAAGTAACTATCATTCAGGCAATGTTCACTCAGGAGATATCCCAACATTTCTCAGAGGAAGAAAAAGCTAGGATTAATAATAATCCAAATACTTGGATTTATACAAACATTATTCCTCTTCACACCAGTTTAGAAATATTAACTTATTAGTCTTTACAACACACCTGAGGTAGATGAATACTAGTAGGTGTTAATATCTCCATTTTGTGATTGGGAAGCTAAGGCAGAGAAGCCCCACAGAGTCAGTGACAGGGAGACAATTGGCTTCTAGTCCTTCAATCAATATGCAAGACAGGGCTAGATCTTCAGATGATGATCTCTGTAGTTGCCATGATTTCACTGTAACTGTGAAGATTTATACTACCTCTCTTGCCATGAAGGCCAAGACCATAACAGGGTTTAAAAAAAGAACTAGATTCATGGAGGATAGGTCCATTAATGCGTATTAGCTAGGATGGGCAGGAATGGTGTCCCAAACCTCTGTTTGCCAGAAGCTGGGAATGAGTGACAGGGGATGGATCACTTGATGGTTACCTGTTCTCTTCATTCCCTCTAGGGTACCTGGCACTGGCCACTGTTGGAAGACAGGATACTTGTCTAGATGGACCTTTGGTCTGACCCAGTAAGGCCATTCTTATGTTACCTGATGATCTGACTCCAGACTTTTGTGTCACAAAAGTAGTTGTGGGGGCGGGGACTGTAAACTGGTCTGAGATGCTCCTCAGCATACCCCCTGTGCAGCTGCCAGGTCTTCCATGGGATGCCAACGCCAAAAGATTCATGAAGCATCTGGAATAGGAAGGATTGGTAATTACCCACCAAAGTATCATATTTGGAACGTGAATTTCTCAGGGATGATGGGGTTCCCCTCTCTGATTGGGAAATGGATATTTCTGCAGATTTTAGGAAGGGAATTAACTATCTGGGACCCTGACTCAGGTTAGAGGGGAGGCAGTCAAGCTAATTGCTGACCCCTTTCTGTAGCAGAAGTCCAGTGCATGTATTCTTTCATAGAGGGTCCAGTTCCCTGATAAACTGAAATCTCCCAACAAAGCTGGGAAATGGGGCTGGGACTCCTAATGTCTGCCACTTTTCTTCATAAATAAATTTCTCCAGCAGGAACTGGTAAATGTTCTACTGCAGGAAAGCTGCCTTCTTTCAAAATTAAAAACACAAGGTGGATGAGGTTATATTTCTTACTGGACCAACTTCTGTTTAGAGACAAGCTTTTGAACTTACACAGACTTCTTCAGAAGTTGGTGCAATGAAAGCTATTACCTCATCCACCTTGTCTCTCTACTATCCTGGGACCAACATGTCTACAACACTGAAATCTTTCAAAATGACTGCCATCTCCTAGTCTCAAGGGGACTGAAGCCACAACCCCTTTGAGCAGAGATGCCCTCTCAAAATGTCTATCACCTCATACTGGTCCTAGTAGGACTGCTATTACAGTACCCTCAGCTAAAATGGTGGCCCCTGACTGGATAGGAAGTCATATAATTAGGGCCTATTGAAAACGTGTCAAAACTGTTTTTGAACAGAAAATTGGGTTTCAGTTAAACAAAATTTTCTGCAAAAAAGTCTATTCTGCAGAATATTTTGAGTTTTCTATAAAAACACTTTGGCTAAAAACCAATTTTCTTCATGTCTTCAATGAAAAGTCAAAATTTTCTGGTGAAAATTTCAACAAATTTTTTTGAATTTTCTGTGGTGCGGGGGAATCCTATTTTCCAACTAGCTGTATAAATCTTGTTTGGGGGATAATTACATCATCCTTGTAACCTTTTTATACTTAAATTATTCATATATATTCTTAGCCTTAACTCCAATTTAACATAATTTGTATCTTGAAATAGATACAGTAAATTGTTTCTGAAAATGTCAACAAGTAAACCAGGAGAAACACTAAATATCTTAAATGCACATTAATGGTAGAAGAGGACTGTGTAGTTCCCTTTCAGGTCCATTGAAACCTGAAGAGGAGGAGCCATTTCCCTTTTCCAGGTCCATAGTGGTCCTTACAGGAGCCACTTTTCCCACTGCCAGGGCCTCAGAGGCATGAGGATTAATTCCATGGTTTCCAAGACAAAAGGCTCAAAGAGGAGGGGATGTTTGTGGTGACACAAAGTAATTACAAGCTTCTGCCTGCAGGGGGAAGATGAAGTGGGTAAACACCACCCAAAAAGTGCAAGCTGAAAAATACCCTATAGAACCCCCAGTGCAGTTTAAAGCCACCCTGGCTTGGTGCAAAGAATGGTAATTTACACTAACATGTTTTAAATGTATGAGGGTCAGCCTCATTTGTTAATTAAATGAATGGCTTGATAAATATTTAAATAGGAATTTTAGATGCAAATTCTAATAATTCCTTGAAAGGTACCAAAAGAAAAAACTCTTTTTTTTTTTTTAAAATAAAACATGCTATGCACTCTCGGAAGATAGTGTGAGATTCATGGAGCTTGTGTTTAGCCTGATATACTTCCTTTTTTTATTGTTCCTCTCCTCTCTTAAATCGGAGGCTTTGATCATTAACACTACAAGTCACAGTAACATGTTATGATCTGAGCTGGCATTTATAACAAAATACAGCTTCTAGCTTTGGATGCCTCTCCTACAGGTCACTTGTCCTAGTGATGGAGAGAGTGGTTGCTCCCAAGAGAAAGGAAAGATGCCCATTAAGTCAGCTCACACCCTGGGAAAGGCTACCAATTTCTGAGTTTCTGTTCATACAACATCTTCAGTTCTTCCCTCTAAGCGGGGTCAATGTTATAACAACCGAGAGAGAGAGAGGCTTTGGCAGTGAGTGAGTGCCTGGAGAAACAGTGCAACTTACTCTGTCAAAGATGAATGTAACTTGTAGACTGGCTGGCTCATTTTGGTGCTCATTTTTGGAAATACCTATATGATTTGTTTTGTGGATTATTGATTTAGGTGTCAGGCAGATAAAAAGCATCATTTCTGTAATACCTTTATCATCACTCTGACAAGGATTGCTTTCAAGTTAAAGACCAATAAAAATAACTTTTGTCATTCCCAGAACAGCCACGTCACTTTTTTCTTTTTTGTTTTGTTGTCAGTGAAAGGACAGTATAGATAAATGATGGTGTCAAGCATGTTAATAGAGTGACAGATGTCTGAGTTAAAATAGTACATCTAATACTTTCCACTTCTATAGCACCTTGTAACTGAGGATTTCAAAGCACTTAACAAATATTAATTGAATTAATCAGCACCCAAGGAGGTTAATATTATTAATCTCTTTTTACAAGTGGGTAAACGGAGGAACAGGGTGACACTGGATGCCTGTATCAGGACCAGGCACAGAACTTGCATTTCTTAACTGCCATTCCTATGCTTTAACCGCTAGACCATTCTTTTCCCCCAATAAATACATAGTTATTACTGTGATTAAAGGATACATTTTAACATTCTTAATCTATTGGAGACTATATTAATGACTTGCCAATTTCTTATCTTAAAAGAATTCCAATTTGCTATATCTTCCTCACTGGGGTATATTAGGACTAAGGCAGATAGAAAATATGTTGATGGTGATCACATGCTGCAAAATCCCCAGGATAGATCAGCTGTACTTGTAAGCCAACTATGCAGGTTAATGTGTAGTAAGTGAATTGAAGGAGAGAGACAAAGGATTAGAGATGAAGAGGAAAAAAAAGACTGATAAGATAAGTAAGAAAGATAAAGGAGGTTACAAAAGGGAGGATGAGGTTTTTTTATTAAGTTGGAAATATACAAGCCCAGGACTGAATTGTGCAGTGTAACTCCAATTCATGACTAACAATTGAACATAGTTTGGTACATTGCATACCGAGTCCTCCTCTAAATCATTATAGTGGTTCCCGCAAGTTTGGAATATAGGCAAGACATTTATTTACTGTCTGGATATATCCAGATACTGTTGTCATACCATGTATTTACAACATACAATGATGAAAGAATAAACATTTTCCTTAGATTTCAGTGCCATGACATTCTATAAAGTATAGATAAAATACTTAGTGTTGACAGTACATAGCAGCTTTTATTCAAGGATCTTAAAACCCTTTACAAATGTTAGTTAGGACCAATAATACCCCTCCAAGATACAAATGCATGTTAAAGCTGAATGAACTATTATAATATTCTAATGTGACCTCCTGTATAACACAGATCATAGTTTCACCCAGGGATTTTTGCATATGGCCCAACAACTTGTGTTTGAACTACAGCACATCTTTTAGAAAGAAATATACTCATGTACAGTAAGTCAATGAAAGAGCCAGGTATCTTAGGATTTGTGAATCCCAGCCCTTGCTATATACACATCCTTAGATTCCAAAATCCATATCTTTGGTCGTTTTACAACTTGGATCAGATTTATTTATGACCATGTGACACATTTGTTTCTGAATGTGAATTGTCCCAAAATTTGTAGAAATAATGAGAATATTTAAGGAGCCACAGCCATTTGGCTTTTCATAATACCAAAAGGAAAATTCTTTCTTTGGATAAAGACAGCCAGGGAAGAATAAACTGAGGGAAAAGAGCCAGTGCCAAGATATATCACACTGATGAATTCTCATGTTCTGTTTATACACAGTGGCCTAGAATCACAGCATCATCAAAGTGAACATTATTTTGCTAGTTATGTTTGTCTTATTTGTAAATTGAAGGACATACTTCTCTGACTGTTATGTTGGTTTGCCTTAATAATTTAAGGAGTCTTTTTTTTATTGATCCTACTATTGTAGAGGTCGAAGGAGCCTGTGTATAGTGCTCCAGAAGTTGAATAAATAAAATTATTATTACTGAATAAGTATAGTGGAAAATCACAATAGGTCATATAATCAAGGCAAGATAGGACTCTGAGATGTCACATAAGGGCCTAATACTGTAGTTCTAACTTAGGTAAAGCTCTCATAAACATCAATGGGATTTTTGCATAGGTGCTACAGGATTAGGTCCCAAGCTGTACACATCTGTGGTAATATATAAAATGTATATATGTTTATGTATTCATAATTATATATAGCCAACATTTCAAATTTCAGTAAGCCTATGAAACCTATAATTTAAATTCTTTTGCTGAATACAAATATGTAGAGGCATAAAAATTAGCACAAAGTCAAGACAGAGAAATAATGGGCTAGACAAAGTACAAATTAACAGTGTTATATGCATATTAACCAATGAAAGTTTGGAGGGAAACTCTTAATTTGCCAATGAAGAATAATCATTATATACAGGAGGGCACAGAGCTCCAGAGCAGTGATACTGTGCAGTGTTATTCCAAAGTAAGCCCATTTGTTTCTTTGTGTAGAATCCTCTTTCAAGACTTTGCTGCCATAGAACAACTGCTAGTGTTTAGTCACCTTCTGCACTAATGATTCTGTCTTCTGGGGATTAAATTGATTTTTCACGTTTCAGCATCTGAAGGCCTAGAGTATGCCCTATTGCCTTAGAGTGTGTGGTGGCACCAGCAGGAGGGGATGTCAAGGCGAACGCTTTTAGGACAGCAGTAGCAGTGACAGACATACCACAAAGAGATGTAAGGTTCCATGAAACTGCAAAAGTTCTGATTCTTATTTTAACAGTTTAAGAGCAGTTTGATGTCGATTTAATGAATTGATAAAGAGACATCCCCCATGATTACCTAAAATCCTGCTCTCATTAAAATAGTACATCTAATGTTCTTTAAGGAAAAGGTATTGACTTGTTACTGCTCCAAGCAAGGTTTTCTTTTACCCTTGGGTTTGTTGCTCAACTCTCCCACTGCTGAACTAATTCATAAGTTCCCTGGATCATATTTAAAAGAAAAGGACACTGGGGAAGAGCTGAAGGTAAGGGGCTTGGGCATAGAGTGGGAATGGGGGTTTGTGTTGTGCTTACTGGATGGGATGTGAACTTTTCTTTTTGTATTGTGCTGCTGAGTGATATTTTTATTGACTGCAGCTTTAACTGCTCTCAGGTTGCCTAATGCTTCTGCCTAGGTGTTAAAAAAAATGATAGATTAACAATAAGGAAAAAAAATAGAAATCTCCCTGATCTGCCTGACTCTCTCTGTTCCACCTCTCTAAATTCAGGGTTTCCTAATGCCAAACAGAAGTGTCTCAAGATTTCCGATTTGTCCCATTCATTCAGCATGACCTTGCCTTTGTCCCCAGTCAGAAGAGCTTCATGTCTAAAGTCTATCACTTGTGAAAGACATTGTAAAGAGGTTTCAGTGTAGCAGCCGTGTTAGTCTGTATCCGCAAAAAGAAAGAGTACTTGTGGCACCTTAGACTAAGAAATGTATTTGAGCATAAGCTTTCGTGAGCTACAGCTCACGTGATCGGATGCATGCAGTGGAAAATACAGTGGGGAGATTTATATACACAGAGAACATGAAACAATGGGTGTTACCATACACACTGTAACAAGAGTGATCAGGTAAGGTGAGCTCTTACCAGCAGGAGAGCGGGGGGGAGGGGGAAGGGGAACCTTTTGTAGTGATCAATGTTTCCTCAGCTCTTGTCCCCTAATGCCCCTACTCAACTTGCGCTACACTGACATATTCATCATCTGGACCCCTGGAAAAGAAGCCCTTGAGGAATTCCACTATGATTTCAACAATTTCCATCCCACCATCAACCTCAGCCTGGACCAGTCCACAGAAGAGATCCACTTTCTGGACACTACGGTGCTAAGCGATGGTCACATAAACACCACCCTGTACTGGAAATCTACTGACTGCTATGCCTACCTACATTCCTCCAGTTTCCATCCAGACCACACCACACGATCCATTGTCTACAGCCAAGCTCTCTGATACAACCGCATTTTGTTCCAACCCCTCAGACAGAGACAAATACCGACAAGATGTCTATCAAGAATTCTTACAACTACAATACCCGCCTGCTGAAGTGAAAAAACAGATGAGTACCCAGAAGTCACCTACTACAGGACAGGCCCAACAAAGAAAATAACAGAACGCCACTAGCCATCACCTTCAGCCCCCAACTAAAACCTCTTCAACGCATCATCAAGGATCTACAACCTATCCTGAAGGACGATCCATCACACTCTCAGATCTTGGAAGACAGGCCAGTCCTTGCTTACAGACAGCCCCCCAACCTGAAGCAAATGCTCACCAGCAACCACACACCACACAACAGAACCACTAACCCAGGAACCTATCCTTGCAACAAAGCCTGTTGCCAACTGTGCCAACATATCTATTCAGGGGACACCATCATGGGGCCTAATCACATCAGCCACACTATCAGAGGCTCATTCACCTGCACATCTACCAATGTGATATATGCCATCGTGTGCCAACAATGCCCCTCTGCCATGTACATTGGCCAAACCGGGCAGTCTCTACATAAAAGAATAAATGGACACAAATCAGACATCAAGAATTATAACATTCAAAAACCAGTTGGAGAACACTTCAATCTCTCTGGTCACTCAATTAGAGACCTAAAAGTGGCAATTTTTCAACAAAAAAACTTTAAAAACAGACTCAGACTGCTGAATTGGAATTAATTTGCAAATTAATTTAGGCTTGAATAAAGACTGGGAGTGGATGTAGTAAAAAGACTGGGAGTGGACAAAGTGAAACTATATTTCCCCATGTTTATTTCTCCCCCGCTACTGTTTCTCACAAGTTCTTGTTAACTGCAGGAAATGGCCTACCTTGATTATCACTACAAAAGGTTTCCCACCCCCCATGCTCTCCTGCTGGTTATAGCTCACCTCAAGTGATCACTCTGATTACAGTGTGTATGGTAACACCCATTGTTTCATGTTCTCCATGTACATAAATCTCCTCGCTGTATTTTCCACTGCATGCATCCGATGAAGTGAGCTGTAGCTCACGAAAGCTTATGCTCAAATAAATTGGTTAGCCTCTAAGGTGCCACAAGTACTCCTTTTCTTATTGTAAAGAGGATACGCTTACATGATCTGGAGGATGGTGTGGATTGCACTCTCAGCAAATTTGCAGATGATACGAAACTGGGAGGAGTGGTAGATACGCTGGAGGGGAGGGATAGGATACAGAAGGACCTAGACAAATTGGAGGATTGGGCCAAAAGAAATCTGATGAGGTTCAATAAGGATAAGTGCAGGGTCCTGCACTTAGGACGGAAGAACCCAATGCACCGCTACAGACTAGGGACTGAATGGCTAGGCAGCAGTTCTGCGGAAAAGGACCTAGGGGTGACAGTGGACGAGAAGCTGGATATGAGTCAACAGTGTGCCCTTGTTGCCAAGAAGGCCAATGGCATTTTGGGATGTATAAGTAGGGGCATAGCGAGCAGATCGAGGGACGTGATCGTTCCCCTCTATTCGACATTGGTGAGGCCTCATCTGGAGTACTGTGTCCAGTTTTGGGCCCCACACTTCAAGAAGGATGTGGATAAATTGGAGAGAGTCCAGCGAAGGGCAACAAAAATGATTAGGGGTCTAGAATACGTGACTTATGAGGAGAGGCTGAGGGAGCTGGGATTGTTTAGCCTGCAGAAGAGAAGAATGAGGGGGGATTTGATAGCTGCTTTCAACTACCTGAAAGGGGGTTCCAAAGAGGATGGCTCTAGACTGTTCTCAATGGTAGCAGATGACAGAACGAGGAGTAATGGTCTCAAGTTGCAGTGGGGGAGGTTTAGGTTGGATATTAGGAAAAACTTTTTCACTAAGAGGGTGGTGAAACACTGGAATGCGTTACCTAGGGAGGTGGTAGAATCTCCTTCCTTAGAGGTTTTTAAGGTCAGGCTTGACAAAGCCCTGGCTGGGATGATTTAACTGGGAATTGGTCCTGCTTCGAGCAGGGGTTTGGACTAGATGACCTCCTGAGGTCCCTTCCAACCCTGATATTCTATGATTCTATGATTCTACATTAGTTGAACTGAATGGTGTGCAAGCCATGACTTCTGGGATACACAATCATTCAAGAATAAAAAAATAAAACTCCAAAACCAGTTCTTGCTTAAGAGGCAAGAATTGCTAGCTTTCTGACTACAGGTTGCCCTTTTATTCTGATTGGGAGTCAGGAGATCCCTGTTAAGAGTTGTCCTCTTTGACCAGTGCCCAAACCACAGCCTGCCAAGGGCTTAACCAGAAGGCTTAGTAGAGAACTCTAGAGTGGGCCCCAGGGCAACCCCTGGCAGTCTGAATGGATAGATTTCATATTCCTGTCATAGAATATCAGGGTTGGAAGAGAGATCATAAAGTCCAACCCCCTGCTCAAAGCAGGACCAATCCCCATTTTTTGCCCCAGATCCCTAAACGGCCCCCTCAAGGATTGAACTCACAACCCTGGGTTTAGCAGGCCAATGCTCAAACCACTGAGCTATCCCTCCTCATCACCAAATTACTAAATTTGGAGACAATACTGCCTACTCATAATTTAAAGCCATTTAGCTTGAGAATTTCCTGTACAAGAAATAAATGCCATTAGCGACTGATTAGTGGCATCAGAGCCAAGCTATTCATTGCCAATGCCAGCATGCACTAAGATCTCCCCACCAAATTACTGGGACAACTTCCTGGCTTAAGGGCTTACTTTTGGGGGTGGGGTAGATGGAGAGATCTTAATCAGCTTGTGGAGAGTTGTCTGTCTTCTATATGTGCTGTAGTAAGATATCAAATTATACCAGTGTGATCAGAGGGAAATGACCTAGTCAGAACAACTGTAAATCTGTCCGCTCTTTTAACATCTCCTAGCAAGCCTTGCCCCAATGCTCTGAGGGGGTGATGAAGTGATACTCTCCCTTCAGCAGTGGGATGCCTGGTGCCAGTCCCCATCTTCCAATCCTCCTAGGCCCCCTTACATGTGGAGTGGACTGCTAACCAGATGGCCAACATGAAATCAGGGCATGATCAACTGGTGGGAGAATGAGCCCCTTCTGTCCTCTTCATGTAGTCCTAGAAGAGCACTCTAGCTCTCTTCCCCCGCCCTTTGAATTCAGAGTGGTACAGGCCAGGGATGATTCCTTCTGTCTGGTACAAAAATTGCTAAACTACCAGTTTAAAAAAATCTAAATGACAATTATTTGTAATTCATTATAAATTATGATTGACAAAACATCTATCACAAACATTTAACAAGTTATTAATAAACATTTTCAGAGCTTACTTATAGTGAGGTAGAAATGTACATGTAATTCCATCTGAAAAATATGGGAGCACCTCACAAGGCAGACCTCAAATGCTGGGATTGTAGTAGTGACAAACTGGGCTGCTGGGATTGTGGACTTTAGTGTAGAGGACCTGGACCTTTTCCCCCTAATCTTATATCCTTTCCCTTGCAAGTGTGGTGATGACATTCTTAGTACCTACTGAACTGTTTGTAGATACTATTTCATTCATATGTCATTGACATAAATTCTGCCATTAGTTCTATCTGTGCATTTACATCTTGGTGCTGCATAACAAGTCAATTGGAGTGTTGCCATTTATTTAAATGGGAACAGGAGTAAGTCAGTTAAGAATGTGGACATTTTATTTTATTTTCAGGATCTTTTTAGTTCATCTTTAAAACACAACTGCTGCTTATTGAGCACCACTCCTGGCCCAGGGGGTCTCTGCAGACCCCCCCTCCTCAAACTTCTGCTTTTCTTCTCTTCAGGAGCCTTTAAGAACTCACAAAGGCTTTCTCTGCTTAACAGTACCCCATCCAGGAGTAGTTTAATACCAGAATCAGTTTACAATAACTCTCAGATCCAAATGATACTCCATACTTAGCTCTGATATTTTCTTTTACCCTCCAGGGCTCTTCTTCCATCACAGTCTGATCTCCCAACTCTCCCTCACTAGGGCTCTGCCATTCAGTCACAAACATTCAGGGTCCTTCCACTGCTATCACTCAGGAGCCTCCTGCTCAGTGGGCTTTAGCATCCAAGTTGCATTATGTGTTGCCTAATCCCCGCCCACCCCAATTCAGTAATAGGGGTTGGCTTAGGCCCAGACTCTCAAGCCCACAAGCTACCCTGTTACAACCTGTAAATATCAAAAACAATTATTTTGCAATGTGGATTAAGCACCTGGGGAAAAAAATCAAACTTTTTTTAGCTAAAGGATTGCAAGAGCCATTGAAACCTACCCCAGGATACCATTCTTTATTCTTGCCTCTCTTAATTGAAAAGACATAGGCTGCACCAATTTAAATGAACTCCATTACTGATCAAAATTTACATTATACAATGAACCAAGTTTCAGATCAGTTAACACATGTGGATTTGCACTATGAACTCCTGAGAAAAATTAGGTTTTTTAGAAACACTAACACTTATAGTTACAGCAGTGCAAAGGGTTCTGCTTTTGTAATACACCTGATTTCAAAGGTAACTCTGAGAAATATTAAAATACTAATTCACGTTCACTATCAAATTAGTTTCTGTAGTTTTATAGAACTGTCTCCATTATTGCTTTTTAACAGGGACTTGATATATTTTTAAAGAAACATATGGTAAGCGCTGTTCCTAGAATAGTTTAGACACAAGACTGTAGATAAATATATAATCTGGCAGCTCATGTTCATTGATACCTAAATTGTGATTCACCAGGTGTATCTTTCTTCCATCCTGGGGCTCTCAAAAGACATTCAGTTTCATTGTATGATGCTGTGATTTAAATCAATTTACTTTTGAGGTTTTTAATGTTTTACCAGGATAAATTTCCTCTGTCCACCGTGGCCTATATAATGAAGAGTGATGCTAGGATGTCACGTTGCCAACAGGTTTATATCCTGCTGCCTTACATATTTTCTGCTGAGGAATCCTTTTAGGGCCCTGTGGATTCTGGCCTCTGAGTATGATCAGTGGGGGGGGGGGGAAAGGTCCAGCTAGAAAAGTGAAAGGAATATGTTGCAGCATGTCACAGTAACAGAAGGAAGAAGAACATAGTCAGATTGCAGGTTTATTTTAAACTTATCCTGATTAGTCAGGGAAGCCTGTTCAATACATGATTCAGAACAAAATACAGTTTTGCTTCATGTGTTTTGGCTTCTGGGCAAAAAGGATCCATCACAATCCTCTCTAGATCTGATGTGATATGTAAACGAGGCATGAGTTGTAGATACCCATTCCTTAACCAAACTGGATACTAACATATAACGTCAGCCACATTCCATGTACAAGTTTTCAAATATATTGTAATAGTCTCGGCCAACGAATATGAAACAAGTTCCTTCTGAAATAATTAAAGGGATAATCAACTGCAAGTGAACTTTATATAGATGAACACACACTTTATAAAACTAGAGATATGACTGAGATGTAATACTGAGATCCAGGTCCAAAATTTCAGTCGTGTTGGGATCTGGGGACTTTGTGAAAGGCCCACCACTAAATAAACAGTGTGACAAAGTTCCTGCTCTACCTTGGTGGGTCTTGCGCTTATTGGCGGATTTGCTCGCCTTGGAGCTTCACGGCAGCCCTCAGCTTGGCCGTTTTTCTGAACCCACAGTCCAGGTCAGCTCCTCCTGTGTCTGACCAGGAGTTGGGAGAATTTGGGGGGAACCCGGGCCCACCTTCTACTCTGGGTTCCAGCCCAGGGCCCTGTGGAATGCAGCTGTCTAGAGTGCCTCCTGGAACAGCTGTGCGACAGCTACAACTCCCTGGGCTACTTCCCCATGGCCTCCTCCCAACACCTTCTTTATCCTCACCACAGGACCTTCCTCCTAGTGTCTGATAATGCTTGTACTCCTCAGTCCTCCAACAGTACACCTTCTCATTCTCAGCTCCTAGTGCCTCTTGCTCCCAACTCCTCACACGCGCACCACAAACTGAAGTGAGCTCCTTTTTAAACCCAAGTGCCCTTATTAGCCTGCCTTAATTGATTCTAGCAGCTTCTTGATTGGCTGCAGGTGTTCTAATCAGTCTGTCTTAATTGTCTCCAGAAGGTTCCTGATTGTTCTGGTACCTTCCCTGTCACCTTACCCAGGGAAAAGGGACCTACTTAGCCTGGGGCTAATATATCTGCCTTCTATTTCTTTTCTCTAGCCATCTGGCCCGACCCTGTCACAATAGATACAATTCTAACTATACTTCTATGGCTTTCCAAAATAGTTCTCTTTTAAACTTGCTTTTGAAAAACAAACAATCGTAGAGTTTGAGTACTGGATGCTAAATTCTCCATATAGTATCTTATTCCCTGTTTGCTGAGCCCAAAGTGGAAATGACTCGGCAAAAATAATAAAAAGATTAAGAGATTTTCCTGACTCACATCTAAAATGCTCATCCTAAATATGCCATTTATTTTCAGATCCCTGGATCTTTATCTCCCTCCTCTTTCTTCATCCTTCATTTAAAAATTTACATTCAAGAAATATTTCCCTGCATTTAGATTGCTCCAAATAGAATGTACATACACTACAGATATATTACAAACTTACCCCTTTCAGGGGTTTGGCTTTATGAGTAACTGGCATAATCATAATAATAAAACAAGCTTCAGCATTAGCTTAACCATTCATAGGTTTTTCTGTAGAATGCCCTGTATACCTCCTCATACCCTAAAGGTGGTAGAATTGTCCAGGTGGTGGTCGTTCCAGATATCCACAAGGGAATGGTGGCCAATGATCTCTCTGAGGACATCTGTAGTGGCCTGGCACTTCTCTCTCCTGATGTGGTCCTACTCATCCAGGGTAGTGTTAAAATTCCTGCCCAGGACCAAGCACTTGTGAGGATCCAAGGTGCTAAAGAAGGCAGATGCCAGCCGGTAGAGCTGTACATGTTTCAGGCCTGGTATTGAGGCAGAGATGTTAACAAGAGTGAGAATCAGCCCCCTTGGCACAGACCTGGAAGTGCAGTATGTGACCAGGCACAACCTCAGCAATCCACAGCACCTTTGTCCATAGGTCCTGGAGAGCAGGGTGGCCACCCTGCCTGTGAGCTTGCTGAGGTAGCTGAAGTACACTCTGTCCCCACACTGGATCAGTGTGAGCCTCATGCAGAAAGATCAGAGTTCTCTCCCTCCCCTACCAAAGGAAGGAGAGTGCCTGGCACCTGCAGAGAGGCTCCCTACAACCCCTGATGTTCAGAGATGTGATAGCAACAGGGGTGCTGAGGAGTCTTGTGGCCACTGGTGACACTGCCCACCCCTTTGGAACCAAACAGCAACCAGTGGTCAATCCCATAGGTGACAAGGGAATTGTTGAAGTTGCAGATCTATTGCTAGGCAGAGGAACATTGTCCCTTGGTCCTTTTCCCCTCCACCAACAAGGTCCTAGATTCAAATTCCCCAGCTCCTGGAGAGTGAGCTACATCTTCCTTTTGGAGCCTTGCAAGTCCTCCAGGAACTGGCACAGCTCATCCCAAGGCACAGCAGGGCCTGAGAGGTCCACAGACTCAACTGTAATGGCAGGGCCCATGCCCACCTCAGTCTTGGGGGCACCCTTCCTTGCCAGGGCAAGGGACAGTCCCTTTGGACATGCCTTGAAGTTCCTTAGAGGAAGCACCAAGCCTCTCCTGATAAGTAGTGGATCCAGTAAAGGGAGCTTTGATAAGGCACCATGAAGGATCCTTCCAAGCTTCTCTTCATTCACTGCTGCTGGCAGCTGAGGGGTGACTTGCTGGCAGAAGGACAGTATTTGATGGAAGGTGAGGTCCTTTCAGCCCAGCAGGAGAGGGTGGGTCAGAGAGACCAATTTCCGCAAGGTGGACTGGGGGAGCAGAAGGGCAGTGTGGGGGAGGAAGGGTGGGATGGAGGTCAGTACCACCCTTGCATCCAGATCCCCCAAAGGATTGAGGGGGACAAAATAGTCCCCACCGAGATGCCCTTTCCACCACCTCCTGGGTGGCGGCCTCCAGTGGCAGGAAGAAGACAACCTTGGAGGCTACCACAATGGCAGAAGGCCCCACCACCCATGCCAATGGACACGATGCCACCTGGTCAGGAGGCAATGGTTGCAGTGCCTCCTGGTCAGGGTGGGGAAAAGGCCCAGCAGTAGATGGAAAACGAGGATGGAGGCAGCGCATGGAGATGGTGGGACAGCCTGAGCCCTGCCCACTGGCTGTCCCATCTGTGAGTACATCCTGGGGGATAAAGGATGGGCAGCCCCAGAGCTGGTGGAAGGAATGCAGGGTGAGGGGGAGCCTCAGCCAATGGCAGGGTCATGGCAGTAGCAACCACTGCCATGGAAGTAGCCTTCCTGGTGTGGTTTTTGCCCTTTTCCCTATCTTGACCCTTTTTGGTGACTGAGGTGGCTCCCTTGGTGGTGGTAGAAGACTTGGCAGTGGAGTCCCTGTCTGTGCAACTGCCCCAGTGAGGGTGCAGATGGTGCTGGCAGAGGTGGATGGGGGAGAAATCTGAGATGGGGCTATGATGGTGGCTGGGAATCTCCCTTCCTCATTCCCCTTCCCCTCAGAAACAAAGCCACCAGGGCAGAAGCGTCTCCTGTGGCTAAAGTGTGGACCACCATTGAGGTCAGTTGATGGGAACAACTGCCAGAGGCAGAGGGTGTAGATAATAAAGGGGGTTGGGGATGGAAAAATAAGCTAACGAATCCTCCACACTAGATTGTGCCCTCCCCCCCCCCAACAGAAAATGTAGGGATGGGAAAAATGGGGGTGAAAGGTAAGTGGTGTTTAGAGATCAGCTCCTCCATCTACACTGGGAATTAGGGACATATAGGAGTGGTGGGTGGTACAGTGAATGCGGGGGAAAAACACAAACACAGGGAGTGTGCAGGTGCATGGGGAAAGGGGCACCAGGCGGGGCAGAGGAAGCAGGAAACAAACAACAAGGCGGTCCTGGATGGGGCAGGGGAATTGGGGAACAAATAAGGGGGGGGGAAGCCTGGGAGGGGGGGGAAGCAGGTGACAAAATATAGGAAAGAGCTGGACAGGAGGGATGGCAGGCTAGATGGAGGTGTGGGGGGGAAGGCAGCAACCTGCAAGGGAGAGGGGGAACCATCTGAGACTGGTGGGGGGCAGTAAATTGCATGGGTGAAGGAGACCATGCAAGACAGGGGGGCAGCAAACCGTGAGGGGTAGCAGTGAATGTCAAGAGGAGAACGACCTGAGTTGGGGGGGAGTGAACAGTAAGGGGGAGGGGGAACCACCTGAGGGGGGGGCAAACTGTGTGAGGAGATCCTTACAAGATGGTAGGAGCTGTGAACTGTCAGGGTGGGAATCCACACTAGATGGGTTGGGGAGCAGCAAACTGAGATGGGGACTGCAAACCATGAGGAGGAGTGGGCAGGTGAGGGGGTGGAGGAGGAAATATATTTAAGAAAGGAAAAAAGAGAGTGATCTGGGAAACTACAAGCCTGTTAGTTTGACCTCAATTGTATGTGAGATTTTAAAACAAATTTGAAAGAGTAATTAAAGATATAGAGGTAAATGGTAATTGGGATAAAATACAACATGGTTTTACAAATGGTAGATCATGCCAGAGCAGTCTCATCTCCTTCTTTGAGAGGATAACCAATTGTCTAGATGAAGGAAATGCAGATCTAATTTACCTAGATTTCAATAAAGCATTTGATACAGTTCCACATGGAAAATTATTGGTTAAATAGGAGACAATGGAGATTAATAAGAGAATCAAAAGATGAGTAAGGAACTGGTTAAAGGGAATTCCTTCAGGATCAGTCTTGGGACCAATCTTATTTAATGTTTTCATTAATGACCTTAGCATAAAAAGCCATAAAATTTGCTGATGACACAAAGTTGATAGATGTTGGCAACAACATGGAGGAGGAACAGAATATCATCCAAGGTGATTTGGATTTGAATGACCTTGAACTATTACATTTCATCCCATTTTCATTACTCCAGTTTTCAAAGTGTAAGGTCATGCACTTAGGGACTAACCGCAAGAATTTTTCTATAAGCTGGAGACTTATCAGTTGGAAATGACAGAGGAGTAGAAAGGCCAGGATGTATTGGTTGATTACATGTGATGCAGCCATGAAAAAGACTAGGAATCCTAGGAAGCATCAGGTGAGGTATTTCCAGTAGAGTTAGGGAAGTGTTATCACCATTGTACAAGGCACTGGTGAGACCTCATCTGCAATTATGGGGTTCCATGTTTAAAAAAGATAAATTCAAAATGGAACAAGTACAGAGAAGGACTATGAGGATTATCAGAGGAATGGAGCCAACTGTCTTTTGAGAGGAGACTTAAGGAGCTTGGCTTGTTTAGCCTGACAAATCAAAGGCTGAAGGGAGAGATGATTGCTCTCTGTGAATTAAAGGGACAAACACAAGGGAGGGAGAAAAATTATTTAAGTTAAGGGCCAATGCTGGCACAAGAACAAATGGATACAAACTGGCCATCAATAAGTTTAGATTTGAAATTAGATGAAGGTTTCTCACCATCAGAAGACTGAGGTTCTGGAATCTTCTTCCAAGAGGAGCAGTGGGGGCAAAAAACCTAACTTGATTCAAGACTGAGCTTGATAAATTTTTTGAGGGGATGGTATGATGAAATTGCCAACAGTGTCATGTGGCCCATCCATGACTGCTGTTAGCAAATATCTCCAATGGCTGGAGACAGGACATTAGATGGGGAAGACTGAGTTACTACAGAGAATTATTTCCCATGTGTGTGGCTGGTGGGTGTCGCTTACATGCTCAGGATCTAACTGATCACCATATTTGGGATTGGGAAGGAATTTTCCACCAGGTCAGATTGGCAGAGACCCTGGGGAGCTTTCACCTTCCTCTACAGAGTGGGGGACAGGTCACTTACTGATTTGAACTACTAGAGGAAATGGTGGATTCTTTGTAACTTAAAGTATTCAAATCAAGATTTGAGGACTTCAATAACTCAGTCAGAGGTTATGGGATATTATAGAAGTGGGTGGGTGAGGTTCTGTAGCCTGTGATGTGCAGAAGGTCAGACTAAATGATCATGATGGTCCCTCCTGGCCTTGCAGGTAGTGAAAGGATGGTCACATGGTTCAGGAAGTTGAATGCCACCTACCTATCCCTGCTTTTACCACAGATTTCCTGTTTTTTGCTGAGTAAGTTACTTAAACCAAACTTTCACATGGTGGCCCACTAACTGTGTTCTCCTAATTTTCTGGGTGCCCAGCACCTGGGACCTGATTTTCAGAAGTGCTGAGTACCCGTAATTGCAACTGATGTCGATTGGAGCTCTGCTTTTGAATATATAAAATGCTATAAAAATGCTAAGTATTGTGAAAAATCAGACCCTGGGTGTCTCAAGTTGGCAACCAAAATTAGTGGAGACACAACAATTTTGACCTTAATTTCTCTATTCCTCATTTTCCCATCTAACATGGGGAGAATCAGAACCAATAGTCTCACAGTGGTATTCTGAAGATAAATTCATTAATGTTTGTGAAACAATCAGATACTGTGATGAGAGCACCACAGAAGTTGTTAATTCTGTATTCAGAGCAGGGCTTGCATGATGTTTGGTAAATAAGGTCTGGGGACACACATGGAATCTTTGTCTTCTTCTAGCCTTAATCCCATCTATACTGGGTTAGCTCTTTGTGTCCATATTCTCCATTCCAGTCTGTCTTGCAGTAGTTCCTCAAACTCCACAGCTAATAATTTTGTACAACATCCATCCATCTTGTTGTGTCTTCCAACCCTTCTCTTACCCTCCACTTCTGAGTTTAAGACCCTGTTTCCAATATAGTCTTTTGATTTTCTTTTCAAATTCCCAAACCATGTAAGCCTGGATTCTCTCAGCTTTTTTATAATTTGTACCACTTTCACACACCCCCTAATTTGTTCATTCCAAACATGGTCCAGCCTTGTAACTCCAAGCATCCATCTTAACATTTTCATTCCCATTGTATTCAAGTTCTGCTCCTGTTTCTTTCTCAGTGCCCAGCATCTGGAGCCAAACAAATTTCTGTCTTGTCAATTATTTTTCAATATGATAGGCATTCTGCTGTTGCAGATCACTCCACTCACTTCTCTCCATTTAGTCCATGCCTGTCCTGTTCTGTTCATAAATTCATTGGTGAGTTCACCATTCTCCTATGCACTCAAACCTGGGACTTCAATTTCTATATTTTTGGTAGTGACTGGACCTCCAGACTTAGTCTTGTCTTCCTGTCAGATATAATCAAATCTAGAGAGATACTCTGTTTTTTCTGCTGATTTTCATGCCACTTCTTTCAAGTACATCCGTCCATCTCTCTAGATCATCTACTTCCTCTTTGCTCTTCTCTGAGCACTCCATCTGCAAAAAGCATACACAAGGATGCCAGTCTCTGAATATTTTCTGTAAGTGCAGCAAGCCACACAATGAATGAGGAGGATAAAAGAAATATTGAACCATTACCCATTTACTGTACATTGAATGATGCAGGGGTCCTGTGGAAAAATAAATTGTGATTTATGTAATTAAAGACTCTTAATTCAGCCTCCTTGCATGTATGCATTAATCAGATTGCATGGTCACCCTTAACCCTTATTTCCCAACTTCTGAGTGTTTGTCTTTGCAACCTTAGTAGTCTTTTAAGGTAGTATTTTATGTAATATAGTTACATATTTACTATATTTAAAGCTACAATATTTTTATTTTAGGTTTGAATTATTATTGCTTATTATTATAGTCCATTCCACTAATTGTAAAAATCACTCCCATCTCACAGGGGTGTGTCTGAGGACTATTAAAAACTGATTTCCCTTCATGCATGGTAATTTATGGAAACACTTTAGCTAAATAGCTGTGTTCTGATCCACACTGAAAACTCGGTGTTCAATAGCTTTCAGCATCTCCCATGGTTTCCCTGTCATGAGGTGGTCTGTTGATTATGTGGGCTACAGCATTAAGCACCTGTGAACACTGGTTCAAGATCTTCTTAAGGATTGTGCCTTGGAGGTAGATTGAAACAAAATCTGTGATCCTTTATCTTGGAACATTTCCCTGTTTCAACATGTATGTCAGCAGAGGTGCTCTTTACTAATGAAATAACCACACTATGTCCTAACAAGAAACCATACAAAAACTGAGATATGCATCTTAGCCTGAGGGAAGGAAAATATACACAAAAAGTGAAGGTGGTGAGCATTATAGGAACTGTACAGACTGTTAGATCTTTCAAAATATAGAATCTCTGGCCTTCATCCTGCAATGAGATGCATTCAAGCAGAACCTGAACCACTGCAGATCTGCACGAACATCAGTACACTTCCACATGAAGGCAAGGATGCATCTCATTGCAGAATCAGGATCTTGGTCTGCTTAATATGCACATACATAGTCTGCTTTCAGATTTTGGGAGTATTAGATTCAGACAACATTCTGAATGTGGGGGTGGGATTAACATATTATATTGGGGGAAAAATCCCTTTTATAGTTGACCTCTTGACTCTCAGAAAAATGTTATAGACCATTAATAATGTTTCACATCTAAAACTCCCAGCTGCCATTTCAAAGGAGCTAAAGGAAAAGGAAAACAGATCTTTTCCAAATGCTGCTTGGTTTATATGCACCCAAGAGATCATTATCAGCTCCTAGTAGAATGTATCACTTCTGAAATTCACACTGCTCTGCATTTATTAGATTTTAATAAAGCATATTATTTACTGTACATAACGTTTGTGAAATTAGCAATAAAGAGCCCAGTCCCACTACTATGACAGCCAATCACAAAATTCCTATTGCCATGGCTGGGAGCAGGAGCAGGCTCCAATAATGACCTTGATACTCAATTGTCTTTGCTGGTAGCAAATGTTGTACCAGAAGGTATGATACAGCTATACATGCTAAAAGAGGGGGAAATCTCTGTGAGGGTCTCCTCATGGAGATTTATTGCCAGTCATTCCATTGAAAAGAGGAGGGAAGGGGAAAAGTGTGGTTGAATTTTTCCCTGCAACCCCTGAGAAACAGGTTGCCAGACCAGCTCCTCAGATATGCAGATCACTTATAGATCTTGGGGGATTCACCTTTAATGTGCCCCTGCCAGACGCTTGCTCCCTGGAAGTGTGACTTCAATGATGATGATAATCTCAGGAACGCCATGACCTGGGGCTGTACATGTACCTGGGGCTGTGTTATCTTCCCACCCTGATCTCTGCATCGGAGGAGGAGGAGGATGATGTACATTCCCCCTCAACCCTGATCTGGCACTACCTATTCCTTCCAGCCACCCACTACTTGTCCTCCCAATGTTTGGATCCCCAGACCTGCAGAATGCCATCTGCTGGGATGAGGGAGAGAGGATAGGTTGCTGTGGATGCATGTGGACCCCCCCGCAAACCAAGCAACAGAGATGCACATCCCCTCTGAATGTGTCTCCCCTGGACACAATTGTACCCACAGTCACTCTCAGACATTACTTAGGCAAATTCCCACTGACTTTGGTGAAAGTTTACTCGAGTAAGGAATGAGGATTTGGCCCTAGATAATTATTTATTATTGTAATTACACAAAGAAAACTAATAAAATTCTATGACAATAAAAATAAAATAATGAATTTAAAAACTTTAATCTTTATTTTATACTACAGTATTCAAATCAGCTAATTGAAATTCTAGTTCTAGGAAAAACCATTAAAGTTAATAGGCTACAGGATGTGATAAACAAAGGTTTCCTGCGATTCATATAAAACATTATTTCTGTAATTTTCTGCAGTGCTATCACGGCTTCAACTTTCTTTATATGTACACACAATTGGGTCTATAATCTTCAGCATGATCGTAAATTCTTTTTTAGAAGATGAAGTCCTCTAACAGCTTTCTAGCTTGTTTTATTTGGGGGTGTGTGTGTGATATGAGAGAACTTCTTTTGAATCAGTTCTTTTGTCTTCAATGTAGCTTGTGCAGTAGACTGCACATCTGACACAGAGAATGGTGAACTTAAACAGTAAAGCATGCACAGTAAATGATATTATTTCAAGATATTGCCCAATATAAAGGCAGAATTTGTTACCCAAATGATGCACTGATGAATGTTCATGAATATGTCATATTTCTTTTAGGTACAATGCCCACAGTCCAGGACCCCTTTTGTGAATTTTTTTTTTATTTTTCTGTATTTTCTCTTTTTAAATATAGTAGATCAAATAATCAACATATCCAAACATCTGTCAGTTCTTTGAATTCTTCTGGAAGACTCCCTGCTGTGCCCTCTGAATTTTTAAACTTTTCAGCGTCTCATGTGACAGCAATTTTTTTTTCCATTGGACATACGATGTATACAAAACTATCAGTGTTGTACAATCCTGTCACTCAGAAGGCACTTGAAAGTTCCTATTTTAACTTATTTTTTATAGTATTAACTGCTCAGGTACAAAATCAACAAATCCTATGAACCCTGCCTCTTGTACTATCCCAGCAGTTAGTCTTAAATGTATTTGTTCTGAGCTGTGTTTTCACGTATAGTCTTGGTGATTTTAAGTCTAGATGTTTTCTTTTCCAGTGTTGCTCTATGCACTCCCTCTAGTGATACTACCCTGTATAAACATTGTTTCTTGGTGGGGGAGAAATGGAATTTCCCAGATGGCTCTCAAACCATTTAATGAAACGTGTAGTGCAAACATTTCATTACAACATATTGTGTACTTTTACCTTTAATAACTACATTCCTCATCCAAGAAGTCTCCATAGCTTTCAGAAATGAATTATACAAGTATTATTTCTCTCAGAATACATTTTTTTCCATGACAAGAATAGTATTTTTCTCAACTATTGTATTTATTAGCAACCTGTTGCCCTCTGACACTGGTGTCGTTTTCATCGACCTTGATAAAGTGTGTGTCATTTAAAACCTCTTTAAAAATTATTAAAATAGTTTTATTTTATTGGCTTCTTTTTTCTTAACTGCGCATGAAACAAGAGAGCAAGAGATATTGTAAAACGTTAGGATGTTATCCGTATTTGAGGGAAAGCAGAAAAAGCAGAACTGCCTCAGGGTGAAATCACTTCACCCAAAGCAAAAGTGTAATTGGGCTATATACCAGAGAGGTGGGGATGGGCTGGGGAGGAGAAATTTCCCTAACCCAGGGCCAAGGCATGGAGCTATAGCACTGCCCCATGGCCACTGCTCCTGCACTTCTATTCTATATAGGTTCTTATACTGTATTTAACATCACTGTAGTATGTGAACACCTTTCAGTAGTTCATTAAGTAATGTGACTAAGCATCTGTCACATGTTGTTTGTTCTCTATTCCTCTCGCCAAGGGGAGAAGTGTGTATAGTGGAATGTCTTGTTTTGATGGGTTTTTTTTGTCTGTTTGTTTTAAAAACTACCTACCTACCTATTTAAAAACTGATATAACATTTCCATATATATATTTGTTGGTCTCAGTTTATGTTGAGAAAACAATGTCAAAGAAATGTGCCTTGTGCTTGGTGTGGAAAGTTGTGAGGGTTGTGATGGTTCTTAGCTTCTGGATGAATACCACAGTCTCAGATCGCCCCTAGAAAAAGTTCTGTCTCCTGCACAAACAAAGTTAACTTTTATTGTTGAGAGCTCCACTGAGCCAGAGGAGCACATCTGCTGTCTATCTGTCTGCCTTTTAGGGTATGTTGACACTGCAACTGGTAGTAAGTCTCCTAGCCTGCTTAGACAGACTTGAACTAGAAGGGCTTGAGCTAGCAGGCTAAAAATAACAGTGTAGACATTGCAGCTTGGGCTGGAGCTCAGGCTCTCAAGCCTAACTGCCCTCCTAGGTTTGAGTCTGGGCTCCAGCCCAAGCTGCAATGTCTATACTGCTATTTTTAGTGCACTAGCTCAAGCCCCCATAGTGGGAGTCTGTCTATCTGGGCTGGAGGGTCACTCCCAGCTGCACTCAGGCCATGGAATGCCATGAAGATAAGGACCAAGTGGATAAGGGGATCCTACATTCACTTTCTTGCCCATTCACACTGGTGTAGTACCAGAGCTGAGACTTTCTCTGCTGTGTGGCCTTTCTACCTACACACCCATCCCCATATCCCTAGTGGTAGGCTTAAGTGATGTGGCTGGTCTTGCGCTTGTCCTTCACCCCACAGATGACTTTTAGCTCTAATGAATAGAGGTAATTGTAGTAGGGAGGATTTCTTCTCTTGGGATAAATGAACACAAGTGCATTGACTTGCAGCACCTGTACAACTCTCCTTCAGCCTAACCCATTCCTAATTCATTATTGGTAAACAACGCCTAGCATTGTATAGCAATATACATCTTATAAAAGCACTACGAATATTAACCAATGTTTTCACGGTGGTGGTCCCACAGTAGTTGCTACTGAATTACAGAACTCTGATTCGCTCCTATACATTCTGATGTCATCAAAACTGAAACCGTTATAACCTGAAAGTGCTTTGTAAAAGACCATTTATATAACCTATGGGTAAATAGTGTCCATGTGGTCAGTTATACCTTTTTTACCTGTTTTAACTGATGGCTTTTGAACATCTCACATTTCCTTCCTCTCCCCAGCAAGAACAGAAGACCCCCCACCCTCACCCCACACCTCTCCAAAGAGTCATGATAAAATCACAATTTTAAAACCCTTGTTCATGAGTTAGTGGCCATGGTGAAGTTGCTGATGCATGGGTGTCCAAATCACAGCTACTATTACTACTGGCACATAGCAGAACCTTGTTAGCAGTCTCAGCAAAGATCCTGAACTCCCTTTTCACTCCAAGAGTGGCCCTTCCAGAACAAGGTTAAGGTATATCGATCGGGTGGGATTCCTGCGCTGGAGCTGTTCTGTAGGTAAATACAGGATGTCAGACTTCTTCAAGGCTGTCAGCCTGTCAACTTTCATGAGCGCTAAATTCACTTTAAAAACTTTTTTTCATGAAAAGTTTAATCTTGTATACAACTAAATTCAGAGGAACCTGATAAGTCATGGTTGAAGTAAGTTCCTGCCTTTTCCACAGTATATCTGATATTTACATATAACAATTGGGATAAAATATTCTTTCTTTTTTTAAAAAAAAAAAGTCTTCGGGGCATTGCACAGTTGTGCTGCATGTTCTGCTCTTGGCAGCTATTTGAAAAGGAAACCTCTACCTTAGGCACAGCAACAGCTTCCTCTGTGCCTCAGGCACACTTGCAGTGCTTACGCTAACGCAACTGACTTGACTATTGTTCCTTTCATTAGGCCCATATCTTGCCCCACCAAGGACCATGAGAATTTGCCAATGGCTTCAGTGGATGCCCGTTAAAGCCCTTATCCATTAGTTCAAGACTCAGCTGGCGATATAGTTCTCCAGTCCCCACGTATCTAAGCATATGCCACTGAAATCAATGGAAAGACTCTCCTTGACTTTAATAAGAATTGGATTGTGCCCCAAGTACAATAAAGAAATATGATCCAGTTATTTTAAGGGCTGACCATGCATCATAAAAGTTATTGGGACTATAAGTACTAGACCCTTAATCTGTTTCTATTCCTGTCTTTGTATTTTCCACTGAATTCATTACAACTCCCTATATTTAGAATAAAAAATGAAACCTTCTATATTGTAGAGAATGAGGGAGTTGTGTATATTATATGCACCTCTGTTTAATGTTTTGATATAATCATGCCTGATTGCATAGAGTTAAATCAAAGGCAGTTGTTAAAGGGAAGCAAAGAGGAAATAAAACAATGGGAGACATCAGGCTCATTATGGGAACAACAGCGAGAGCTATGAATTGAGGAATATACCTGTCGGGCTCCTACCAGCATAGCAAGGTTTACCCTACCCAGACCTATTCCTAAGATAAAGGGGATACAAAACCATCCCAGGCCTAGAAAAGGATATGGAGAAGGAGGTTGAGTGGGTTATTAGCAGCAGCTGGAGCAGAGTCTCTGACAGAGAGACAGAAACTGCAGTAAGCAGACTGATTCTCCCAACCAAGAAATGGTGGTAACTTGTCTAAAGAGATCTTACAAAAGCTTTCAGTAAAAGACTATGGTGTAGGTAAGACCCATGTGTGTAGGCCTTTATTGTTTTATCCCTTTGCTCTGCATGCTATGTACCTTTGGGTAAATAAATAATGCTTTGTTTTGAAGAAGCTTCTTTTTGAGTCACTTTAACCAGCTCTCTGGTCACAGGCTCCTGGAAGAAAAGGGTTTACAAGTGCCAAATGCAGGTGGGAACGTGGGGTTAACACTGCTGAGAAACAGGGAGCTGCAGAGTAGAGGCCCAGTCTAACTGAGGTAGGACTGTGTAGCCCAGAGAGGGTGAAGATCACAAAACCAGTCACCAGAGGGGTGTACTTGTGAGAGACTAAAAGGAGTCTAAACGCAGCTTGATCTGTAACCAGAACATGTATATTCCAGGTTTTTATAAATGACAGTTTTGACAATATATTTATCACTTTTCTTTTCTATCCCTATATTAATTTGGACCCTTCATTTGTTTGTATTTGAACGGGGCAGCATTTTGTTGTTTTTGTATGTACTCTTGTTTTATTTTGCAACACAGTCACTTACTCCCTGAGTGCTTTGGTGGTAAGGGGGATGGCCACTACTGTGCAAATATATTTATGAATTATTATTTTATTTTCTATCTTATTAATGAATTGAGTCCAGGGAGTTGCTGGTGGAAGCTTAAGTTGTTAGGAATGTGAAGCCAATGCTGCAATGAACTTTAAGGCAAGATAACTGCAAATTTTCTTTATAGTCTAAATTAAAAAGAAATACAAAAGAAGAGTGCAACAGAGGGGATAATCTTAGGAGTTACATCAGTCAAACAGTGCTCCAAAGCAAGGGAGCAGCTCAAATACAATTTTAGCACCTCTGGCTTTCAGAACTCAGTTGGATGTAATGTCTACATCAAGGAACTGACAGAATGAAGCTAACTGGTGTGAAAAAAACCACTCGTTCTGAAGAAGCTTCTAAATAGTAGTTGTCTAAATCTATTGATAAGCCTGGATGCATTATTAATGAAGCCTGCCTGGTGCTGCTCAGATGGTTCAAGCATTTAGTAGGAAGTATTTCTGTGAAGTGCTACACAGAATAATGACAGTGTCTGTCTTAAATCGAACAAATGACTGTAGCAAGCTCTGGGGAGGCTCAGAGCAAGTAGATGCTTTCCAAGTGAAAGGCAGTGGGGTACCACCTGCTGTAGGCAGGCAGACCGTAGCAGGCCACTGAATATGACTCGTTAATAATTCAAGACAACAGGAACCCCTAGCTCTTCGAACATGGCACTGCCCCTTCATCATGTGCTTTTCATCACCCTAATGAGGTACTTGAAGAATTATACTAAAATGTCTTCCAGATATTCCCCAGAGACTAAGGCTCAAGCTGCCATTATACTGAATAAGAAGAAGTCTGTAGTATACGAAAGGAAGAAGATTTAAAAAAATGGTCAGGATAAATGTTTTGGGTAAACAACTTTATGTTATACATTTCATAATGTGTCATTAAGCTGCAATTTATACATCCATTAGGGATTGCACTTCTTAGCTCTTGCAAGATCATTCTTTATACTTAAAAAAATAAGAGACAGAAAACCTTTCAGGCAGATTTGCTACAGGTTTATTGACCATCTGACTAGTAACAAGTAAAAGAGTTTAGGAAACTGACATGATGCTTTGAAAAGATTCTGATCAAGTGGATTTTTCCAACAAATGCTTCCAAAAAAAAAAAGGGTATTGTTTTCTTGATCAGTATTTGTATGAGCCTCATCTCACCTCCCACCAGTGAACTATATTTGAATTAGGTAAATATAGAAGTGAAAAGAAAAACACATTCAACGTTTTGCAAAAATTACTAAAAAAAAAAAATGCATTGCCTCCTGGATTACTATAAACAGAAGCAGTTCCCCTTGCAAAACTATTGCCGTTTTCTGATGAATTACAGGCTCTGCCCTGCACCAATATACAGCCTGATGATTTTTGATGATGCTTCTCTTTCAACATGCAGACTCAGAGCAAGGTCTTATTCATTCACTGTTTTTTTGATTTATGATATTTACTTTCACCAAACTTGCTGTTTCTAATTTGTTTTTTTTTAAATATTGAGTAATATTTTATTTTAAGATGCCTCCTGATTACATTTTTATCTATCTACAATTGAGTCGAACTGTCACTATAACAAAGCCAGAATCTTGTTTCTTTGCAAACTTCATAGGGCTAGGTTTTGCTACCCTTACTCATACTGACTAGTACTTTATGTAGTTTCATACAGTTAGGTTGGAATCAATTAGATTCCTCCTGGAGCAAGGTATTACTCATAGTGAATAAGGGAGACAGAATCTGACCACAAGTGTAAAATATTAGTTGCATGCAACATCCATCCCACAAAGAGCGAAACTGTCATGTAACCATGATAAGAACTCATAGAAAGAATCGTTTGCTTCCAACACTGAACATGGAACTTTATTAGAATAAGAAAAATGGTATTATGACTAAACATAGTGTCTGTCTGTCTGACTGCTTTACTGTAGAACTTCTGCTTAGACCCTTTCCTGTCCCCTCCTACATGATTTTCTGCTAGTGGTTTAACAGCAGAATATCTCTATTTTCTTCCCTATTCCCTCTTCACTTGCAAGTATAAACCATATTTAACAAGAATTAATATTTAACAACAAATTACAGATCCAAATGAGCAACTGACCACTCATCCAGATCTTGTCATCTTCTAGTCTTGTGGGGGGTTTCAGATTATGAAATCCCGAGAATGTAGGCTGCTATTCATTAGGTTTAGGATTCTCTCTTCACTCATGTTGTAAGCATCCTTGCTACTATGGTCACATGTGTTACGGTTTGGAACCAGCCACCAGTTTCTTCTGCACCGAGTACCTTCATCAGTCTCACCCATGTCATGCTTCAGGGTTCAGCTGTATCCAGTAACATCACCTGATGATAACTAATGTGTTTTCTCATCCAGTTTTATCTGGACTAGCTCACCTGGTTTAAATTATTGTAAACTTTTGGGCTTCATTCCAATAGTTAATGAAAGCCCAAGAACTCTTATATTTGGAACCCGTGAGCCTCCCATCCTTTAAGCAGGACAGTGTTTTTCTGACCTTTCAATCCATAAGCAACTGAGCTGGGTTTATTTAGTGAACAGACATAGAGATTGCCGGATAGCTCAACAAGGCTGATATAGGTTCTTTCTATTTTAGAATTCTCTTAGCAATCTGTACTGCTGTCTGTACCAAACCATTCCCTTGTGGGGACTGGATGCTGGAAATAATGTGCTTGAAATCATGTTGTAACTAAAAAACTTGGAATTTAGATCTGCAAACTATGGCCCATTGCCAGTTACTATTTCCTCAAGAACACCAAAACAAGAAAATGTTCCTTTTGACTTTTCTATGGTCAGATGTCGGTCATTAATATAAATTGAGGGAAATAGTCAGAGGATACCATATATACCCCTTCAAAGAGATATATTGTATCATAGTGCACTATGGGAGTTTCTTTGAATTGCACCTTTCTGGTCATGCTTCTAGATCCTGCTCCTCTGTTTCCCCCATGCAGGGGGTCACAGAGACAGCTGGGGCTGCAGTAACCCCCACAGCGCAGTCTTTGTGGAGGAGTCGGAAGATGATGAGGCTGGGAAAGCTCAGCCAGCCTGTCCTACATAAAAAAGTGTGTTGAGGTAGTTAGTGTTTGTGGTAAGTCTTCACTGTCCACACTCCCTCTTATGATTGACCTGGGGAAGGGGATGTCTTTACTCCCACTGAGCCTATCATCCCTGCCTGACTGCTGTGTTTTAGAGCTGTCAGGTGACTCAGAAGGCCGTGACCATCGGGTCCAGCTGTTTCCTTGATTGTTGCTCAGCCAGAGCAACCTGTACCTTTCCCCCAGACTAGGACATTGGTGACAACAACACTTCTGCCATTGCCCCCACTGCAAAATATACAACTACTATTGCCAAATAATACCTATTTATCAACTTAGCTACTGATCATTGCAGGGATGTGTCTACTTCCTCCCAAAAATATCACAGAATTTCTGCATTCCACGCATGGACTACCCGCAGATGGTATATCAACGTTTGATTACTTAGCCAGATTATTTTGAATGATACACCATATGGCAGGGCAGGGGTATAAACCCCTTGGATGTCCTGCTAAAGGAGTAGCTCCCCCTGCTTCCCGGCACAGCAGCCGGGTACAGGGGCCCAGATACTCAGCGAGGAGTTCAGCTGTAGACCCTAACGAGGGCAGGCTCAGGGGAATCATCTGAGCCCAGTGGAGCCAGCTGGGCTGGTCAGTGGGAAGAGATATAAGCCCGGGGAAAGGCTCAGAGAGGAGGCTAGCCAGGGGGGAAGACAGGGGGACTGCAGCTCTGTCTCTACCGACTGCAGGAAGCCTCAGGGACCAGAAGACCCAGGGAAGGGTCAGTGTGGGGATCGGTGTTGGGGGAAGTGGGCCTGCCCTAAGCACTGTAAATAAAAAGACACTGGTGACACAACTGAAAGAGGCATTGACTAGCCTAAGCACAAGAGCACAGGGACGCGAGGCAGAGAACCTCTGTGCACCCTGTGACACACCACAATATCTCATTTAAAAACATTTATCATAAGAGTGTCGGTTCAACAACCCACAGCTTAGAAGTCCCTGTATGGTGATTGCCATAATGTAGTCCTGTACAGTTTCCTCATAGCTGTTGTATCTATTATCTGTGAGAAAATATGCAGAGTAGATTATCTGTGATTAGCAGATCCATCCCTCTCGTGGGTGTATTTTCTGTATGCACAAAATCACAGGTGGGAGACCACTGTGGGAATTTCACTGCACTTGTAGTTACCCCTCTCTGTCCCTGGCCTAATGACTATTCATTGTCATTCATAGTGGCAGTTCATAGTCATTTATGATGATAATGAATAGTCATTGAGCCAGGGAAAGAGAGTATGAATGACTGTATGGCTTGGTGGTTAGGGCACCTACCTACATTGTGGGATACCCAGGCTCAAGTTCATGCTCCAATGACTGTTTAATTATGTATACAAAGTGTAACAGCTTCCACAGGAGAGACTGATTGCTTCCTTTCTCCCCTCACTAGAAAATCCTAGTCCCCAGTGGTTAGGGTATTTTTCTGCAATGTGGGAGACCCAAGTGCAAATCCCTTCTCCACATGAAGCAAAGCGGGGAATTGAACCTCATCTACAATGTCCCAACTGAATTCCCTCCCACTGAGCTAAAAGTTATAAGGAGGGCAGCACTGCCTCTCCTCCTCCAGGTGTTTAAAGAGTTTAGTCCTTTGCTTTAATTAGAATGCCTAAAATTGAAACAAACAAACAAAAATTCATCAATTGAATAAAACGTTTAATTCTACCCAACTTGAAATGTCGTCTGTCTTTTTGATTCACCAAAAATGTAAAATTTCACTTTCAGTTCAATGCTAAACAAAACTTTTTTTTATTTTATTTTTTTAATTGCAAGCAAACTGAAAAAATCCATTATTCGCCCCTCTACTCATAATACCATAAGTAGCAGCTTCTCCAGGTAAATGAAAAAGGGAACTTAATGGCTGAGCCAGTAAGAACTTTGCTAGGCTTACCTCATCTGGAAGTTTCTCTTTTACACACCTTACCTTGAGGAATGGAGAGTGTGAAATCTCATAGTGCACTCTACATGTAATAGTTATCAAATGCTTTTAATGTTTCAAATGCCAGACCAGTGGCCCAGCAGAGAGTTTCCGGGTCTTGTCACTCTACAGTCGGCCCACATGGGCACTCAGTGGAGATTGCTGAGACCAGACTGTTGTTGTAAGTATCATTAAGAGCCAAACTGCGATACACTTTGTGTTTAGGAAGGGTACTCCATGTGATGTTCCACTGAAATTAATGTGACTAGTCACATTAGTTAGGGACTATCAAATATGAGCAAGGATCACAATATGACCCTAACATTAATAATAGAATACCATTTATTTAAATATTTTGGATGTTTTCAAATATACTGATTTCAATTATAACACAGAATACAAAGTATACAGTGCGCACTTTATATTTATTTTTATTACAAGTACTTGCACTGTAAAAAAAATTAAAAAATAGGATTTTTCAATTCACCTAATACAATTGAAAGTTGAACTTACAAATGTAGAATTATGTACAAAAAACCCCCCAAAATAAAACAACGTAAGATTTTAGTGCCTGCAAGTCCACTCAGTCCTACATCTTATTCAGCCAATCACTCAGACAAACAAGTTTGTTTACATTTTCAGGAGATAGTGCTGCCCACTTCAACATCACCTGAATGTGAGAACAGGCATTCTCATGGCACTGTTGTAACTGGCGTTGCAAGATATTTATATGCCAGTTGCACTAAAGATTCATGTGTCCCTTCATGCTTCAACCACCATTCCAGGGGACACGTGTCCATGCTGATGACAGGTTCTGCTCGATAACAATCCAAAGCAGTGTGGACTGACACATGTTCATTTTCATTATCTGAGTCAGATGCCACCAGCAGAAGGTTGATTTTCTTTTTTGGTGGTTCAGGTTCTGTAGTTTCCACATTGGAGTGTTGCTCTTTTAAGACTTTGTCCCCTGAAAGCATGCTCCACACCTCATCCCTCTCAGATTTTGGAAGCCACTTCAGATTCTTAAAACTTGGGTTGAGTGCTGTTGCTATCTTTAGATATTTCACATTGGTACCTTCTTTGTGTTTTGTCAATTCTGCAGTGAAAGTGTTCTTAAAATGAACAACATGTGCTGGGTCATCATCCGAGACTGCTATAACATGAAATGTATGGCAGAATGCGGGTGAAACAGAGCAGGGGACATGCAATTCTCCCCCAAGGAGTTCAGTCCCAAATTTAATTAACCCATTATTTTTTAACAAGCATCATCAGCATGGAAACATGTTCTCTGGAATGGTGGCCGAAGCAGGAAGGGTCATATGAATGTTTAGCATATCTGGCATGTAAATACCTTGCAATGCCAGCTGCAAAAGTGCCATGCCCATGCCTGTTCTCACTTTCTGGTGATATTGTAAATAAGAAGAGGGCAGCATTATCTCCCATAAATGTAAACAAACTTATTTGTAATAGTGATTGGCTGAACAAAAAGTAGGACTGTGTGAACTTATAAGTGCTGAAGTTTTACATTGTTTTGTTTTTGAGTGCAGTTATGCAACAAAAAAAATCTACATTTATAAGCTTCACTTTCATGACAAAGAGATTGCACTACCGTACTTCTATGAAGTGAATTGAAAAATGCTCTTTCTTTTGTTTGTCATTTTTACAGTGCAAGTATTCGTAATAAAAATAATATACACTGTGATTTCAATTACAACAGAGAATACAATATATATGAAAATGTAGAAAAACATCCAAAATATTTAATAAATTTCAATTTGGTATTCTATTGTGTAACAGAGCAATTAAAACTGTGAATAATTGTGATAATTATATTTTTAATTTTTTGTTGATCATGTGAGTTAACTGCGATTAATCAACAGTTAACTAAATATACAAAAATACAAATTTTCAAACATTGGTAATGAAGTGGCACATACAAAGTATGCATCAGGTAATGATGTATTCATATTACATACTTGTGTGTACAAAACACATAAGTATTCATAGAGATTTACACTTATATTTATCAGCTTCAAGTATATGCAAATTTTGCATATAGGCTTTTAGGGCCTGATCCATATCCTACTGATTGAGGCCCTAGGTGCCTATTTTTAAATTTTTGAATCTACATATTTGTTTTAAATTAGCAAAAGGAACTAAAAGCTAAGGTTCTTACCAATATCCTGACCTAGTCTTAGTGGCCAGTGATGATAAATCATTTTGCTGTCAAACCAAGGCACATCAAGGTGAGCTTTGAATGGAGGACTGGCCTTAAATGGTGTACAGACACTTTTTAATTTAAAAAAATCCAAAATAATAGCTCCCTAATGTGTTTTGTATAAGAGTTAAGCCTATAGGCAATAATTTTGCGGTAAATTTATACAGAAAGTCCGTGGATTTTGTGGCAGGACACTCTGGAGTCTGTGGCAATTGGATTCAGCAAACTAGGTTTCTCTGGCAGCTCCATGTAAATTAAAAAATGGGGCTTTTATTGAAGTAAATATAGTAATGAATAATACATTCGGTATATTTTAAGTTTTGGGGTGCAGGGACTGTTTCTTGTTATATGTTTGTACAGTGCTGAGTGCAAGGGGGCCCTGATTTGGCTGAGGCCATTAAGTGCTCCTATACTAATATAAATAATGAACAATAATAATGGAAATACAGTAGCCTGATCATTATTTATTTTCATATTAAATTGTTTATTTTAAGCTAGCCCACACTCTTCAGTCGTTATTGTATTCCATGTTTTTGCATTGTCAGCATATAACTGCACCGGGGGAAATTGTAAGATGTGGAAACTGGGACAGGGCATGACTTTTGACCCATGAAAATATCTGGCAGGCAGTTTGAGACTATGAGATAAGCACACTAGTTAGAAGCACACTACTAAAATGATCATCAGTAAATAACTAAAAATGTAAATGTCCTTATTATCAGAGTTAACTCTCCATTGAGATGAAGGTAAAAGCACACAACAGACCATGTTTATCCCAGCCACTGTACTGTGATAGACCTTGAGTCTGTTTAGAATAATAGAATCATAGAATATCAGGGTTGGAAGGGACCTCAGGAGGTCATCTAGTCCAACCCCTTGCTCAAAGCAGGACCAATCCCCAACTAAATCATCCCAGCCAGAGCTTTGTCAAGCCTGACCTTAAAAACTTCTAAGGAAGGAGATTCCACCACCTCCCTAGGTAACCCATTCCAGTGCTTCACCACCCTCCTAGTGAAAAAGTTTTTCCTAATATCCAACCTAAACCTCCGCCACTGCAACTTGAGACCATTACTCCTTGTTCTGTCATCTGCTACCACTGAGAACAGTCTAGATCCATCCTCTTTGGAACCCCCCTTTCAGGTAGTTGAAAGCAGCTATCAAATCCCCCCTCATTCTTCTCTTCCGCAGACTAAACAATCCCAGTTCCCTCAGCCTTTCCTCATAAGTCATGTGTTCCAGTCCCCTAATCATTTTTGTTGCCCTCTGCTGGACGTTTTCCAATTTTTTCACATCCTTCTTGTAGTGTGGGGCCCAAAACTGGACACAGTACTCCAGATGAGGGCTCACCAGTGTCGAATAGAGGGGAATGATCACATCCCTTGATCTGCTGGCAATGCCCCTACTTATACATCCCAAAATGCCATTGGCCTTCTTGGCAACAGGGGCAAACTGTTGACGCATATCCAGCTTCTCGTTCACTGTAACCCCTAGGTCCTTTTCTGCAGAACTGCTGCCTAGCCATTTGGTCCCTAATCTGTAGTGGTGCATGGGATTCTTCCGTCCTAAGTGCAGGACTCTGCACTTGTCCTTGTTGAACCTCATCAGATTTCTTTTGGCCCAATCCTCTAATTTGTCTAGGTCCCTCTGTATCCTATCCCTCCCCTCCAGCGTATCTACCTCTCCTCCTAGTTTAGTGTCATCTGCAAACTTGCTGAGGGTGTAATCCACACCATCCTCCAGATCATTTATGAAGATATTGAACAAAACCGGCCCGAGGACTGACCCTTGTGGCACTCCACTTGAAACTGGCTGCCAACTAGACATGGAGCCATTGATCTCTACCTGTTGAGCCCGACAATATAGCCAACTTTCTATCCACCTTATAGTCCATTCATCCAGCCCATACTTCTTTAACTTGCTGGCAAGAATACTGTGGGAGACTGTGTCAAAAGCTTTGCTAAAGTCAAGGAATAATACGTCCACTGCATTCCCCTCATCCACAGAGCCAGTTATCTTGTCCTAGAAGTCAATTAGATTAGTGAGGCATGACTTGCCCTTGGTGAATCCATGCTGACTCTCTTCCTGATCACTTTCCTCTCCTCTAGGTGCTTCAGAATTGATTCCTTGAGGACCTGCTCCATGACTTTCCAGGGACGGAGGTGAGGCTGACTGGCCTGTAGTTCCCAGGATCCTCCTCCTTCCCTTTTTTAAAGATGGGCACTACATTAGCCTTTTTCCAGTCATCCGGGACTTCCCCCGATCGCCGTGAGTTTTCAAAGATAATGGCCAATGTCTCTGCAATCACATCTGCCAGCTCCTTTAGCACTCTCGGATGCAGCGCATCTGGCCCCATGGACTTGTGCTTGTCCAGCTTTTCTAAATAGTCCCGAACCACTTCTTTCTCCACAGAGGGCTGGTCACCTCCTCCCCATGCTGTGCTGCCCAGTGCAGCAGTCTGGGAGCTGACCTTGTTTGTGAAGACCAAGGCAAAAAAAGCATAGAGTACATTAGCTTTTTCCACATCCTCTGTCACCAGGTTGCCTCCCTCATTCAGTAAGGGGCCCACAGTTTCCTTGACTTGTACCAATTGGGAAACAGTATCATCAAGGGACTTTTTAACTTTTATAAGTGTCTTCATTCGCCACTTCCACCACTTCAAAGGGCCTCTCCCAGGAGCTTTGCATTTTGAACTTTTTCACAGGGCTAAGTACCATGACCAAATCTCCTATGTCAAGAGTGCTTTTAAAATTATTGTTATCATACCACGCCTTTTGCTTGGCCTGACTGGTCTGTAGGTTGTTTTAGACAATTTCCATCATGTCCTTCAACTCCCTCCTTAACCTCTGAACATACTCAGCCAATGGTTCTTCTCTTACCTTGTTGAATACTTCCCAGGTATCCCTAATGAGATCAAGAGGTCCCCTCCCTTTCCTCCTATACAGAATGTCAAATGGGGAAAATCCCATGGACTCCTGGGGTACCTCTGTGTAGGCATACAGCAGGAATGGCAATAACTCATCCCAATTCTGGCCCCTTTTCTTGGCATACATCCCCAACATGGATTTTAGGGTCCCATTGAACCTTTCCACCAGCCCATTGGTCTTAAGCGGTTTCACTCCACACACCTTCCATATCTCATTGAACAACTGCGACATAAAATTTGCCCCCCAATCAGACAAAATCTCCTTAGGGAAGCATACTCTGCTGAATATGGTGAGCAGCGTTCTTGCCACTGTTTCAGCTTCTATGTTAGACAGCACGATTGCCTCAGGATACCGAGTGGCAAAGTCTACCGCCACTAAGATATACTTGTTCCCCCTCCGAGTGGGGCGCAGCATAGGACCCACTATGTCCATTGCCACCCTTTGAAACCCCTCCTGTATGTCAGGCAAGGGATGCAGCGGAGCCTTCTGGGATCCCACCACTTTGTGACATTGCACTCCATAATGTTTTATGGAATTATGCTTATGAGTGTGAATATAATGTAACTGGAATATGCTTTGTGCAAAAGGTCTTTTGTAAGGTATCATTACAAAGCTTGTAATCTACTGAGTGTGTTCATGCTATTTGTATGTATGTATCATTCTTGTATCTGAAGCAAGAAATATGAAGTATAACTCTGAGGTCCTGTTGTAATTATGCAAAGTATGGGCCACTAATGGTGGTTTAGAATCTTGATGACTCTCATTAACTAGGACAATTGGTTGTAAATGGCTTACTGTTTACTTGCAAACCTTCTAGTGTATGTGTGGGCCAGCCCTGGAAGAATGGAAGCTGGCATCTCGCAGGACATGTAAACATGTTACCTGATACTGGAATCCATCTTAAACCTGGTACTTTTCCATTTAGAAGGATGGGTGGGAACCCAGAGAGACAAAAGATTCCCACCTTGTGCCAAAGCTATAAAAGGGGGTGGAACAGAACAAAGGGGGCTGCCAGTCATGAGCAGTTTCTAGTTTCCACCTAAGATGTCTGCTGGAACTAACAAGGACTGTACCAGGGGAAAGGATTTGGCTCAGACTAGGAAGGAGTCTAGTCTGTGAAAGAAGCTTATTAGAACATCTCTGAGGGTGAGATTTACCTGTAAACAATTTCTTAATGCATTAGGCTTAGACTTGCGTGTTTTGTTTTATTTTGCTTGGTGACTTACTTTGTTCTGTCTGTTATTACTTGGAACCACTTAAATCCTACTTTTTATTCTTAATAAAATCACTTTTTTGTTTATTATTGAACCCAGAGTAAGTGATTAACACCTGGGGGAGCAAACAGCTGTGCATATCTCTCTGTCAGTGTTATAAAGGGCAGACAATTTATGAGTTTACCCTGTGTAAGCTTTATACAGCACAAACTGGATTTATTTAGAGTTTGGATCCTATTGGGAACTGGGTGTCTGGGTGCTGGAGGCAAGTAACCTGCTGAGCAGTTTTCAGTTAAAGTCTGCAGCTTTGGGAGGGTGGACCAGACCCTGGATCTGTGTTGCAGCAGGCTAGCGTGTCTGGCTCAACAAGGCAGGGTTTTGGAGTCCCAAGCTGGCAGGGAAAACAGGCTCAGAGGTAATTCCAGCATGTCAGGGGACAGTCCCAAGGGGGTCTCTGTGACCGAACCTGTCACAGGCGGTATCATCACAGACACCAGAATGAAAATGGGAGAGGGGTGTGACAGGATTCAGTAGGAAAGCTTGTATGGATGCTGCCTCTGCTGTATGTGGCTGTGAGATTAAAAGCATCTGACTCCAAAGAAGGTTTCACTTACAATAAGTTTGTTTTAAAAAGTTCACTAATTTATTTCAGCAGTTATTTTTTCTAAATACAGTATCAAAAAGGATCAAAACATATTAAGGACCAACCTCATGTGAAGAGCCATGTTTTCAGCCAGCCACAAATTGGCCTCCAATTTTGCATATCCCCTTGCTATTAGCACAACTGAACATGCCCACATCAGTGGGCGGACATAAAATCTGTATTTGCACATACAAATCTGATAACTACGTACCTCGTTGCCCAAATTACACATGCAAGTAGCTGATTGAATACATTAAATAGGTACATAGCCACCTTTTCAGGCTCATGATTAAAAAATGAAGTGAATTTCAGGACCAGGGCTGAAAATTTAGTCCACAATCCTATTCTTAAATTAACATTTTTAATTTACATGAGTACAAAGCAGCATTTCTGTGTGGTCATGTTATCTGTAGTGGTGCTACTGGCCACATTTGCCTGTCTGATTTTCTAAATCCCATGATAGAATAGGTAGACAAGCTACTTTTCAGAAGATAGGTTTCAGAGTAGCAGCTGTGTTAATCTGTATCCGCAAAAAGAAAAGGAGTACTTGTGGCACCTTAGAGACTAGCAAATTTATTTGAGCATAAGCTTTCGTGAGCTACAGCTCACTTCATCGGATGCATGCAGTGGAAAATACAGCGGGGAGATTTTATATACACAGAGAACATGAAACAATGGGTGTTACCATACACACTGTAACGAGAGTGATCAGGTAAAGTGAGCTATTACCAGCAGGAGAGGGAAAAAAAAACCTTTTGCAGTGATAATCAAGGTGGGCCATTTCCAGCAGTTGACAAGAACGTGTGAGGAACAGTGGGGGTGGGGAAGGGGAAGGGGAAATAAACATGGGGAAATAGTTTTACTTTGTGTAATGACACATCCACTCCCAGTCTTTATTCAAGCCTAATTTAATGGTGTCCAGTTTGCAAATTAATTCCAATTCAGCAGTCTCTCATTGGAGTCTGTTTTTGCAGTTTTTTTTTGTTGAAGAATTGCAATTTTTAGGTCTCTAATTGAGTGACCAGAGAGATTGAAGTGTTCTCCAACTGGTTTTTGAATGTTATAATTCCTGACGTCTGATTTGTGTCCATTTATTCTTTTATGTAGAGACTGTCCAGTTTGACCAATGTACATGGCAGAGGGGCATTGCTGGCACATGACGGCATATATCACATTGGTAGATGTGCAGGTGAATGAGCCTCTGATAGTATGGTTGATGTGATTGGGCCCTATGATGGTGTCCCCTGAATAGATATGTGGACACAGTTGGCAATGGGCTTTGTTGCAAGGATAGGGACACAATAAATAAAGACTGGGAGTGAATGTGTCATTACACAAAGTAAAACTATTTCCCCATGTTTATTTCCGCCCCTACTGTTCCTCACATGTTCTTGTCAACTGCTGGAAATGGCCCACCTTGATTATCACTGCAAAAGGTTTTTTTTTTTCTCCTGCTGGTAATAGCTCACTTTACCTAATCACTCTCATTACAGTATGTATTAACACCCATTGTTTCATGTTCTCTGTTTAGATAAAATCTCCCCACTGTATTTTCCACTGCATGCATCTGATGAAGTGAGCTGTAGCTCACGAAAGCTTATGCTCAAATAAATTTGTTAGTCTCTAAGGTTCCACAAGTATTCCTTTTCTTTTTTCAGAAGACGTTACTCCAGGCTGTCAAAGCCTGAGCCATCAACCAAACCTATGACATACTCAAGGAGTGATATGCATTCACTTTATATTCTGTAGTGCTCTTCTCTAGCAGAAGGAGAAAACTACAGAATTCCTCACCAAAACTGCTAAGCAAACAGAATTTAAGGAGGAGAACATAATATCGTTATTCAGGAGTGTCTTTGATTAAGGGAAATTTAAGCTTTTGAAATATCTTGCAACTGGCTAGCCTGGAATGAAATTTTTAAAGGCTGCAAGGATCTTAGAGCCTTCAAAGGTGTGCCTTCTGTCAAAAATAGTGATGATTGCTCTCCTATCCTAGACTTTGGTAATAGGACAAATTCTCTCTTCATACAGCAAAATTAGTATCTCAATCTTACAGAAGTTTCCGTCAATAAAGTAAGTTGGAAATGCAGAATATCTTTTTGTTTTATTTAACTCTTTGGAGTGTAGCCCAACAGGCCTGCCTAGGGGACCATCAGGTTATATATTGTGAATACGTGTCATAGATGCTACAAGGACCCCTGGGGGTAGACATAGTGATGGGTAAGGACTGCCTCTACCATTTTTTTGTCTTTTCAGAAGCAGAATAAAGAGTTAAGTAGCCAAGAGTACCCATAATTAAGGGAGGGGGGACCAATATTTCTTTAAAAGTTTGTATTGTATTTTGTTTTTAACCTAACAGAAAAAAAAAGCTATATTGCAACTGACCTTACCACAGTCATGAAAACCATTTAAGGAATCCCCTCCTCATCAAAACTTCTGTGCAACCCAGTCTATAATAATCCTTACACTTACAAGGATATTCTGGTGTAAAGCACTATGCAAGTGTTAATTATTCCTATTATTTTTAATTGTTGTGGAAGAACCGGGTCTCTCCATCATTAAGGCTTTAACTAGTTTTCCATTGTAAGCCCAGTTTTCATAGATTACAAAACCAGAAGGGACCGTTGTGATAATGTAGTCTGACCTCGTCGGTCTGCAGGCTTGGGCAGGTCCCTTAACCTTTCTTAGATTCTCAAGTCCATAGTCTGATTACAGGTCTTGTCTACACTGCGAGTAGGGTACATGTAGCTACTCTGCATAATGACAAGCAGGCTGTGTCCATACTGTTGTGTGTAGTTACAGAGGCTTTCCTTTGCATGCCTTCCACATGCTGGAGCCTTTTGCTGCAACAGGGAAGGACTCTCCCATAGGGAGGTGTCGGAGGAAGGCTCCAGCAGCTCCCAGCCACACTGTAGCCTTTCCCTGTTGCCGGAGCCTTTCTTTGTGGTGGGGAAATACTCCAGCACTGGGAGGCAGTAGTACATTCCACATGTATCCGATGAAGTGAGGTGTAGCTCACGAAATTTATGCACAAATAAATTTGTTAGTCTCTAAGGTGCCACAAGTACTCCTTTTCTTTTTGCGAATACAGACTAACACGGCTGCTACTCTGAAACTTAAGATTCTGGTGTGTCTTTACTTTTCTCAGCAGTGCCTCACTGTCTACACTGCTATTTATACTCATGCTAGGTAGGCATGCAGTGTCTGTACTCTACACGCTGCCATATGTTTAGACAAAGCCTAAACTAGACTTGTGGCTTCCATAGAGTTAATTTAAATTTATGTTGGTGTAATTTAGATCAGAATCTGTCTGTGGAGTGGAGATACTAAGATGTACTTCACTGGCTTGTTGTGAGAATTTATTAGATAATGTTTGTATAGTGCTTTAGTATGCTGGATGCTACATAGTTGCTAAGTATTACACTATCAGAATCGGATGTCAGCACTATCTGAACCTAAAAATAAAATAATTCCTAGTGGCTCCAGGAATGCTCCTCTACTTCTATATTTATTTTTATTTTGCATGTGGGAAGAATTTTTGCCATTTTGACTCTTAGTAGAAAGGATATAATCTTAAATAGTAATGTAACACCCAAAGTGGAGCACTGAAGTGCAACATCCTGAGGAACATGATATAGCAGTGGCATACAACAGAGAGAAATGGCCTCTTTCCCAGGAACACCTTTTTTATGACTACCTGCTCCTTACTAAGGCTCTTTAGGGCAGGACTGCCCTATTATAGGAACTTTTCCTCAGCATGCTTTCTCTAGGAGCTGGCTCTGTAAATTTGGCAGAGCCAAGCAGCTGCTCTCCTAAAGTGGCCATTTTTCAACTGGGTGTTCCTTGGTGCATCTCTCTGATTTCTAGCTGGTGAGTACTCATAACTTCTATTCTGTTTGCTCTCATTTTTGCTTTCCTATTCCTGAGAAGATGGCACATTCTCACAAAGGCTAAGAATTATACTGATTTCAGATTGATTGTACTAACTAGAACTATATATGGCTAAAATGTCTATCCTGATTGTCCCAGGACAAGATGTAAGTAATTCCAGTTAACTTTAATAGGAGGCCAGGAGAACAGGGCCCAACATTTAAGGTTAATACTGATAAAATTACACAGAGGCAAATAGGCTCTCAATCAACTTATGTTCTTTGCTTTTAGGCACACTTGGCTTTCAGTGTTATGTTAAATAATTAGAGTGCCTGGGTCCAGCTTTACTCAAACAAGCAATAAAACAAAACAAAAAATAACAACAAGAAAAAGAGTATCTGGGTTTAAATGCTTGGCACTTGTCTTCTTTGTGACTATCTCTCAAAATGTTAGTCTCTCTGAGGATCTCTGCTGGCAACAATCTAGACTGACACAGATATCTGGCTGCACTTTAAGAGGGTAAGAGTTGAATGCCTTGCAGACTCCAAGCACCTATATATGATTCCCTGTCTTGCCTATGGACGACATTATTTTGTAATCCACTTTAACCTGGTAGCAGGATTTGCCTTCTTCCCCACCCTAGTAGCAAATACTGGAACCTTGCAGGGAGCTGCTGACTCTATGGGGCAGGTAGCTCATTAGACTCCAACCTGAATGAGCAGCCATGCCTGGAGGGTTTATGTGAAGTTATTTTTGATTAACCCTTTTATTAATAAAAAACTAACCTTAGGAGGTGGTGACTTTGACTCTTTTATAATAAGCATGTAGTTTATTGGTGTTGGTTGTGGACTCCATCAATTGACACCTATTCTTGGGCTGCATCCATGATGTCTTATATTAGGAAATCCTCTCACCCAACACCAAAAATTTCCTTCATGGCTTTTTAATAAGTGGGAAATATTTATTCCACCACCCAGGCCCTTCTGGAGTTAACCAGTACTAGGATGTATTAGTTGTAAATTACAGTGTAATACGTAGAGGGATTGCTGAATCTTCCCTCCCACCCCCACCAAAATAAAACCCCCCAAAACAACATTTGCAGCACAAGAGCATATTTACCATCTTTTCAGAATACAGAAAGGAGACTAGCCTTATAACTGAGATCACATCAATTTCAATACATTAGGCCAGCCTCATAGTGAATTTCATTTGTACAGATGTTTGGAAGAGAGAGCTGAAACTCTGAGAACGGACTAAATTCATGTCCTAATCAAACTGCTCCTTCTATCTTTTTTGATCATCCTCCCTTCCATTAATGGTTTTAGGTAGTGAACAATGTCTGTTTCTAAATGAAGCTTTGAGGAAAAGAGTAAGTGGTCAGTGAGAATACAACCATGGATATTTCCTACAGGTCTATGTTCCATGAGAGTACTTTTACTGAAGAAACAAGGACTCTTGCTCTCTACTTCCTCTCCTCTTTTAAAGAAAGAACTGTGCATTTTTAAGTATCTTTTAAATAAGTTTGCAATTTTGGCATCTTGAGGTACCAGAGCAGTGAAATGAGCCATAAATGAGAAACATCAAAAGTAACTTCGAAAGAATTTTTTTAATATTAAAGCGATGAATCACAGGCCAAATTAACAAGTAAAGGAATCTGCCTATAATGAAATCTTTTTTCCAACATAACACTTCATTATAAAGGGAGGTTTTTTCTATAATAGTAGCAAGTGTAATTACATTTTTATATATAATTAGGACATTATTATCATTTCACCATATCAAAGTTCATTATAAGACATCTCCAATGCATTTTTCATAGAGCAAAAATAAAAAGAGAACAGGGGTCCTTCAATTATACTAGTATAAGGACATCCGCAGAGACTGAAGGAAGCGGATCAAACAGCTTAGCCCAAAAGGGACCAGGTAGAACGCTCATTGCTTTTATGGCACAGAGAAGTTGCATTTTTATATATCTTGCTTGGTTATTAATTATAGTTTCCCCCCCACTCATATTCTACTCGACTCTTTAGGAGTCAGTCATGTTTTAAAGTTGCACTCCACCAGAACTGAACTTTGGAAGATCTTAAATCATTATGTTCCAAAAGTTTGGTTTTGTGAATAAGCGGAATTATTTTATTGTCCAATATTATCATTCTGCTCAGCACAGATATATATTAGTCACCGGGATGTCATGCAGATGGAGTCCACAGATATGATCCATCTTCTACATTAAGCAATATATGGTTGTTTGAATAGAACTTCTGTGATAAGACATTTTCCTCTTTCAAACCCACTTCTTTCCTGAGTCCTTAGACAACTGAGACTAGGCAGATGGGCAGTCAGATATAACTGACGTTGACGTTATTTTTTATTTTCTTTAAATGTATATAAAACAGTATGTATTTTGATTTTATTCCTCTCTTTGATTCTTCTATGTGACTTGTTTTCTGATGTGCCCAATGTGCTTAACTTTATGCAAGAGTGGTTCCACAGAGTGCCAGACAAATTTCTTCATTTCCCCACACTCTCACACAAAATGACCTCTGCAAGAGGCCCAAACTGGGCTCTTCAGTCCTGGATTAGTGCTAGGTTTCCTGGATGCTGCCTCATATCCATATGGAACTAGAAACAGGAGATGTGCAGGGAGAATTGAGTAGACAGCAGGGGAGTTTAACACCTGGGTTTTTAGTGCTCTTGAAATTAGAGGAATTTTCAAAACTTGGGGCAGCCAGTGGTACGGTTCTGAAAACGGTGTCCCTTGCTCTAGCGCTCCCCCTTTGTCTGTTTTTTAGGATTTTTGAAAAGGCAATGACTGCATTAGGTTATGGCACCCAACTGCTACTGTGGCCAAATGCAAACGTGTTCCTTTGCTGCTTTTAGATCCTAGCATTGAGCAAGAAGCCATGCAGGGTCTACTGGGGTAGGATGACAACTGGATAATCTGAAGAGCCAAACAGACCCAAGAAACAAAACACCAGAATGCAAATATTCAGATTAGGATGGATAACCTATCACAGCTGCCATTTAATGACTGTTCAGAATAGCTGCAGGAGAAATGTTGCAGAAAAGGAATGCACACCAAAAAAAAAAAAAGGGAGGGGGGGCTACTGCAGAATACTCACACCAAGTTTCAATATATTTCAAATAATAATACAAAACTACATCAGGATACAGGTCCATTCTCTATACAGGAGCTGCATGCAGTGCTCTGAATGGTAGTATATTACTCTAGACTAGAGCCCCAAGCAGAGTATTATTGGCTCTTCCAAATCTCGCTATTGGTTCTGCTGCTTATTTAAAATGGCATTTAGCAGAGAATTGACTACAAAAGTGTCATTGTATTTTGCTCATCTCAAATTGTAATCCTGATTGTGGAACTATATTTCTGCAGATTCAGCCTTATGTTTTTGGAGATCACTAACATGTTCTGCTCAGATGTGCAGGTTATGTGTGATATCTTTGTTCTCCAAATTGTGAGACCTAAGTTCTTGCTGCATTTCAAATGGAAATATTGCAATAATTTGTAATTCAGATGTGCCTACTGCCTAGTGAAATACAAACTGACAGTTACTGAGTTTGTCATTCAGGAGCTTAGAAAACAATGTTTTTTAAATGGTTTAAATGTCTTGTTCTGACTGCTTTTAATTCAGGGTTTGAAACAATTCAAAACATGAATTAGCACTATGGCTGTGAAAAGTCTTTGAAAATCCACTGGCAAATGTTCCATTTGGCACAATGAGTGTTGGCATGTCCTGCTTTACTCCCCTGCCAGTGTTCAGTGACTCTCCCTTCAACCGTCAACAGTCACATACCCATCAGGACCCCGGATTGCTTATTCGGCTTTCAGAGAAAGAGTATAATATATAGGAACACGACTACATTAAATCACATATACTAACTCTTTTTACTTTGTCCATTTGTTCATTTCCTTCTTTTTTTTCTCTCGCTGCACTTCCCATGAATTATGTGCTTTTATCTTTTTGTTCCCCTCTCTCGTTTTCCCTCTCCTTTTGTTCTCTCTTGTTTGTCCTTTGGGGCTCCACCATGCTCTGCAAGCCACATCTTTCCCTACCACACCTGTGCCAGTCTTTGCTTTCTCTTCCCATCTTGACAAGATTAGATGTCATAACAGTTGGAGGTGTGTGTTTGGGTTCTGTCCATTTATTAATGGAAGCTTCTCTATAGAATTTAAGTTTTAAGTTTATTTTTACAAAACCTAGATTTTTGGGCCAGATCTGAGAGGATAGTCTCTCTCTCTCTCTCTTCAATTCCTTGACACATACTAAAAGGCATACAACTTATTACTAGGGGTATTCCATTTACTTGAAAGGTGAATGCCTTTTCTTGCACTGTTGAAGTCACAGGGAGTTAGCTGTAGACTTCAGTGGAAGCTGCAGCAGGCTCTGTGCTCACTGAGGATTCTACAACTCTTACTCAAATGTGTAGTACTACTAGCTGAATCAAGACTGTGTGAGTAAGGGTCTTCTTATCAATCAGTTATATTGTGGTAGCACCTAGAGGTCTCAGCCAGGTCAGGTTCTATGATACTATGCACTGGACAAAGAGATAGTAAGTCTTGCTGCCATCTGAAAAATGTGAAGAACTCCCTCCCTTATTATCTAAGTCTGCTTGGATAAAACTCTGAAAACAGTTCCTGCTTTGCAGGGCAACATGAGTGAGGTTTAGCTGATTTATAACAATCCCTGCCCCAAAATGCTTATAATCTAAGGCTTTGATTCTGCAATCGATTCCACAGAGGCGGATCACTCGGCCTGTGTGGATCCAGTCAGAGTGAGTGGGCTCTGCATGGGCACAGGGGTTTGTCTATGTGTATGCAGTGGCAGGATCAGAACCTATAAGATGAGCCATAGCAGATGGATGAAACAAGCAAGCAGGCAAGATAGGAAGAATGGGGTAACAAATAATTAAATGATTTATCACAGACTAATTGTGCACAATTTGTAGCCAGTCGGTAGGAGTAATAACTTGCTACCAGCCTAGACATTATCAGACTGCGGTTATCTGTAAACATTATGACAGAGGTGAGGTTTAAGGAGGGACTTAAAGGCGGCTACAGTGGTGGCTTGGGGTTTAAAGTTGTGTTGTGTTATTTAGTCTGACATATGGGCCGTGTAGTATCACTGTGAGTTTTTAAAGTCTTGCTGCCATCTGAAAAATGTGAAGAACTCCTTCCCTTATTATCTAAGTCAGCAGGGATAAACCTCTGAAAACAGTTCTTGCTTTGCAGTGCCACATGAGTGAGGTTTAGCTGATTTAGACAGTAAAAAACAGTCAAATATACACAGTATATTTACAGGGGGACTTCTTTTAACCACTCCAAATGGTTTACTCTTTACTTTTTGAATACCAGTCTGGTGAAACACCCCTTTTAACCTATGAAAGAACTAATCACACATTCAGAGTCTGAAACTATACGGATTCAAATTTAATTAATTATAAGTAGCTCAATTATTTGGTATGGGGGGGAAATGGTGACATGGAGAACTCCTAAGTCACACAAACTCTTGCTCTCCCTTCCAGCCACGATAACCCTTCATCCTATACAGCTGCCATCATTCTTTTCTAAATAAAAAAATATTTTTTAGAGAGAAAAAAGGACATGTTAAAATTATTTCACATAGGGAAAAAGTGTTTGAAACCAAGCAGAAAAGGGGGAGTATTATAAATGCTGTGAAAGTTTATTTTTGCTCTTACTGCTGTGCAGTGGGAAGGGGGTAGAGGGTCTCCCAGCTGCTGTTGCTTACAGGTGCATCATTTCAGAAAGAGACCCGTACAGTGTCAAACCAGACCCTGTTTCACCCTTTGGCCTTTCTACAGTGGTGGGGGTAGGGGGTTGGCACCAGTGTAGTTGCTCTGGTGTAGTTGCAGCAGGGCAAACCCTTAGCGTAGGGATGCTGCACGTGACTTCCACTGATGCAGGTTTCCCCAGTTCAAGCCCTTTCCTACACTAGGCCATTCTGTCTGTACTAGGGGTTTGCACAGATGTATCTAAAATGCGGCAGCTACATCAGTACCAAAAATATAGCAGAGACAGACAAATGGCTACTATGGTAAGCCATGTTTTCTGTGGGCCAGTAGAGTATGTTAATACACAAATGTGTATGCAAATGGGTCTGAACTCCTTTTTCTTGCACAGGCTACCTGAGAGCATTTTTTAACTGCATGCTGAACATGTAAGCTTTGCTGCTGTTGGGAAGCATGTTACATGCCTTCCCTCTCTCCTACCCCTCTTTCCATGCAAACTGAGGCCTTTCATTGTAGATTTCTTGTACCAGAGAGGAGAAGACTGGAGTCAGTTTCATGCTAATGGTTATAAATAACCTCCAACACAGAATGCATCTCCACTTTTTTCCCACTCTTCTGTTTTTCACAGTGCCTTGGGAAACTCTCACAAATTAGAGAAAGTATGATGTCTAGTGGCCTAAATGCAGGACCAGTAGTAAGAAACTTCTACACGCAAATTACAAATCTGTCATTTTGGCAGTGGCTAAGACACTTACAGCCAAGTTTTCAGAAGTGGCCAGTAATTTCTGGTACCTTAATTTCTGGATTGCCAGCTTTAGGTATCTTGCGCCTGATTTTTGAGAGATGCTGAGCACTGACAAACTCATGGCAATATTAGTTGGAGATGTGGGAGCTCAGCATCTTTGTGGGGGAAACCGACTCAGTGTTTCTCAGCACTTTAAAACAAAGGCACCAAAATTTTTTGGATCTAAGCACAGATCTAGAATGCCTAATTCTTATCCTGGACCTGAAGATACAATGGGTGGATGCCATGGACCTGCAGGGGCTCTCTTTGTTCTTTCTCCAGTTGAAATGTTAGTGTTCACATAGTTGGATCCTGGAAAGGGCCGAGAGAATCATGTGGTGTTGAGGTTCCCATACATTGTCCTGGATGTTTTGGGAGTACAGAGTCTCTAATGTTAGCCAAGCTCAACTAGTGTTATGGTAGTTAGAATCTTGGCCTGAATTTCATCCCTATTTTTGGGACTAGCTCGGTATCTAGGTAGTAGATGACACTGAATTGTCATGTCTCCCTGTTCTACCAAACTGCCTCTGACAGTGTTAAGTGAACTTAAGATGAAACCCCCTTATCCTATATCAAGTAACTTGCTGAAATTAAGTTCGTCACTAGAAAGCGTGTTTTGTTTTGTTTCTAACTATATCTGTCTCTTCTCTTCTTATTATTATGTAAATATCTGCTCTTTGTTAATAAACCTATTACTGTTTTATCAGAAGACTATGTCAGTACTGTCTACCAAACAGAAGGATAAAATCCTCAGCCAAATTAACAGGCTGGTGTGTATTCTGCTTCTTTGGAGGCAGAGAACTTGATCACTTCAGTGATCAGGACTGGGCACTGCAGGGGAGATGGTTTTGGGGAGACTTGGGACTGTTGGTGTCACCCTGCAAGGAGTGACCAGTCTGGTGGAAGCCAGTGTGAAGCCATTGTGCTGTGAGCTGACTGCTGGTGTCAGGGCTCTGAGCCAAAGCTGCATAGCACAGTAGCACCCAGGGTTACAGGGCAGGAAGTGACAGAAACTCTTATTGGTCTGGGTGAACCCCATAGCGTCACAAGGGGAAATAGTATATTCAGCAATATACAGCTGGAGTGTATGTGGAGGTGGCAGGTGTACCTTTGTGATGGCCCCTTTCTTAAACTTTCTGTAATTACACATAACATAAATATCACCCAGAGGGCCTGGTCAGGATGAGGGTCCCATTTGCTGAGCATTCTGCACACAAAAAATAAAAGGCGTCCATCCTCCAGAGTGCTTACAATCAAATAGGGACAAGACGCAACAGGTGGGTATAGAATGTAATGGCGGGAGGGAGGCAGGGGAAGACAAGGTTGACAATAATAGGGACCAACAGTTGTCTATATTTGCTAAGAATGAGTCGCCATTGGAGCTGCAACCACATGATGCTGAGAACATGATGCTGTAATCACAGTGTCGGAAACCAAACCAGGTATTGTGTGAAAGGAGGTCAGACCTGATTATCTAATGGTCCCTTAACATCTAGGAAAAGATGCTTGGCTGTTAGAGAAAGACAGGCAAAAGTTCTACAGCTGCTTTAACTTTACCTCTAATTATTAGCAACCATGGAGTTGAGCTGCCAGCCATATTTTAATTATTCTTTTCTACAGTGATCTGAACAGGTGTGGCAGTGCTGTTTAGATTAGGTTTGTTCTTTTTCACCAGGATATTTGAGAACAATGTGAGTGTGCATGGTTGCACCTAGCTACTGCTATCATGACAAGTATAGAAGTTAAATTATGAAGCAAACATAAGCTTTGAAGAAATTTTTATTTCATCTGTATTCCCCTGTTTCATCTGCTCATCCGTCCAGCACAATCTGCATCATTATTAACCACACCATATTTCTAAAAAGAGTATAAAAAGTAAGACATCTGTGGTATAACCTTAATATATTCAAAGGTTTTTACTTTCATCTTCCAGGCATTAACACTGTGTAAGTGCAATGTAGGCACAACTTACAGCATTGGTGACTTACCACAACAAAAATGTACTTAGTGGCAAAAAGAGAAGGGGATGGGGAGGGGGAGGAAGATAGAGCTAGACAGGGTATTATGTAAAAAGCTGGCTTTTATTCATAAATAGAGCCTTTTTGCCTACTGCTCCTATACACCTTTATTTCTAATTGCTAGCACAATTTTTAAGGCACTGAGGCAAGCCTCCAGCAGTGTGCTGAAGGTGTGTTTGTGCTGTTATGCCCTCTGGCTTTGCTGCCAGCCTATTCCCTTAGATCAGAGCAAGAAGGCGGACTGTTTTCGAATACCGATCACCTCACCCGGACCTAATCCTTTGAGTTCTCTTTGGCATCTATTCCTTCTGCCAGTTTCCTCTTCTGTTCCTTTATTTTCTTCTGAAGTTGACAACAAAGACATCCTCAGGGCCCTCCTTGATGTAAGACCACTCTTGATGTTGTTACAGTGTATTTTTTTTGTACCCTAAAGTTGTACTACTTTTATATTCAGCTAGCACAATATTTGCACACCAGAAGATAAAGAAAATGTGAATATGTTACACAGAATGATAGTTTCTTTTTAATTTGTATACCTTGGTCCTTTGGGTGGAAACCTTTTCCTTTTTCTGTCATTCATCTACATACCTGATCAAGAACCTGAAGGTATCTTTTTACAGGCTACATTACTTATATACCTTAAATTGGCCTGACCTGCCACTTTTAATTTTAAAAAGATGGCTGTATGGGATGTGGATGAATATGGAATTTCTATGCAGCACAAAACTTTTGAACGGTTCCTGTCCTCTGTGATAGTGAGTTTTAAAAGGGAAATCTCCATAGAGCTAATTAGTAGACAAGTATAGCTCAGACTGAACAAAGCTGAAAAGATAGCAGATAACTAAAAGGACCTGGCCATAGCTGACAAAAATCAAAGCACCGACAGAGAGCTGGCAGTAACCTTGGGCTGCCAACTGACAGGGACAATAAAAAAAAGCCTCTGTATGTGGCAGAGAGTGACAGCCACAACCACAGGCTCTCTAAAGAGCACGAAACCTCCACCAAAATGAAGAGAGAATTTTCTGACTGGCAGTACCATAGACTTTTCCATCTCACTCCAGTTCTGGAAGATCTAAGCTTGTTTAAATAATTCTCTCATGGAAGAATGTGAACTGAGAATGGAAACGTGCAAGAATGAGCTAAAAGGTTAGTGGCAAGGTGCTCTGGGTGGGAGAGGACTTGTTCAAATGTGTATGAAAGATAAGGTTGGTGATAAGGAAATCGAAGTTTGTTTTCAGCCTAACTTGAGATTCCTTCTGCGTTTCCACCCAGCTGTGTGGACACTAGCCCTGCCACAATTAGATACTTCTTCTAGGACCCATACATATATGTGACAAGGTAAATAAATAACACAAACTTTGAAGTTACTTACACTTTATATATGCCCCCTGGCATGTAATGTGAAGTGGAATGTAAGATTAGCTTCTCCTAGGGGAGATATTCTGTGTTGCCCCCATATTTGTAGTTTAACTTGGCCCAATTGGATTCTATAAGTTGTATAACTATCATTTCATAGATTGTGGTGAGTCTTCATGTGAGCACTATTTTTACTCTTAGTTCAATTTACTACCTTTAAAGCCACACTCCGTTCATGCCAGCAACCAATCACTCATATAGTCTATCCAAATGTATTGTGAAAGTTCATCCAGATATCATGTCACACAATAAATCAGCAAGCACCCACATATATGATTCAAGAAAAAGTGTGAATCACAGGGACTTCTGGTTTCTCATTAGGTGGCATGGTTTTCCCCAGAAACCAGACTGAGATGAGTTTGAATAATTATGTTGGATAGGTGGGTGGGTTAGAGTGAAAATTTCAGAAGTTATATTCTCTTCTCCCAATTTTCCACCCTCACCAGTTCTTTTTTTCCCCTTTTTCACTATAAGTGGCCAAGGGCCCATAGTCTGTGCAATATATTAGTCTTACTCTTCAGCAGTGACCCCTGAATCACATGGCCCTGTCCTACAGGAATAGATAGAGCTCCTCCTTTTGCTCACATTTTGAGGGTTATCCTAGCAACCATAAAGCCTAGACACTTTTTAAAATGACTGCTTTAATTCTAGAATGCAGTTTTACTCCAAATGGAGAAAGAGGCCACCTTAGAGGCCATTTATGTGATGACACAATTGCATTGTCCACCACGTCCTGTGTGTAGCCAGTGAAGCTGTTTAGAGCTGCGGTTGTAGCTGTGTGTGTAAAGGTTTGGGTTCAAGTCCCATGATAGTGCCTTGTGAATATTAACATTTTTAAAAATTCTCATTAACACTATTTGCCCTCTCCCTAATTGCATTCTTTTGCACTGTGAATAAAAATAGCCTTCCTGTATGTTCCATTTCTCTTTCTCCTAATTTGTCTCTTGCACTCCTACTTCCTTTGCAACCTACCCCTTCTCTAAGACTTCTGCTCCTCCCTTTCATGCTCAGACTCTTGCAGTCTCCCTTTTTCACTTCAAATTCCTTGTGCTTCTCCACTCTATTCCCTTTTTCTCACTTACATTTCCTCTGTGTCCAATAGTCTCCCTCTCCCTTCACTCATATGTCAAGTTCACCAGAGTGGCACAGAGGCCAGAGCTAGCCGGAGAATCTGGCCATTTGTATGCATGTCTTTCCTTGTCGCTTCTTCTTTGCTAAAATTCACTTTGACTTTCCCCCCTCAGTTTTCCTTTCCTCTTCAGACTGCAGTTAACCAAACTAGACTGTCCAGCTGCAGTGAAGTGTCTGTAATTCATGGTGCTGCTTGAGCGCGTTCTGCTGCTTAAAGTAGATACACAATTGCATCCCCTTACACCTGTGCTTCTTCATCCACATCAAATAGCAGCACGGATGTAACTGAGGGCATCCCGTGCTGACTGCAATTTTTTAAAAATATGCTTTTGATGTCTGGTTAATCTGAGTGATTTCCTTCCCTCGCTGGCTATACGGTGGCTAGTGGTTTAGATGACATCATACATAAAATGCAGCTCTTAAACTCGTTATTGATTATAGCAATGCGCTACTTTTATTTCACAAATCCATTCAAAATAAACAGCAATTTGTACAGGTGACACTGGTTTCAAGCAGCAATTATTTTAAACAAAACTAGACAGGGTTAACACAGTGACACTAATTTGTTAATGCACAGTTACTTATATCACACAATTTTACATATTATATGTTCAGGAATGATTTGTTACATTCATAATATGAATTCTCTGACATAGGTGAGATGGAGCTAAATAGTCACAAATCATTGTCATTTGATCTCTCAGGTTGTACTGAGGGCTCATCCTGAGGAGCTCTTGTAGCAGTTTGCTGCAGAATAAAATAGGGAAGTGGGCACCAGAGTTTTCTATAGGGCTTCCCATAGGAGTTTTCTTTTTTTAGCTGATTCCTCACTTCTTTTGTTTGTTTCAGAGTATTGTGTGATGATATAAGCCATTGCAGTGATGCACTTGTTATGTTAGTGCACTTTTTGAGAGGGCTCACTCTCAAACTCCAGCGTGACTCAATCTAAGAGGCATCCCAAAGAAAGGATAATGCTGTGGACTAGTTAGCGGTTCGAGTGTGCAGGAGTGCTTAGAATCTGACGTAACGAGGCATTATTTTGAATGTTAGACAGCTAAGACCGTTCTACTTTACTCTTCTCAGAACTACCTTGAGCAGACATCTATTTTATAACTAGAAATATAGTATATCTTTAAATATTTACTATTATAATGTTCTAACATTAAAGAAGTAAATGCTTTTAGTTTATTGTGACAGGACCAGGATCTTTCCCCATCTTCTGATAATTCAGAAACTGTTCAGATCCACTTTCTTCTTGTTTGCAGGCTGTATTTTTTTCTAAACCCATCCACCAACACCAATATAGTGCAACATCACAGTTTTAACCTCTACTTAGAATCATAGAATATCAGGGTTGGAAGGGACCTCAGGAGGTCATCTAGTCCAAACCCCTGCTCAAGGCAGGACCAATCCCCAACTAAATCATCCCAGCCAGGGCTTTGTCAAGCCGGGCCTTAAAAACCTCTAAGGAAGGAGATTCCACCACCTCCCTAGGTAACCCATTCCAGTGCTTCACCACCCTCCTAGTGAAAAAGTTTTTCCTAATATCCAACCTAAACCTCCACCACTGCAACTTGAGACCATTACTCCTTGTTCTGTCATCTGGTACCACTGAGAACAGTCTAGATCCATCCTCTTTGGGACCCCCTTTCAGGTAGTTGAAAGCAGCTATCAAATCCCCCCTCATTCTTCTCTTCTGCAAACTAAATAATCCCAGTTCCCTCAGCCGCTCCTCATAAATCATGTGTTCCAGCCCCCTAATCATTTTTGTTGCCCTCTGCTGGATGCTTTCCAATTTTTTCACATGCTTCTTGTAGTGTGGGGCCCAAAACTGGACACAATACTCCAGATGAGGCTTCACCAATGCCGACTAGAGGGGAATGATCATGTCCCTCAGTCTGCTGACAATGCTCCTACTTATACAGCCCAAAATGCCGTTAGCCTTCTTGGCAACAAGGGCACACTGTTGACTCATATCCAGCTTCTTGTCCACTGTAACCCCTAGGTCCTTTTCTGCAGGACTGCTGCCTAGCCACTCGGTCCCTAGTCTGTAGCGATGCACGGGATTCTTCTGTCCTAAGTGCAGGACTCTGCACTTGTCCTTGTTGACAAGGACATCAGATTTCTTTTGGCCCAATCCTCTAATTTGTCTAGGTCCTTCTGTATCCTATCCCTCCCCTCCAGCGTATCTACCACTCATCCCAGTTTAGTGTCATCTGCAACCTTGCTGAGGGTGGAATCCACGCCATCCTCCAGATCATTAATGAAGCTATTGAACAAAACCGGCCCCAGGACCAACCTTTGGGGCACTCCACTTAATACCAGCTGCCAACTAGATATGGAGCCATTGATCACTACCCTTCTTTCAGCCCTTCTTTTCTAGGGCCCTAGGAGGAAAGGAGGTCTCCATCTCTCTAGGGAGCTCCTTCATTCCAGGCTCAGCTAGCATTGGTCTCCTCCCTATGGTTAGTCAGATGAGGGCTAATTAGTCCCTTACCTCCCCCAGCCTCTCCTTCTTATTAGCTGATTAGTCAATCAGCTGTTACTGGAGGAACTAATTGAGGGTACAGTGATCAGAGTGCTGACCAATCTGTCAGATCTCCACATTCTGTCACACTTATCAAAACAAAATGTTTTTTAATCAAAATGCTTTTGAATTTTTGTTCCAATTCAGAATGAAAACAAATTTCAAAATGTCATAATTTCCCTCCAGGCAGAAATGTTTTTTTCTGACTGGCTTTAATGTTTAACCTATATATAAAAACTTGTGATTTGTCTTCCATCATAAGTCAGACTGTGTGTTCTTTATTTGGTGATTCTGGGGGTAGAAGACGCTAGCTGTATGAGTTGTGATTTCTGATATTTATAGCCTGCACACAGGATTGCTACTTCCACTGCATTATGGCACCTGTAGCACAATTTCAGTCCCTGTTGCAGATTACGGTGTGTCCTTTTTAAAAAAGGAAGTGTCTAGTTCTTCAAGAGATGCTTTGGAGAATATAGTACATCTTCAGAAATGGCCAAGTGGGGATGTGCGTGTGCTACAGTGCAGCTGTTTTTCTAGTGCCTTTGGGATGCATTAAATTTGTCTTCCTGTTTTACCACCCTCCTTTCCACATCTGGCATTTGTGCATAAGTAGAGTGGATCTTTCTTTCAGCAAGGCCCCCATTTTCTTGGGGGACATTGCTTTTGGGAGATTGCATTTCAAACTAACTCCCATGTGCTAACTTTTCCTTTGTGAATTCTGATCACTTTCTCAGGAGCTGATTTGTAGTTCTCCAGTGTGTCATGGTAGGCATTGTGCAGGATAGTATTTTAATTGGAGAATTCTCCCACTTCTTTTCACTAATGTGTGGCAGCCTGCATCATTCGATTCCCCCCCTTTCTTTCTCTTTGGATTACAATCCTTTTTTGTTGGGTGTGTGGTTAGAGTTTGCTTTGCTACTCCAGTGAGGGGTCTATGTAAGCCCTCACTGGCAATGTCAATGTCATTTTGCTGTTTAGCTATAATGTTTGTTTAGAAACATATACATTAGTATTCCAGGGCATTCTCATTTTTCTTCGATTTGGAGACAAGATTTAAACTTCTTGGGAACCCGTAGAGGTTTTGTGATATGTTGTTTACTACAATTTGGTGAGATTTGTTAGATATCTCAACATTTAGCTGTGGTCTGAGTATGACTGCAGTTTGACTATTAGTGCATTTATGTCACTAAAGTGTAGAGCCGCTGGGACATGGCTAATCATACTGTTCCATTTTGCTGACTGAAAGTAAATCTGCCTATAGAGACCCCTTCTGCTCTCCCATATAGACCAAAGGTTTTATACATACGCCGCAGTTTCTTTTAATTTGTGTTGATGACAGTGTCAAAACTATGCTTGGGTTTCAGTGGTGTGTTGCAGAAAGCTGCATCATCTCCAAATGTCGGCTTATTTCCCTCAGTAAGGACCAAGTCCAGTTTTCTACGCCTGTCTGTGCATTTATATCCACTATACACTGATTTTGATGAGTGTGAATGACCACACAAGGTGCAAAGTTCCCAGGGACTTAATCTTGCTTCTCTGAGATCAGTTTTTAACTCCACTGATGTAAGTGAAGTTACTTGTAATTCATAATGCAGTAATGGGAAGCAGAATCAGACCCTGTGTGTGAAGTGCCTCCTGTAATTTACACATTACATTTAACATATCCTTAGACCCTCCTGTTGGTAGCAATAGAAGCAACCAACAAGAGAGTCTGAGATGTGTTTGCAATGTTGGGATTTAAAAAGGTGAAGCCTCATCTGCACAAAACCACAAAGATCGCATGTGTATGGTGGCATCTGCTATTTACTGAAGGAGCATCATTGCCAAGAGAGAGAAATGTGAATAGTGCCAACATTCCTGTTTTTCTTAGTGTATGGAGTGATATATCCTCACTATCTTCTCTCCCTCCCACAGAAATTCTGAATGCTGCCTTATCTACATCTAACCCTCTGGGTTCTCCCTAAAACTCATCTGAACCCATGAGCCACTGACTGATGTTTTGAGGGAAGCCAATCATTTGAGGTACCTTAACATATGATTGATGCAATTGAAGTTGGTAGTTGGTGAGAAGCATAGACATAAAAATAAATAGGATGAAATCTTACATGTATTGCACAAAAAATTATATTCTGCCATGGCGGTAAGGCCTAACCATGCCTATCATTACCAGTTATACTACATTGCAATTATTAACTCCTCGTAACAGATTGCAAGTCCTTTTATAATATGTTTGTTTTCATTTACTAGAGCTATTGTACACTGCCTTTGGATATATTCTTAAGTTTGGTACATCTTTGGGAACATATGTGCTACTCAAAAAGAAAAAACAGAAACAATCCCCCCCCACCCCCAATTTACATAGGTTTGAAGTAAAGCAGGCTGAAAAAAGGGAAATAAGATGTTGCTAAAAAAATTTTTTTGAAGATTCTATTTTGCATAGTTTAAACTGAATCTATTTTCTATTTTTTGCAATTTTTTTTACCAAAAGTTTTATTTTTTAGAAGTTTTTTGTTTATTGAACATGGTTTCCGTAAAAGAAATATTGTAAAAACTACTTTGATAACAGAAAACATTGCCAAAAAACGAGTCAATGTACCTATTGTGAGCAATTTTTTAGTATGAAGCAATAGTTTCTTGCTTCCATACAGATTTAAAATAAAAAGTACTGATTGGAAAAAATAGCTCAGTCCTGCTTTTGTTAGTAAGATGTGCAAACTTGTATCATTGGCTGCATGCAGTTGGTTGGACAAATTGCAGTACAAGAAGCCAAGAGTGCTTTTTATACACATTTGGGGAGGCAAATTATGAATTTTCCTTTCAAGTGTGCACCTTGCTTCAATTATTCATGCCCCATATTGCACTCTACTTGGGGCTAAATCTGATGACTATTTGGAAACGTCAGATAACACCGTGTGCTTACTTGCTTGGTGAGTGGAATTGTTTACAGGATATGTCACTAACCATGCTTGCCTTCAAGCAACTTCCAACTTCCAAATTGTTTGCAAATGAAATTTGAGGCCTTCATGATTTGGGTCCTGGCTACCTTAGGGATCACCTCTCTCCTCATGTTCTAGTTTGACACTTGAGATCAGATGACATGCTTAAGTGAAAAAAAGCACTTAAACCTCTGTGAGTTGGTGGCTCAATGCAGCATTGACAAAGCCCTAGTTTGTTGACCTTCAGAGCTCCAGGTCTAATCTTTAGGAGAAGACTCTACCATACGGTGTGGTTTGATATACAGATTTACTGAGTTGCTGAACTGGGTTATTGGAGGAATCTGTTAATTGACAATGGCTCAGTTTGTCTAGTGCTCTTAGAGTCTGCTAAGCATCTTTTAAAAATCAAACCAGATGATACAGGAACTCCTCACTTAAAGTCGTCCCAGTTAATGTTGTTTCATTGTTACCTTGCTGATCAATTAGGGAACATGCTTGTTTAAAGTTGTGCAATGCTCCCTTCTAACACTGTTTGGCAGCCGCCTGCTTTGTCCACTGCTTGCAGGAAGAGCAGCCCGTTGGAGCTAGCTGGCGGGTGGTTGGAACCAGGGTGGACCGGCAGCCCCCCATCAGCTCCCTGCTCCCCTAAGTTCCCTGTGCAGCAGCTGCTCAGCAGGCTATCAATTGCCCGCAGTTCAGCTGTCCCTCCCTGCACTGCCGTGTGCTGCTCCTGCCCTCTGCCTTGGAGCTGCTCCCCCAGACTCCTGCTTGCTGTGGGGGAGAGAAGAAGAAGAGGGGGGTTAATGTCAGGGTGTCCCCCTCCCCCCTGCTCCTGCACCCCACTTACCCCATCTTCCATAGAGCAGGGGGGACACATGGACGGAGGTCTGGTCTCAGCTTGCTGATCTAATTAACAAGGCAGTGTACTTCTAACCCCACTCTTCATACTTAAAGGGGAAATACGCATCTCTATCTCTCAAACACACACAGGGTGTGTGTTTCTGTCTCTGTCTGCCCTCCCTCCTTTCCTGCTGTCTTGTAGAGTGTGAGAGTTAACCCTTGAGGGCTCAGCCAATTGCTAGTTCATCATTTAGCAGTAAGGCATTCCCTGGGAAATATCCCATCCTCCACCTCAACCAAGATTCACAATCATCATCACTGTGTACCAGTATTAAATTGTTTTTTTTTAAACTTATACTGTGTGTGTGTATATAATATAGTCTTTTGTCTGGTGAAAAAAAATGCCCCTGGAACCTAACCCCCTCATTTACATTGAGTCTTATGGGGAAATTGGATTCGCTTAACATCGTTTCGCTTAAAGTTGCATTTTTCAGGAACATAACTACAACGTTAAGTGAGGAGTTCCTGTACACTATTTTATGATACAGTCAAAGAGAATTAGTCATTAAAGCATATATTAAGACTATTTAAAAGAACAAAAACATACAGCATACAGTAGTTGTATGAGATGAAAAAGGATTACACTGTAACCTCATCACATTTAAAAAGCTACTAGGTTTAGTCATACAAATGAAAAAATGCTAGTTACAGTAAAAGATACAAGGTAAAATTAGTGAGCCAAATTCATCCTTCATGACCCCAGGAATGTATTTGCTCCAGTGATACTTGTGCCTAATTAACCCTTGTGACTCAAGATCTGACAGCCACACCAGTCAGTGTGTCGAGTGACTGGTTGCCCCAAACTCAAGTCCTGACCACATACACATACCTTTCACTCCAGTGCAGTGATGCTTTTTAACTAGAGTTGGCTGGCCTGCCATTGGGTACAGGCTTAAACTTGAGTGAGCACAACTCACCAGCTGCAAAAGTGACCATGTGACCAAGGAGGACACAAGCTAGCTCCCCTTGAGTGCTGATAGTCCTCTAATGCCTTCCCACAGTTACCTCCATATGCCCAGACAGGACAGACAAGTTCTCCCACAACTCATTGGGAAAGAACTCATAGAGCAGAGCAGCTTACTTCAGTGCAAAAAACTGTGGGATATACCTCAGAAGTCAGTGCCACACATGAATGAGTGTACTGCCACACTGGACACAAATTCAAGTATTATTTTGAAGTCTGGTTGCTCTCACTCAAGCCATGTTAATTTGAGAGGAGTAACTCAAGTGCAGCTAACTTGAGTTTACTCTGCAGTAAAGATACTACTATTAAATAGAATACTTCTCTGCTGTTATAGGCATGTTTATCATTGTGCTCCTTTGGCTCACCTTTCTTGCAGTCTTCAGAGTCATCAAATATTCAGCTGCTCAAAGTAAACCTAACTTGGTCTAGTAAGACCTGTAGGCTCCAGCTACTTTAAATAAATAAAAATGACCTGCTGTTGTCAATAGGCTTCTTCTACTACAACCACCACTCCAAACTGACTTCCAGATCAGAACTGCAGTCAGAGGTAAACAAGACAGGGGTAAATTCTCCAAAATATTTTAATTGATGCAGAGGATCTTCTGCACCTTTCTAACAATCAGAGAGGAGGGTTACTCCAAGGACACTTCTGTCCAGTAATAAAAATAAACTCACAATTTTTTTTAAAAAGGTATAACAATCCAGGGGGTCAGAAGATGAGTTTAGAGGCTCATCCCCACACCAGTGGCTACACAGGAGAATCTGGCCAGGAGGCTTGAGGAAATGCTGCCTTCAGGGTCCCACTTTCATCTATATAAAATAGCACTAATCTATATATTGGCAAGTGTATATTGAATATATATTAGTCTCCATTTTCCATCACTTCTGTCAGTTGCGTCCTCAACAATTTAGTAGTCCTCCTCCATCTCAACAGTGAAAGATATGGTCAGATATCTGTCATAGTCTGGTTGAAACTACGGCAGGTTATGGAAAAAGGCTATGTTAAAAGCATGTAATAAAGTCAGTGATAATTAAGATCCAATTCTACAGTGCTGTTATTTTATGAGAACTATTGTGTAGTGTGAGACCTACAGACAATGTTTAAGGAGCTCAAAGTTACCTCTGAGGAGAAATGTACATTTGAACTAACCGGGTAAATTTACAAACATGAAAATATTGTTGTCTGCTGTACAGATATAAGGGAACAGTAATTTCCAAAAATAATGACTTCCCAGGCATGTTATGTTTATTCATATAGTTACTTTATTCTGAAAAATTACTCCCCATTTATTATGTTATGTTAATTAGACACAATCGCAAGAATCTAGTGGAGGGGCCTCACAGCAACAGTAGTAGGGGAAAGCATCATCCCACCCTGACAGAATCCATCAGATGAGTCTAACAGCTTATCAAAGACTTGTTTTCCTCCCACCTCTGGCTTATAATGTAACTACAAACTGCTGATTTAAAACAGTTTAGACTGCCAGCAAGAGCAATAGACAGACTCTCCACATAATGCAGATTCACAGACCCTCCCAACACCATCACCACTAATTAGGTGAAATCCCATTTCTAGTAACCCCCTGAACATTCAGGTAACCACCTTTCCCATAGCCCTACAAAAAAATCAAATCCAACAAATACTGTCATCCATCCCCAAAATATCTGTGATTTGAGAGTTTTTTCAAAATAGGTAGGGTGGTAAGTGATAAATGGATAAGACAAGCCTTCCTTCACCTTAGCTAATACTGTAGAAGAGGGATTGTTATTTTATTTGCCAACTCAGCTTCATTTCAATTAGAATATTTGGGTGGTATGTGGTTAAAGGCACTGGACCAAGCCTCAGGTTATCAGGATTCTTTCCTGGCTTTACCACAACTGTTCTGCCTGACTTTGGGGAAGTCATTTTGTTTTTCTGTTGAGGATAAATTAGTGTATGTAAGTTACACAGATAGGGAGTATGTGTACACTAGAAATGCAACTGCGGCATAGCTGCAGTGCTGCAGCTTTAGTAGATGCTTACTACAGAGACAGAGGAGGTTCTTCTGTTGATGTAGTAAATCCACCTTCCCAAGAGGCAGTTGCTAGGTCGATGGAAGAATTCTTCTGTCGACCTAGCTGTGTCTACACTGGGGCTTAGGGTGGCTTAACTATGTCTCTCAGGGAGTAAATTTGTCACTTTCCTGAGCAACATAGCTAGGTTAACCTAACTTTGTAGTGTAGACCAGCCCACAGATGAACTCCTGTAATAGGCTAGCAGTTTCTGCTTTAAATGCCTATGCTATTACTAGGTGTTGATGTTCCTGGGAAAATGTTTAAGTGGGTTCTGCTAACTCAGGCCTGGCCTACACTAGGAAATTAGGTTTGGATAATTACATTGTGTGAAAAAGTCACACCCCTGAGTGATAGTTAAACCAACCTAAACCCCAGTGTAGACAGCACCAGGTTGATGGGAGAAGTCTCCTGTTGACCTCGTTATCACCTCTCAGGGAGGTGGATGACCTATACTGATGGGAGAACCCTGCTAGGTAGCATCTTCACTGAAAAGCTACAGCGGCACAGCTGCAATGTTTTAAGTGTAGACAAGCCCTCATTCGGCAGATGACTTGTTACTCCTATCTGGATATAATGGAAGTATGGGGATAGGGTGTGAACTGAATAGTCCTGAGGGAGTTCTGCTAGTAATACCAAATTTGGGGAAGTTTGAGCTGAACTTTTATTCTTGTTTTCTTTAATGAAGTCAAAGGGTAAGGAGGTAAGTTTGGACTCTAAGTAGTGAGTAAACTGTGTTCGTAAAGCAAATTGCGATAGGAACCTGCTTATAACAATGAAAAAGCCTATATACTAACAAACTAACAAAATGTTTAAAGGGCTTGACATATAAATGTAATCTAATCAGAGGGATACTGGGAGTGAACTGCTTCCCTGGGATTGATCCGTGGTCCCTAATATCAGCCAAACATTGTTCTTTGAGGAGTTTATTCTAATGCAACTGAATTCAGAAAGGGTCGAATAATAGGAGGGGATTTTAATATCTATAAATCCAGTGAGAGTGATTGGTATAATTAAACCCAGAACAGAAGGACAGTCAATGGGCAAAAAACTCTAAAATATGTTAAGTAACACTAATCTCATTGATGCCTAGTGCTGGCAACACCTTATGGAAAGATGTTCACTCCAGAGGTTGACTTGAGTCACCCTTAATAGATAGTGTGTTCAAATTCCATATTCTACTGGCAGGTATAAATAAAATCAAATGATGGTATCTCAAAACCAACATATTTACTACAGGGAGAAAGTTGTGAAGACTTAACTGCCTTTTTATTAACCACTTAATTACAGATAAAAATTAAATTGCACAAGTAATTAAGCTACTTTGAACTCTTGATGTAATTAAATACTCTTGATGCAATTAAAGATATAATTTGGGACACAACTAAAGTGGCTTGCTGGTTGCTTTATTAGCAAGGAATGAGAAAGGAGGGAGACTGTTGAAAGAATTACCAGTTCAGGAAAATAGTCATGAAACTACTGGAGATGTCACAGTTCTAGAAAAAGGGGAGTTTATTAATCATGTATCCACTACGACAATAGGAGATATCTGTCCATAAACAGATATTCTTTGAAAAGGAAGGTTAACATGACAAATTATTAGGATATGGGCTATGAATGCAGAAGAGATAGGGTTAACTCAGGAACAAAACAAAAAAAAAATCAATAAAAATGTATGGGAGAGAATTGGTTTATTATCTCTCGAAGGTTGCAAACACAGTTGTAGGTTATAAACAACCGAATACCACCCAAGATACTTGTTACCCAGACAGTGGGAAAAATCTCTTCGCTTGCATCCCTCACCCCCAAAATAGCATTGCCAGATGTGCAGTTTTAGAAGGAGACAGTTCCTGAAAAAGAAAATGAGGAAGATACAAAACCATGAAATCAAGTAAATTGCTTGTCCAGATGGACTCAAGATATAAATTTCCATCAGACCACTGGTTCATCTAGTCTAATATCCTGATTCAGGAAGTATTTAAGCACATGCATAACTTTAAGCTTGTAAGTAGTCGTATTCTCTTCAGTATGACTTTCTGACTCACGTGATCCTGTATTCTATATTTATTCAAGTATTACTGATTGAGGGGGTAAACTGATTCCTTGACTGCTGGTGCTGCGTGATGTGCTATAGCAGCCCCGTGGAAAGAGCTGGAACAGCCCAATGCTAATGGTGGATGAACAGAATATGGGGACATACTAATCATGAAACAAGTGTTGTACATCAGCTGACAACAAGAAAAAGACTATCCTGAAACTTGGATTCCTTAAAGCCTAATGCAATGCCCAATGCAGTCAATAGGAGTTTAGGTGTTTAATTGGTAGATTCAGAAGAGGGATACTCCAAAACGTACAAGCCGAAAAGATTATGGCTAAATCTTCCCATGCTATTGGAGGCTTTGAGTTGCTCCTGCAGTGTAAAGCACTGGGAGATCCTTGGCTGGAAAAGAGCTTCTATAGTAGCTATTGTGCTACTCCACTGCTCAATGGCCAGTGAATGCGATGGTGCCAGAATATGCCACAGTCTTGAGTTAGTGGATCTTGATTGTACATATTTGCTGCGTGACCACAGGGAAATCTCCCAGTATTGACAGCAAGGATGAGAGATCAATGAAGGGGAGAGTTGGACCCCCAGAGTTATGAGCAAGAGGACACCGTGTGGACTGGGCATGAGGAGCAGAGCTGGTTGTTTTCTGTTCTCCAACGTGACCTGCAGCAGGCACTACCCCTGACAAAGATGCTACTGATTGTGGGAAGGGAAGCTGCTCCATATTGTCCTCAGTATTGCAATATGGTTGCAGATGATTGGCCTTATGGCCCAACCAGTTAGGGTTATCTGACAACTCAACTAATACACATTCCTTTCTCAGACAAGTCTATGCTGATGGAGGTGACATCCCGATGGGGAGGGACAATGCGGGTGGGGAGATGAATTATTTAGAGGGTTGTAGTCCAACCAGAGCCCTCTTTTACCTATCTCACATAGCAATATGATTTCTTTCTCACCCATCCAAAAGTCTACGGGAACAATCCTCAGCTGGTGAAAGTCAATGCTACTCCAATGAAATCAAAGCAGTGGTAATCAGATTGTCCTGTAGAGATCCATGCATGGCACAGGGACCCTCTGCATGTGGCTATTTTCTTCTACCCACATGGAAGGGGTTTTTGAGGAAAGTCAAATGCTAGCACAGCACCATCAACCCCACCTCCAATCCCACAGAGGATGCTTTCCAGATCAGGAGTTTGTGCAGGACAGTGAGTGGAAACTGGGTAGGCTGGGGGGAAGTGTGGGTGGGCTGGAGGGGAAAAATCCTCCTCCTTCTCCAGCCCCATGGTGAGTTCCAGTCTTGTCTTCAAATTATATTGCAGGCTCTTTGCAGCAGGCACTGTCTGACTAGATGTTGGTATAGCACCTAGCACAATGGGGTGCTACTATACAACTAATAATAAAAAAAAGATAAGTCTATGTCTGTATAACCTTATCTGTGAAACTGTCCCTTGATGATGATGGAGACAGCTAAGGGGGCATCTCTGGTAGTGCATCCCCCATGAAGCCAGGGTAGGTAGGAGTCAAAGATCAGAGGCAGTATTGAGATAAAGGGCTGTGGCCCAGATCCTCAAAGTCAGTGGGAGTCAGGTGCCTAAATACCTTTGAGAATAGGCACCTGTGAGTATGGAGGGCCTCTATCTCCAATGACACATGAAGTCTCCATGAGAAAATCGTTGCAGAGATTTCCTTCTTCAGAGTCTCATCCCATGAGTTTAACTGCAGTGGAGGATGATCCCAGCCTTGCAAGAACCTCAAAATTTAGTTTGATTCTGATTCCTTTCATAATAAATAATAATAATAACAACGAATAATACCTAGCTCTTGTGTCGTGTTTGTCATCAGATCTCAATGTGCTTTACAAAAGAGGTCAGTATTATCATCCCCATTTTACAGATGGATAAATGGAGTCTCAGAAAGGTGATGTGATTTCCTCCAGGTCCACCAGCAACAGAGCTAGGAATAGAACCCAGACCTTCTGAGTCCCAGTCCAGTACTATGGGACTCCACTAGGCCACACTGCCTCCTAAAGTAAGGAACATATACATTAAAAAATTCAGGCACTCCAAACTGGTTTAAAAGAACCTGTTTTATGTTTAAGATATGTATAAAAACAATAGAGAAAGCAAAAAGTTGTGAACCACATAAAAATGAAATAATGTATTGATTTTCTGAGAGGTTCAAGGCCAAATTCAGAGGTGAGTAAGTACTTTGGTGGGGAGGGCGGTTAGGCAGGGGGCGCTAAGTGGGTTTAACTTGCACCTGTTTTTGCTCTTTCCTTTCCCTCAAACACAGACCATCTGTGAATAACTAGTATGTTTGTAGAAATTAGGATCAATTTTCAAACAGAAGAAAGGGCTCAGTTGGTCAGATAATATTGTAACCTATTATATTTGTATTTGTAACCTATTTCAGTCAGTTTTATGCAAGAGGCCCATTGATTTAAATGGGGCAGGATCAGTCCCTTTAATAGTAACCATTGTATCTGCACATCTAAAGGACACCATAAGCAAAACCTAGAATCATAGAACTTTGAAATGGAAAAAGACCCATTGGGTCATTCTGTTGATCTCCCTGCCCATGTATGATTGTTTCCTACAGTACAAGGTATGTTCTGTTACCTTACTGTCATAAACACAAATGACACAAGAAAGCTGAACTTTAAGTATTTGCTATAAAACACACATATAAGTGTTAGTTTATTAAAATTCTCTAAAATTATTCCATTCGTGTCTCATGATGCATGTGTCGCAGATCTGATTAAATAAATCTTGGAATTTACAGTACAAAGGGATACATTCATGCATAGGATTAAAGGGCCCATTGAAGTCAGCAGCTGTTCCGTGTATGGTGCTAAGCACTCATATTGAACAGAATGACCAATCTGAAAACAACACAGGCAGCCCATCCCAGTTTGTACACTTAGACGGTCATAGGATATGCATGTAGTGCTACTGGTTTATTAACCATACTTTATGGTGCAAGACTTGGACATATCCCATTCCAGCACAAACACCTAGACAGTCATCTGTTTTTTACTTCACTGCTGCTATCACTACATATCCTTTTCTTCTGCGCTGTTGTGTCCTACTAGTTTATCAGGTTCGAAAAGAGATGTAAGACAATATTGACACAAGAAATGACGTAACCAAGTGTGGTGCTGGATCCAAAGTTTTGGGGGTGTTCAGATCTGCAGTTTTGATTTAATCCATCCTAGGGGGAAAGGCCAACAGCAAAATAGAGATTAGGATCAAAACTTGCTCTTAATTTGGGTGTGTTTGGTTTAAACAAATTTATAAGAGTAGAGATAATGGTCCATGAACATTCATAGGAGGCACTTTGCAAAGTAAATCAAAATGCTGAAAACGTGCTCGACCACAGCTGAAATTTTGTTTCCCCCTTGAATCTTCTGTCAAAATACTTTTGTGCTCATACCAGCCAACCACGAGGGGAGAAGAACTTGGAATTTACACCCCACTACCCTTAAGGGCTGGTGGGATGTAGAGAGAGAAGAAAGAGACCCTTTTCCTTCTTCCCTTTCTGGGAGAAAGATAAGCTCCCTCATAAATGCAGGTTTTCCTAAGGGCTGCAGCAGCCCCTTCGCCCAACCACCTGTCTTTGGCCCCTTCTCTAAGGATAAGGCTTCCTTCTCCACAGCAGAAAATGAAGGAAGAGAGAGCATGAGAAACTGGAGAGCATGACCGTGTCACCAAATATGCGGGACAAACAGGAAAAACAAATGCATCCATCTGTGACTAGATACCTGGGATGGACCACACCGAGAATGCCACACTCAGAGAAGACTGCAGGAAACAGAGCAGGCACACCATGTGTGGCGTTATTTCTAATGCCAAAGGATCAGACACTTATCCCAGTTCAATATGTATCTCAGATCTTATCCAAATATCATGCTGTCAGCCAATCTTCAGTAACTAACTAAAGACTTATTAATAAGAGAGTTACAAATAGTTAATAGATCATATACATACAAATGCCTGCAAAGTCCTTATATCAGCTTTGTAGGAGTGATTGAATACACTGCTGGCTTGCAAAGTCGCTCTGATAACTTCCAAAAAATTGGAAGGTCCTCAGTCAGAGTTCAAGATACTCCTTTCAGTTGTAAATCCACAGTCCAGAGAATTAGAGCAGGAAAGAGGCAAAATGAAGGCATCTCAGATGACTTTTATATCCTCTGCCATGTGCCTGGAAATTTACTGTCCCAAATAAAGCTCACATCACCTGTGTTTGGAAAGTTGCTGGCCCAAGATGGAGTTCAGGGTCACATGAGCATATCACATGTCCTTACATGTTTTGCTGAATCACGGGGAGTAGCCATTGGCTCCTTGCTGTCTGAAGTATCTGTAGGAAGACCTACTGCATGGGATAAGATTTTTCAGTGGCCCATTATGAGAGTGGAGTGTCCTACTGGGCCATCAACACATCACTGTCTGTCTGGGGGGTGTCACCCAGGAATTCAACACATGCTTAAGCTACAAGTCCATAGCCAATACTCATCACTTCAGATACAAAGATGATACATACATATACACAAGATAATCATACTTAGCAATTCATCACTTTTCCATCAATACCTTACATGACACATTTTGTGGGGCATGGATCAGCATTCATATCATGCTCCCTGTCAGTTCCCAGCCCAGGCTGGGGAAGCTAATGATCCAAAAAGGGGACCAAATTCGATTATGTATCCTGGTCATGTGCCATGGGAGGCATGTTGCGTGTACACTAAGAAGATGACACTTTGTACGAGATTTATGGTAATTTTGTAACAGTGGTAACAACAGTGATATAAATGGTTACCTTTTTTAATGCACAGAATCTCACCATCCATACGCCAGAAAAAAAGGCAGGGAGTTTCAGCTCCTTATTGGTGATAATTTAATTTTAGCAGTCAGGAGGGCATGAGAGTGTTTTGAGGGCATGTACATTTTACATTTATGGATACATATTGTCCTTAATCCATAATAGAACTCCTATTGCTGTTCAAAGGAATGGTGCTTGTGGATTTTAGAGCAATAAATTGCCTGAAGGTTTCAAGAGTGCCTTCACACACCACTTATGGTTCTATTCACAAAAAATGTAAAGGGAACATTAATGCTGAGTGACACACACAAACACATATTGTCACATAATGGGGTGCAATCCAGACCAGTGAGGTGGTTGGGTCACCATCTGCCCTGCAATCTGGCCCCTCACAAACAGCATGCAGGTCACTCCCTGAGTGTCTGTTTGTAGCTTCAGCCTGCCAGCTACACTTCAGTCACACTCTGGCTTCTACCAGCCTTGGGTACCACTTACATGGTGACTCCAACACACTCCCAACCTCTAAATTTCCCCAAAATGTTTGTTCCAGCCCTCTCCTGGACAGTTCAGATATTAGAAGTCTGTTGCCCCTGCAAGGGGTCAAGATAGAACAGTTTGCCACTTTAATTGGAATTACCAAACAATTCAGTTTAAAAACAACATTGGATTATTTTTGATTAAAAAAATAAAAATGTTTATTTGACTACAAAGAGAGATTTTAAGTGAGTAAGAGTACAAGGGTCTGAAGTCAGAAATGGTTACAAGAGAAATAAAGATAAAATGCTTTCTAGTAACTAAAAACTGGTTCAAGGTAAAATCCTTATCACATGTGCCCAGCAACAAGGCTGACCAAATTCTCTGGCCAGGATTTTCTCCCAAAGTCATAAGGCTGATTCCTTTGTCCTCTTGAGTGAAAGAGAGAACACCTAGGGTGTATTTGCCCCTCACTTTTATAGTCCAGTCACCCTTTGAAATGCATTTTTCTGAGAGTTACCCCTAGACAAAGTTCATTCCCACTTTGAGGACAGAGACATGGAGTCTCATGGTGAAAGAAGTTCCACGTTGTTATTTGCTAAAATGCAGATGGATCTGTTCCTGCCCCACTTTCATTGCCAAAGAATGGCCACTTGACAAGTGAGTGCCAATCAACTTTGTCATCTGGCTAGATGCATTAGCTTGTCCATTGTCTTTACCCCCTCTCCAGACTTATCTGGTAAGCACATTTCAGTTACATATAATCTTGCTACACACATTTCACCATGATATTATTGACCGGTGAGTTATTAGTTTTCAAATGATACCTCACATGGCATATATTGTTCAAAGATTATTACAGTAGTCCATAGGGTGTGAATACAGTGGTGAATTTGGTCACAGTCATATGCTGCTGTCTGCTTTGTCTGTTGTTTGTCTTGACTGTTTAGATAATAATCTCTTGTGGCAGGAACCTTGTCTTTTGTTATATTCAGCATCCTGGACACTGTTGGCTTTTAACAAATAATAGATAATAGGTCAGAACCTGGTAGTCTTGCTACTTCTGGTGTAAAAGGTCAAATAGAGTGAAAAAATTATGGGGACATCCTTATAAACTCTAAAATCGCTTGTGCCTTTTATTGCTACTTTAAAGAATATGTCAGCATGAACATGGATTGTTTTGTGACGTACACGTAGAACTAGCAGATCTTTATACATTGAAAAAGAAAAGAAGTACTTGTGGCACCTTAGAGATTAACAAATTTATTTGAGCATAAGCTTTGCATCCAGTGAAGTGAGCTGTAGCTCACAAAAGTTTATGCTCAAATAAATTTGTTGGTCACTAAGGTGCCACAAGTCCTCCTTTTCTTTTTGCGGATGCAGACTAACACGGCTGCTACTCTGAAACCTGTCTTTATACATTCAAGTAGCCTTTTTAAACATTGGAGGTACTATAGTCACAATGTGGTCCTCAACAGCAAATGATTTTTTAGGGAGCCAGATTGTAAACTCCTCCCCTGCTGCCAGGGGCTCTGGCCAAACAAGATTTCACTGAAGGGTTCCCTTTTAGAGAGGAATTGCTCTGTCCTCAAGAAGCTAAATTTTCACTGAAGAATCAAAAAGTGACTCAGCATAGAGAGATGGAAGTAGCTTTTCCTCCGCCTCCATGCACATGCGTGCACACAGCAGCTACTGTGTTCAGTGGGAAGGGTAAGTATACCCCTCTGGTCTCCACTGTAACAACTGTTTGCCTTCCCCTGCAGTGAAAAAGCAGCCATTTCCTTGCTAGTGGCTGATAGAAATAAGAGGAGAGAGAGCTTCTCCCCGCTATCCATCTTCCTTTCCAGTTCCCACCTTTCTGTTGCCAGCCCCCAGACCTTGAATTTGTCTTGATGAGACATGAGTGTTGTCTTGCTCAGAGTTAATGAGTCATGAGCAGCCAATGAGCTGAGGATATAAATAGCAGTTTTATCCAAGGTTCCCTACAGAAAGACTGCTTTGAAACAGGTACTAATGGTACTACCTACTGATAGGACTTCCCTTCATTCCAGGGAGTAGGCTTTTGTATTAACTTGCTGAGTAGCGAGTGGGTTCATTGCTAAATATGTTTTACTGTGCCCCTTCATTGTTTGTGTGCACTATTGCTTACTGTTTGTGGTTACTGCTGTCGACATAGTCTCCTGAGCAAATAGTTTGTAGCAAATAATTTAACACATTTAAATTAAATCAGCCGTTTTTTCTCTTTTTGTAACGTTCATGAGTAGTTTACAATTTTCTCATATGTATGCATTACTTTAAACTTTTTACCAAATAATTTATTTTTAATAATTCTTGGCCTGCAAATTGTCTGCAAGCAGTTCATTGAAATCTGAGTTGTGCTGACCACTTTCCTATGGACAAGTAGGTCAGTTTGTACTCTTTCCATTACTTCATTGGATGGGAATAACTTGTAGTGAGATTTCCAGTGTAAATACTAACATTTATGCATTTGTTAGTTCTGTGAACATTCCTACCAGCAAACCTACTTGCTGGAATACTTGTGGAAAGTGAAAATAAAAAGAGCACAGATGCATTTGCTTGAATACAAAATTGGATTTGCATCAGGCTAATGTTCTCAAAAAATTTTAAGGTATTCGTCGATCTGCTTATGGAGACAGATGTTTATCCTCTAATTTTATTGAAAAATAAAATAAATTTTTCCAGCATTCCTCAGTTGATGAGGGAGGAAGAAACAAGTTGGAATGTCAGGCTTTTTTATTTCAATTCCCTAGAGGAAATGTCTGGTGGTGGTGGTGGCTTGAACAATTTTTTTAATTGACTAGGTAATATCCTAAAGTGTAATGAAAGAAATATTAATATCACCGGAACATGAGCCCATCTGAAAGACTGTATTAATGAATTATTAGGTGAGCAGAGTTGTGGAGAAGCATTTAAAAGAGGAGCCTATACCTAAGGGAACATGATGATTGCATTTTAGTACATATGTACTTGGCCATGGCCCAACTCATCTCAGTCCTGAGTAGACTGATCCTGCTCTTTATAAGGTCATAGCCAACCAAAATACTGCTATATAATTATTAAACGTTAGCGACCAGTTCAAGGCTGCACTGCAAATATTTGTGTCTAACTTAGCTTCACAGTGAAGATTATACTGAAGTGAAAAGCAGCTAAGACTTAAGGACCTTTTCAAAATGCAAAGGATCTAGGGAGTGATGATACACACTTAGCAAGGTAAAAATGGAAGTATTGTCAATATTCCTCTAAGCTTTTCATGCTTTTAAAAATGAATTGTACTATTCAAATACACTGAGACACTTGCACGGAAGCCTTCTTTAATTGTTCACATTGCATAATTTAAAAAAAAGATACAAAATATACTATACATTCCTAGGTTGAGATTTTCAAAAACTCATAGTGGGATTAAATCAAAATAACTTTTCTCTGGAATACTCAAAGGCATTTTTCCTCAAATGCTTTTATGCCAGATTTCTTCTTTCAGTCCCAACCGTTTTGGCTGTAGAAATGCACAGAGAATAAAAGAATAATTTTTGTACTGGACTATAGTTTTGTTCACATGCATTCAAAATTGGTGAAACCATATTTGCTCAAACTTTCCAAAAACCATTTCCATCAGACAGAGACCTAAAGTAAGAAAATTTCAGTCTGACGGCTGGAAGCTTCAGAAAGTTAAGAGCTACTGAAAATAAGATTAGAATGGAAACCATTATACAATCTTCACTAAAACAGTCATGGTTCCTCCAACTACAAGATGTCATAGTATAATTTAATAATGTTCTAAAGTATATTTAATGGAACTAATGAATTCTTAGTAATAGGAGAATTAACTTAGACATCATGCTATTAGTTGCTGAGAAGTAAATTGAGACCAAAGTGGGATTTTTGTTTCAAATAAGTGGTGTGCGGGTTATTTAAAGGAATTGACAGGATTCCCTTGCACTAAAAATAACAGAAAGTAGTTATCTAAATGCCATTTCTCATTGGATTTTGGCCTGTAACCCTGGGAAACACTTATCTGAATAGTTTCTTCCTCATTGAATAGTTTGTTCCTCATTTTCTCTGCTGCCTTTTTGGAATATTTATATAGATTCCATAGATGTAAAAATCTTCCTCACACATCACACCATTTTAAATGACCTGTTTACATAACAGCAAAGCTTAAGCAAAAAATGTAAAAGCATTTTAGTCATTATACTTGTGCTATAAATGCTTCCCCCTACCTTTTGTTTGCAATCACCCTCAGGCTTTTCATATCACATTAAGCTGCTTCTCTTTTGTTGCATTTTGAGGAATTATTTCGCTTAATTCTCCTTTCACAGGACTTAGTGGAGTATCACCTGCAAAAAACCTGTGTAAATAAGATCAGAATCAGGCCTCAGTTTTAAATCACACTGTAAAACCAACCCTTGACATATCAGTGTGTAGCGACAAAGTTGATTTTGACATAGATCACTAGTTTCTAAATCAGACTGAATTAATCAGTAGCATTTACTGTAAAGATTGTTTTTATACTTTTTTCTTTAAAAAAAATCAGAAACTTCTGTTTATTTCAGTAAAGATTCCAGTCTGTTTCCAAGCAGGCCATGACTTCCAAAGCATTATTTAAATGCCTCAGCTGAATAAGGGGATTCTTTCATGCCATTCCATACATTGAAGTACCAAAAGGGTAAATAACTTGCAATATCATTTTTGACTGACTTGACTTTGAAAAATGCACAGCCTATGCAAACAACTGCTCAGTTGTTAGGTGCTTAACTGTATTTCTAAATGGGGTTTCATATGTTAGTATGCTAATGTTGGTAATTATTATAAACACATCAGTTCACCATATTAATGAGTTATAGCCAATAGGAAAGGACAAAAATCCATAACTTTTCCACAAACTTAGTTAAATGTCAAGGTTTTTAAAGGCCTAGTTAGCAAGTATATTAGATGAGATATGTCAGTTTCCCAATTTACGACTCTGACTTGTCTCTTGTGATTCCTTATAGCCTCTAGCCATTCTCCTCTTACCTGAGGCATTCTCTGGCAAAAACCTGATGCTTCCAGTCATTCTGCATTCTTGTGTTCCTTCAAAAATAATTGGACAGGCATCTCTCCATAAACAATCGTCATTAGTCATATAAGGTACACAGATAAGGATACCATACAAATAAGATTCAGTAGAATGTCTTGTGCCAAATAATAATAATTTGGCCAGCATGCTAAAAATGTGATTGACAAGGAGTTAATGCACTTAACGCTTTTCCAGCAGGCTGATAGAATTAGCTCCTTGATGCTCAAAAAGTCCTGCTCCCAGAAAAGTGACACCGACATTGACCAGTGAGTTTGTTGCCTTTCAGTAACCTGCTCCATTGCCAGACTATATGATTAAAGTCATTATGGGAACTGTCAGTAGAGAGGGAAAATGAAAACTGTCAAAAGAAGCAACTGTTGGAAATTTTAAAGATTTTTTTTAATGTTAAGCTAATTTAAAATATTGACTGTAATTTTAATATTATGATACAAAGTTCAAATAACAAAACTCCAAATAATAAATAGAATCCTCTCAAGTTATAATGGAAATAGTATACTTATTTTTCCTTGCTACTGGAAATCAATTAAATGAATTGTAAATAGTATTTTTCTTTAAAAAAAGCAAGAAATTACCATTTTTAAATCCATTACCTTTGTTTAAACTCTCTAGATCAAATTATATAAAATAGTAGAAAGAAAATCCATGAATTTACAGAATAAAACTTCTTTTTAACAGACTTCTATATCAGTAAAGCTCAACAGCATAAATTATTTCTAAGTTTAAGATTAACAAGTGCTAAAGAACTAATATTTTGAATGATAAAGAGGTACCAAATTAAGAATGATTAATTTAAAATTGTATACATTACTGTAATATTTGATGCAGTTTTACATAAGCGTACATATAGAGTAATATATGAACATACGGCATGCAATAGTTTCATAAAGTAGTTCACACTTTTGGATACCTATTAAATGTCATATTTTTCACTGAGGTACTGAATGCAGAAGGAGTGTAGAAATTGCTAGTTTATTGTAATAGAGTAAATAGTACTATATTTAATGTTTTGTTTAAAATATATAACAAATAACATTTTAGTATCTGATATGTGTTTGAATATTTTTTCAGTGGACTTTTACAATGCCTTTTTACAAATTTACACATATTTAAATCCTAAGTTTTATTCAAAGATTCTTTTTTCTTGCATATCAACATGAAGACCTGACCCTTTCCTCAATTATAGTTTTAAGATACCTTTTATATAGATCAAGTGGGAGCCTGGAAGAGAGGACAGAATCTTTATTTGATACAATAATATCAACACTATAATTTTCTTTTCTTTCCTCACCTGCTATGCCCAGGTTTTGACACTAAGAACATTGTGTTTGATATTTTCAGCATTAAAAACCACGTTAGGCTTTGGTTCCATTTTACTCCCAGTCAGAAAGATCAGAAAAAGCTCAAGTCACACAGTGAGAAACTTTATCCACTGAATGAGACATTATCCATTCCACCAGACTACAAATCAAAGAGTATCTCTTAGGCTGCTTAAAAATTCATTTTAAAATCTGATCCTGATTGTACTTTTATGGTAATTTTATACCATCAATCATCCTTTTACCTTTAGTCTCTAGGTCCACTGCTTTCCCCATAGATCTCATTCACTCTACCTCATTATAATTCTTTAGGTGAGAAAACAGGGTAAGAAACCTTAACAGAAAATGAGAGAAAGATGTAAATTTCTTGAGAAAAGTCAGGTTCACTAAGAAGCATGGCTAATGATATGTTCTGATCTATTTTTTGAAAAAATTAAAAGATGGGGTGTGTGGGGGGGGAATGATAGAATAGAAGTGAAAAAACATGTTTCCCATGCAAATAGCATATTTGTAATCTGTATTCTACCTCAGTGATATAATTTATACTGCTAACTTGTCAGAATAATATCTTAGATGGAGTTTGGTTGAAAAAGAACAAAAGAGATATGTTTGAAACTCCACAGAACTTTTCTTTAATTTCAGAGTTAAACTTTCTAGGATTCTATAATTCCCATTAAGAATAAGGGAGCCTCATCTTTGTTAATTCTATATATTATGAGTTGTGATCATTAGCAAGTGGTATCATCTAAAGATTGCTGTAAACACACTGATCTAAAACTCTTCCTGGTGCACAAACTCATATTACATTAGTTACATAAAATAGGAGCTATAACTTTGCTTATTTTCCATATGGCAATGCTCAAGCCTTCTCCAGCAAACAGTTAATCACAGGAAAGGAGAAATAATATATGTGGCTCTGTCAACCAATGCTCAGTGGCAACTGAAATTATGGGGAAAATCTGTCTTAAATCCAGTCTAGTATTTTCTACATGATTCATATTTTACTAACAGTGAATGTTATAATTTTACTCTTGATTTGAAAATTTACTGTAAATAAAAAGCATATTTTTACAGTAACAAGAGATATAACAGATAATAAACCCAGCAATGCACACCCAATACATTTAGACTGGAAGAAAAAATGGCTGTTAACCACAAGGGAAAAGAATATTTTTTTCCAACACTGTTGGTCCATCAACATTACACTTCCTAATACATTTAACAAAATGTAGCAATAAACCACTGACTACTGGTAATAGCAATCCCTTCTAAATGGGTGGTTACCAGAAGTTAGTAACCAGTTTTTTAGTTAATGGCCTGAGGGGAAGGGCTTTAAAAAAAAAAAAAAAAACCTAAGCTGTATGCACTGTTTCCTGTCAGGTAATTTAACTGGATGCATTAAACTGTATTTTCATTGGGTTTCCAAATGTGTGTGTTCTGATAACATTTTAATCTGAGGGGGGAGTGTTGATTAAATCATGAACAAATTTATAGAACAAATTATAGCCTAAACATCTTGAAAGAGGTTATGGATTGTTTCATTAGTCTTCTAATTAACAACCTAAATTGTATTAGGATTTGGTGCAAAAAATAATGTTCATGTTTTTTAAATATCACATAAAATCCAGTGCGCTCTGCAACTCCACCTGAAAAAGATTTGCAGAATATTAATATAGCTTTAAGGTAGGACAGGAAAATCATGGAAAGCTGCAAAGAGCAGATATGCCCTTTTCTGCAATATCAAATAGCTATTTTATATATTCCTCATTCCTTTCCATAAAACAATTTTTTTTAAAAAAATTCTTATTTGGAAATATGCTTAGCACTAACATGATATATGGCAATATTGAAAGTGTTACTCAAATATAAAAACAGGATCACATATAAGACAGTTAATATCATTTTCATTAGGCATTTTACTGAGTTAATACATTTTTTCATAAATGCTTCCAATTATGTCATTGATACACATGCCTATGGAAATAATGTATACACATGCTCTGCCTATATGCACACAACAGAATTTTTTTTAAAATATGCACTATTATTGAAAGACACTGTGCCACCAAGATTTAAAGCAAGAATGTAGTTTCTCTTGTTGCTTAGTAGTAATCTATAAATCAACCAAAACCATGAACAAGCTATACAGTATTGATTATTACTGAGCTCTGAGCTACACAGAGCTCAGTAGTAGCATAAGCGGTATTAATATTCGTGAAATTAAACATCAGTAGGTAGAAAAGCTATGTGTTGGACTTGAAAGGTAGTTAGGTAGGAATGAAGAAGACAAAGATGATTGCCTGGAAGTTGAGTGAAAGTAATTAGGCTCTGAAGACAGACAAAAGGAGACATGGACCACTGGAAGCAGAGAGTCAGAAGATCCTTCAAGAAAGAAAGGACATTGCCAACAAAACCTACCTCAGATGTTCCTTCTAGTCCAGGAAGGTTGAAAGTTTTAACTTCTTTTTTTTTTCCAACATAACAAGGTATAAATGATTCGGGGCCACCGACGGCGGGGCAAAGGGGACAATTGCCCAGGGATGCGGGTGATTTAAAAGGGCCTGGGCATCCTGGGCCCTTTTAAATTGCCTGGGCTGGCCTCAGGGCTCCTAGGTGCATGTGGGGTGGTGACTGCTCTGGGCCCTGCACGTTGCGGGGCCCGACGGGCCAGCGTGTTTGGCCAGCGCTGTCGGTCCCTGAAGTGACGGATTCATCACTTCCACCCCAGGCCCTGCACCCGCGTAGGGACGGCCCTGTGGCCTGGAATTGCTGTTCGCGGCCCTGAAATGATTCCATTTTGCTAGCAAAACATTCATTGCAGTATACTGAGTAATTTCTAAGGTAAAAAAATGTTGAAAAATTATCTGAAATATTTCTTTGTATACCTCAAGCCTTTTGAAATTTTTCCAGATGTTTCAGCAAACCTCAAACATCTACAAGTATTTCACCCTATTTTCTCCTCATACAACTATGCAGAGGAAACAAAGCAGACATATTCAATGTAAGGGGAGAAATTTTGCCCTCATTTACACAAACCTAGTGAGGTGGTGGTGTTACATGGTTGTAACTGGGGATAACATTTGGGCTGAAGGAAATGAAAGAGAAAAGTAGTGTTTTCTGCGTTTGTTAGAACTAGGAAAGTTAGCTGGACGCACTGGGGATGGAGGCACTGTAGAACTGTGTGGAGATTTTTCAGCTCAAGATACTTTTCAGCCAGTGCACTTTGCCATACTGATAAATGTACTTTCTACTAACTGTTTACCCATGCTCAGAAGGAATGGCAGCTATGTGCTCCACTAGGTGCCAAAGCAACAATTCTTTGCTTACATGGTTTCTTCCTTACCATCTCCAAAGATATTTCCACTTGTGTTTCAGTTCCCCAATGTTTTATTTAAGCTGTATCTGTGAGATGATGGTGCATGGGAAGGGACTTTATGTTTCGTGGCTGGTCCTCCTTTCAGAGCGCCAGGCTCTAACAGAATTGCTTAGTATTAGTATTGCACTGATTTTTCAGTCAAAGCTCAGGCAATATACTGCCAAAAGTGGTCTGTAATGAAGGTGGTCTCATTCTGTAGCAGTTTGAAGTGATGATAGTGGTAGAGAAAAATAAACAAAACATTTAATAGGATGGGGGAAACAATAGAATAATTTGGTTTGGTTAAAAAATAATTATTTTCCTTTCTTCCAAATGCTAATACAATCATGACAAATATTATTTTCCTAAATGACACATATATAGAAGTTCTGTAGGAAATGACAGCCAGAGACAAAAACTCCTGCATTCATGTGCATTCTGAAAGCTCTCTCATTTTTTTATTTCTCATGCTAACTAGGAGCCTATTAAATTAACAAATATTGAGCATCACTGTGATATCTTATTTGCATATTTTACATTAGGTGAAATATGACTAGTATACAAAAAGTGCATGAAAAATGTCTATTTATAATTCTCTTATAAATCACATTTATGGACCATTCACATGTTTCAGTGGTAAGAATATGAAGAAAGAATGAAAAATCGTCCTATGCTCTCATGTAATGAAATACAGCTATGGGTACAATGGACTCTGTCAGAGGCCATCTTGATTTGACTGCATGCTAGCAATCTACTATTTAATGTCAGCTTGCAATTAAAACTTTATGAACCATTTCAAGTTTGGTTCAAAGAGCTATACAAATTTGTGTGTAGGAATTGCAGCATTGCCTATCCCAAATGTTCAGAAATTGAGTCAGGCCCTCCAAAATTCATGAGATTTTAAAAAGTGACAAATTTTGGATTCTTCATTTGCCTTTTGGTTTTTGAGCCTGTAGCGTTCACATTTCCGAGTTTTAATCTGCAACCACGAGGGCTAGGAACTTAATTTTTTTTAAATTAAAGCTGAAACATTATCACATGACATAGGAGTGGAAACTTTAAGAAAAAGACTACATATTGCAAGATTTGTGATTTTTTTTTAAATAGCAACATTAGAATTGGTTTGCCTGGATTAAACAGATTCTGAAATATGAAAAGATTTATATTTACCATGTGCAGGAGAATGTTCTTCCCAAACATACTACAGACTTAGCTGACTCTTCTTATAAAGTTCCTGTTTGTTAGATATAGTAGACCCCCTGACCACAAAAACTTCACATAGACAGGCTGAGGAGCATTGCAAGGGTTCCACAGAAGCTAATGGGCATACAGATAAGACATTGGTGGTCAGTAGGCACCAGCCCAAGAGCCCCTGTCCTGTCCTGAGTGCAGGACAGATGCCAGTCTCAGTACTGATGGTGATCTAAGGGTGATCTCTGGTACCTATCCAACAATAAGGCAGAGGACAACATCAACCAGGATCTTGAGGAGTCCCAGAGGCTCTTTGGTGACAATGCGGGAGACAACCCCAATGGGGCAAAGAGTCAGACTTGTCTGAAAGTCAATACCAGGAAAACATTAGTGCCAAAGATGAATGGGGGATTGGCATCAATGGTACCAGATGAGAGACACTCCTACCCGGTACCAGGAGAAGTGCTGGTACCCAAGCTAAGGGTAGTACCAAGCTCGATTAAGAGACCTTTCACTGAGGGACACACCAATGCTGAAGGGGCCTTTGGTGCCAGGCCCAGTGTTGCCCTCCTCAGTTTGAGGCGTTGGCAGTGCAAGCTGTGGTGCTGATAAGCCTGATAGCTTTGTGCAGTCGCCAGAAGATGCCATGGGCTCAGCAGAGAATGAGGTGGTAGAAGCCATCTCACTAGCAAACTCTTGAACCAGTGGAGAGTCCAGGACTGAGAGGCAAAGCAGGTATGATGCCACCTGATATGCTGCTGGCATGGAGACAGTTGACACAGGGTGCCAACATCATCAGTACTGGATTCAGTGGATGCCCCATGGCCAGAACTGTAGTCAATGGTATGGACCCTTGCTACTCTCAGCATGGTATGGGGGAGTGATTAGACAGACTGCTTCACCCTGTGTGTTGGAGAGAGTATGGTACCAGTCAGCACTCCTCTGAGAAGACTAAGAGGAGTCTACCCAATCCCTGGAATGGTCCCAATTCATTTTGTGAGACCTCTTCCTTGCTGTACAAGAGGATGAGAAATGACTCCTTTTCCTCTTCGGGGAAACGGCAGAGCCCAAGCACTGAGCAGCGTTGCCTGCCAGATTTTTTAAAAAACCATTATCAGCTCTTTCTATTTGCTTCTGGTTTTTGAATCCTTGGGTTATGCTCATTCCATTTTCAAGCTTTTTTCAGCAGCCATGCAGGTTACAAACTTTCATCAATGACAGCTGAGATTCTAACATATCCATGTCGCTCAAGGAGCTGGGCTTCAATAAGCACTGATGATAAAATGATGAGTTGACACCACTATATATAGACATACAACACCACCCATTCGCAAATAAAAACACAGCTAAAAACTAATTAAGCTATTTCTCCAACTTACTGTAAAAGAAGAGAGAGATTGTTAGTTCTATTTTTAAATACTTTGGAGGTGCTTAGAAACTACCGTGATGGGGCCCTAAGTATCAACAGAGATACTCTTATTCTGCTTGCCTGCCTCCAAACCCCCTGTATTTCTCAGGTATCCTTTTTGAGATAAGAGTAATCAAAACTGAATATTGTATTCCAAATGAGGGCATGCTATTGCTTCATGCAATGGCCTTCTGATAGTTTCAATACTATTTTCTGTCCCATTCTTTGCATATTCCATTGCTATTGAGACACTGCTGCTGCACTTGGATGCTATCAGGAAACCTGTGGTAGAGTAGGGAATTGAACCTGGGTCTCCTTAGTCCTCTAACTGCTGAGCCAGCCTTCTTCTACCTTTGTTGAGATGTTTAATGATGTGCAGGTGTTTTTCCTGAGTAGTTACAGTTAATTTAGAATCCAGCAATGTGTATGAGTAGTTCAAATATTGCTTTAAATGTGTATTACCTTCAATTTTCCAATGATTGTCTCCTGCCATCATGCTTCCTTTTTGCCTAAGTGCCTCTGAAGTTTCTCACTATTTCTGCTAGACTTAACTAATCTAACTAATGTTATCATCTACACATTTTCCTACTTCATTGTTCTTCCCTCCCCCCACCTTGCATTCCAGATCAGTATAAATATATTAAACACTAATGAGTCTTAGTCCAGAATCCTGGGTGGCACTCTGTTAACCTTTTGCCAAGATGAATAGTGACCATTTATTCTTACTATTTATTTTGTGTCTTTTAACTCTGTCCAATCCCTGATAGAACTTTACCCATTCATCTCATGATATTTGGTTTCCTTAAAATAGCCTAATTGTGAGGGACTGAGGGATTTTTGAAAGTCAAATAAGGTGTTACCTAGTTCTCTCTTATCTGCTAATTTGTTGACACTAAAAGAATTCTACAGATTAGAATGGAGTGTTTTTAAAGTAAACTGTTTATGTTTGAAAAGTACTAGATTGACTACATTGGAAACTGAAAACCTTCATGATATAAGAGTTACAGAGTGGGTACCAACGCATAGGCTTTTCCATGGTGCTTAGCAAAAAAAGCCCCAGAATTCCCATGTACTGCAAGGACCACTCCTGAGGATGAGGCAAATGTTGACCTCTCCACTGAGACAACAACAAAAGTATCTGTTGTAATTGGGATGGTAGCTTTGTTCCTCGGGTCATAAAGCACAAAACTAGTGAATCAAAGGGAGGCAACTTTTGGCAACTTACACTGAGTCATCATAGATCCCTCACATTGTAATCTGCAGTCTTATGTTGAAGGCTTTGGTGCATAACCATATTCACTCCTTTACTTCAATACAGTATAGATTTGTGGATGATGGATAGCCAATCCTGGATGACTGAGAATCCACAAAAAAGGAAATTTAGAAAAGAGTGGACTGCTAGCAGCACCACAAGAGTTACTTCACTTCCAAGAATCTAACTATGTTCTTTGTGCTTCTGACAGCATCACTAACAAAATGCATTCTTGGATAAAAATCTTGTTTTCTATTGTTGAGGCAGATGTCTGAAACCAAAAGAACATAGCTGTGCATCTGTTAGGATGTACAGTAGTGAAATGATCAAAAACTTGTTTTGGTTGGTAAACTCAGCAAATATAAGGTGGAAGTTATAAAGCAAACATATCTGTGCAATGCGAAAGTCAGACTGTTGCCAAGTGACTTCTGGAGAGAGAGTGAATGGGAGTTGGGGAGAGAAGGGAGGCAGGAGGGATTTTAGGTTTTATTTACAAGTATAAATTCCAGTGGGTATACTTTTGCACTAAGACAAAACATGAAATGTTATATTTGAAGACAAGAGGCCTAAACTGGTCTGTTTCTGTGACACTGTTGTCTTACGTTTTAGAAAGGCTGGGGATTTTTTTCTTCCTCTCCATTGTCCCCAGCTGGGGTCTTCCAGATATTTTGATTCAGTCCCTGCAAAGAAGCATCTCTTCTCCCAGAAGGATCCCATGCCCAGAATCTGATTCAGACCCTTTTCTCAGGGCTTCAGCTTTATTTCTTCCATGTAAAACTAGAACAGCACATCAATTGTCCATTCCCCCTAACCTTGCCTGAGAGTCATACCCTGCTCCAGGGCCTCCCACAGAAGCCGACCCGCTTCCTGTAGCGTTCAACACTCTCTTCCCCCATTGACCCAGAAGCGTCACACTGGATACTCCTTGCTTGTGGCAGCTCTTTACACCAACTGAGGCACTTGATTTGCAGTCCTTTATAATCCTCTGATCCATAGTTGATCACTTTTAGCTGGGAGGTAGATGATTGGTTACAGGTGAGGTTGGGCTCAACTACCTTTAAAGGGCCAGCCACCCTGTAACACCCTTGCTTTTATTGTTCCATTATCAGTAGCTGCTTTCCTTTTGGTGCCTTCTTCTCAAATGTGATCCCGCTCACCCTTCTTTCTAGTGGGAAGAATCCTCTTGACTGTAACAACCATCCTTACTCAGAATAGCATTAGAGAAAGTAACCACTTCTCAAGCCTACAATGATCTTGCTTTTTTATCTCTAAATTTCTTCAGGCTTCCACTGATAGATCCATCCATTGCTTCTTTTGACTGCTCCTTTTGCCACTCTTAACCTTGTGTATTTATACCTTCTTTTATATTGCCCCATGTACCTGAAATACTCTGTCTAGTAACACACACCAAGCTCCAGCCTTACTTGTTTTACTTTAAAAAACAAACAAAAACCCCAATAAATAAAAATCTCCTTAAAATCTCATGTATTCTGCATAGCATTCTTGCTTCAGTGGCTGCACACTACTCTTTGACTACTCATCACCAGTTTGTTATGCTTGCTTGTACTATACCCACTCATGCTTTTAGTTCAGTAGCTCCTCAAGGCAAAGACCCTGTTCTCTTTATGGACACCACCAACTGTAAATTCCTGTTTACATTTAGCAGTGTGTAAATAAATGTATTTATAAAGTGTATATTTGTTTCTATTATTTTTAATCCACTCAAATATCCAAGTCAATTTAAGTCTGGTCCTTGGTCTGACCATAGCAAAGAAAGAAACCATCTCTATCTATTTAACATCTTTAGCTGCTGCTGCTGATACCCCTCTCCTTCCTCATTATTCTTAACCTCTATGCAGTCTTTGTCACTTTAGATCATCCCAGCCTCTGGAAAACTAAATCCACAGTTGTAAAACATTTTGGGATAGTTTGCTATACTAAATAAAATTGAACTGTACTGTCATTTTAGTAATACATATTGACTGCATCTGGTTTATTTTAAGATTATGATAAGGTTATAATGAATATAGCTATAGTAACTGACATACAAGATCCAGCCAGAGGTCCTTCTAGTCAGGTAGCTTGTCTCTGACAGTGACCAGTAAAAGTTTATTATGGAGTATTATGGAATATACTGCCCATTGTAGTGCTTCTCCAGACTCCTATCACTTTCTGTTTGCCCTATGTGTTGAAGCAGTTTTATAGCATTTATAACCCTTTTTAAATCTTAAAATCATTCCACAACAAAATCCTAATTACCTCATTTAACAGTGGATGTTATCTATATATAAATATATACTTCTTTTTTAACTTCTGTTAAGCTCTTGGATGCAGTAATATAGTGTGGTAATGAGTGGCACAGATTATGCGTATGTACAAACACATGATGTACAGGGACTAATCAGTGTGGAACAGACATTATTTAAGAAACTAATTATTATTAAATAGCTGAATAACTACAAAACTACTGAAAGGAAGTGTACTGCGAACATTTTGGAAACAAATCATCATAAGTTATTCCTAGGAGGGTTCTTTAACAGGCATAAACTGTGAAACAATTCATTTTCTGACTTTCTTTACTTAGGAACCAAACTACAAAATCTTCTGGTTTTCATCTGGTCACATGATGAAAATAGGATTAAGCAAATGTAGGCAAGTCATGGGCCAGATTCTCAGGTGGCATAAGTCAGCCTATTAAATGGATCTACAGTGGTTTTTGCCCACTGAGGATCTAGCTCCATGTATCTGAATGTTGTTCATTTGCTATCTTACAATAGATTTTTTTAATTAAAAGGAAATGAGCAGTTTTGCTCTGCATTGCATCTGAAAGTTCACATGGTGAGCAGTACTTCACTGTCACTATCTGTAAACTGTGAAATGTATTTGAAAATAAGTGTTTGTTTAACACAGTGGGAAGCTTCTTGCTGATATTCTTTGGAGGTTTAATCAGTACTAATAAGAGACTAGAAACCTGTAAAATATCTTAGAGACCCAATCCTTCCTCATGTAAGCACTCATTGATTTCAATAAGACTACTCACATGAGTAGGACCATTGCCAACCTGAGTCATTATTTTGGTTGGCATATTTATAGGAGGCTCCGTAGCTTGCAATGGAAAAATATTAGATCTTCAGAATTTGTGAATACATGAAGAATTTAAAAGAGAAAAGTGGACTTGTCTTCATACCCCTCAAATACTTGTAAAGACACGTCAACTCCTGTAAGACATTGAGCATATCACTAAATAATAGGGGAGGGCAAATAGACCATGTTCATGTGATACTTGTCTCCAGCATTCTCCTGTTTGGACCCCTAAACATGAATTTCATTATCCCACCTCTTACCCCTCACCCTCTTCTTTCTGATGCTTGCTGCTGCTGCTGGTGCCTTTGGAGTCTTCATCTCACAGCTTCAGCCATGAATTCTTTCACAACATCAGCTGCTCCTCTTTCTCAATTCCAGCAATGCAGGGTGGGAAAGACCAGCACTAAGCACTGCTATTTCAGGGGACCTTTCTCTTCACCTAGCACTGGCTGCTCAAATTTTCTAGTCTCTACAGAGGAGGCAAAAGCAATGCCCTTCTTAGGTACTGCTGAGCTGAAGGGCTCTGCTTCACCCAGTGCTGGCTTCTCCTCTTCCCAAAAGGTTTTAAGAAAATCTCTTTTCTTCCTTTATGAGCTACTCCTGCCCTCCAGTCTTTTTAGAAAGAATGACGTGGAAATGGCAGCAGCTCCTTCTGGTAGGGAATGGTCATCCTAATACCCAAATATGTCAAGTGTCAGCCAATATTATTCATCTGTATTCAGCAGTCCAGATATGCCCACAGATAATCTATTCTCCATCTTAACATGCTGAGTGAAATTTTAGTGTCTTTGAGTGGTGCTGGACTGAAGTTGTCATCTTCATTCAGTGAGTAGGTAGAACAACAACAATGCAAGCCTCCTCACATTGTCCGGGATATCTCAACCCTATCCTAGAGAGACTATGTCTACAGGTGAAAAGTTAGGTTAGTTCCTATGCCCATTTAGTCCTTGACCTCTCTCCTGCTTCTTCCAAAATTCCAGTTATTGTAATTTGTAAATGATGATGACATCTGTCCTCTGGAAAGTGAAGTGTACTTCATTTCCTTCCCATTCTTTTTTCTCAGCAAAACACTTGGCTTCATGCTCTTCCTTTTCATTTTCCTCCTCCTCCTTTTCCATATACCTTTTGCCCACCTCTCAGCTATTTCTCTCCCTCCCTCTCTCTTAATTATGTCTCTTTTCTGACATTCAACCCATCATCTTTCAATTCTTTCATCCATAGTCCCTAACTTCTCTCAAGTCATTCCTATTCCTTTTCATTCCCTACCCAACCTGTGCAGATTTTCACTATCTGTTCTCTCCTTCAGCAATCATGCTTAAATGCTTTGTCTTTTTATCTCTGAACAGCCACTCTCACTATACATATAATTCCTTTCCTAAATAACCACTAATTAGTTCTCTAATCTATACTCAGTATACTCCACTCCTCACTGTCAGGTTCTTCTCCAACTGCAACAGTCCATTCCTTGCACTCAAATCCCTGCGAAATGTCTGTGACAATAGCCGTCGTTCAAAGCAAGTCTTGTAAGACAATTCTCTAAACCGTCTGTTTATTTTGGCTGGATCTGGTCTGTCTAGCACTCTACAGTGGGTCACAAATTTTGCACAGCCCAGTCCATTGTTTTGATTTGTTTTGCTGGCAGCGTTGGCACAATCCATCTGCCACAATTAAAGAGCAATTTAACAGCCGTTAACAAAGATGTATTTATTTCTTTATACTAAGATTATTTGACCTGCTCTTTTGACAAATGCAGTTTGTGCTAATATAATAAACTGTTGCTAAAGTGGCCAGATGGTATGGGTAATATTAGGATGTTATACAGAAGAAACAACCCTCCACCTCTATACCTAATTTGCTATTTTGAAACATGGAAGAAAAAGGAATCTGAGAACAATAAATAAATATGCTAATACAGCAAAAAGAGCTTATGAGTTCTGAGTGAGGACTGTCACTTGAGCTCACTAGTAGGGGAAACTCTTCGGTGTAAGATGCCCTGCTGATAAGCTAAAACAGTCATTGGTTATGTTAATATAATCAAAGATATGATTGTGATCATTTCAACCCTATGTGGAAAAACTGGTACAGAAAATAAGGAGCTACCAGTTGATCCTGCACACACTGAAGAAAATAATAATCAAAACATGTTGCTAATCCAACCTGATGACAAGATTGTGTGAAATTAAGAGATCTTTACTCCAAAAAAATCTTCAATGGCTGGAGGCAGTGAATGTAGGAAATGTACTGTAGGCTGTAATAATTGCAGTCTGCCCTGGGAAATGGCATCAAGGCCAGAGAAGTCATGACTCCATGCAAGCACATCCTCTAATTATTGAAAAACCTGTGTAGAGTCTCAGTGTTAATCAGTCTCTCAGAGACTTCAGGTTTATATGGTTAGTGCAGATTTATGGCATTTTTCCTTTCTTGTTATTAAAACTGGTATTTCACAAGAAAGAAACTATCTCCAGATCACTGTTAAAATGCAAAGTTTCAGTCATAAAAGAAAACTGCAGGATCATTCTGAGAATATCCCACAGAGAATCCAAACAACGAGGATAAGAAACAACATATCAAAGGCACAGAGAAAAAAATTAAAAGGAGAAGATTTTAAAATTTTAACAAAAAATTCAACAGTTGGCCTACAGATTCAAGAGGTTATAGTGTAATTAATTTAAGTGCTGGTTACAATTATGGAAATAAACACTGCATACACAAATGCAATATACATTATACTTAATTATAGAAACGCAAAACAAATTACAAGGTTTGTATGGATGTGTGCCTGGTTACAATTATGGAAATAAACACTGCATACACAAATGCAATATGCATTATACTTAATTATAGAAACGCAAAACAAATTACAAGGTTTGTATGGATGTGTGCCTGGAGCAATTTGCATTGTTTCATCAATGATGTCATTAGAAAATGTACATATTTATGAAGGGTTTTTGAATGAAATTACATAAGACCAAACTTTACCACCTTTACTGCACTTACTGGTTCTGCCAGGACACCCACTGTCAGCTTTCAGCTCCCCAGCCATTGCCTTTCTTTGTGGAGACCAGTGTCTCTCTCCCTTCACACTGGGATATTTCTAGGTTGCACAGTTCCCAGCCTTCACCATGTATTTCCTAGCAAAGACAGTCTGTCTAAACAGACCTGCTTGCTTTCTCTTCAGAGACTGATAACAGAGTAATTGCTACAGATGTCACAGCTCTTTGAAAGCAAGCACATTTATTCTTATGTTAAAAAGCATTACAGAGAAAACATACTAAAATCAATAAAAGAATGTACATGCATGTTAATAAGCTTACCAGAGATCAGCCCATCCGTAACGTGGATTCTGGCAGGAAAATCCTTCAACCCATGATCCTAAAGGAGGTCTTGTGATTACCTCTTCATCACTGCTTCAGGTCAGAATAAGCACATTCATGACAAGTTTAGTCCACCCTTCTGTGCAGATCAGGGTCTTTGAGCTGAAGTTCACAAAAACAGGTAATTAGCATAAAATGAGTCTCTCTCCTCAGGGAATAGTTGCAAAAGTTTGGTTTAAAGGGGGAAAACTTCCCCTCACCTCAAGGTACTTCCTAGGAAATCCACTTTACTTGTATTGTTTCAAAAAGACCTTTGAACTTCCTCATACCTTCCAGAGATTGCATTAATCTTATCTTCCTGCTAAAGAAGTTCCATACTATCTCAGAACAGTACACAAATGATTACATTTCCAGTGCAGTATACCCCAAATATATCAATCCTAATTCAATAAGGAATAACTTGATTCAATAAAGTTCATTCAGGATACCATCAGCCTCATGTTACCTATGGTAAAAAATTGTCAGATAATGTATTTGGTAAATATTTTTTCAGATTTTCTACCAGCTGGATTCCAAAACATCTGGCATTGGGAGTGAAAATCATGTCCACAAAATAAATAAAATGTTCCATTCTGAATCAAAATAGAAAACAAAATAAATCAGCTAATATAAGTGAGTATAATTTAACTGAATGACTTAGGTTGCTCTTTATGTATGGAAAAACCTTATATTTTCAGCCTGAATAACTTGCTTTAAATTAAGGGAAACCCACAAAACAAGAAAACAAAATCTGAGTCAGGTTGTGCATTCTGACTCCTGTCGCCTTTGTACCACACCAGAGGCACAAAGGGAACTGAGAAAGAACCTAATACAGTGTCTGCGGATTTCCCTGATGTAGGATGGATTCTGCAGGTGTAAGGGGTGACTCTCATCTGACAGAGCTGTCTCTAGGGCACTCTAGTCAGTACAACTTAAAGCAGCCACTATCTGTTAGTTCTAGGATTGTTGAAGCAGAAATGTGCCCACAGACACCTTTTCTCCTACTGTAACATGCTGCATCAACTCTCCCTCACAAAATTATAGATAGTGCTGCAAACAGCGGAGACCTAGAAATGTAACAGTGCAGTATACAGAAAACAAGATCATAACAATTACATAATTGTACATCACTGATTAGAATTGATAAGGATTTGGGATGGGGAGTAGATCGCCCACAACCAGATATGATAATCATGCACGTCAACCTGAAAAACCAGAACCAGCACTGCATATAATGTTGGCTACAGGGACTTTGGAGATCCTGGTTATAGTCTTGTTTGATTTGCCTATAACATTCAATTTACTAGTCATTATTGACTGCTCTTCATGATGCCATGAAATAACCATCCTAGGAAAAGTAACTTTAGACATAGCCTCTCTGGGGAAAAACATGTACACATGGGCTACCACAAGACGTCATAACTGATGATAGGTCTTATTTCGTATCAGAGGACTGCCACGCTCATTCTGTACAGGATGAGCAGTAGGTATCATAGTGAAATCTTATCAGCTACAGAGCATGAGAAGTTGGATAGATGAAACTGGACTTTGCCTAAAGCAATCTGAATAACTGAACTAGAGCACAAAGCCTGGAAAGAAAAACTGCTGATATTCTTTAGAACCTGCAGGTCAATACCTCTCACCACTTCTTCATAAATCCAATGGAACGGTTTGTATGGAAAAGAAATTATAGGTTAAGATACCATACATATCGCTAGGAAAGGAGCAGAGCAACTTAAAAGTCCAAATCACTATATTGAAGGGCGAGGTGTGTGTAGCAAGAAGTGTCACACAAAAGAAGGAAGATCTTGGAACCTAAATGTAAAGTTAGTTGGTAGAGTTGTGGTAGAGAAGAAATGGAACAGTATCCTTTCAGACAGTGAAGGTGGCCGGAGTCTCATGCAGAACTCATCACTGGTGAAGACATTTCAGGACTGTCGTGGACTAACTCACTCATGGGCTGCAAACCAGTAGATAAGAACATAAGAATGGCCCATTCTGGGTCAGACCAATGGTTTATCTAGCCCAGTATTCTGTCTTCCAACAGTGGCTGGTGCCAGATGCTTCAGAAGGAGTGAATAAAACAGGGCAATTTATCAGATGATCCATTCCCCGTTGTCCAGTCTCAGCTTCTAGCAGTCAAAGGTTTAGGGACACCCAGAGAATGGATTTGCTTCCCTGACCATCTTGGCTAATAGGCATTGATGGACATATCTACCATGAACTTATCTAATTCTTTTTTGATCCCAGTCATACTTTTGGCTTTCACAACATCCTCTGGCAATGAGTTCCACAGGTTGACGATGTGTAGTGTGAAGAAGTAATTCCTTATGTTTGATTTAAGCACAAAATGATGGAAAGATCACGAGATCAGATGTTCTCAGATTATGGCTGTGTCCAACTCCCAACCAAAAAATAGGGCCTTTCAGGATTTGGATCTGACCTAGAACCAAAACCATATAAGATTTTGAAAAGCATCTAGGGTAAAAGCTCCCACTGACTGCAGTGGGACCAGGATTTTACCCATAGAATTGTTTATAAAAAAATTCATCCCTACATAAAATCCATTATTCTCTTTTACCATGGCTAATATTACATCTGCTATAATATATAAAAAAAAAAGTACAAGAATATAAAGCTGTGCAGCAAGGAAGTCAGTGGGTTGTGTCAGCCACACAAAAGCAATTTTAGCTAATGTTTGTTTATTGGACAACATAATGTGGAAGTTCATCAAGGAGCAAAAAGACTTTAATAATACACCTGTCGATGGTCTGCACTAATAGGCATTAATATCCACATATACTCACCTTCGTTATATGTTGCTCTGGCTGTTCAGCCATTCCCAGAGATTATCTGTCACTGGTTATCTTGCTAATAGGATGTATACCCAAAAGGAGAAAGCAGTTTTTTGCTCTATTCTAGTTACCATGCAGTGTTAAAACTACATATCTAGTTGCAAAAAGTATAGAGTAGATGAAGGGTCAAACTTCTAGATATTTAGATATTCTAGACAAATTTTCAAATCAGCTTCTATATTTGCATGCCTATAATTTGCATGCACCTGCATTTTTACATGCCATCTTAGTTCAAATGTGCTAAAACTGTGTTTTAGTGAGTGAATTAGATCGTTAAATGCCACCCTTATAAAATATAACCGTATTCTACAATAATAGCCCCAAACTGTAATGTTGATATTGTTAGATGTAGTGTTTTGGATCATTACTATACTGTAGAACTTTTTGCAATTAGCTGATTTGTGCAGGTAAATACAGTGTGCATACTGAATTTTTGAACACATGAAAATTTTCTTTTTAGAAAACTCCTAGTACTATAAACCACATGTAGGTTCCATTTAAATTATAGGAAAGTGGCAGAATCAGGCTCTCCCCTCTTATTTTTGAAGTTAAGTTGGTGTCAATCATTGAAAATAATATCATGTAATATTAATAATGTGAAGAGAGAGTGGACTTCTGGCTAGTCAGCCTTCTTTATTTAACTGTCTTTTTTTCTAACTTGCCATTCAGTGGCTTTGTAGCAACACAGTATTACTCTTCCCCTTTTAAATAAAAAAAACAAAAACTGGGTTTTGAAATAAGTAGTTAGAATGGTCATGCTAGATTGGCAGGTGTGATTGGACCATCTTCACTTATAAATAAAGCAAAAGATCTGCAGAGCCCCTTTAAAGTTCAAATCAATGATGTGCCAGAAAGCACTTCTTCCCTGGTTCGTTTCCTGCTGTTAGCCAAGATGGTGACCATCCCATACACGGGCGTTTACCAACGTGCACTGCACCAGATATTCAGCACTTGGTGCCAGAAAAAAGGGTAACTTTAATCCTGGGGCCACCAAGCTGGTTCTTGGGTGCAACTTAGAGAAGCCTCAGTATTGCTGTACGTTTTTCCAGCTGCCAGTGGCCTTTCAGGAGCTGATCTGCCAGCTGACGCTTGCTGAGGCACAGGCATTCCCAGGGCAAAGCCCCTATGGCTGGCTCTAGGGATGTGGCCAGGAATTCCTCTCAACTCATTCCCCTCAAACAAATCTAAAACCAAATTCAAAGGGGGCTAGGTAAGATGGCATTACAGCTGCTTTGTGCTGCAGGAGCAGATATTTTATTTAATTTCAATAAAGTTCAATAAAGCTTAAAATCTTTACCACTTCTGGGGCAACAGACTCAAGCTATTAGCCTGAAGTCCCTCTCTCAAATGAGCCATGTTACTGAGATATAATTTCAGTTCAGTTCTTTTGCGACAAAGAATGAAGTTCAATAGTGAGCCGAATCTGTCTGAATAACATTACTCCAACATATCATGATCCTATGTGAAAATGCATCTCTGGCAACCGGGCATCACAGAACTAATAAAGACAGAAATTGTTAGGACATAAATAACAAGGGCAAATCAGTTATAAAGACTTCTTGTACTAACAGAGCTGTGCCAGGAAAACACACACATTGATATAATCCTCTCCCCTTTTTGTGGTGCAGGGATGTAATGAGATGAAAACTCAATATTATTTTGAAGATAATAGACTTGAGCAAGGGAGACAACATTCCTCATCTTTCTGATTCTGAGGAACTCCCCATGTACAAACTGCGCATTTGGGCCATACAATTGCAGTAATAAGGAGTTTGGCTGTACAGGCAAGACAGAAAGCCATGAACCTCAACTCTCTGAAGTATCTTCCCCCTTAAAACCCAGGGGGGTTCTCTCTCTGGGCCAGTATTAAGTGACACAGGCTCCTGCTTCACTCTGGGAAAGGGGTTGGCCCTCTAAAATTGTGGGTCCTTGGATATGGGCCATTTGTGCAAAGCCCTGCTCCACCTGCCCAGCTTCCAGAGCCAACCTCCATTCCCACAACAGCATGGCTCCCTCAGGAGACATGTTCCTTAGGGGTGGGGGAGAGCATGCTGCAAAGCTGGTGCAAAATGGGCCTTATCTGCTGCCTCTCTTTGTACAGTAATAAATAGAAAAATCAGGCCAATGTTATTGATATATGACTGGCTTGCATAGCACAATTGTATTTGGTGCTCTGTATTCGGGTAGTACTTCTGCTCAATTCTTCAGCTTCAGCAGTTCACTTGTTTTTATTTTTATATTATCTGGTAATTTTAGATGCAGTTGTTTTACGTTTTTCAGCCTGTGTGAGATATTCTCTATAATCCCCAGAGTTTTGTATCCTGTTTTATACTACTTCTCTTGTTTTTATCAGTTGTCATCTACTGTGCCTGAGCATTTTACTCTCGGGTGCTTCAATTATATATGAATGTGATGAGCTTCACAGTAGTAGCTAGTTTCCATTTGCCATCTAAATCTCTTTGTACATGAATGGAGTAACCTATATTTAACTTCAGAGGCACTTGTGCAAATCTGTTGTATTTCAGCTTTTGCTTTTGTCTGCTTACTTTTATTTGATAATTGATTTCTAGTTGGTTCTTAGTTTTATTGTTTTCGGAATATATATTTTCTTTCAAAAACTAGCTAGGGAATGAATCACATTCATCAAAAGCTGGATTATTCTGGGGCCATCATATAAATGCTCCATACTGGCTCAATGCCCCGCAGCAGCCCTCTCCAGACCTCAGCACAAAGAGTTCTTTACAAAAATGTCGGAATAAGGACTTCAGAATCTAGCCCTAAGCAGCGCAGCAACATACATACAATTACAGATCAGATATATGTTGGAGAAAGGTGTCATTCCAAAAGAGCAAGGAGAAAGCAAATGCCTGAGCAGGCCAGATGTAAATCAATAAGCCACACAAAGTAAAAACTAGAACTGGGCAACGTTTTTTTGGACTAAATTTTTTTCACTGAAAAATGCAGGTTAGGGTCAACTGAAACATTTTGCAAGTTTTCATTGATTTTGGCAAATTGTATTAAACATAGGAATGGCCATAGTGGGTCAGACCAATAGTCCATCTAGCCCACTATCCTCTGTTCCGGAAGAGGCTGGTGCCACAGGCTTCAGAGGGAGTGAACACAACAGGGCAATTAGCGAGTGATCCATCCCCTGCCATCCAGTCCCCGCTTCTAGCAGTCAGAGGTTTAGGGACACCCAGAGCATAGGGTTGTATCCATGATCATCTCAACTAATAGCCATTGATGGATCTATCCTCCATGAACTCATCTAATTATTTTTAAACCCAGTTCTGCTTTTGGCCTTCAACATCCCCTGGCAACAAGTTCCACATGTTAACTGTTTGTTGTGTGAAGAAGTACCTCTTTATGTTTATTCTAAGCCTATTAATCTCATTGGGTGACCCCTGGTTTGTGTGTTATGTGAAAAGATAAACAACACTTCCTTATTCACATTCTCCATACTATTCATGCTGAAATGAAAAGAGGGAAAAAAATTCAGAATGTTGAGATTATCGGATGAAGCATTTTGACTTTTCTGACTAGAGTCACAAAGGGTTTTAGCCATCATTCACAAACCTGGTGGTGGGTAACTCAGACTTACCTTATAACTATTATCCCAATGGTTAGGGAACTCATGTGGTATATGGGAGACAAAGGGTCAAATCCACACTCAGGAACAGACTGGAATCTAGGTCTCCCCCTTCCTAGGTAAATGCCCTAACTATGTTATTGAATACTGGGGGAGGCGGATTGTCTCAATCGCTCCTGCTGAATGTGTTCCACTTTGTATAAAATACTAGAATAGTCATTGGGCATGGCTCTATAGCCTGGTGGTTAGGGCATTCACTTGAGTGGCAGGACAGCACTGCCTGGGGTTCCAGTCCCTGCTCCAATGACTATTTAAATATATAGCTATAATGGAACAGCTTCAGCCATTACAGGAGACATTGAAAGAGGCCCACAGCAGAATACCCAACAGCCCAGTGGTTAGGGCACTCACCTAAAAGTGGGGAGAGACCAGGTTCAAATCCCTGCTCTAGAGAAGGGATTCAAACCAGGGTCTCTCACATCCTAGGTGAGTGTACTAGCCACTGGGCTAAAGATTATAAAAGCACCATCACCTCTTCTTCCTCTGTTTTTAATTCCTTTGCTTTTATTACAAATGTCTGACAGGAAACATTTTGTATAAGGTCAAATGAAATGTTTAGCTGAACCCAAAATACATTTTTCACACTTCTTTCAATTAGCTGAAAATTCTGAAAAATATCAGTTTCAGTTTGATTGGCACCAATTTTTTTTTTAAATATTTCACAACAGCCAGTGAACTGAAAAATCAGTTATTCGCCCAGCTCTGGGAAAATTTAGAACATTTTTCAGAATTTCAAGTATCTCCAGCATGGATTCAAGTGTCTAACAGTTATGGGTATGACAGATGGCTTCGTCACTGACTCCTGTAGCATTATGAGTCAGTTTTTACAAAAGGATAAACAGTATTTCAACTACAGTTGGCTGGAGAATATTGATATTTTGAAGACAAAAACATTTTCTCAGAAAATATTGCAGAAAGTTCTGTCCGCTCTATTTTTAGTGTCTTATTTGTAGAAATTATTATTTGCATAGCTCCAGCAGTGTGTAGGTGGCTTGATTTTCAGAGGTTCTGAGCTCCCACAACTCCCATTCAAGTCAGTGAAACTGTTTGCTCAGTACTCTGAAAATTAGATGATAATCTGCAACTAGAAAGGCAATGTCCCTGCTCTGATATGATTATTATCACAGAGAAGGTACAGATAAAGATGGGGATGGAATGCAACAAAAAGCAATGTGGTTCAACAGTGACATTTTGCACCTGCCTTAGTAGTTGCATGATTTTGCTTTTTACTTTTTTTTTAGACAAAATCTGCAGTATGCACAAATACTTTTTCATAGTAGCTACACAGTTTCTGTTTAAATAAAGAGGAAATAAACACATGTGCAAATGCAAATAAATCTCATTCCTTGTTCATGTTTGTTTTCCTTTATCCCCACACAGTATCTTAGGTTAGTGATCTGATACAGAAGATTATTCCAATCAAATCATAGTTGTAGAATTCTTCCTTAAGACTTCTGAGCCAAGTAACAGTGTTTAAAGACTTTCTGCACCAGCAGAAAAGTTCTTCTAACACTGAAGTTATTTTTTCACCTATTCATGTGATAACTGTGCCTCATTTTATATTACTCAAAAATGTGATGAGTGAACAATATATAATATATAAAACCACAGGTCCACAGAGCTCATGCACTACCATGAGCGTTTTCACGCTGTTCCCACCTCTTCATTTACTTAATGAAATAGTTCATGTATCATGCATGCATACCAGTGGTTTTAAAAAAAAGTGAATAAACTAAGTTAAACTAAATTCCTTATTCTCCAAATGAGAAGTGGGTAAACTCCATATTCCCTCAAGGACCCCCATGTGCACTACTGGTGTACACTAACATTTCCTTCCAACTCACACGATAATGTAAAGTGTATAGCCAATGTGAAGAGGAGAGCCTGGTGTTAAAACTTGTATTGTTCCCTTAAGCAATGGGGGGGGGGGGGGGAAAAGGCGGGTGAGGGCAGTGGGTGAATAACCTTGGTACTCACATTTGAAGACCATATTCATATATACGTTTAAACCAATCCATATGGATGCTGGTAGTCAGGTGAACATTTGCCACAATAAACACATCTTCCTGTAGCAAAGATCTATAGAACAGAAAGTAGTTATCTGAGGACAAAAATAATCAAAACAGAGTCTTTAATATTTAGCTACATAATATTGTGTTTGTGCTTTTAAAAAAAAATCCATGAGCACCTAAAATGCCTTTCTGAATGTTGATAAAAATTTTAAAAAATAACAATTTGAAAAGATTTTTTGAATCAGTTGTTAATTCGTGACTTGACTGACAGTCTCACTAATCAGGAAAGCAGCATGAACAAGTGGCTAAGTAAATATGAGTCAAAAAGCATCAAGAAATAAATGACTAAAAAAATAACAGTATGCCGGGGGATTTCTTGAATTCAAACCTGTTCAAACACAGATTGAGTTTAAGATGTGTGGTTATTTGTTAAACTGTGTTTAATGAAATGTAAAGACCTATGTGCTTTTAAATGGATAATTTATGTGCAATTTTATTGTCTCTCAAGGTTTAATTAAATGTTTGCCTTGTGGCTAATCAGCTACAATTAATAACAGAAGCTTATATTCATGTCACTTATAAGGAATGTTGAAATTGTCTCCATGAGAATTTCAGTATCTTATTTATGGATGGCTGAGAACAACAGTCTAGTATACCAGATGCTTGCTCAAAATAACACTGAGGAACCTAAAACAAAATCTCACAAATATACCATGCCACACTTGTATCACAATACTTTATGTTTTATAGGCTACTGTGAAGATAAATATAAGAAACTTTTTGTAATATATTTGTTCAGCACTTTTCATCTTAAAGGTTTCAAAGTGCTAAGAAAAAGGGCTGCGTTGTACCTCTTAGCCTTATTGGACAAAAGGAGCTTATATCTCATTGTTGAAGTATTCAGAGGGGAAGGAACTTTGTGCTGAAATTGGCTGAAGCAAGATTCCACTTCTGGTGTGGACTCTGACTTAGGCCCCAGAGCCACTGTAATTGAAGGGTATGAGCTACAGTATTTTAGCAAAATAGAAAAAAAGGAAAGGGTACGGGTCAGTGGTGCAAGGCATTAAATGTCTTTGGTGGGATGATGACTGGTTATTATATTCCTACAAACTATTCTGCCAAATTCTGTTTCACACAAGCTACATGAGGTTTCATAATGCTGCAAGTGTTTTTGATGCTTAGCAGGTCAACATTTAAAATGTAAATAACTGACTACTAAAAGCTGTTCCCCAAGCTTAATATACTACATAAAACCATAGGCATCTACAAAGTTCATGCCAACAAAGGCAGTCGTTGCCTGTCACTGATTACATTCTGGAAGTTGGTCAGAGAGAGGATTCCAAATCACTTGAGGTGCACAAGACACCTCTCCTCTGTAGTTATAATTATTATTATAGGTTGGGTTAAACCTCACTGAAACTGGTAGTGTAACAGCTGCCCTTCATGTAGGATAAATGTAAGAAACAATAAGGGCCTCAAACCAGACACAGGCACAGTCACTGGCCAAAACAAAGGCACATCTGAGTCTGCTCAGGAAAGAGAACTATGTGGGAGGAGGGTTTTTGCTGGATATTCTTTGGTAGAGAGGAGTGTATGTGTCCATGAGAGAGAGGAGAAAAACATCAGAGAAGTAGAGAGGGGAGATAGCAAGGAAGCACCAGACACAACCTACACAAGCACTGGGAGCCTGGCCCCGAGCAAAGCCTTAGAGACAGCCTTTTGGGCTTAAGGAGGCTTGGAGCTGTGAGCAAAGAAATTATCTCCTGTTGTTCAGATGCTTCCTGTGTTTAGGAAAACAGGGCGTACTACATTCTTTGTAATTAGACAGGATTGCATCCAAGATACACCTGACTCCACCAATTTGTCCTTCTAATGGAAACAATTTGCAAGGTTCAGAACTTTGGCTCACTGCTCTGGCCAGAAAGGGGTAACATTATTTATTATTAGCATTGCAGTAGTGCCCAAAGGTCTCAATCAGGATTGGGTTCTCACTGTGAGTGATGTACAAATAAGACACAATCACTGCTCCAAATTGCTTACAGTCTAATTTAAAACAAGAGGCAGTAAGAGTTACAAACAGCAGGAGGGAATAGCAGAAGGAAGAAGAGGTTAACAATAATAAGAATGTATAGTTACCTAGGTGAGCTATATGCACAGGTTCATAGTTCCAAATCACTGGAAAAATATTTATCCTTCAATATATAAATATTATTCATCTCCATTGGCCCTGTTCCTACTTATTAATTTCTCTGATTTAAAATGAATTTTTTTCTGTGGCTTAGTGCATTGTAACAAACAAAGAGAATTGTGTGAGAGAACTTGTGTGTCATCACTTGTTTAATATATTTTATAGTGTCTGTTTTGACTTTAAGGTCCTGGTTCCTACACAAGACCATGTTTAAAAAAAATCAATCTGAAATGCAGTGCTGTGCAATACATTTGGAGGAACACAAAGGATTGTACTACACTCATGTTTGCATTAGTTTAAATAATTAAAGACCTGTTTGTTTTTAATTCTTTAGAACACATCCAGAATGTTGGTTATTTATGTATTAAGTAATATAAATAATTTTTTCAGTTTTAATATAATTTATAGCTAAAAGGATAGTTTAAAATAGAGTTATTCTGTGACAAACTAACTCATATAGTGAGATAAAAGAATCTTTGGGCATGTCTACACTTGCAAAGTTACAGCACAGGCATATACAGCGCCGCTCAGAGAGCGCAGAAGGGAAACTGCTGTTGTGTGTTCACACTGACAGCTGCCTGCGCAATAGCATGTTCACACTTGCATCGGCATTCGTAGCGGTGCACTCTGGGCAGCTATCCCACAGAACACCTCTTTCTCTTCTACTGCGAAGACTTGTGAGAAGGCGGAGGGGGTCATGAAGCATCCTGGGTCCAGTCCCAATGCCCCGTGATGCATTGTTTCGCATCCCAGCAATCCCTGTGCTTCCATCCACATTTGGCACCATCTTTCAACGGTTTGTGTACTGCGCGCCCTGCCTTTTTCGGGTTTCAGGAATGGATCCCAAACTGCTGACCAATATGCTGCTCGCTCTGACCAACACGTCACAAGTGGCAGTGGAGTTATTCCTTAAACTACAAAGGCAAGAGGAGTGCGACATTGATCTCACCACGCGTAGTTGCTATGACACGAGACTGCTTGTGGCATTATGGAGGTGCTGACCACAGTGGAGCTCTGCTTTTGGGCTTGGAAAACAAGCACTGAATGGCATTGAATCATGATGCATGTCTGGGATGACGAGCAGTGGCTGCAGAACTTTAGCAGGAGGAAAGCCACATTCGTGGGACTGTGTGATGAGCTCCCCCCAGCCCTGCAATGCAAGGACAGGAGAATGAGAGCTGGAGAAGTGTGTGGCAATAGCACTGTGGAAGCTGGCTACTCCAGACTGCTACTGATCAGTTGCAAACCAAGATTTCCTCCTCCTGGCTCGATCCACTCTCAACCGGCATGTGAGCCAATAAAGTATCCACAGGGGCCTTCACAGTAGAAGTGGGGTCATCAGTGAATATCGCATCCAGCTCTTTGTAGAAGTGGCAGCTCGTGGGCGCAGCATCGGAGTGACGGTTTGCCTCCCGCTCTTTGTGCTAGGCATTCCACAGCTCCTTTACTTTTACCCTTCACTGCAATGTGTCCCGGTCATGGCCCCTTTCTATCATGTATTATGAAATCTGTCCATAGGCATCATAATTCCTGTGGCTGGAGCGCAGCTGGGACTGCACAGCTTCCTCTCCCCAAATGCTGAAGAGGTCCAGCGGCTCGGCATTGCTTCAAGTGGGGGATTGCCTGGTGCGTGGAGCAGTGATGGCCACCTGGAAAGATGCACTGAGACCACTACATGCATCACCGAGAAAATAGGAAGGGGACTTTCAAATTTGCAAAGGAATGTACAGGGTGGGGCTGATGGTTAGTCACCTAAGGGCAAGGCAGTACAGTTCAAACCAATGACCAGAGAGGTGAGAACAGGCATTGTGGGACACCTCCCAGAGGCCAGTCGCAGCACTGTAATCACCACAGTGTCTACACCTCCTGGAGGCCAATCACAGCACTGTAGCCGCGGCACAGAAAGCTTTACATCTCGGGAGTTACAGCGCTCAAAGCTGCTTTAGTGTGCAGAAACTTGCCAGTGTAGTAAGGGCCTTTAAGAATGAGAATATCTCACTTCTAAAGAGTGACTTATTTTTTTGTTAGGAATGTGAAAGACTCCTTTACCAAGAAGTCTACAGCCTTCTCAGATATGTTTCCATTTAGTGTAGCCTGAAGACCATCCAAAATGGACAAAGTTTGAAATATCTATATTGGTTAAACTTGGAGGGCCAAATTCACTTATCCATCCATAAGTGGGAGTTGTGCCCCCTTAAAATGGAGCTGAATTTTGTCCTGGAATAAGCAAAATGCAATAGGGATTTCTGACTAACTACAATGAGAAAATTTTTGTGCTGACTTTTATGCTGTGCTACTCAAATGAAGTCAAAGGAGCTACAACAGAGTTCCAGTGATGTAACTCAGAGAGCAGAATTTAGCTCAGTTTGCAATGGCTAGTATCAGTTACTAATATGAATTCTGACTTCAAGTTTTTTAAACATTTTCTCAAAAAACCCAAAAACCCTCTCCATAGAATAAACAGCAGCTCGACCTAGATATTGATTATTACCTTTCATTCACTCATGAAGGAGACCTTCAAACTCACTTGCCTGAGGCAGTCAGGAGCTCCAGGTCTTTCGTGTTCATGAAAGAAAGATAACACTCACTCTTCTGGGGAGAGACATCTGACTATACAAATTCACTATTCTTTTGTATCCTTTAGCAAACTGCACCTTTGTGGACTTCTAATTTCTTAACATTTTATTCATTATGCTAACCTGGATGTCATGTGGATTCTGAAATAGCAATGAAATGGACCAAGTATTGACCAGCTGCATCAGTGATGCTGAGTGATAAACTTTTATAAGTAAATCTTTCCTGATAAACTTTTAATGTTAAAAGTTGCTGAAGCAGATAAGGTGATCCCATTAGAAATGTTTTAGTAAGTCAACATCTATATGACACAGATAAATCTATACGTTATACAAATTCACCCATACATGGGTGCACACACACATACCACATATATAAAGATGCTATCAACAGGATAAATTGTGGAGCCTTGTGATAGATTGCAGAGCTATGTGATTCACATATTTATCATGCACTTTTGACTATTTTATAGCCCTCTTGCCCACTAATCCATCTCTACCTGACTTATTCTGAAAATCTAATTCCCTGGGCAGCTTCAAGCACTCATCATTTTCTTTAAATCAGCCTTCCAGAGAAAAGTTTCCTCCTCCTTTTCTTCTGTTTACAAGACCAATCCTCAGTGCAGAACTGAATGTTGCCTGCACTGAGGACTGGTCTTATAAACAGAAAAATGTCGCAGTTTTAAATACTGATATCTTTCAGCCATACAGGGCTAAAAACAAAAGCTTTATATCAACTGGAGAGATTCCCAGCTTCCCAATGAAGACCAGTACTCATTTTACCCTGAAAGGATCTCAGACATTCAACGAGTTTTAAAAATCCCATTCTTAGGCTCCCAAAGCCATATTTAGGTACCTAATTTTTGACCTGATTTTTTTAATGAGAACAGAAAATTAGGTCCTTGACATGGGAGCCCTAAACTTAACTCCTATTTTTAAAGTCTCGTCCATTGGTTTCAAAATTGTGACTTTTTTTTTTAGGTATTTTAGGTTATTTTAGAAGTGTTTATGGCTCCTTCTGAGCCTCATATATTTGGACTCATGATAATGAAGGTGTCTGGCTTTACAAGTGGAGGGCTACAAAAATATCCCAATGAATATTTTAAAAACTCTCTAAAATATTTCTAGAGTTGTTTATCTGTAAACATAAGTAGTAGTATATACCAAATATAGAATGCTGTGGTATGGGATGGTGTGGCGGGGGCAGTGCCCCACCCCCTGAGAAAAAGGGCTGATCCAGGCCAGAGAGGCTTCGCAAACTTGCAGCCAAACAGAGAAGGCCTGGGGCGAGCCAATCAGGGCAGGGGGAGATGCAGCCAATCAGGGCCGGGGTAGGCCCTATATAAAGGCTGGCTAGCAAAGAACAGGGAAGTGTCTCCCTGACTGGTAAGGGAGGTGGACTGGCTCCTAAGCATAAAGGTAGCACCTTGGACAGAGCAGTGCTGGGGAAGGGCAGAAGGAGCTGGGGAGCTCCGGCCAAGGAAAACCCCAGGCTGCAGGCCTTGCTACAAAGGGCTGAGCAGGTGCACAGGGCCGAAGGGGAAGCAGCCCAGGGACAATAGTTTGACAAGGGGAGAGTAGGAGGGCAAAGAGGCTGCCGCTAGAGGGTACCTGGGTCAGGACCGAGAGTAGTGGGAGGGCCTAGTTCTCCCCTTCCCCCTTGTACTACACCTGGCTGAGGAGGAATGTGGCCTGATATAGGCTGTGGCTGGCCCCTGTGACAAAGGGGCTAGACTTTGAGGCTGCAGCCAGCCCCTAGAGCTGGTGTAGATCAAAGACTGCTGAGAACACCAAAACCCGGAAGGGGGTGAGACTGGAGCAGTGGGCACTGCCGGAGGGCAGTGTCCTGAAGAGGATGATGCTGTGCGGGGAGCAACATGGGTCCCCAAAGCAGCAGAGCAGACAAAGGGCAAGGCACCACATGCAAGAGGTGCTCCATGACTGGACAGAGCTAATTTCCAGAGCAACCAGCAGGAGGCGCCAGTGGTGGTGAGTCTTGACCCTGTCACATATGGTATGAAGGTTTTATCAGCATGAGTTTTGGATGGCTATATTACTCATGAGTAATGGAGCCACAAGTGAGTTAAGCAGGTCAAGTAAGTGCTAATAATATTTCCATTACCACTCCACCACCTCATGTGTATGTGACATGGGTTATAGAAAAACTACTTTGGAAATGCCTGAGAGTTTTTGAAAAATGTATTGGGATGACTTAGTTACCATGAATTCAACTACGTAGGGCTCAAAGGGAGAGGAAACTTATAACGAATCCATTTAGAATACCTCAAAGAATTACTTCTAAAAGCCACACTTTAAAGTGCAATATCTCAGATTGTTTGGAGTTTTTTAAAAAAAAGACATATCCTTTAATTTCACTATAATTATCAGTTTTTAAATCATGCTAGATAGTCTTCAGAAATAGAGATAAGCATTTACTGAAATAACCAGAGAAAATAAAATATCTTCTTTCCTATAACAACCTGTGAGCATAGGTGCTGGAACTATGGGTGCTGGGGGGTGCTACTGCACCTCCTGGGTTGAAGTGGTTTCCATCATATACAGAGTTTATAGTTTGGTTCAAAGGCTCTCAGCACCCACTATATACAAATTGTTCCAGCACCCCGCCCCGTGAGGTGGGTGTTTAGGGCTAGATTGTTTGCAAGCTTTCACTCACATGAGTAGTTCCATTGAAGTCAAGGGAAAAACTTGTGTGAATATGTGGTCACCAGCACGTGTAAGACTAGCCTAACATGGCCCCAATTTTCTTTGTTTTGCATTATAGTGGTTTAACTGGCTTAAACAGAAGGAATAGGAAAGTTGATAAAAACAGAATCTTAAGGTGTCTAATCCTTTTGCTCTAATACTGTTTTGGAAGACTTCCATCTAAACAACTATTGATATGATGAGAGGAAATATGACAAGGAGTAAAAAGCTGAACTAAAGGTTTTGGAGGCTTGACTTCTTTCACAAATATTTGGCTCTTCCTTCAGCCTATCATGCCAGCAGTGGGACTTGACACTGATCAGGTATATTGAAGCATAATATGTATATAATGAACAGCAAGACTAGAGATCCAGACAGTGGTTTCTACACTGTAGGTTTTTGATCTTTGCCTGCTGTCTCCATCTCATCATTCAAACAGAAAGTTAAAAAAGGAGAGACATGATGTAGACACGCTGGTTGGATGAACAGAGTGCAAGTGCCACATTAGAAGAGTAGAAATCTTTAATCAGCAAGATGCTGCTTATACAGATCCAGAGATGTATTCACAAAACATTGCAATGAAAGAAAAAATCAGACGCAAACCAGCAAGGTGAGTGTAAGCACCACATTTGTCTTTCAAATTAAAAATAGCTCTTATTGTAGAGGAAACGTTTAAATTCAAGTTACACTTTACTGCTGTCAAAAAAACCCACAATCGTTTGGGTACATCAAAAGTTCACAGCCATTTCTGATGGAGCCCTCCTTGAGGTGGACTGGAAGACTGGGGCCACCTAACTTGGCAAAATGGCTAATTATTACCTTTTTGAGAAGTCCTTCCATTTGTGAAATCTATTTTTTTTTCCCATTCCACTTGCTGCTTGAGGTGCTACCTTCATGCTGCATCTGGCCTTAGGACTGATTCAGCAAGTTGCTCAGCTCCCAGTGAAGTCATTGGTTGTTGAGGCTGCTTAGTATCTTGCAGGACTGAATCCCTTACTGGCAATTTTGTTCACAAACTCTTGCACATTTCTAATGGAAAAAGAGAGGCAACAGCATGTATCTGGTGACTTTGAGTCTCTTGTTTCATGTACTGCATGCTGGGTAAGAATATGAGTGCTCCACATTTCTCTTTATTAATCAAACTATTTACAGATGTGCTGCAACTGTAGCTAGCATTCAAACCAGATGCACATAGCCTGGCTTCCTAGTGCCTCCTGCAAACAAATTTTCCTGCTGCAAACTGTATTCCTCCCTCCAAGTGCCATGCAGGTTGCCAAAACACTAAAAGGGAGTTTTGAACATTGTGCACAGGGAGGGGGTGTTTGTGTGACTGATACCTAATTCTGGCTGGAAAAACAAATGTTGTGGAAACTTGTGAACTCTCCCCTCTGCTGTCACCACTTGATTCAAATGGAAGTTCTTTATTGTCTTAAGTATATTTTAAGTTCCCAAAATAATAACTTAATCATAAAAGTTGGTGGGGAAGAGATGTAGGGGGGTGTGCGCATGTAAAAAATTACTGAAAGAAAATCCATTCTGTGAAATAAGTCTGTGATAGTTGTAAAGGAAAGCTAATATGATGAATATGGAATTCAGGTAAAAAGATTGAATGCAAAACACTTTAAATGTTTCTGGGAAGTGACTCTTTACTCTTCTATGTTCATTTTATTTAGTGTCAAGAAGCATTACTGCTCCCACAGTTACTCTGGGCATGGTGTGACTTTCATCACTGGAGTGACTATTCATCTGTAACTTACCATCATTCCAGACAGCATTCCAGTTGTAGTCAGTGGGAGGTTTCTGAATGAAATGATGGCTGAGTGTTTTGCTAACTGCCTTGGAGGGGTGAATCCCTTGTTACAAGGCAAAGCATACAGTAATATGCTTACAGCTATGCAGTCACTCTGGTGATGACTGGCAGCTGTGACTCTGAGAGACTTTAACAGCTGACAGAACATCTAGGATGGGGCTTCCATAATTTTTAATATCTACAAGAAAGTATCATTACAGACACTGGTTGTTATGCACTTTAAAGCCTAAAAGCTTTCCTCCTCTCCAAGTTTTAAAACAATCATAACTAATAAAGTGTGCTCCTGTCTACTTTTCTATTAAATTAGAAGCATCGCTCAGAGTATCCAAATGTAAGGCTCTGATCAGTCCTCACCACTATTGCATTTGCAGACCAGACACATTAACATCCATATTGTCCGCTTACCTTTCAATATGTGCCCACATTTTGTGTAAGTAAATGACTGCACATATATCCCCAAATACTGTAAAAATTTTCATGTCCAGATTAGGTATTAAAGCATGCAAATAGCTGGACACCATACTTTTGCTCATGCAAATGAATTTGAAAATTTGGCCTTGTGTGTTTTATAGGTACCTTATGTGTAAAGTTTAGGTAGTTTTTACCTTGCTCAATTAACAGTAGTAAAATCCAAGCAAACAGAACCCCTCCAATTCACATCAACATTTACAGGATTGGTCCCATAATTTCCACTGAAAGGAATGGGAGCAGGACTGAGCCCAAACTTATCCACACACAAAATGTTAATCACTTTGACATTTTTGTTCAGACTTTGCAAAAATGAACTCTCTTTTCTTCAGAGTGAATCTGACAATTTTCAGGCCAAACAAACTTCCAAACCAGTTACAAGGATGCTAAAATACAGCTTTTTAATGGAAGCTGGTTTCATCCTTCACTATGGAAAGGCTACTGTCTCTCCATATTACTACACAGGTACAGACTGGCTTTGATTCTGTATGTTAAAGACATGCCTCCTGTATGTTGTTTGGGTTGAGGGATCCTTTTGAACTTCTAAAATATCTCCATAAGATTTTTTTTCTTACTAGTCTTTCAAGTAAAATGACTTATAAATGTTTAATACAGGAGACCCTAACATGGAGTAAAATCACTGCTTGTTCAGTGCTTAGCTAGATTCCCCCTCCCCCGGAATGCTGCCAATAAATGTCAGGCTGCTGTTTGAATCTTTTCCAGTTCTCACAAATTTTCTTTGTAACTGAGCAGGTGTGAAGGCCTCAAGCTCTTGTTTTTTCATTCAAGTTCTCCTCTGACATGCTGGACAGGTAATAGTCCATCTCTTTTACAAACAACTTTAGTGTCTGCCTGAAATAGCATTGTCAACACTGACAGGCTAAAAGTCTTACATATCAATTTGGTTAGAAGAAAAAAAAATTTCCTAAAACAGAGACTGAGGGAAAACAACAAACTGAGGATGCCACATTTATTTGGGATCATAGACACAAGTGTGCACATTACATGTAACCCATCCCTCTGGTCAGCTAGTGGCAGTCTAGCAGCTTTGTTTGTTTTTGGTCACCCATTTTATTAGCTTGGATTTTTTTAAATATTGGTGTTGTATCCTTCACTGTGGAGAGCTGATAGTATTTTCTCCTACAGGAGGATATCTGTGTATGAAAAGTGCAAAATACAATTCATCATGGTGGGGATTAATCAAGTAGATATTGGCTTAGATTCTCCATTATGCAGCACAAAGTGGCCTGTATAGGAAGAAGCTCTGTTGGCATAAAGCTGGCAGACAGTACACATTTGCCTCCTATACGTGTCTGCCCTGCCACCTGACATAAGACGGCACCAAGAGGGAGTGTGGCAGAGCTGAACTCCACTACACCTGATCCTCTGATGGCATAAATACTCTTATGCCAGCAGTTTAAACTAGAGCAGGACCCTTCTATGTTTAAGTGAAATCAGAGCCAATGTCAAAAATTTTCTGAGTTTATAAAAACAAAACACCCAAAAAAGATTGACAATACTGAGGCGCTTGAATCAGCTCAGTTTTGAAGGAAAAGGTTCATTTAAAAAATACAGACTTCATTTCACATACATTTCAAGCACAAAACAGTATGTATCATGTCTCTTTATAAATTGTTGTCTATTTTATATATATATATATATATATATAAAATTTTGGAACAGAAAATTTATGAAAATTGATGTTTCTAACAAATATATATATATATATATAATGTATATGACCCTTTGAGTTTTAAGGTTTGCTGGGACAAGGTTTTGTCTTAGTTAGTTCTGAACCACCACCCCCCTCTCCAACCCCAAAGAAATCAACCTTTTCTAAACACTATGTAACATTTAAATCTCTACATTGACCAAGTCACAATATTCCTCTGCTCCATTTAGCCTAGGGCATGTAAACAGATATTCTTACAGAGCAATTAAACCTATCCTGCAAAATTGCTGATCATTTCATAAAACCAGCAATTTAAATTTATACAAAGACTTTTGGTAAAATGTCTAATAACAGTAATTATTAAAACTATGTATTATGGTAGTACCTAAAGGCCCCCACCGAGACTATATCCCCATTGTGCTAGACACTGTACATACACCTAATAAACTTTTGGGGCCAGGATTTGTTTCTTGTCATATCAATAGACATGACAACAAAGGCTGCGAGGGAAAGAGGTCAGATTAGTGGCAGATCTGGGTAATTGCACCCACATCTTTGAAGTTCCAGTCCAGGGTCCTGTACACTCAGTCACAGTACTTGCAATACTTCTGTGAAGCCTTTGGTGCTGCAGTTTTATAATAGAAGAATCATAAAAGATTAGGGTTGGAAGAGACCTCAGAAGGTCATCTAGTCCAACCCCCTGCTCAAAGCAGGACATCAACTAAATCATCCCAGCTAGGGCTTTGTCAAGCCAGGCCTTAAAAACCTCTAAGGATGGAGATTCTACCACCTCCCTAGGTAACCCATTCCAGTGCATCATCACCCTCCTAGTGAAACAGTGTTTCCTAATATCCAACCTAAACCTCCCCCACTACAACTTGAGACCATTGCTCCTTGTTCTGTCATCTGCCACCACTGAGAACAGCCGAGCTCCATCCTCTTTAGAACCGCCCTTCAGATAGTTGAAGGCTGCTATCACATTCCCCCCTCACTCTTCTCTTCTGCAGACTAAATAAGCCCAGTTCCCTCAGCCTCTCCTCGTAAGTCACATGCCCCAACCCCCAGATCACTTTCATTGCTCTCTGCTGGACTCTCTCCAATTTGTCCACATCCTTTCTGTAGTGGGGGCCCCAAAACTGGACACAATACTCCAGATGTGGCCTCACCAGTGCTGAAAAAAGGGGAATGATCACTTCCCTTGATCTGCTGGCAATGCTCCTACTAATGCAGCCCAATATGCTGTTAGCCTTCTTGGCAACAAGGGCACATTACTGACTCAGATCCAGCTTCTAATCCACTGTAATCCCCAGGTCCTTTTCTGCAGAACTGCTGCTTAGCCAGTCGGTCCCCAGCCTGTAGCAGTCCATGGGATTCTTCCTTCCTAAGTGCAGGACTCTGCACTTGTCCTTGTTGAACCTCATCAGATTTCTTTTGGCCCAATCCTCCAATTTGTCTAGCTCACTGGACCCTATCCCTCCCCTCCAGCATATCTACCTCTCCCCGCATTTTAGTGTCCTCCGTGAACTTGCTGAGGGTGTGATCTATCCCATCGTCCAGTTCATTAATAAAGATGTTGAACAAAACCGGCCCCAGGACCGACCGCTGCAGCACTCTGCTTGTTACCGGCTGCCAACTAGACACCGAGCTGTTGATCACTACCTGTTGAGCCTGACGATCTAGCCAGCTTTCTATCCACCTTATAGTCCATTCATCCAATACATACTTTTTTAAACCTGCAGGCAGGTTTGCAAGCCTGCCGCCAGGGAAGGAAGTGCTGGGATGTGCCCAGACACTGGAGCTGCACAGTGCTCTCTCCAAGCTGTGCCCCGTTGGGACACTGTACCCATGGAACGAAGCTCTGGGGTGTGCTGAGTTGCGATCCTGGGATGGTGCGGGGAGAGGTACTATGAAATTCTGTGAACCCCCTCGCACCTTCACTCCTCTTAGAAAGTCACAATATTCAGGTTGAAGCTCCCCTCCCCACTGCTGCCCTGGCCACATCAAGGTTGCAGGGCTTCCTTCCCTGACTGCTACCTTGCAAACCTGCCTTCCACTTATTGGCAACTGCCAGATAATGGCAACATTTTGCTGGCAAATGAGGGGTTGCTAATAAGTGGAATCTACTATATAATTAAATTTGGAAGGATTCGATTTTTGTCAGTAAATGTCAGTACACCTCAATTTCACTGTACACACACAAACCAAGGAACAAATATTTTCATTGATGATCATTCAAATTGACAGGCAAAAATAAGAAAAATGCTGCTTGAGAACTTATTAGAATTCAGTTTAAGGCTATTTATTTTGTATATTTTGACATGTGATGTTGATGATTTGTGTTTTAACAGTTATAAAACTTTACCTTTTTGAATCTTGAGTCTACTGTCATTAAATAATCATTTTAACCCTCCCCTCCATAATTTCCCACAACTGTGAAAATGTTAAATAGATAAATTTAAAATGTTTTAAAATAAACATTGACCTTTACCATTGAAATGATATAAACAAAGATCGAATTCTGCCAAGCTGAATTATAATATATCTGCTCCGTCACCAGCGCCGCATTATCAAAGGAGGAAGAGCAGCTAAAGGCAATGTAGGCCTCTGCTTGTGCTTTGAAGCAGGATTTCCCTAAAGCTGGCATGCATTGGAGGCTATTTCAGCCACCTTTGTCTTTAATACAGAAGTATATCCTGTAAAGTCTAGTGAAGAGTGGATAACTGCACTGATCTAGACGCAGCATTCCACACTGAGGCTTGTTACTGTGCACTGTACTTTAGTATCAGAGCAACCATATTGGAGAACTCTGTTTTGCATTGGGCCACCTTTTGGCAAATGATACAAAGCCCAAAGCCTCTTGCAATGACTGACAAATGATTTGCTATTATACCTCATCTAGACAGGTAAAACTAAGGAGGGAATTTCTTTATCAAGGACGCCTGGAAGGTGCTTTGGTCAACCTTCTCTAAACCAAAGCCATTTCACTGTGTCCAGTCAACAATCTATCCCTTCATGGGATTTAGTTTAGGAACAACAAAAAATTAACAAGATAAAAGTTCAGCTCCAGGCTTCTCCCCAAACTTGGGTGCTCTGAGGCTTCCGATCCCAGGACTGCTTAGCGTACACCCTAGATCCTCTCCCTCAGAGAGCCACTCCCACCTTGCTTACATTAAACTGGAATTGGGACAATGAGTAATTTGCCTAAAGGCAGCAGAACCATTTTATCCCTTTACTAGCAGGATCAATGCCCACTGAAGCAGGGAATGGAGATTTCAGCCTATTACAAAGGGACAATGAGAGACCGCTATTCTTGTATGATGCCGATATTACAATAGGAATTTAGTCTTTACTGCAAATTTGCATCCCTTGAAGCTCTGTGCTCATCTGTTCTCTTTTCAGTTAAACCCTGCATAATCTCATCTGGGTGGTTTCTCTCCCTTAACTCTTGAATCTTCAAGTGCTTATCCAATAACTCTTTCTCAGTGAAAAACTGAATTTATCTTCTCCCCTTCAAACTCCAGCTGCCTTCACCTCATCTGTTACTGAAAAATCCACTGTTCTCCTCAGTCTGCAGTTTTGTAACCATGATGTCAGGTTCTTCTCTGGCAGCTTTGAATCCAACATTTTCCTTTCCAAAACTTTTAGCATTTGGCTCATCAGCCTTGCTATTTGGTTTCTCTTCCCCCATGGAATAGCACCAGTGCCTGCCTTGGCTGCTGCTGCTTACTCCTCAAAACAACAGCAATAAAACTGACATAACTGGCTTTTTCACTCCTGCCTAAGGAGTCCAATTAGCAGCCATGGAGCTTAATCCCAGTTAATTTCACTCTGGGGCTGAAGCAGCCAGAAAAAAATAGGAGCAACAGTTTTGGTGCTGCCTGCCTGCAGACTTTGAAAGGTAGAACAACACTATCACCAGGTTATCCTCATTTTTGCTAGGGATGGTTGTGTGGTGAGGATAAGGGAAAGAAATTTAATTGTTTTTCCAGTGGAATTCAAGATTTTGGAGAGGCTCCCACTGTGGAGACAGGCCATGAAGCAGGTGTAACACTGACATTAGCTCTCCACACTAAGATTGCAGTCCCTCTGTGTGCAACTGCCATACACCTGGGGTTGCCAAGCCTCCAGGATTACCCTGGAGTCACGAGGAATTAAAGATTAATCTTTAATTAAAAATTGTGTCCTGTGATCAAACCTCCAGGAATTCAGCCAGCCAAAATTGGCAACCCTATACACCTATCATGATTAACATTGAGGGCCCCTAGGTGGCTTCTGCCCCAGCAGGGAGTCAGGGCCCCAAGGATGAGATGGGGTGCCTGAAACTGCATTGTCAGTGTAGTTACAAAGTACTTTCAGAACAATTTGCTACTCGTTGCATCTACTGACATCTAAGTGTGTTTTGCTTCCCTGCCACAATTTGCTATGCCATATCTTTCCCCATTGACAGGTCCTATGGCAGCAAGCTTTACTCCCTGTCAGCATTTGCTCCCCTGCTCTTTCCCACTCTGCTAGTCCTTGCAATGTCAGTTTTGATTTAAATTTGCTTTAACTCTGCCCCCTGGAGCTGGCAATAGCCACTGGGGATGGTTCCGTAAGTGTTGCTATAATAAGTAGACCTGAGGAGGGATTAAGATTGTACTGTTGGTTGTGTTGTGTTCCACAGACCTGAACACAAGTATTTAGCTGCATGCACTGCAACTGCCATTGTCTGTGTTCAGTGTAGCTGTACTGAATGGTGGAGGGATTAGTTGGACCAGGTTGGCAGAATTGTCAAGGCAGTGGTTCTCAACCAGGGGTACACAGAAGTCTTCCAGGGGATACAACAACTCATCTAGATATTTGCCTACTTTTACAACAGGATACATAAAACATACTAGAGAAGTCAGTACAAACTAAAATGTCATAAAATAACTTGTTTATATTGCTCTATATACTATACACAGAAATGTACTTTTATATCTGATTTTGTAAGCAAGTAATTTTTATGTGAGATAAAACTTGGGGGTACACAAGACAAATCAGGCTCCTGAAAGGGGTACAGTAGTCTGGAAAGGTTGAGAGCCACTGCCTTAAGGGATCAATTATTCCTCCTTTCAGTGCTGAGTCTATAGGCTGTGTCGGCGGGGGTGCACAAGGACATTATCTTGCCATGAGAATTGTTAGCAGTCAGGTGGTAAACATGGTGGTCATCTCTGGGGCTGAGGGATAAGTGAAGACAATGTCTCAGAAGCAATCCTCTGAGCAAGGGTAAATGGGAGATAACATTTTGCAAGTCTAGGGTGATGAGTGTAGAGTAGGCTCAGTTTTGAGTGGAGACCAGATGTGGGCAGCTCCTCTTTGCTATAAATTGGACCTAAACCAAAGATCTGCTTGAGCAAAAAGTTATTTTGGGAACAGAGCACATGGGTACTGTATAACAAAGTGCTCTGTAGCATCTGTAAGGGTAGAATGCCACCATGTATCTTACTGGTTTGTTGGTCAAAGCTCAAAGGGAGAAGATGAGCTAAGGTTGCATTGCAGGGGTTGTGTGTACATTACTGCCAAGGTTCCTCCCCCACTCTGAACTCTAGGGTACAGATGTGGGGACCTGCATGAAAACCCCCTAAGCTTACTTTTACCAGCTTAGGTTAAAACTTCCCCAAGGTACAAATTAATTTTATCCTTTGTCCTTGGAATATCCACTGCCACCACCAAACTCTAACTGGGTTTACTGGGAAACGTAGTTTGGACACGTCTTTCCCCCCAAAATCCTCCCAACCCTTGCACCCCACTTCCTGGGAAAGGTTTGGTAAAAATCCTCACCAATTTGCATAGGTGACCACAGACCCAAACCCTTGGATCTGAGAACAATGAAAAAGCATTCAGTTTTCTTACAAGAAAACATTTCTTTTAATAGAAATAGAAGTAAATAGGAGTAAAGGAATCACCCCTGTAAAATCAGGATGGTAGATACCTTACAGGGTAATTAGATTCAAAACATAGAGAATCCCTTTAGGCAAAACTTTAAGTTACAAAAAAGACATACAGACAGAAATAGTCATTCTATTCAGCACAGTTCTTTTCTCAGCCATTTAAAGAAATCCTAATCTAACACATACCTAGCTAGATTACTTACTAAAAATTCTAAGACTCCATTCCTGTTCTATCCCTGGCAAAAGCAGCATATAGACAGACAGAGACCCTTTGTTTCTCTCCCTCCTCCCAGCTTTTGAAAGTGTCTTGTCTCCTCATTGGTCATTTTGGTCAGGTGCCAGCAAGGTTACCTTTAGCTTCTTAACCCTTTACAGGTGAGAGGATTTTTCCTCTGGCCAGGAGGGATTTTAACGGGGTTTACCCTTCCCTTTATATTTATGACAATTACCCTTGAATTTCTTGGTTTTCAGAGACTTAAGTTTAACTACTCTCCACATTCCAGAAGGGCACAAGGCACCACTAGGCAAGCTTTAACTCTCCCTTAATTAAGTTTTTGGGCAGTAAACTACCTTGTGTCTCGGTGGTTTTTTTGTGTGTGATTTTTTTTTTAATCAAATTGTTCAAACATGGAGAATAAGGTGATAAGTAAAAGCCAGCATCGGTTTGTCAAGAACAAATTGTGCTAACCCAACCTCACTTCCTTTGACAGGATAACCAGCGCAGTGGATGGGGGGAATTAGTTGGCAGGATATACCTGGACTTGAGAGGTTTTTGGCACATTCTTATAAGCAAATGAGGGAAACAGGGCCTAGATGCCATTACTATAAGGTGAGTGCAAAACTTGTTGAAAGACCATTCTCAAAGACAACGAGCACCTTAAGACTGACAAATTTATTTGGGCATAAGCATGGAGTTTTATCCCACGAAAGCTTATGCCCAAATAAATTTGTTAGTCTTAAGGTGCCACAAGTACTCCTTGTTTTTGCTGATACAGACTAACACTGCTACTACTCTGAAACCATTCTCAAAGAGTTTACTACTCAAGTCATACATGCAGGAGCACAATGATATCCATGTGCACAATGATAACCAAGGTAGAATATGTTTTGTGGACAATGAGTCATAAAAATACTGCTTTTTAAAAAAAATAAAATAAACGGACTGAAACTCAATTTCTAGTAAAAAGAAAAGGAGTACTAGTGGCACCTTACAGACTAACCAAATTATTTGAGCATAAGCTTTCGTGAGCTACAGCTCACTTCATCGGATGCATTCAGTGGAAAAAAAAGTGAGGAGATTTATATACACCCAGAACATGAAAAAGTGGGTGTTACCATACATATTGTAAGGAGAGTGATCACTTAAGATGAACTATTAAAAGCAGGCAGGGGGAGGGAAATCTTTTGTAGTGATAATCAAGGTGGGCCATTGCCAGCAGATAACAGGAACGTCTGAGGAGCAGTGGGGGGTTGGGGGGAAATAAACATGGGGAAATAGTTTTACGTTGTGTAATGACACATCCACACCCAGTCTCTATTCAAGCCTAAGTTAATTGTATCCAGTTTGCAAATTAATTCCAATTCAGCAGTCTCTCAGTGGAATCTGTTTTTGAAGTCTTTTTGTTGTAATATTGCAACCTTTAGGTCTGTAATCGAGTGACCAGAGAGATTGAAGTGTTCTCCAACTGGTTTATGAATGTTATAATTCTTGACATCTGATTTGTGTCCATTTATTCTTTTCACATCAGCCACACTATCAGAGGCTCGTTCACCTGCACATCTACCACTGTGATATATGCCATCATGTGCCAGCAGTGCCCCTCTGCCATGTACATTGGTCAAACTAGACGGTCTCTACGTAAAAGAATAAATGGACACAAATCAGATGTTCCTGTTAACTGCTGGCAATGGCCCACCTTGATTATCACTACAAAAGGTTTTCACCCCCCCCCCTTGCTGGTAATAACTTATCTTAAGTGATCACTCCCCTTACAATATGTATGATAACACCCATTTTTTCATGTTCTGTGTGTATATAAATCTCCTCACTGTATTTTTCCACTGAATGCATCTGCTGAAGTGAGCTGTAGCTCACGAAAGCTTATGCTCAAATAAACTGGTTACTCACTAAGGTGCCACAAGTCCTCCTTTTCTTTTTGTGAATACAGACTAACACAGCTGCTACTCTGAAACCTATCAATTTCTAGTGTAGGACAGGAACTGGGCGTACTACTCCAGCCACCTGAGCAGCCCATTAGACAAATGTGTGAACTGTTCTGAGGCTCCATGCAGTCATGTCACAGCTCTGTGCATTGACAAGGTGGTATTTGAAACCCCAGAAAAGTATGTACGTTCGGACTTGTTTAGTCTGCGTGCGCGCTAAGGGTTCATAGACTCCGCTCTCCTTTCGCAGCTGGGTACATCATCTCACAGAGGGAAGAGCTGCTCTGCCGAGGCACTGGGCCATGCTGCGGCTGCTGAGACGTTCCGTCCCGCCAGGAAACAAACCCCCCTCGGCCACCGACACCCAATTTCTGCAACCACTGCCGCGGGCTCACCCCAAGGGGGTCCCCTTCCAATCCCCCTGCTCCTCCCTACGCCGGGATCGCCGCCGCCGCCGCGGCTGCCTGGCAGCGCCTCCACCCGGTTCCAGCCTCCTGCCCCGCCCCATCTGCCTCTCATACCTGGCGCAATTCTATCCCCGCCCCGTTCACAGCAGCGAACAGATGGTGACGCCAACCAAGGGCAGAACCGAATGCCCCGACCTCAGCCGCGGTTACTGCGCATGCTCACATCACTTGTCGGTCCGGCCCCTCCCCGCAGGCACGGCCCCGGTTCCCATGGTAACGACTCTGCGCGTCCTAGGACTCGCCTAGCTGCGGTAGGTGTAGCTGCGCCGGCGGGTGAGCGGGGCCCGTGTGGGTATCGCTCCCTGCCCGGCTCAGTCACCCCGCGGGGGTTCGGTGCTAGAGGCGGGGTTGGTCGGGTGAGGCCCCGCTTGCCGGGCCCCTGGGGTGGGGGGTGTTAATCCCTCTATGCGTTTCCGGTTTGCCCCCTCCCGGGGTGGTGCCGTGCGAAGTGCGGGAGGACAGCGAGGATACACCCAGCCCTTCGTGTGGGCGGGGGGATCTTGCTGCTCGGAGCAGATCTACACAGAACCGGCGCTCGCAGGGCTCTCCACTGGGAGTAAGCTGGAGAGTGTGTCTGGCGCTGTACGTCCAAAGAGGCGCAGAAGCCGCGGTGCGATTCGTGCTGCCTGCTTGGGCGGTGCCATGGTGTCAGGGCCCTTGCACTGAGCTGGAGGCTCGCTCCTGTGTTGTGTGCCACAAATGCTTTTCTTTTCAAAATATTATTTGCCCTGTTGCTATTGTAAATGCAACACAATGACGTGGTTCCAGTCTCCTGGAGCTGAGTCCTGAGTGAGCTGGAAAAAGTGATTGAAAAGAATCCTGAGGGGAGCAGTAGGAGCACCGCTCACTCAACACTTATCAGTTTAAAATACTTTCCCTAGCTTCTTGCAAACTGGAGCATGTTTAAAAAATTAAATATGCAAACAATTAAGAGTCTGCAGTTAAGTTACACAAAGAATAGTGTGTTCCCAGACAAATTTGCAGTTGGTTAATATAAGATTTCCTTTACCCTCCTCAAAGTTCATCAGATACTTAATTTGCAAAAATCTAAAAAATTGCAAATGGCAAGAGTCCTCAATCCTCCACTGTGTGACATGTTGTTCCATGTTGTACATTAAAATGATGCATCACACAGTGAATTCCTTTAACTGTGTTTTTATCCATTATTCTTAAGCTCTTTGTTTTTAGTTCCCATCTCTCAAAGCCACTTTAGCCTTATCCCTCCTCTTCTGTTTTCATCCTTTTCTTACCTACATATCTATCTTCATATTGCTGCTGGTCTTTCTCTTTTCCTGTTTCCTGATGGCATGGTTAGTGAAGCAGCACCAGTTCTCAGGAAGGCTGCCTCTTCACTAGGGAATGTTCAGAAAACATTGCTACTGGTGCTAACACTACTGGGAGCCCTAATGTAGGAAAAGCTCTGGTGAGATCCAGCATTTTGAGCAGCTGAAAGTTGTAGCACAGGGGGAATTTCCCCTTAAAAGTCTGTAACATAGACATGACTGAAAATGCTTTACTTCACACACTGTTCATGGATGTTGTTTCTTGAAGTCTTGATTCAGCACAGAGGGATGGAAGCATCACACTTTGGTGGTGGTCTTTTGTCAAGGTGACATTTTGTTATTCTTGAATATTTTATAAATAAGTATCAATTTTATACAGTTAGTCATATAATAGATAAATGGTTATACAGATATCTCTGTGACACCCATTCATGTAAGTGGATCATATGGGAGGATTTGGGCCCATGCAAAGTTCCGTTAACTTTTGACACACTCATCATGAACTTAGGAGTTTGGCTGCGTGAATCAGGTTGCAGAGTCAGGGCTTTTGTACAGTGCCATAAGCATTTATGGTGCTTTGCAGATGAAAAGTGACATGGCCTCTGCTCCGAGAGCTTAAAGTCAATACTCTATTTGAGGGCAACTAAATGTCTTGATCCCTATTACTGCAAAAGCTGATTGGTTTTAATGGTGTGTGGATTTGGAACATGCTTTAGAAGAGAGGTAGATGAAACAAAATGATATTAGCCATTATATAGAGTAAATTTAATAACTTCATTTGGATTCTATAGAGTCTATAAATTTGTTATCCTTATTTTTAGCCATCTTAGGAGTGAACAAGTGCCTTCTATACAGTAAGTGTTCAGTTATATTCTCTATCCTCTACCATTCGCCAGTCCAAAGCCCTGTAAGATTGACTTTATTGATTTCTAGAATGCCTATTGTGGCAGCAAAGTCCTTAATCATAGGAACACAGGAATTGCCATACTGGATCAGTAGAGCCCTGCAAATCTGCAGATATCAGCTTTATATCTGTGGATATCTGCAGATGCAGTGAATATCCGCAGACCATGTTTGCAGATCATGGATGGATAAGGATCCAGATTTTCTATCTAGAGCCCTTCAAATCTGCAGATATCCACTGACCATGTGTGTGGATCACTGATCAGATGCAGATACAAATTTTGTATTCTCACAAGGCTCTATGAATCAGACCCAGTCTGTCTAATCTGTTATTCTGTCTCTTACAATGGCCAACACCAGATGCTTCAGAGGAGGGAATAAGAATGCCATACTAGGCAATGTGGGATAACCTATCCCCAACATACACAGCAATCATCACGCTATCTAATAGCGATTGGCTTAAACCCTGAAGCACAAGGTTTAATATCCCTTCCAAAATGTTGTCATTAGTTAAGATTGTCATGCTGCCTGGTAGGGGACACAGCTAAGAGTGCCATTCTCAGGTCAGACTGACATAAAAGAGGGCACGTACCCCAAACTGGTGGTCTATTCTATCATGAAATTTCACTAAGCCAGTAACAAATGTTTGCTTCCAAAATACTATATTAGTTATAATTAGGGTGACCAGACAGCAAATGTGAAAAATTGGGACGGGGGTGACTGGTAATAGGAGCCTACATAAGAGAGAGACCCTAAAATCGTGATATCTGGTCACCCTGGTTATAATGAAGCCAAAGACAGCCCCCTTTCAGGCCCTCTAGCCCCTCATGTACCAAACCAGACTTCTATGATAAATTATTAAAACCAAGAATCCCATATATTAGGTTCTTCCAGTTCAAAAGAACCAGAGGCACACCCAGATTAAATATATTTCAGTTCTTCCCCAAAACCCACTCCAGTAGCCAATCCTTTAGTAATTACAAAACTAAACGTTTATTAATGTATAAAAAAAGAAGAGTTAAGAGGTTAAAATGAATCATATGCATTACAGTTGTTTGTAGATCAGGATAATAGCAGTGATTTTTAAATCTGCCAGTTTGCAAAAGTCTCTCTGATTCTCCCCAGATATTGGGGTCCTCAGGTCATTGTTCAAAGTTCTTCTTTGTTAGAAATCATAATCCAGAGATGTGGAGCAGGAAAGAGGCAAGAGAATGATATCACACTCTCCAGTTTATACCCCGCAGCCCACGTGTATGGAGAATTACTATCTCAAACATGGAGTGAAGCATCACATGTTCTACATGCCCTGCTAAGTCAGTGGGCCTCCATTGTCCATATGCTCTCTGAGACATTCTCAAGAGAGGCCTATTAGAAGAGTTGATTCTCCTTAACCATGTCTGGCTCGTCTGGATATAAATCTATCTTGTGGGTGTTACCCAAGCACATATCAATGTGTAGGAAGTTATGAATCTTTGCTAATACACACAACATAAACTGGATAACATTGTGCAACAGATTTCAAATTTTCCAATGATACTTTATAGAAGATCTATTGCAATTGTATAACAGTTGTAACAAACAATGATATAAACGGTGATCTTTTTATAGAACATCACAGTGATAACCGTGGGTATTTTCATATCCGTATAACTATCCAGTCCCTCTTTGAATCTTGTTAAATTATGGGTTCAGCAATTTCCTGAGTTAGTGAGCTTCATAGTTTAATCACATGTTGTGTGAAAAAGTATTTCCTTTATATTGGCTTTGAATTTCCCACCTTTTTAATTTCATTTCATGTCCCCTGAATCACTTGCTTAATTTTAATATGTACTTCATGCTTAAGTGATATGCTGAATCAGAGCCTTATGGTCTTCTCCAAAGCCCATTAAAATCAATAGAAGCCTTTCTATTGACTTTGGTGGGTTTTGGATCAGGCCCTTAGTGTCTAGTCCACCTCTCATTGAAACCAGTGGAAAGACTCCCATTGACTTCAGTGGGAGATAGATCTGGCCCCTATTTAAAGTCGAATTATGCTACTCTCTTTCACAGAATATCAGTTTATCCTGTGGATTGTCTGATTGCTATTAGTAAATGCAGTACAATTTGACCCATGCAGAATAAGTAAAATGTAGAGAGATTATCACTCATTTAAATGAACATCAAAATGAGTTTAAAGGGATATTAACATAAATTGCTTCACTGAAATGTATTACCAATACCTTCCTGTTTTTGCGTACTTATAATTTATATGTAAAGTTTGTCCTTAAGTTTTGGAAATAAAATAAATCACCAAAACTTTCATACACTTATGAAGAAAAAAACTAAAATAAATGAAAAACAAATTAAACACTAAACTAAAACATGTATTGCATCTTGCCATGAAGCTAACTTGGGCTGTAAAATACAATTGCAGATGTGCAGTAAGAGATGAGATTTATAGAAGGATTTGTTCTAAAGTCTTGTTCCATCTCTAGCCTTCCTGTCACTGGAACAAAAATATCAATGACCAATCAGTGACTGACCATCTCTCAGTATAGACCACTGCCAAACAGAACTCCCTTTCATAGAAAAACTTATTTAATCACAGACACAAATACAAATCTAGAATTTCTAAAAATTATAATTCTTGACTGAGATTAATTGTTTTTTTAATGACATGGTGGTTTGAGATGTTTAGATGAAAAGTGTCATTGTATACTGTAAATCTGGGTGTTTGTATAATGTCTAGCTTTCACTTGTGCTGTGAAATACAATTGTAAATGTTATCAATAATATTAAATCCCTATTAATCCCCACAGCCGCCTCAACGTAGTGCCCTACTGTATCTCTTTCCTTACCCTCCATTACCTTATTGATATGCTAGTCTAAGTGATGAGGAACAAATATGCATTTTAGAAATTTTAGCACAATATTTTTTGTGTGCTACTGCTCACTATAGCCGCAATGAAATGGATTTTGCTTTTTCAGAAAGGCTAATTTAAATAGGTTTTGCTACCTTTTGATTGATTGGTATCTATCAACTGCTCCTGACAAGTAACAGAAAATTTCCATTCAATAAATGTAACAAATAGCTAACTTTCTTTCCCCCTTTAAAATCCTGTTTCCCACTCCTATTAAAAGTTTATGTCTTGGGGCCTGCCAGCAGGTCTTGCAATACCTACATTTAAACCAAAATTAAAAGTAAGGGTGCTCCTGCTGCTAATGTCTCAGATCACAAACATGCAAAATGAAGGAACTGGCAGCTGAAGCTTTAATGGTGGGAAGTGTAGGCTGAGTACTTGAGAGGAAAGAACACAGTAGCTGTATGTGACAAAAAAGTTCTGTTAACATTTATGTACTTCCAAAAAGACAAACTAGACCGCTCTTTATAGCGACGGGGACTTTTTGGTTTTGTTCTCCATAAGTAAAAGCCTGTGTTCATACAGCATTACTTAGTTATAAAGTTAAGTGGTTTCTATTATTTATTTTGTAGGATAATACAATGCCTGCTGTTGCATCATTATTACACATTGCATGTTTTATCATTTCTTTATTTTACCTATCTATTTAATAAGATACTTTTGACATTTGACAGCCCAGTAGACCCTTAAAGAAACCTGATTCTGATCTCAGTTACACCCATCTAAATCAGCAGTACCACAATGCAGTTACAAATGAGATCAGAATCAGTCCCAGGCATTATGTCCCAATCCAGTAACTCCAAAGACCCAATCCTGCAAAGACATATGCACATTAATCACAGGTGCAAGTCTTTAAAGCAGAGGGACCTAATTTCACATATTATGAAACAAAAGGGGAAAAACAGTAAATGGGGAAAGACTGAGGAAGGGTAAGGGTAAGTCATGGGTCACAGGAAAGACACTATTTTAAATTTTATGTGTATTTTTTTTTTTTTAGTTCAGAATGAGTACTTTGCCTCCTGTGCAGATACAGTGTCCAAAGGAACATCGCAGCCTTGTAGAGCAGATGGTTTGCCCTTCAATAAAACTTGCAAGGTATGTGTGTCTCATTGACTTTTGGAAGACTAACACTTTTGCTGTAAATAGCTTCAATCAGATATCTTAAAGAGAAGACAAATTATGGTTTGAGTAGTAGGGATATTTTAAAGCAAAAGTTTAAGACAAGAAAATAATCTATGAGCAAAATTACATGCACATAATGAATAAAAGGCAATAGGAAGTGCAAACTCACTTGTCTTTTTAAGATAGAACAATAGAACCCAAATGATCTTCTTGTCATCTAAAATATATTATGTACTGAACATGTCCATACTTGAATTGGCATCATCTAATCCACAAAGTTGCCTGCAGTTTCAGTAAAATTAAGTTCAATGAAATTTCAAGATGCTGCTTAAAGACTGAAGAAAAGCTTTCAAACAATCAGTGAAGTAAGTAAAGGCAGGAGAGATTAGTACCACCATTTTTCTTTGTCATTATGATAGATTTCAAAAGAGCTCTATTCATGGTATACACTTTCTCCTACATTTTCAAAAGAGTCCTTTCCTCTTAGTAGGTGTTTACAAATTGGCATGAAAAAATTACCCAACACTTGATAGTTCAAGGACCAAACCTACTCACCAGCCTGAAATACACCAGTGCCTCAACTCATACCCCATACCAAGTCATGTCTCCAGCTACCTGGTATGCCATTAGTTAGTTGCTCCCCACTGCTTGGGTTGGAAGACCCTAGTCTCCCACTGGTTGAGTACTGAGATCCCAATTAATGCTGCTTGCCACTCCAAATAAATCGGTTTAATGTTGGATCACAGTAAATTAATGCTAAGCAGCCCTGCTTAACCTCCCCCAAATCAATTTATTTTAGTCCTAAACAAAGAGTTCTCTGCATTGAGAGATGCATCAAGGCTGAGGGTTTTTCTACCTCCTGGACCAGACTGCAGCATTTAGAGACTGAGAACAGGATGTAGTGGGTTGAGGAGCAGAGATGCTCCAGCTGGCCTGAAGACCAACAGTGGCAGGACTCCTGCCTGATTTAGCAGAGAGCTCTTGTATGGGACAGTCCTTGCAGAGATTTAGCAGAGAATTCTGTATGGGATAGGTGTGGGGGGGAAGGAGGGATGGAAGCAGCCTCTTGCCATCCTAGAAACGGGCTCCTTGCTATTGCCACACCCTAGTAGAGTACTCTGGGATGGTGGCAGTGGAGCTCCGTATACACAGAATCCTCTGGGGTAGTAGGTGCCCTTGTTGGCAGAGTAATGTTGATGTGGGCACCATATAAACACATAGATCCCTTTGCTGGAATGGTTTGTCCCCCTTAGAATTCCTTCTGAGGGAGGCAAACTCCCAGTTCCCTCTGTGCCAGAAGGTAGGAGTAGGAGCTCCTTCAGGGTATTTTAGTCCTAACAGTAGTAGCCCCTCTCCAGTCTAATGCTAGCAGCAGCTTTGGAGCGGTCTCTGTGCAAGCTTCAAAAGATGTCACCACAGTCTGAGTGACACAGGAGTACACCTGCTATGCCACTAGCATTGGGACTCCATAGCAGATCAGTTGATGCCTCCATTGCCTTCTGTTCCTGAAGCCTCTCCCCCAATTACTTCTCTTTCCTCCCTGCATCCCCGTTGAACCTTTGCTCTCTGGTTCTAGCCATGTTCCCTTGCACGTCAGGCAGCCAGCTTCTTTCCCTATTCAAAACCTCCAACAAACTTATGCTATCCGGATCTGAAACAGGCAGCGGGGTGGGCGAAATGTTTAAAAGTTTAAGTACTTCAGTAGTTCACTTTAGTACGGCCTTCCAAGCCTCTGGCCACACACTGAGGCAACCTTTCAGTGCAATCCAGCCCTGTTCACGTCTTGCTGGATCTGGAGCAGAGAAATGGGGCTGGATCATTTACTCTGTGTAGCCCAGGCTTCCCTGAATCTCTCACTCCCCTCAGGCTTCCCTGAGCAAGCCCTGTCTTGCCATTTTCCCTTGAACATTCTTCCTTTCACTATGCCCATGCTCCCTTGGCATATACCTGCTCCCTCTGTGTCTCCTGCAAGGGTCCTTCAAAATCATACTAACATGGCCGGTAACTCTGACTTTGATTAATATAGCTTACCAATAGATAATCTTTGAGTAAAGTCTGTTACTATTAACTATCAAAACAATCCATGGTTGGCTTTATAAGCCTTTGTGTGATTGTGGTGTGTTTTTTTTGTTTTTTTGTTTTTTTTTTAAGAACTGGATAGGGGTATGTGGTAATTTTATTTTGGAAATTAAAGGGAGTTTGTTATGGATGTAAGGAATCTGTTGGCATGTTTGAGTATTATGGTTGAGTGATAAATCATGGGAATGTTAATGTTACTGTAACTTGATTTCTTTGATATTTTGTGTCTGCATTGAAATGTTGGGAAACTTTGACTCTAAGTTAACAGTTTTTGAAGTGGGAATAAGATAAGATTTAAATTGTATTTATCGCTCTTTATCTTCGCGTGGTTCTGTTTTGTGTGAATGTTACAAGGCTGATTTTTTTTCTTTGTTGTATGAATAAAGAATCTTTTCAGTAAAAGAAATTGGATAATTTTGCCCTATAAGCTGAGGAGGCAAACAATTGTAAAACAGCTGCTTCAAAATGCGAGCAAGTATGATTGGTCATCAGTAAGAAGATGACAAAATTGATTTTTTTTTCTCTTAAATAAGAAATCAATTTAAAACTAAATAGAAATCAACTTAAAGGGAAAAGTTCTTTATATAATCTATATTTATGAAATGTGATGAGTCATGGCAACGTTGAAATAGGGGGCTGAAACTGATTGGTAAAACAAGTGACAACTTCTGGAAGAAAAAGGATAGTGATTCTTACCCTATTTCACCTCCACCCCATCTCTCAATTATGACAAAATGACATTTCCAAATAAGTGCACATGACACCTCGAAACAGACATAAAACGCAGCCAGATAATTTTCACATTCATAATTTTTGTTCCTTTCAATTCTGATTGTTTAGAACACCCTGGTTAGAGCTTTATCCTTTTTCCTATTTGGTAGTAATTGAACTGACTCTTGTGTTTTTATGGTGAATAAGATAATATGGTTCTTCTGTCTTTTCTTTCTTGTTTGTGCACAAACATCATTGATGGTGTCAGCACAGGTCTAAGAGAAATGTTTATTTTTCCAAGTAGCTTGAATTCTTCATGATGGATATCTTCCTTGGCAGCCTCTTTAATACAGCATAAAACATTGTAGGTCTTTTGTAAACAGTAGCTTATCTGTGAGGGGGGTGTGTGTGTGTTCAATTCTTGGCTATGCTTAATTTTTTTTTTTTGTAAACTCTGGAGCACATTTCTCCCCCGCCCCTCCCCATCAGATTAGATCATTTTAAACCTGGACTACATGACAAGTGCGACTTTAAGCTTTGTGATTCATCTTTGCTGTCTACAGAGTGTAGTGTTTAAAATAAATAAATAAATAAAGATTCCCAAGAAGCAGAGGTGAGACAACAAACTTTCCGTCCATCTCATTGGAGATTATATTTAAATGGTGATTTAAATTAAATGTTGGTTAGATAATTGTGAAGTTGAACATTGCTACCTCTAGATATTTTCTGCCTTTTCTTTGTATTTGGAATGCCTGAAGGAGCAGGAGGTTCCTTTTGCAGACCTCCTAAAGTGCATAGTTTCAGGTCATTTTGGTGGTGTCTAGCCAAAGAGTTTTTGTTCTTAATTACATAGTCATATACTATTTCTCAAATATATCTACATTCTTGGCTAAACATGTAGTATTGTGTAATACATCTTTTACATTATTGTACACTATTTGTATTGTCCTAATGGTCCATAATATCTTCATTGATTTAGGCTTGTAGGCTTAGTCTGCAGACTTTGATTTGGATTGTAATTAGATTATAATTTGATTATTATGATACATTTTTTTCCCTAAGGTATGTATTTTCATGTAACCAGCAGTGCGTTCTATGTGCATGGCCTTTCTTAGGTGCAATTGAGGAATGAGATAGTGTACTATAAGGCTAATGTACCTTAAGTGCAGTTAAGGCAGCAATAGTTAAGTATGAGATGAATTTAAGTGGCCTGTATATGACAGCAATTTTTTTTCATTTTTTTGTTTTTATTTTTCTTTCCTACTTCATAGGGTTGCTAAGTTTCTATCACGCAAAACTGAAACACCCTAGCCCCGCCCTTCCCCCAAGGCCACACCCCTGCTCAGTACTTTTCCCCTCTCTTGGTGGCTTGCTCTCCCACACCCTCATTCACTTTCAATGGGCTGGAGCAGGGGGTTGGGGTGTGTGTGGGGGGGTGAGGGCTGTAATTGAGGGGTGTGGGCTCCAAGGTGGGGCCAGAAATGGGGGGTTCAGGGTGCAGGAGGGGGTTCCAGGCTAGGGCAGGGGCTCGGAGTGCGGGCTCTGGGGTGTGGCTGGGATGAGGGGTTTGGGGTACAGGAGGAGGCTCCAGGCTGGGGGATGGGGCCAAGGGATTTGGAATGTGGGAGGGGTCTGCGGGTTGAGGAAGGGTGTTGGGAGGGAGTAAAGACTCTGGGCTGGGGGTGTGAGCTCTGGGTTGGGGCTGGGGATGAGGGGTTTGGGGTGCAGGAGGGGGCTCCAGGTTTGGAGTGGTTCAGGGCTGGGATAGGGGGTTGGGGCTCAGGGTTGGGGTGCAGGATTACCTCTGGCGGCTCCCAGTCAGTGGCGCAGTGAGGCTAAGGCAGGCTCCCTGCCTATCCTGGCACCATGCTGCGCCCTGGAAGCAGCCAGCAGGTCCGGCTCCTAGGCAGGGGGGCCAGGAGGCTCCGTGTGCTGTTCTCGCCCACAGGCACAGCCCCACCCCCCAGCTCCCATTGGCTGCGGTCCTGGCCAATGGGAGTGCAGCGCCAGTGCTTGGAGCGGACACAATGCATGGAGCCCCGTGCTTCCTGCACCTAGGAGCAGAACCTGCTGGCCACTTCCGCGGTACAGTGCAGTGCCAGGATGCAGCACCACCGACCGCACTTTTAACTGCCCAGTTGGAGCTGCCAAAGTCCCTTTTCAACCGGGCGTTCTGGTAGAAAATCGGACACCTGGCAACCCTACTACTTCAGTGCGGTATATTTTGTAAACACCGTTTTATGTACACATAAATGATTTTTGTGGACTTTTTCTGGCATTCATAGAGTAATAGGCAATGCTACAAAATGTTATCCAGATGTCCATACAATTATGGAAAAAATATATCAGAGGGAGAGGATTTAATTAAGTAATTAAAGACTGCAATGTAATACATATCCACAAAGGGGCAGAGATATGAATTTACATGCAACAAGGCTTAACCATACAATCTTAATGTTCTTTTCTCATAGTTTTTTATTGAATAAAAGTTAATTCACATCACTGCTATAAAAGTAATATCCTCTAACGTGATGCTCTCAGTATGTATAAGAAGGCATCATTCCTTTTCTGGTCAGTAAATAATGCCTTTGCAACTCCAGGGCCTTTGTGGAGTTTGGAGTCACAATTAAAGAACTGAAATGTTGGCTGAAATTGAATTGTCTGTCAGTCCAATTTCCAACCTTACCACTAGAACAGAACACACTGAAGTCAATGGGAGTCTTTTTGGTGACTTCAGTGGGCTTTGGGTCAGGCTTTAATGAAGGTCAACCATTAGGATATGCTCTTGAGATTTTTAGATAGGTAAAATTGTCTCTGAGCCTAAATTACACTACACAATCTGTGTGTGAGTAAATTTGGTTTCTAAAGAGTCTAGTACAAAACAGATTTGACGCTCTGCTTAGTCCATGCTGTCAAGGCAAAAACATAATGATTCCATTTTGGAAAAAAGTTTGAGTGTAGCGGGTTGCTAAACACTGATTTTACCTAAAAATGAACTCTGTAGTGTGTATATAAAACCTTTGGATAACAGGGTCCCTAAATACCAAAGCCAACTCTGCTTCCCTGCAAAAATAAAGATTTGAATAGCTACAGACCAAAAAGTTAATATGATACTTGTAGGTGTTTATAAAATGTGTCTGATAAATACTGAAATATTGACAAAGTAATGTATCTGTCTCGAAGTGGCAATGATGATACATTATACATGCTGCAGACGTCTACTTTAGCACCTCAGTGTTTCTTTTAATTTTTTTTTCATTTAAATTTAGGATTCATTTGATCAAAGACAAAGATGCCATAGATCATTATTTGGCGATGAATATCAAAGGGTTGTCAAAACAAGAGGCTGCTGCGTAAGTATGGCCTTTTTGAGGCATTTTAACACACAGTAAGTTTATTGTTTCCTTTGTTTCTAGTCATCATATTCAATAAAATCTGAAATTCCCCAGGCCTTACACCTTCCTGAGTGGAACTTGGAACTTAAAAATGATGATTCACTTCTACTGATTTTACATTGATCAAAGCATTTAATCCCATGGTTTTATTAATTCTCACATTTACTGAGGTTGTATCACATTTGAAACATTATAGCTAGACTCTGCCAGTAATTATATTTGAAATCACCTAAAAAAAAAAAAAGCCTGTGTGAAAACATCTCCTGTGGGTCTGAAGTTTTGTGAACGAAAAATAAATGTTCTTGTAATACTGAATTAACATTTAGCCAATCCCCACCCCCAAATGCTGATTTTAAGATGCAGCATTTCATACACCATTAATTCTTTAAAAAGCTAATGGATGAAAGCACACTAGATACATTTTTATTTCTTACTGTTGAGATATTTACATTTAAAAGTTACAAAAGATTACACACTGATTACTTTTTCTGCAGTGCTTTATCAGATCTGGGATTTTGCTCCATCAGAATTAATCAAGGGATCCTAAAAATTTGGAATTACTGGTAGCTTAAAGTGGGATTTATTTTTTCAATATTTAAATAATAAAAAGATGCCTCTAGAAAGTTAATTAACTATTAATATTGCAACATAATCCCATCAGTGTTAAAACAATCCCTTGATCCAACAGGAGTTGGCCAGACAGCCACATAAGAAAAAAAAAAAGTACTTGTCTCTTCTACATTTCAAGAACGTACCCTCAACTCTGTCTCCATATTCTGGCAAATACATGTCTTTTGCAGCATGCCCTAAAGGTTCCCAAGTTCAAGCTATTTCTGACCAAAGAAATGGGTGTAACAAGTTCAAGAGTCCTAACAGAGTGGCCTGCCAGCATCCCCCATTTCTTTTGTAATGTTCTGGATTCAGCTTGAGTGCTTCTCTTTACCACAGTTGTGGCAGATTCAAGAGTTGCTCAAGCTCTCTAATGTGTCAGCAGGAAAGATCCTAATGTATCTTGGGAAGGATGTGTTCAGAAAGTAGTTTGTTAAAATAAACTTTAGAGTTGGGAAATTACTGGAAGATGATGGACTTCAAATAGATCCAAATTATGGGGCAGATTATGACTTTGTGTATATTACAAAGGAGAAGAAAGATGTAAGGATGGTTCCATTCCTTATCTGTGTGAATTATCTGTATCATGGGTCACACTGTGAGATAGAGAGCAGGAGCAGAGAGTGGGCAGAACCTGTTCCGCTGCGTCTTTGTGCTAGCTAGCACAGATGGTGAAGAAATCTGCAACCAGTGTAAGGACTGGCTTGGATTACTTCCCTAATGGGGAGAGGGGTAAACCAGGAACCAGACTGTCACTTTTTAAATCACAGTATGATCCCTGGTCTGCTGCTGGGGCTTACCCTTACTTAGGGGTTCTGGCAGAGCCACAATCAAGACCTATTTAAGTAACAAATCTCTCCCTGGACAACTCTGTGGGTACAGATGGTCTGAATGAAGTGGAGCTAATGTGGTTCCAGTGTGCAGGGGGAGGAGGAGCAGAATACAGAGAGCCTACAGAGGAAGAAACATGTATTCACTCATTATTACCCCTAGCAACATGGAAGGGGAGAACACTAGCCATGGAGGGCTACTACAGCTTTGAAACTGCAACAGTGGTTGCATACTGGCTTTCCTTCTTAATGGTGGAAGTTTGCTTCTCTGCCTGGCCCCGTGTGGATCTCCCCAGCACACAACCTATGCAGGGAAAGAATGGTCTTCCTGTCCAACTTTGGGAAAGCTCTCATGCATCTATATTGTAGAGTTCTAATTTCATGAGATCAACTTTCAGCCATAATATTTCTGTAGGATTTTTTTTACATGTAAACCATGAGTGCTAAAAGAGTGAGGTTGCAAGACAGGAAAATGCAAGGAAATCCACAGTGGAATGGGAAATGTACCATCTGTCCTTTTGTATGGGGAGACACTGGGGTCCAGTAACACAACATGCTGCTTTCAAAGTTATGAAAGCCTTTTGATGGACTAAAACTGAAATATGTGTAATTGGGTGTATCTTTATTCGTATGTTAGAAGTGAACCTCTTTTAAAAGGTTATGTTTTTTTCTTATCTTTAGAATTTTAATGAATACTAATAGTAACTCAGAAGAAAGTAACAACCTTACTTCTACATACAGTTTATCAGTGCTGTCCTGTGTACCTACTTAGTACATCCTGTGACAAGGTCGGGCCAGATGGCTACAGGAGAGTAATAGAAGGCAGATATATTAGCCCCAGGTTAAGTAGGTCCCTTTTCCCTGGGTAAGGTGACAGGAAAGGTTCCAGAACAATCAGAAACCTTCTGGAGACAATTAAGACAGACAGACAGGCTGGTTAGAACACCTGCAGCCAATGAAGAAGCTGTTAGAATCAATTAAGGCAGGCTAATCAGGGCACCTGGGTTTAAAAAGGAGCTCACTTCAGTTTGTGGTGCACATGTGAGGAGCAGGGATCAAGAGGCACTAGGAGCTGAGAATGAGAATGCGGACTGTTGGAGGTCTGAGGAGTTATCAGACACCAGGAGGAAGGTCCTATGGTGAGAATAAAGAAGGTGTTGGGAGGAGGCCATGGGGAAGTAGCCCAGGGAGTTGTAGCTGTCGCACAGCTGTTCCAGGAGGCACTCTAGACATTCCACAGGGCCCTGGGCTGGAACCCGGAGTAGAGGGCGGGCCCGGGTTCCCCCCAAACCTCCCAACTCCTGGTCAGACACAGGAGTCGTGGACCTGGACTGTGGGTTCAGAAAAATGGCCAAGCTGAGGGCTGGTGTGAAGCTCCAAGGCGAGCAAATCCGACAATAAGCGCAAGACCCACCAAGGTAGAGGAGGAACTTTGTCACAATCCACAGGGAAGTGTCAAAAGAATATTAACACAGTACACCAACTAGAGAGCTGAGGTGTATTTATTAAGTTTATCTAGTTATTTAAAAAGTAAAATTAAAGTCAGTCAGCTGTCGTATCTCTAAATGGCCTCACTGGAGCCTAATTTGTGCTTTGTATTGCTCAGACTACAGATACTTTTTATTACAGAAGCTGCAGGAAAACTTTTATGTTTTGTCGGGTAATTTTTTTTTCTCCTAAGCGTGGATTATTATATTTTACTTTGGGTCTTATATTATATTGAAATAAAGGGGCAGGATGTTATCCACTTGCCACCAATTCTCTCGTGTTCATATTTGAAATTATTTTAAAAGATATTAAGTGATGTAAAATGAAACTTTTTCAAAACAGTTAGGCTTGTTAGAAATATTGCTAGAATTAAAATAAGAAAAAAACATTTTTGTAAGCAAATGTTCTGCTGTGTTAGCAACCCCAACATTGCAACACTAAGAACCTAAAAGTGAAATACTATTTTATATTAAAAAAGTGAAATTGACTCTCTTGAATTTCATCATCCAAACTGAGAGAATTACAAAAAAGTAAACAAAGCATAATCAGTTACAAGTGAACTGGAATTTTAAAATTCTTTAACATCTAATTATCTAGATCCCAACTGTGGAACTCATAGTCATAGAATCATAGAATATCAGGGTTGGAAGGGACCTCAGGAGGTCATCTAGTCCAACCCCCTGCTCAAAAGCAGGACCCATCCCCAATTAAATCATCCCAGCCAGGGCTTTGTCAAGCCTGACCTTAAAAACTTCTAAGGAAGGAGATTCCACCACCTCCCTAGGCAACGCATTCCAGTGTTTCACTACCCTCCTAGAGAAAAAGTTTTTCCTAATATCCAACCTAAACCTCCCCCACTGCAACTTGAAACCATTACTCCATGTCCTGTCCTCTTCCACCACTGAGAATAGTCTAGAACCATCCTCTCTGGAACCACCTCTCAGGTAGTTGAAAGCAGCTATCAAATCCCCCCTCATTCTTCTCTTCTGCAGACTAAACAATCCCAGTTCCCTCAGCCTCTCCTCATAAGTCATGTGTTCCAGACCCCTAATCATTTTTGTTGCCCTTCGCTGGACTCTTTCCAATTTATCCACATCCTTCTTGAAGTGTGGGGCCCAAAACTGGACACAGTACTCCAGATGAGGCCTCACCAATGTCGAATAGAGGGGGACGATCACGTCCCTCGATCTGCTCGCTATGCCCCTACTTATACATCCCAAAATGCCATTGGCCTTCTTGGCAACAAGGGCACCCTGCTGACTCATATCCAGCTTCTCGTCCACTGTCACCCCTAGGTCCTTTTCCGCAGAACTGCTGCCTAGCCATTCGGTCCCTAGTCTGTAGCTGTGCATTGGGTTCTTCCGTCCTAAGTGCAGGACCCTGCACTTATCCTTATTGAACCTCATCAGATTTCTTTTGGCCCAATCCTCCAATTTGTCTAGGTTCCTCTGTATCCTATCCCTGCCCTCCAGCATATCTACCACTCCTCCCAGTTTAGTATCATCTGCAAATTTGCTGAGAGTGCAATCCACACCATCCTCCAGATCATTTATGAAGATATTGAACAAAACTGGCCCCAGGACCGACCCCTAGGGCACTCCACTTGACACCGGCTGCCAACTAGACATGGAGCCATTGATCTAAACTACCCATTGAGCCCGACAATCTAGCCAACTTTCTACCCACCTTATAGTGCATTCATCCAGCCCATACTTCTTTAACTTGCTGACAAGAATACTGTGGGAGACCATGTCAAAAGCTTTGCTAAAGTCAAGATACAATACATCCACTGCTTTCCCTTCATCCACAGAACCAGTAATCTCATCATAGAAGGCGATTAGATTTGTCAGGCATGACCTTCCCTTGGTGAATCCATGCTGACTGTTTCTGATCACTTTCCTCTCATGTAAGTGCTTCAGGATTGATTCTTTGAGGACCTGCTCCATGATTTTTCTGGGGACTGAAGTGAGGCTGACTGGCCTGTAGTTCCCAGGATCCTCCTTCTTCCCTTTTTTAAAGATTGGCACTACATTATCCTTTTTCCAGTCATCCGGGACTTTCCCTGTTCGCCATGAGTTTTCAAAGATAATGGCCAATGGCTCTGCAATCACAGCCGCCAGTTCCTTTAGCACTTTAGTCCTTCTAGAAAACACTCAGATATATTTACACTTTGAACTCTGAGTGTGATTCTCATCTCAAGGAGATGTACTTTTGCTAGCTCTCATTGAGCTAGTGCGCTAAACATAAAGCGTATCTGTGGCAGGACGGGCTAGCTACCCCAAGTATGGGCCTAGGGTCTCAGATGGGCACATACTCTGGGCAGCTAGCTCTTCCCTCCAGCTCAAAGTATAGACATACCCAGTGCCAGTGGTAAGCACATACTTCCATTAGTATTGCTATCATGAGTCAAGGTTCTCCTAATGCATGGGTTCTCAACCTGGGCATCAGGGTCACACTGTACCTTCCATATTGGTAACTGGGAAGAGGTCCTGGTTAGATCATAGAATCCTAGAATATCAGGGTTGGAAGGGACCTCAGGAGGTCATCTAGTCCAACCCCCTGCTCAAAGCAGGACTGTCAAGGTTCCTCCCCCACTCTGAACGCTAGGGTACAGATGTGAGGACCTGCATGAAAACCTCCTAAGCTTATCTTTACCAGCTTAGGTCAAAACTTCCCCAAGGTACAAAATATTCCACCCTTTGTCCTTGGATTGGCCGCTACCACCACCAAACAAATACTGGTTACTGGGGAAGAGCTGTTTGGAAACGTCTTTCCCCCCAAATACTTCCCAAAAACCTTGCACCCCACTTCCTGGACAAGATTTGGTAAAAAGCCTCACCAATTTGCCTAGGTGACTACAGACCCAGACCCTTGGATCTTAAGAACAATGAACAATCCTCCCAACACTTGCACCCCCGCCCCTTTCCTGGGAAATGTTGGATAAAAAGCCTCACCAATTTGCCTAGGTGACCACAGACCCAGACCCTTGGATCTTAAGAACAATGAAAAAGCATTCAGTTTTCTTACAAGAAGACTTTTAATAGAAATAGGAGTAAATAGAAGTAAAGAAATCCCCTCTGTAAAATCAGGATGGTAGATACCTTACAGGGTAATTAGATTCAAAACATAGAGAATCCCTCTAGGCAAAACCTTAAGTTACAAAAAAGATACACAGACAGAAATAGTTATTCTATTCAGCACAATTTTTTTCTCAGCCATTTAAAGAAATCATAATCTAACACATACCTAGCAAGATTACTTACTAAAAGTTCTAAGACTCCATTCCTGGTCTATCCCCGACAAAAGCAGCATATAGACAGACAGAGACCCTTTGTTTCTCTCCCTCCTCCCAGCTTTTGAAAGTATCTTGTCTCCTCATTGGTCATTTTGGTCAGGTGCCAGCGAGGTTACCTTTAGCTTCTTAACCCTTTACAGGTGAGAGGATTTTTCTTCTGACCAGGAGGGATTTTAAAGGGGTTTACCCTTCCCTTTATATTTATGACACACCCCCCAAATCTCAGCTAGGGTGAAACACTGGCTGGGATTTCTTTCTGGAGCTCTAGGAAAAACAGAGTTAATAAGACTCATGCATCTCTAAATATACTACCAAGTACATAAAGACTAACAATATTTTCCACATCTCAAGGACGATTTTAACCAGTTGATTCTAGGAAACTTTTACGGGAGAGTGCATCAGTCACTTTGTTAGAAGCTCCTGAGATGTGTTGGATGTCAAAATCAAAATCTTGGAGAGCTAAACTTCACCGAAGAAGTTTTTTGTTATTTTCTTTGACGGTGTGAAGCCACTTCATTGCAGCATGGTCGGTTTGCAGGTGGAAACGCCGTCCCCATATGTAGGGGCATAGCTTTTCCGGAGCGTAGACAATGGCGTAACATTCTTTTTCACCGACTGACCAGTTGCTTTCCCTCTCAGACAGTTTTTTGCTGAGAAACACTACAGGGTGGAATTCTTGATCAGGTCCTTTCTTCATTAAAACTGCTCCCACTCCACGCTCGGACGCATCTGTGGTTACGAGGAACGGTTTGTCAAAGTCTGGGGCCCTTAGAACAGGGTCAGACATGAGTGTCGCTTTAAGCTTGTTAAAGGCCGTCTGACACTTTTCGGTCCACTGAACAGCATTTGGCTGTTTCTTTTTGGTTAGGTCTGTCAGTGGGACGGCGATTTGGCTGTATTGCGGTACAAATCGTCTGTAATAAACGGCCAAGCCTAAGAAGGATTGAACCTGTTTCTTTGACTTTGGGACAGGCCACTTTTGGACACCATCCACTTTGGTCTGTAGGGGGCTGATAGTTCCTTGACCCACCTGGTGTCCAAGGTAAGTCACTCTGTTTAGGCCTATTTGACACTTCTTAGCCTTAACAGTTAGTCCTGCCTCCCTTATGCGCTCAAGGACTTTTTGTAGATGTTCCAGGTGGTCTGCCTAGGAATCCGAAAATATGGCCACATCGTCAAGGTAGGCGACTGCATATTCTCCTAATCCCGCTAGGAGACCATCTACAAGTCTTTGGAAGGTGGCGGGTGCATTTCGCAGCCCGAAAGGGAGTACATTAAATTCATACAGCCCGAGATGTGTGGTGAAGGCTGACTTTTCCTTGGTAGATTCATCTAGCGGTACCTGCCAGTACCCCTTGGTTAAGTCCAAGGTAGAGATGAACTGGGCCCATCCCAGTTTCTCTAATAGTTCATCTGTGTGTGGCATTGGATAGTTGTCTGGGCGAGTTACGGCATTTAGCTTACGGTAGTCCATGCAAAAACATATTTCCCCATCTGGTTTGGGAACTAAAACCACTGGAGATGCCCATGCACTTCCAGAGGGGCGGATTATACCCATCTGTAACATATCCTGGCTCTCCCGTTCTATAGCAGTTTTAGCTTGAGGAGACACCCGGTAAGGTTGGACTCTAATTGGGTGAGCATTACCTGTGTCAATGGAGTGGTATGCCTGTTCAGTCAGTCCTGGGGTGGCTGAGAACGTTGGCGCGTACCTAGTGCACAGCTCCTGGATCTGCTGTCGCTGCATACGCCCAAGGGTCATGGAGAGGTTCACCTCTTCCACACCACCAGCACTTTTCCCTTTGTAGTAGACACCTTCAGGCCACCCAGCGTCGTCTCCTCCCTGGGCTGTAAACTGACAAACCTTTAATTCTCTGGAATAAAAGGGCTTTAGAGAATTAATATGGTACACCTTAGGCTTTCGGTTGGAGGTGGGGAATGTTATGAGATAATTAACAGCTCCCAGGTGCTCCTGGACCGTGAATGGCCCTTCCCACGATGCTTCCATTTTATGGGCCTGGAGCGCCTTTAAGACCATAAATTGGTTAGTCTCTAAGGTGCCACAAGTACTCCTTTTCTACTTTGAAGGAACGCTCTCTGGCATGTTTATCATACCAGGCTTTTTGCTCTTTTTGAGCATCCTGTAAGTTTTCTCTAGCAAAGGCTAAAGAGGTTCGGAGGGTGTTTTGTAGGTTGGTTACATAGTCCAGAATGTTAGTTCCTGGAGAAGGTGGAAATCCCTCCCATTGCTGCTTCACCAACTGCAATGGCCCCTTAACCTCGTGGCCATATACAAGTTCAAATGGGGAAAACCCTAAACTGGGGTGTAGTACAGCTCTGTAGGCAAAGAGCAACTGCTGCAACACTAGGTCCCAATCATTGGATTGCTCATTTACGAATTTACGTATCATGGCCCCCAAAGTTCCATTAAACTTCTCCACCATGCCATTTGTTTGATGGTGGTAAGGAGTGGCAACCAAGTGATTTACCCCATGAGCTTCCCAAAGGTTTTCCATAGTTCCTGCCAGGAAATTAGTCCCTGCATCTGTGAGGATGTCGGAGGGCCAAGCTACCCTGGCAAAAATGTCTGCTAATGCCTGGCACATACTTTTAGCCCTGGTGTTGTTTAGAGCTACTGCTTCCGGGTGGCAAAATCCATGAAAGTCAGAATGTACTGCTTTCCTCTGGGTGTCTTTTTCAGAAAAGGACCCAGAATATCCACAGCTACTCGCTGAAATGGAACTTCAATGATGGGGAGTGGCTGGAGAGGGGCTTTGACCTGGTCTTGGGGTTTTCTCACTCTTTGGCATACTTCACAAGACCGGACATAGGTAGAAACATCCTTGCCCATTCCCTCCCAGTGGAATGACCCCTCCAAATGGTCTTTGGTCCTGTTCACCCCAGCATGGCCACTAGGGTGATCGTGGGCTAAGCTCAAGAGTTTGGCCCGGTATTTAGTTGGAACTACCAACTGTCTCTGAGGATGCCAGCCTTCCTGATGTCCACCAGAAAGGGTTTCCTTGTATAGAAGTCCTCTTTCTACAACAAACCTGGATTGATTAGAAGAGCTGAGAGGCGGTGGGTTGCTCCGTGCCGCCGTCCAAGCTCTCTGGAGGCTTTCATCTGCTTCCTGTTCGGTCTGGAACTGTTCCCTTGATGCTGGAGACATCAGTTCCTCATTGGATTGTGGACCTATGCTTGGTCCCTCTGGAAGTGATGTAGGGGAGGGGGTTGTTTCCGTTGACTGTGAACCGCTCTCCGCTGGTGCACTATGTTGGGATTCAGGCTCCGGCTGAGCCTCTTGTGTAGGGTTATGGGCTGCTGCCGGTTCAGGTTTGGTGGGGCCCTCTGGTGCTGAGGTTGCAAGTACTGGATTCAGTGCTGGCAATGCGTCTGGTGTTGGTTGTTCAGCTGGTTCCGGTTCTGGGATTGGTTCCGTCTGGGTCTCTGGGACTGGATCCACTACTGCTGTTGGAGACGTTGGCCTGGGTACCGGGTCCATCACCTCTGCCTGGGTCCTGATAGAAGTTTCCAGAATAGAGCTAGGCCTCACGGCTTGTTTAGCCTGGCTACGGGTGACCATTCCCTCCCTCTTGGCCCGCTTCACATGATTGGCCAAGTCTTCCCCCAACAGCATGGGGATGGGATAATCATCATAGACTGCAAAAGCCACGTTCCTGACCAGCCCTGGTACTGGACAGGCAACTTGGCTGTAGGCAAATTGAATGAGTTGGACTTGAAGGGTTGAATCGTCACTTGGATCTCTGGGTTGATTAAATTGGGGTCCACTAAGGAAGCATGGATAGCTGACACTTGTGCTCCGGTGTCCCTCCACGCGGTGACCTCTTCCCACCCACACTCACAGTTTCCCTCCACTCCAAGGGTATCTGGGAGGTATCTGGGCCTGCGGACCTCTGGTGTGATTCCAGTGCAATGAACTGTAATCTGTTGGGGTTCTTGGGGCAGTTGGCCTTTACATGCCCCAGCTCGTTACATTTAAAACATCGTCCAGCTGACGGGTCACTGGGGCGAGGTGGGTTTCTGGAGAACGGGGTGGTGGGACGATAAGGGGTCTGGAGGGTTCTTTGGGAAGTAGGTGGGGCTTTGGGTGGCCCCCGCTGATAGGGTGTGGTCTGGGGTTGTCCCTTCTGGTCTCTGCTCCCACTGCGACCAGTTTTCTTCTTCTCGGCCACCTCCACCCATCTGACTCCAATCTCTCCTGCCTCGATTACAGTTTTGGGCTTCCCATCTAGGATGTATCTTTCTATTTCCTCAGGAACCCCCTCTAAGAATTGTTCCATTTGCATTAGGAAGGGCAAATTTGCTGGAGATTCAACACTTGCTCCTGATATCCAGGCATCCCAATGTTTCACAATGTGGTAGGCATGTCGGGTAAATGACACGTCTGGTTTCCACCTTAGGGCTCTGAACCTCCGACAAGACTGCTCGGGTGTTATCCCCATTCTGACTCTCACCTTAGATTTAAACAGTTCATACTTGTTCATGTGTTCTTTAAGCATTTCAGCTGCCACCTCAGCTAAGGGTCCACTGAGCTGCGGCCTCAGCTCTACCATGTATTGGTCAGTAGAGATGTTGTACCCAAGGCAGGCCCTTTCGAAGTTTTCTAGGAAGGCCTCAGTATCATCGCCTGCCTTGTGAAAGGTGGGGAACTTTCTGGGATGGGGAGTGGTACCTGGGGAAGGATTCCTAGGGTTTGTTGGTATATTCTGCTGAGCCTTTATCTTCTCCATCTCCTCCACATGCTTCCTCTCTTTTTCCTTCTCCTCCAGTTCTTTGGCCCTTGCTTCCATAGCTCTCCTGTGAGCAGCCGCTTGGTGTTGTTCTGCCTCTTTTGCTGCCTCCCTTTCTTTTTCCTTCTCCTCCTTCTTCAGCCGCATGAGTTCTATCTGTCTTTCGTGTTCCCTTTGTTTTTCCTCAGCCTGAAATCTGGCTAATTCCAGCTTTTGTCGAGCCGTGGATTTTCTCATTCTAACCTCTCTGTTTTTAACTAACTTTACACCCGAGGGTTAGAAATAAACAAACAAAACTTGGCTGTAAAATTTTGCTGTGCTGGAATAGAATACCTATTCTCTGAAAGTGATTGTCAGCCTACAGAAAAAGACAATTCCCTTGTCTCTGCTCTGGGCCCAAATCAAAGCAAAAAACCTCCAACTACTTGGAAACCTGCTTACCAGCAGCCTAAAGGAAAAAAAATTCCTTTTCAAACTTGTGCTCCTTGTAAAAAATCAAAATCCTAAAAAAAAAACACCCCTGCCACTTTTGTCTCCAGGCAAATGGGTAGAACACTCCCCCCCCCCCCCCCGTTTACTTTTAGGGGGAAAAAAAAAACTCTGGCTTGGAAGACTGTGAATTTCCCTGCAGGAGTTAAGTACCCTACCTCCAGGCAAAGAAAACCTGCAATTCACAAAGATAATCCCCTTTTGTCTCTGCTTGGCCACAAAGCAGAGAAAAAAGAAGCTGCTTTCAGTTTCAGCTGCTTTCTGGACCTCCTTTCCAAAGGAAAAAATATTTCCTTTTTAAAATCTGTATTTCTAGTTCAAAAAAATCTCAACTGGATCTCAAAATGATTTCAGGTTAATCCCACCACTCTGTCACCATGTCAAGGTTCCTCCCTCACTCTGAACGCTAGGGTACAGATGTGAGGACCTGCATGAAAACCTCCTAAGCTTATCTTTACCAGCTTAGGTCAAAACTTCCCCAAGGTACAAAATATTCCACCCTTTGTCCTTGGATTGGCTGCTACCACCACCAAACAAATACTGGTTACTGGGGAAGAGCTGTTTGGACATGTCTTTCCCCCCAAATACTTCCCAAAAACCTTGCACCCCACTTCCTGGACAAGGTTTGGTAAAAGCCTCACCAATTTGCCTAGGTGACCACAGACCCAGACCCTTGGATCTTAAGAACAATGAAAAAGCATTCAGTTTTCTTACAAGAAGACTTTTAATAGAAATAGGAGTAAATAGAAGTAAAGAAATCCCCTCTGTAAAATCAGGATGGTAGATACCTTACAGGGTAATTAGATTCAAAACATAGAGAATCCCTCTAGGCAAAACCTTAAGTTACAAAAAAGATACACAGACAGAAATAGTTATTCTATTCAGCACAATTTTTTTCTCAGCCATTTAAAGAAATCATAATCTAACACATACCTAGCTAGATTACTTACTAAAAGTTCTAAGACTCCATTCCTGGTCTATCTCCGACAAAAGCAGCATATAGACAGACAGAGACCCTTTGTTTCTCTCCCTCCTCCCAGCTTTTGAAAGTATCTTGTCTCCTCATTGGTCATTTTGGTCAGGTGCCAGCGAGGTTACCTTTAGCTTCTTAACCCTTTACAGGTGAGAGGAGTTTTCTTCTGGCCAGGAGGGATTTTAAAGGGGTTTACCCTTCCCTTTATATTTATGACAAGGACCAATCCCCAACTAAATCATCCCAGCCAGAGCTTTGTCAAGCCTGACCTTAAAAACTTCTAAGGAAGGAGATTCCACCACCTCCCTAGATAACGCATTCCAGTGCTTCACCATCCTCCTAGTGGAAAAGTTTTTCCTAATATCCAACCTAAACCTCCCCCACTGCAACTTGAGACCATTACTCCTTGTTCTGTCATCTTGCTACCACTGAGAACAGTCTAGTTCCATCCTCTTTGGGACTCCCTTTTCAGGTAGTTGAAAGCAGCTATCAAATCCCCCCCTCATTCTTCTCTTCCGCAGACTGAAGAATCCCTAGTTCCCTCAGCCTCTCCTCATAAATCATGTGTTCCAGTCCCCTAATCGTTTTTGTTGCCCTCCACTAGACATTTTCCAATTTTTCCACATCCTTCTTGTAGTGTGGGGCCCAAAACTGGACACAGTACTCCAGATGAGGCCTCACCAATGTCAAATAGAGGGGAACAATCACGTCCCTCGATCTGCTGGGATCTACTTATGCATCCCAAAATGCCACTAGCCTTCTTGGCAACAAGGGCACACTGTTGACTCATATCCAGCTGCTCATCCACTGTAACCCCGAGGTCCTTTTCTGCAGAACTGCTGCCGAGCCATTCAGTCCCTAGTCTGTAGCAGTGCATGGGATTCTTCCGTCCTAAGTGCAGGACTCTAAACTTGTCCTTGTTGAACCTCATCAGATTTCTTTTGGCCCAATCCTCTAATTTGTCTAGGGCCCTCTGTATCCTATCCCTACCCTCCAGCGTATCTACCTCTCCTCCCAGTTTAGTGTCATCTGCAACCTTCCTTAGGGTTGAATCCACCCATCTTCCATATCATTAATGAAGATATTGAACAAAACCACCCCCAGGACCGACCCTTGGGGCACTCCACTTGATACTGGCTGCCAACTAGACATGGAGACATTGATCACTGCCCGTTGAGCCCGACAATCTAGCTAGCTTTCTATCCACCTTATAGTCCATTCATCCAGCCCATACTTCTTTAACTTGCTGGCAAGAATTCTGACTGTGTCAGAAGCTTTGCTAAAGTCAAGGAATAACATGTCCAATGCTTTCCCCTCATCCACAGAGCCAGTTATCTCGTCCTAGAAGGCAATTAGATTAGTCAAGCATGACTTGCCCCTGGTGAATCCATGATGACTTTGTTCCTGATCACTTTCCTCTCCTTTTAATGCTTTAGAATTGATTCCTTGAGGACCTGCTCCATGATTTTTCCAGGGACTGAAGTGAGGCTGACTGGCCTGTAGTTCCCCGGATCCTCCTCATTCCCATCTTTAAAAAAGGGAAGTACATTAGCCTTTTTCCAGTCATCCGGGACCTCCCCCGATCGCCATGAATTTTCAAAGATAATGGCCAATGTCTCTGCAATCACATCAGCCAGCTCCTTTAGCACTCTCGGATGCAGCGCATCCAGCCCCATGGACTTTTCTAAATAGTCCCGAACCACTTCTTTCTCCACAGAGGGCTGGTCATCTCCTCCCCATGCTGTGCTGACCTCTGCAGTAGTCTGGGAGCTGACCTTGTTCGTGAAGACAGAGGCAAAAAAATCATTGAGTACATTAGCTTTTTCCACATCCTTTGTCACTAGTTTGCCTCCCTCATTTAGTAAGGGGCCCACACTTTTCTTGACTGACTTCTTGTTGCTCACATACCCGAAGAAACCCTTCTTGTTACTCTTAACATCTCTTGCTAGCTGCAACTCCAGGTGTGATTTGGCCTTCCTGATTTCACTCCTGCATGCCTGAGCAATATTTTTATATTCTTCCCTGGTCATTTGTCCAATCTTCCATTTCTTGTTAGCTTCTTTTTTGTGTTTAAGATCAGCAAGGATTTCACTGTTAAGCCAAGCTGGTTGCCTGCCATATTTACGATTCTTTCTATACGTTGGGATTTGTCCCTGTAACCTCAATAAGGATTCTTTAAAATACAGCCAGCTCTAAATAGATGGAATGTTCATGAGGGAGATCCAGAATAGGGAAGACTGAGAATCATGATAAAGTGTGTTGTTAGTAACTTAAGTAAGGAGATTTGTTTGATTACACAACATATTTTTAAACTGAAATTGTCCTTTTAAGCAACTTGATGCTCTTATATGTATGAGATCATTATGTGAAGAGAAACTCTCCTAAATTACACTTCCATTTAAAATTATACTCCCTGTAATTGTCAGTATATCCTGGGCAAGATTTGAGTGCCTCCCAAATAAGGGAATTTCTGTGGTTATCACTCCTTTGTGTCAAACAACTGAAAGAATATTATGGAGAAACACTAGTGTGATGGGTTCGGCACGGCCAGCCCACAACATTTTGGCACCTGAGCCAGGGGGAGCTCAAATGACGCCCCCATGCTCCCTCGCTTGGGCCAAAACTTTGAAAGGTCTCCATTCTGCCTTCTTCCTGTTCTACTCCTCTCATGGTACTTTTTTTCCAGAGTAGCAGCCGTGTTAGTCTGTATTCGCAAAAAGAAAAGGAGTACTTGTGGCACCCTAGAGACTTACAAATTTATTTGAGCATAAGCTTTCGTGAGCTACAGCTCTCTTCATCGGATGCATTCTCATGGTACTGCTCTGCTACCTACCCCAATAAAGGAGAACTCACAACTTAAAATGTCTTGTTCAAAAATTGTAAGTAACACTTAACTTCAAACGCCTGAACAGCAAATGTAACTTTTCTTGTCTGCATAGTAAACACTGGCATTTTTATCTGTTTGAATAATCAAAGTGGTGCTTTCCGTGCCTTCTTGGTTGCAAAGATTTGAACTGCTTCCTGCTGAAGGTCTACAGTCTGGGCCAGCTCATGCTCTGTTGAGATGGTTGCAAGGCCGACCAGCCTCTCCTGTGTCATTGTGGAGTGTAGATGTGTTTTTATTAACTTCAGCTTGGAAAAGCTGCGTTCTCCAGTGGCAACTGTTACAGGAAGTGTTAGAAGTATGCGCAGAGCAACAAAAGCATTTGGAAAGAGGGTGGTCATCTTATTTGTGCACATAGATTCCAGAACAGCCTTTGGAGTTGGTCCTGCTGAAATGTATCTTGAAAGGGCTTTCAGTTCATCACCTAAATCATTCGCATCAATGTTGTGCATGTCGTCATGTGTCAACACTATCTCTAGTGCCCTGCATTGCTGGTGTAGGTCTTCTTCAGGTATAGTGAGGAGTTTTGGAATATCATACAACATCCCAAATATACTGCTGTGTTCCTTGAGCTGCATGAAACATTCTTCAACTGACTGTATTGCACAATCTAGCACCTGGTTAAAGAATTCAACTTTGAATTGTTTTTTGGGGTCTCTTATGGGATTATCCTGTGCCTCGTAATCAAAATGTCGTCTTCTTCGGTGACTCTTGTATTCTTGAATGGCTGGGAAAATAGCTTCAGTGTGAAGTTCCTCTGCCAACTTCTGTGCACTCTTCAGAACATTTTGAAATCCCTCTTCTGACCGGTAAGACTGTAGGTATGACTTTGCTTTGTCCGGTTGTTCCATTGCTTCAGATATATCACAAGGTCAACACCTTGGAGTCTCTTACTGTTCAAAATGTTGTAAGTATGTCATGCCACAACACTAAGCCACACAGAAATTTGAAGTTATGTATGTTTCTGGTGATTCCATTTCCCTCTGCCACTGTTCTCCCACGAACGGTTTCTGTCATAGCATTATCCTCCATAATGGCAACTATGGCATCATCTGCCTGCCCAGTTTGGTGTTTAATAGGCTTTATCACCTCCACTTGACTTTCCCATTGTGTGGCAATCAGTGGTTTCAGTCTCAGAGGATGTTCCCTGACGTTGCTTCAAAATTTGCCATTGATGAGTTGATGCAGAGAAAAATACATAATGCTTTGAATTACTTTAAAAAATTCAGCAGCCTCACTAGAAGCTGATGCAACATCACTGACCACCAAGTTCAATGACTGAGAACTGTCTGGGACAAAAAAAACTCTCAGATCCGTGTCTGCATTCCTCTGTTCTTTCCTCTCATGTTGGCACCATCATCGTCACCCTAACCTCTCATGTCAGCTATCGCAACTCCTGTGTCTTCCAGCTTTTTAAGAAGCACATTTGTCATACCAGCTCCTGTAGTATCATCAATGTCAATAAATTCTAGAAAATGCTCTCTGACAGTCACCATTGCAGGGACATTTTCACTAGGCTCTGTTACAAAATGCACCATTAAAGTCACTTGTTCCGTATGGCTGATTTCAGGTATGCAGTCAAGAATAACAGAGTAATATCTTGCTGACTTCAGATCTGCCAGAATCTTCTGTTTTGACTTTTGTTGCCAGTAACTGTATGATCTCATTTTGAATGTTTTTCCAAGGTAGTGGTGTGTGCACATTTCTTGGGTGGTTTCAGAGTAGCAGCCGTGTTAGTCTGTATCCACAAAAAGAAAAGGAGTACTTGTGGCACCTTAGAGACTAACAAATTTCTTTGAGCATAAGCTTTCGTGAGCTACAACTCACTTCATCGGACACATGCAGTGGGAAATACAGTGGGGAGGTTTTATATACATAGAGAACGTGAAACAATGGGGGTTACCATACACACTGTAACGAGAGAGATCAGGTAAGCTGAGCTCTTACCAGCAGGAGAGCAGGGGGGGAAAAACCTTTTATAGTGATAATCAAGGTGGGCCATTTCCAGCAATTGACAAGAACGTGTGAGGAACAGTGTGGGAGGGGAATAAACACAGGGAAATAGCTTTACTTTGTGTAATGACCCATCCACTCCCAGTCTTTATTCAAGCCTAAGGTAATTGTATCCAGTTTGCAAATTAATTCCAATTCAGCAGTCTCTCGCTGGAGTCTGTTTTTGAAGTTTTTTTGTTGAAGTATTGCCACTTTTAAGTCTGTAATCGAGTGACCAGAGAGATTGAAGTGTTCTCCAACTGGTTTTTGAATATTATAATTCTTGACGTCTGATTTGTGTCCATTTATTCTTGTATGTGGAGACTGTCCGGTTTGGCCAATGTACATGGCAGAGGGGCATTGCTGGCACATGATGGCATATATCACATTGGTAGATGTGCAGGTGAATGAGCCTCTGGTAGTGTGGCTGATGTGATTAGGCCCTATGATGATGTCCCCTGAATAGATATGTGGACACAGTTGGCAACGGGCTTCATTGCAAGGATAGGTTGCTGGGTTAGTGATTCTGTTGTATGGTGTGTGGTTGCTGGTGAGTATTTGCTTCAGGTTGGGGGGCTGTCTGTAAGCAAGGATTGGCCTGTCTCCCAAGATCTGAGAGAGTGATGGGTCATCCTTCAGGATAGGTTGTAGATCCTTGGTGATGCGTTGGAGAGGTTTTAGTTGGGGGCTGAAGGTGACGGCTAGTGGCGTTCTGTTATTTTCTTTGTTTGGCCTGTCCTGTAGTAGGTAACTTCTGGGTACTCTTCTGGCTCTGTCAATCTGTTTCTTCACTTCAGCAGGTGGGTATTGTAGTTGTAAGAATGCTTGAGAGAGATCTTGTCGGTGTTTGTCTGTGCCTGAGGGGTTGGAGCAAATGCGGTTGTATCTTAGAGCTTGGCTGTAGACAATGGATCATGTGGTGTGGTCTGGATGGAAGCTGGAGGCATGTAGGTAAGTATAGTGGTCAGTAGGTTTCCGGTATAGGGTGGTGTTTATGTGACCGTCGCTTATTAGCACCGTAGTGCCCAGGAAGTGGATCTCTTGTGTGGACTGGTCCAGGCTGAGGTTGATGGTGAGATGGAAATTGTTGAAATCATGGTGGAATTCCTCAAAGGCTTCTTTTCCATGGGTCCAGATGATGATGTCATCAATGTAGCGCAAGTAGAGGAGGGACATTAGGAGACGAGAGCTGAGGAAGAGTTCTAAGTCAGCCGTAAAAATGTTGGCATACTGTGGGGCCATGCGGATACCCATAGCAGTGCCGCTGATTTGAAGGTATACATTGTCCCCAAATGTGAAATAGTTATGGGTAAGGACAAAGTCACAAAGTTTAGCCACCAGGTTTGCCGTGACGTTATTGGGGATACTGTTCCTGATGGCTTGTAGTCCACCTTTGTGTGGAATGTTGGAGTAGAGGGCTTCTACATCCATAGTGGCTAGAATGCTGTTTTCAGGAAGATCACCGATGGATTGCAGTTTCCTCAGAAAGTCAGTGGTGTCTCGAAGATAGCTGGGAGTGCTGGTAGTGTAGGGCCTGAGGAGGGAGTCTACATAGCCAGACAACCCTGCTGTCAGGGTGCCAATGCCTAAGATGATGGGGCGCCCAGGATTTCCAGGTTTATGGATCTTGGGTAGCAGATAGAATACCCCTGGTCGGAGTTCCAGGGGTGTGTCTGTGCGGATTTGGATGGTAACTCTTCTTAGGTGCTCCTGGAGTACAACATCAAACTCCGCCATCAGCTCCACAATTTTAGGGAAGTTTCCATGGTTGGCACATACAGGTGATCTGAAGTGCCACACAGTGCTAGGTTTTGGGTAGCAAGCATTCTCACAATGGCAATGAGCCTTTTCAGACCGTTTTGCCAGTAAAGAGACTCTGATGCAATCTATACTGATGCTGATCATCTATGGTGGCCTTTAACCTTAGTCTCATCTCAAGCTCTTTTCACCTATGGAATGCTCTCTGGTGATTTGCTGCCTTCTCATGGCATGCCAAATTTCTAGCCAGATTTTTCCAGTCCTTTGTTCTTGTAGAACCCAATGTGGCTGGAACATTAGACTGGAAGAGTTTGCAACAAAAACAGTACGCAGCATTCTTCTTCGAGAGCTGTCCCTGTGGGTGCTCCAGTCTAAGTGTTGGTGCATCCCTGCACCTTCGCTCGGAGATTTTTACAGCAGTACTCGTACCGGTCGCGCATGCGCAGAGCTTGCCCCCCTGCTCCGAGTGTATCTTAATAGTATGCATGCGTGACTGGTCCCCTCAGTTCCTTCTCTACCGTCCCCAGCCTGAGACTGAGCTCAGCAGACTCGTTAGAAAACTTTCTCCCTTGTTACTTTTGCCTTTTTAGATAGTTTAGTTTTTGTAGTGTTAGTTATTAGTGTTACCAGTAGTGTGTTAGTTTCACTTTTTTTTAAAAAAAAATTTCTTAGTTCCTGTCAGCACCGCTGCTTCCGACATGCCTGGCTCCCCAGGCTTTAAGCGCTGCTCTAATTGTAAGGATGCCATCCCTCTGTCTGATGGCCATTCAAAATGCATAAAATGTTTGGGGGAGTCCCACATCCCCCAAAAATGTGCCCACTGCAGCAAACTTAAATCTAGGGCACGAAAGGACAGGGAGTTGAGGCTAAAGCTGCTCCTGCTGCAAAAATCCTTAGGGTCAGCTTCAGACCCAGGCGCTGAATCCAGCTCTGCTTCACACCACAACCCCCCCAGCCTCTAACAAGATGAAGAAAACTTCAAAAAAAACATCACCTTCTGTCATCCGCAAAGCAAACTTCGTGGGAGATGGCTTCTCCCGGCAGGTCTACCGCCTCCCTCCCTGTGCTCCCTCGGCTGAACAGTTTTGACGTGCCGGGCTCCTCTGGCACCGCGCGAAACCTGGCTGCGGCAGTAGCGCAAAGCTCCGGTGCCAAGGCTTCAGGCTTCCAGTTGCCCACCTCTCAGATGGCACCTTTCGGCACCGCGGTGGAAGCAGTGCCTACACATGCGGACGTGCCTGACCCCCCTGCAGGCTATTACCGCTCTCCCGGCACCAGCACCAACACCTGCTGAGCCTGCCGGCAGCCAAACAACTTTAAAGACACTGGTGCAGAGGAACTTTTCATTGCAGCAGATTCCTCTCGCACAGCCCTCACCACACAGAGGAGCTTCAGCACTCCAATTTACTCAGACAAGTGACCTGCTTGTGTCACCCATTCTGCAGTCACCCTTACTGAATGCCTACTTTTCACCAAATGCTCAGCCAGGGTCTGAACAGCCTTCCTCCAGTGAGGAGGAAGCTGGTCTCCAGAAGGATTTTTTACCATATGAAGTCTCTCATCCTCAGACTCCAATTAATAGAGGTCATAGAAACATCAGCTCGTCCTACTCTCAGGATCCTGCCCCATGGTGTGTAAACCCATGGATGGCACCACCTATGCCCTTCCCACCAGAGTGACAATATTGGGCCCTGTGGGTATCCTATCCTCAAGACCACACTCTCACTATGCCACCTCAACCAGGCCCAACACCTGCCCAGTGACCACAAGCTAACGAACCTGCCACTGATGCCAGTCACCAGACAGCACCATTACAAGTGCAGAATCAGGCACAACCTGTCTCTATCCCAGTAGACCCAGTTGTTACACCTGACAAAGCCCTGCTTCCTCCTCTCCTGTCATCTTCAGATGACTTTTTTCAAAATTTCAAGACCTTTTCAAGAGAGTGGCCAGTGAATTAAGAATTAATCTGGAGGAGGTTCCTGAACAACAGCATGAGTTAACAGACATCCTGCAGCCCTAGGATCTTCTAGGACTGCATTGCTGATCAATCCAGCCCTTCTGGAACCTGCCAAAGCCATCTGGCAGACTCTTGCTGCAAGCTTACCTACCTGCAAACAAGCAGACCACAAGTACTTCATCCCTTTGAAGGGCTCTGAATTTCTTTTAGCTCATCCAGCACCTAATTCGCTGGTAGTTGACGCAGTCAACTTAAAGAACAAGCACCAGTATCCCCGCTCCACCCCAGCCGATAAAGACAGTAAGCGTTTAGGTCTGCTTGGACGTAAAGTATACGCATTTTCCACCCTGCAATTTCAAATTGCTAATTATATGGCCGTTCTGGCAAAATATGATCACAAAAATTACAACAAATTTATTGACTTTCTTGAGGATGTTCCAGAAGCAAAGAAACAACAATTCACTGCTTTAGTCTCTGAGGGACAAATCATATCACAAATAGGTGATAGGAGGGACAAATCATATCAGGATCACTTTGGCACGATCTGTTCGTATTTTTGTCAGAACTCTGTGGAGAATCGGGATTGGGGGAAAAGGGGAAAAGCAAATAGGGTGCTCTTCAAGCGGCCCTCAATGTGGCCAATACTGCAGCAAGATCCATCGCTACAGCAGTAATCATGCGCCGAGGGTCGTGGCTCTCCTTTTCCTCGAGAGGTCCAGACTACTATTAAATACCTTCCATTCGACAGCGACAAACTCTTTTGCCTCTGCAATGAACGACGTCCTTCACTCTATGAAGGATTCAAGGGCAACTCTCCAGTCCTTAGGAATACAAACCCCTATGACCAGAAGGAGACAGTATAGATACCAACCCTACCACCATCCACGCTACCCCACATATACCCAGCACTTCCAGAGATCACATGACCAACAATGCCAGAGACCCAGATACCAGCATCGCCGCCCCAATTCCACATCAGTGTCTCAACCCCCTCCGATTAACAAGCAGATTTGAAGCCTTGGTCGAGGGTTTAGAAAACAATGTTCCCACTTCAGCGCTTACATTCCCTGTCCCTATTTTTGGACACCGCCTACGACCATTCTTCCATCAATGGCAGAACATTACCACCGACAAGTGGGTTTTAGAGGTCGTCACACTTGGCTATTCCATCCCCTATCTATCCTTGCCTCCTACCCACCCACCCTCCCCATCCCTCTTCAGGGACCCCTCTCACGAGCAACTGCTCCTGCAAGAAGTACAACATCTCCTTCTATTGGGAGCAGTGGCCACTTGTGCCCGAACGACACTGAGGGAAGGGGTTTTACTCCCATTATTTCTTAACAGAAAAGAAAACTGGGGGATGGTGACCAATCCTTGACCTCAGGCGGCTCAACAATTTTATCAAGAAACAAAGGTTCAAAATGGTGACCCTGGCCACCATAATCCCAGCGCTGGAGCAGGGCAATTGGTTTTCAGCCCTCGACCTACAGGACACCTATTTTCATATGACAATACATCCATCCCACAGACGCTTCCTTCGTTTCACCCTCGGCTCGACACATTTTCAATACAGGGTGCTACCCTTCAGCCTATCCACAGCCCCTACCCCCCCCCCCGTGTTTTTTCCAAGCTCCTGGCTGTAGTTACTGCCCACCTCAGGAAGCAAGTAATCATAATATTTCCTTACCTAGATGACTGCCTCCCCAAAGCCTCAACGCTCGACGAAGCGCTTCGATTCACGTAACTCACAGTCGATTGTTTCCTATCCCTCAGCCTACAAATAAACAACAACAAATCCACATTAATTCCTACCCAGCACCTGGAGTTCATAGGAGCACACCTCAATTCCCGGACAGGAATAGCATCTCTCCCGTCTGATTGCTTCAACACCATAAAGCAGCTGGCAACAAAACTTTGCAACAGTGCTCAAGTTACCGCTCAAGACTGTTTACAACCACTAGGTCACATGGCCTCGTGCACTTTCGTGATCCAAAATGCATAACTCTACATGAGGTGCTTCCAAGCTTGGTTGGCCACAGTTTACAGACCCAATGTGCATGCCCTAAACAAATTCCTATCCATACCTTTCCGAGTCAAAGACGGTCCTATGGTGGACAGTTCCCCCCAACCTCTGCTCTAGAGTCCCCTTTCTCCAGGAAGCTCCATCCGTCATAATGACTACCAATGCATCCCTCACAGGGTGGGGTGCTCACGTGTTACATCACACAACTCAGGCTATGGTCTCCATCAGAAACCTCCCTGCACATTAACGTCCCGGAACTTCAAGCTATAAGCAATGCCTGGTGTCACTTCCTCCTGTTAATCCGGAACCAACATGTATGGATAATGACAGACAACATCGCCTGCATGTTCTATGTAAACAGGCAGGGAGGAGCTCGTGCTCATTCACTTTGCACAGAAGCTATGAAACTCTGGAACTGGTGCCTTGCGAACTATATCCAGATATCAGTCGCCTACCTTCCTGGGGCTATGAATACCACAGTGGACGAATTAAGCAGACACTTTCCTTGGGACCACGAAATGGGAGATAAATGAGATGATCATCACCAACATATTCCACATATGGGGCTACCCAACCATAGACCTCTTTGCAACTGTGAAAAACATGAAATGCCTTGAATTTTGCTCCAGAGCAGGACTGGTCAAGCACTCCCTGGGAGATGTATTTATGATTCCATGGCACCAGAACTTACTCTATGCTTTTCCCCCAATCCCGATTCTCCACAGAGTTCTGACAAAAATACAAACAGATCGTGCCAAAGTGATCCTGATTGCCCCAGCATGGCCCAGACAACCGTGGTTCCCATTCCTCACCAGGATGTCAACTCAACCATCAATCTCGTTGCCTCTCATTCTGAACCTCCTATTGCAGCAACACGGCCGATTTCTCCACCCCAACCTGTCCATGCTTCACCTCAAAGCTTGGTTCCTACATGGTTCTCCCAAAACAAACTAGCATGCTCTGATGAAGTCCAAAGAGTGCTCCTACATAGCAGAACACAATCTATTCGCACTACCTATCTCCAGAAGTGGAAGCAATTTACGCAGTGGTGCTCAACTGCCTCCTATGTCTGCACCTCTTCGTCTTATACTCGACTACCTGTTGGACCTCAAACAATCTGGCCTTTCTTTTAGCTCCATCAAAGTCCACCTAGCTGCTATTGCAACCTTCCACAATAAAATTGACAGTACCTCTGTGTTTGCTCATCCGATCACTAAACGTTTTCTCAAAGGACTTCAATCCCTATACCCAGACGTTAGACCTCCTACCTCTCCGTGGGACCTTCACTTAGTGTTACTTGCTTAACTCAACAACCATTCGAACCCCTCGCCACTTGCTCCCTCTTACACCTTTCTATGAAAACAGCATTTCTAGTGGCAATCATTTCTGCCAGACGGGCAGGAGAAATAACAGCTCTTGTGGCAGACCCACCGTATACCCTATTTTTTTTAAGGACAAAGTTACCCTTCAATTACACCCCAAATTTCTTCAAAAGGTGCATTTGTCATTCCACATCAATGAACCAATACACCTGCCGACCTTCTTTCCTAAACCACATGCGAACTCGTTTGAATCTACAGTGCATACTCTAGATATACACAGGGCGTTGTCCTCCTTCTCTTTGGATAGAACCAAGCCCTTTAGAAATTCTTCTAGACTTTGTCTCCATCATGGAGTGATCCAGAAGGACACCTGTTTCTACCCAGAGACTTTCAATATGGATTTCTGACTGTATCTGATTCCGTTATCAGATATGGAAAGTTACGCCTCCAGCAGACATCAGAACCCACTCCACTAGATCGATGGCTACCTCCGTGGCTTTTCTACGCAAAGTTCCCCTGACTGACATCTGTAAAGCAGCCACTTGGCCTTCTGAACACACTTTTAAGCACTATGCCCTTACTCAGGGCCCCCTCTCAGATACACTATTAGGCAGAGCTGTTTTATCTACTGCATTTCTGCCCAATCCAAAGTCCCTACCTCCTTGAGATATGCTGCTTTTAAGTCCCCTAGAACGGAGCACCCACAGGGACTCCTCTCGAAGAAGAAGAGGAGGTTACTCACCCTGTGCAGTAACTGACATTCTTCGAGATGTGTCCCTGTGGGTGCTCCACTAGCCACCCTCATCCCCTCTACTTCGGAGTTGGGGTGGCCTCCGTTGTAGAGAAGGAACTGAGGGGACTGGTCGTGCATGCGTACTATTAAGGTACACTCGGAGCGGGGGGGGGGGAAGCTCTGCGCGTGCACAACTGGTATGAGTAGTGCTGTAAAAATCTCCGAGCGAAGGTGCAGGGCTGCACCAACACCTAGAGTGGAGCACCCACAGGGACACCCATCTCGAAGAATGTCAGTTACTGCACAGGGTGAGTAACCTCCTCCTTCTTCTGGGTTTTTGAGTACATAAGCCATGGCCTCTCCACTTTGTCACCATTGGGGATTTCACACCAGTAATGTGTTGGATGGTAACTTCTATTTTCATTTTCTTTGGGGAACATGAAGTTTTTCACTTGCTGTTGCCCATGCAGTACAAGGAAGTCCCTCAGGCTACTGCTCAAGTGGGTCCACAGTCCTGGATCATCTAGACTTAAGGAACTAAACTCAGCAGCTGCTGTTTCTTGTGCCTCCACCACAGTCTTCTCTGATCTACACTTTTCTTCAGGAATGTGCATGGTTACATCCATTTGAGATGGATGCTGCAGTAGCTGCCAGGTCACCTGTACTCTGACTAACTGGAAGATCAGGCATCTCCTCACCACTCACATCCTCACTGGGGCCAGAGGGCTCACCATGAACATTTGTGTCTATGTATCTCAGGAGAGCTCCCTCCTGCTTAGATAAGAAAGCAAAGAAAGCTTTTCTTTTTCTGAATGCTGTCCCAGAGTGGCATTTTCTTTCACTCATGACTGTTGTTCTGTGCAGGGCCACCCAGAGGGGTGGGCAAGTGGGGCAATTTGCCCCGGACCCCACAGGGGCGCCCACAAGAGCTTTCAGGGGCCCTCACGAGAGTTTTCGGCCACACTTTAGTGGCTGGGGATCCTTCAGTGCCATCGAACACACCCGGAGCGAAGGACCCACCACTGCTTCTTCTGCTCGGGGTCTTCGGTGGCAATTTGGCGGCGGGGGTCCTTCAGCTCCATGTCTTCGGCGAAGTGCCCCGAAGACCCCAGGCCCCCTGAATCCTCTGGGTGGCCCTGGTTCTGTGCCAGCTATAGTGGCTCTCAAAACTCAATTGAAAGGGACAAATAAGCAGGCTGGTAGCAGGGCCTGAGTGGGGGAAGAGATCAGTGTCTTAAGGGCCTAATTGGCTCCTACTTCAGTTGACTGCCTGTTCTCCTCAAGTGGGTTCAAGGAAGCAGCAGAAAACTCCCTGAGAAGCTGGTGTTAATCGGTCCAGGCTTCTGGGGGTGCTAGAAAGGTACATAAGAGGTTCCTCCTCCTCTCTCTCCCTGCAGCTCCTGCTGCTTTCTGTTATTCCCTCTCACCTTTTCTCCTGCCTGTCTGTTGTCTCTTGTGCCCTCCTTTCTCCAGCACAACACTCCACCATCTCTGTGCATCTAGATCAGAGAGAATACATATGCACCAGCAGCAGACACAATTTTCTACACTCTGGGTCCTAGTGGCGCCCCCCACAGTCTGGCACCTGAGGCGGCCGCCTCAGTTCACCTCATGGTAAGGCCAGCCCTGAGGAGTGAAGGGGGCATAGCAGTAGAAGAGGGCAGGTGTGAACTCCTCCTTCCCTCTCCTGCCAAGCCCCTACTGGGTCTAAGCTACTGCAAGATTTGTTGCTGTCAGCGATTTCATGTGAACCATTGTGCCAGCCTCCTTGTGACCCACTTTTGGGTTGTGTCCCATGTTTGAGAATTGTTGGCCTACTGTGTAAATTCATTTACATTTTAAATGGCTTTTTTCTTTATTTGTATATTTTGAAATTTTTTTTACAGAAAAACGGAAATATGCAACCAAAAGTTATCCTTTCTGTTATTGTATTTTTTGAAATAAACTAAAAGAAGTTCAACTTTAAGGCTCTGTATCCTAAACCTCCTTCTGAAGTGGTGCTTGTTTAAATATGTGTTTTTTTCTGTCTGAATAATTCCTCATAATCTTACTTGTCATGACCAGGATTCAGTGTTTATTAAATAACTTTCAAAAAGAGAATTTGATACCTAGAGACCACATTCTTTTTGGTCAGATGAATGTGATCTCTGAAATTCAGGTCTGGCATACATGTGATTTAGCGTAATTAGACAATGATCTAAAAAATAGAACTGTGGGAGGGAGTGAATGGTTTACCTTTCCTGCAGAAACTTCTCTGTGCAGTTGTGTAATGTGAAAGGTTTTTCTTGAAAAGGTTAAAAAAAAGTTCTAATCAACTTCTGTACATTATGTAGAACTTCATTTTCTAAACTCTGCAAAAGAAAGTTTCATATTTAATGGGAAATCATGAATTATTCCATTTATTATCTACTTCCTCCTTTCAAAGAAATGATCTGGATAAAAGGCGGGGTGAATAATTTCAAAAAATACAATACATTTTTAATGGGAAGGTGCAAACTACAGATTCTCATGACTATTAGTGAGTGTAGAGGAAACAGAATTTTACTTGCAAAAACTCATCAAACTCTTGCAAAGATAAAATACATGACATACTTTAATAAAAAACACAGTAAGCTGAATTTTTTTCTTTTTTTTTACGTGACTTGTTGTTTTTACTAAGTTTGGTCATATGGTTTTCAAGAGCTTTTATTTCTCAGTAGTACAACAATATTTTCTGCTGAAGAAAACATACAAGGTATACACAATTGAGTTCTATTTTTGAAACAGTGTGCAGAGGTAAAGCATCGGTCTGTAATTTAGAAAAAGAGTGAAGTATAAAAAGACAATTTAATTTGCTTTGAGACAATAACGACTTTCTAATAATTCTCAGTGATTTTGATTTCTATAAGACTCCTCTGTTTTCCCCTTTTAACTTCTGACTTTTCTATAGGTCCTTAGACTGTGAGCATCTTGGGACAGGGACTGTTCCTTCTTGAATGGTGTGATCATAAACAAATATAATGTACTGCAGGGGATAGGAATTGAATAGTAACTATGTGATAATAAATACTTAGCACTTATATAGTGCTTTCCATTTTCAGAGCATTTTACAAAAGTTAACTAATCCACAGGAACCCCTTGAGGAGGTGTAGTAGGTAAGTAATAGTACCATTATCCCTGTTGTCATGCGTATTATTATATTGTCTTTCTGAAAGAGCTTAAAGTCTAAGACAAAAGACAACAGATGGATACAGACAAAGGGGGGAGTACAAGGAGACAGTGAGAAAATATGAGTATGACAGGCTCTGTACAGTTTTACATATAGTAAAAGAAAAGTACAGGGAGGTTAAATGACCTGTCTCAAACCACACAAAATGTCAAAGATGTAGCTGAGATTAGAACCTGGAAGTCCCTGGCTCCCAGCCTTGTATTCAGTCTATTAAGTACAGTATTAATAGAAGAATTAAGAAATCCTTAATTTTGGTAAACGACTATAACAGAGGTGGCCAAACTGTGGCTCATGAGCTGCATGCGGCTCTGTTACTATTTAAAGTGTGGCTCCTAGAGGCCACCCTCCCCGCCCCTTCTGCCTACCAGACTGGGATGGGGAGCTCGGGGCTTCTGCCCTGTGGCGGGGCTAGGGGCTTCTGCCAGAGATGACTGGTGCCTGCTGAGAGTGAGGGGGTACAATTTAAAGGTTCGATCCCCCACCAGCTTGAGTCATGCTCCCCCAGGCGCGCACACCCTCTTTCCCTCAGTGGCCCCTCCCTTCAGCTCCCAGGTGTTAGCTCTGCATGGAGAGGCAAGGGCAAATAGCTGGGAGCTGCAGGGAGGGGCCTCCGCTCTAGCTCACTGGGGAGAGGCAGCAGCAAAAGCAGCGGCTCTTCCTGCAGCTCCCAGCTGTTAGCTGCTGCCCCTATCCAAGGCACAGCTCCCAGCTTGTTGGTTCCAGCAGCTGCCATGCAGGGAGGGGCCCCGGTGGCCCCATGTGACTGAGCAGGGCCAGCAAACCCTGGCAAAAACCTGGAAGGGCACATGACCCCTCCAATATTGCCTCTGGCTTCAACCCCCTGGTTGCACACCCCGGCTCTCGAACTTCTGAAGATTGTCATATATGGCTTGGAGGGTCAGTAAGTTTGGCCACCCCTATCTATAACAAAATTCGGATGCAACACTACAGGTTAGAGTTAATTTTGATTAATGAACATCCCTGAATTCCAGGAAAATGAGAAAAAATCATTATATTCTAAAGACTGTAAGATACAGTGAATTCCTAATTGCCATTTAAAAATCAACAAAGATCATAGAAAATCAACAAAGAGAATAACATTTTCTCTGACAGTGCCTGAAATATTCGCTAAAGATCACTGTTACATGTTGTGGTGCACAAAGAATATTTTCCTGTGCTTATCACTTTTATCTTTAATTGTTCTGCTTTTAGAGCATTTATATTTAGGGACAGAATATATCAAAAATACATTTCTACATGTATATTTCCATTTATCTGTATTACTGATGATTTTTAATTATTACAGGAATTGTATTCATTTGAAAACAGTTCTTCAGTGTCATCCTTTGATGTTTATAATTGATTAACTGTTCTATTCTTGTAATGTTAAAGTGGCAGTGTGGTTTTAAATAAAAGGAAGAGAGGCAGATATCCTCACTGACATGTTATGAATCCTGATTAAAGAATCCTCACTGACATGTTATGAATTCACACCTGATTGCATGATTGAGCTAAAAAAGTTGTTTGCCAATGAAGATGCAGAGAATATAAGGCAACGGATGACTAATGCTGTATTACTACACTGAAAATTGTTCCCAAATGGTTGTGTATTTATTTTTCATTTTCAACTTACTTATTCAGAACTTCTAAGTAGGAGTTCTGATAAATTGCTCCAACAAAGCTTTTTTATTTAATAGAAAGGGGGCAGGGGAGTTAAACCATTACTTTAACAACTTTCAGAGTTAATTCTATGTAAATGTCCTTCTCTTTAATTATGTGTACAATTACATAGATAATTTTTTCCATCTTCTTGTTTAAAACAAAAATGTTCATTTTAAAAAATCTTGGTGTTTAGGTTGAGGGAATTAATATTTTTACGTTGGGATATTTCAAATTTTATATTTGAATTGCAACAAAACACAAAATTACTTCTCAACCTTGCTGACTAAAAAAAATCTGATTTGGAAGTTAATTATCTATTGCTAGTTAATGGGATCTACTGTACTTTCAAGTCTGCTATTTAATGAGAATTAATATACTCTACAATTTAAAGTATTACTATCCAGTAAGAATTTAATGAAAGGGAAATATTTTAAGCAGCCAGGATGAATGAGGATAGCAAGGGAAGGGTCTCTGGTATTAGTTAAATAACACTGGGCCAATTCCAGCATCCAATGATAATATATGGGACACAGTGACTCTTTAAGCCTCAATCCAGCAAAGCACTTACAATGTGTTTAGCTTTAAGCATATGGGCAGTCCCAGTGAATTCAGTGAGACTACATGCATGCTTGAAGTTAGGTTCGTACCTGAGTGCTTTGCTGGATTGGGGCCTAAATGAATGGTCCTGTGACTTGCAAGGGTATGTGTACATGGTCTTATACCAGTCTGACATAGCTTTAAGCATTACACTCTGAGATATTTGTTGAATCGGTGAAATATTTCAGTTTTACGTATGTATGGACAGTCAAACTAAATCACAGCAATAATTCTACTTTTTGGTTAAGTGTTTAGATATCTTCAAGAATGCACTAAAAAAAGTGTACCTTTATTTTAGCAGCAATTCACTACCTTGTGTTATGGAATGCTTCATTCTTAGGAAGAATTGCCTATAATTGACTTATAGGTATTTTCCATTTTGATTCTTATTAGTGGAATCCTGAAGGTTTTAACAGTGCAGCATTTTTTGGTTTTATGAACTTTCCAAATAGCATTCTTTATTATTACTTAAGCTATATACTTCTAAAATGTTAATGGAGTGGTTCTGTTTTCTCATGTTTGCTTTTATATGTATATATGTTTGTGTATATATTCAAACACACAGACAAAACCTTATGCTTCATAAATCTCACAGTATATCTAAGTATTGAAACATTTAGTCATTTTTTTTAACAATTTATTTTTAAGAAGCAAAAATATCTTGATTTTTTTTTCAGGATTTTGGATATTAATCTGTATGATAACTTTATTGCTAGATGTTGACTTGCTTGCTAAAGAAAGAAACCCAGTTTAGGTTTGAGGAATATAATTAGGCTTGGAAGAATTCAGATTTAATTTTTTTATAATTTTGATGGCTAATATCAATGTTCATTTTATCTATTTAAATTTCTATAGGTACAGGAAATTATGAAGGGGGGATAATTATTTAATGATAGTAGATTTGATATTCAAAAAGTTAGAGCTTTATAACCATTAAAACACAAATTGTCAACATCACATGTCAAAATGTAGAAAAGTAAATACCTTAAACTAAACTCTAACAAGTTTAAAAGAGGCATTTTTTCTTTGCCTATATGTAAACTTCAATTATTGATTGATAAAGATTTTATTTTGTCAGTGTATTTTCTGTCTATGCTGACTTTACAATACAATTAATACACTGTGCAATAATGTTACATTATAATAATGCCTTTTTAGTAAACTATATTATCATTGCTTACTGCATGTAATACTGTGTTTTACTAACTACAATAGACTGTTTAGAAAAATTGACAGGTTTTTTAATTAAATACCAAAGACCTAAAAATATGAGGCCTGACATGGAAATGCTATCAAATGAGAATGGTAGTATTTTTCACCCATTTTGCTGAGGTATAGTTGACTACCCAAGGTGTGAGCTGTGGGAAATCAGGACCATCAAAAGTAGCTCTGCCACAATATATTTTTAATGTGATTATTTTAATACAAGTGTAATTCTTTTGGCCTCTTAAAATGCAAACAGTAAAATAAATCAAAAATAGACTCTTTCACATTTGTCAACCTAACTTACATCATCTACTGCAAGGAAATCTGAAAGTTAAAGCAAAAAATCTGGGATGATATTGAACTGAATTCAGAACATTTTTCTTTTAAAAGTACAACAGAATAACAAGAGAAATACCATGATTTGGGCCATTTAATACAGATTTCCTTGAGTTTGTAACATTTGTGCAACTTAATAACTTCAGTGGCGTTTCTTCTGATTTTATACTGGTTCAGGCAGATCAGTAAAGGCTTTTGGGTTTAAGCCAGATCTTCTGCATCACATGAGCATTACACAAGCATTTCCTTAGGTGCTTTTAAACTTTTTATTTTTTTATACAGAGAAAAAGGTAAACTAGCTATACAATGTAAGAAAGTTAAAATGATTATAACATTAAATGTAAATCTGAAATCTTACTAAAATACCTTGTGTTTTAAAAGTAGCAGTGCCTTTTAAGTTTACATATCCAGGTTTTTTGTAGCTGGTACCATACGTGTGATAACATAAGGTGCATGAAAATAACCTTATATAATTGTTTTTGTTAATGCAAAATAAACAGCTACTACAGAGTAATCTCCTAATTTTCAGAAGTCACTGGTAATTTCTGCAGTTGCTCAACACTTTGAAAATCAAACCATGAGATACTATATTTCAATACTGCTAGAGCAGGCTAAGGGCAAAATTCCCAATCAGATCTGCCCACTGGATCTCAATCCCAGTATTCTCCTTATCCTACATAAATGGACAATCCATTGACATCACCAGGCTTCCATCAGTGGGAGATCGAAGAATGTATGGACAGATAAAGGGTAGACTCTGAATTATATGGATTTGTGTTAAGAATTCTGCCCTTAGTTTGTTGAACTTTATACACTGAACAACAACAAAATCAAAATAAACAACATTGTCTAAAAATAAAAGCATTGTTTGGAAAATTACTTTTTAAATGATCTTCTATGTTCTAAATGTAGTAAAAACAATCTTTAAATTTATGTTTTTAAAATGCTTTCTGAAATCTTGTTTAGGTTTTTTTCACATATTTTCGATGGGGATCACTCGCCAGGAAAGCAAAACCCCATGTTTTATCTTCATATTAGTCTTTGCAATTAAACATAGTTTGTGAATCATCTGATAAAGAATAATGCATGCTTATACTGTGCTAAGTCCACATAGTATCATAGCTTGCCCAATAGTGCATGCAGTATTTGCAGGTTTTGATAGTCTGTCTGTGTGACATTGAGAACAGTAGTCAAATTCACTATCAGTGTATGAAGTGCAGCTCCACTGACTTCATTAGAGTTGTTCCGATTTATTCACACAGTGTATTTGACTCAACATTTGTACTTTTCTTTGTTCTGCAATAGTATGTTGTGGCAGTGGAAGTTGCTTGATTAACATGATCTGACTGCAGTTTTGCCAGATTTCCAGTAGATGCCCCCAGAGACCATTCAACCTATTGACAAATTATTATTACAGTTACAATCCAAGTTCTTTTCTTTTTTTTTTCCTACTTGGCTCTCAGTGAGTCTCGAAGTGGCCTAAATGTTGACAGGAAACCTCAAACCGAATGGATAGAATGTAGACAAATAAGTTTTATAGTTAAATAATAACATCTTGCTATGCAGTAAGATTCACTATGGTCAACATAAATTTGTTTGTTTAAAAAAAAAGCAGACTATTCAGGTAAAAGTTCACAAGTAGTTTTAAAAAATCACTGAACTGTGTGCAGGATATTTTATGTCAATTGATAACTAATGGTCAATTATTGAAAACATGATCAATTTGATTTAGTATCTCTGTTTGTTCCTGTGCACTACATAATGTTATAATGAAACATATGCTTGGATATAAACAATAATGTTGGTAGGGATCTTTAATTCATCTTAAAATGTAATCCGAAGATTACCTTCCTTGTCTCCACTACATCCATGTTAAAAACTAACATGCTTTACTACAGAACACTGACATTTTCAACAGGAATCCTGTTGATAATTGAAAGAATTTCAGTATAATTGTCAAATGATCCCTTAGATTACATTCATAAAATGTATCCCCACAATGTGAATTTAAGGCCATTATAACTCATGCATGATTCATCACTTGTGGTTTATAAATACTTTACAGTAATTTAAAGAGGCAAAAGTGTTATGCTGCTCCATGCAGTAATTTCTGTCCTTTAAGTGTAACTTTGTCAGATAAACTAGCTCTTTTTTATTATACTGTAGTTGAAATGTTATTACTGTAGGTAGGCTTGTTATTGGTACAATATACAGTTATACAATTATCTTCCCCTGAGAAAACTAAATATTAAGTACAGTGAGGTCACTCCAGCTGTAATTTAGTTTCTTTTCTTTTAGTTAATTGGCATAGCCTTTTGCTAGAAAATTGGTGACACAAATTGTAGTTACACCACTGTCTTCATCCTGCATGTAAATGTATTAGTTTGCAAATGATACTTCTCATTTGAGAAAATGTGCTTTGACCTTAAGTAAAATGCATTTGTCTAACGAGATTAGCACACTTGGCTGCGTCAATTTTATGCTACTCTATAAATACTAGTATAATGTTCAAATAATTATGATGGAACCTACAATTGAACTGAATAATGTTTTGACTAGTTACAAATATATTTTATATATTTGTTAAAGATGGCTAGTTATTTTATCTCCGCTTCCTAAATTACTTTTAACATTCACTACTCTTCCCCCCTCTTCCCTCAAAGCTTTCACTACGCTCAATTATACTAATTTAGCGTTCACTGTTATTGAAGTCAGTGGGATTTCCTCCCACCCCCCAATTACTCTCCACAAGCATAGGTGAATTACTTATGCAGGATCAGTATGCATCAGTGGAAGAACAGATCCTTTATTAATGGCTTTTATTTTTATTGTGTTAATGGAATATAAACAGCACAGATCATTGACACTTAAAGCTTATTTTAAAACTTGCCTGCTCCATTTTGACTTAAATAAAAAGGTGTTTACATAATTTTCATTAGTATGGAACTGGAAAATAACTACAGTAGTAATGAATGGAACAGAGACTGGGCCAGCCACAAAAAGGAAATCCGTATGCTTTCCACTATGGAAATGAAGATGTTGTAATGGTCAAATGATTGATTGGACACTCCTTGTTGAGAAATGAAATGAGGTTGTAAGGGGCATACTGCAGGTTGCTCCAGTTGGAGACAAGTTGAGGTAGGTTGGTATGAGCTATGTTGGTAGGATGGCTGTTGCAATGATCGTCAGTGGAAGGCGACCAACAGGGAGACCAAAGACTCAGTATAACTATCTGTATGACAGCTTGGCATAAAGTCATGAGTAAGGCTGCAAGTCCTCACAAGTCACAGATTCCATGGCTTTCCGGGACCTCCGTGACTTCTACAGCGGCAGATGTAGCCGGCCCGGCGGCCCCCCCCCACCAGCAGCAGCAGGGGTCTCGTGCCGCTGAGCCGCCCCTTCCCCCAGCAGCAGCGGGCGTCCCGGGCCGCTCCCCCTTCCCCGAGCAGCAGTGGGCGTCCCGGGCCACACACTCCCCCCTGGCCCATCCCCCCCAGCACCAGCCAAGGTCACGGACGTGCGCTGTCGCACCTCTTCCCCCCGAGCACCCACAGCACTCCCTGGCCACCCCACCCCGCAAGGAACCCAAGATTTAGTCAGGGGTATATAGTACAAGTCATGTATAGGTCACCGGCCATTTTTGTTTACTGCCTGTGACCTGTCCATGACTTCTACTAAAAATATCTGTGACTAAAACGTAGCCTTAGTCATGAGTTTTGGAAGAAGGCTATAAAAGTTGCCAATACTGAATAGGGAAATGGCAAGAAAGAAGAGTTGTTCCTAGGCTAGAATTAGTCTTATTTTTAAATTGTTTAACATGAACCTCACTCAAAACCTGTTAAATGTACAGTAAACATCAGTTTTCAGAATTCCTTATTTTCTTTTATAGGCTCTGAAAATTTTGTAGTAAAAAAGATAGTCTTTTAATGGGAAAAATTGTTTGGGAATATCAGTAGCATAATACAAAATCTAGAGCTTTGTCATTTTAGTGGGATAGAGATGGAATTTTTACCCCACACTAGAGGCCCAATCCTGGAAACTGTTAATTCTGGGCCCTAGATTGTTTCATGCCACTTGAAAGAAGTATTTGGATTAAGTCCATAAATAATGTCTCAAAAGATGTATTACCTCTTGAAAATATTTAATTATGCATCTCTTTTTTTAATATGTATATCTTGCCCATGTTTATCAGTGGAATAACTTTGATATAAATTCTTCATTGTATCTCTGTGGACATGTCATTTGCTTTTAAAATTAGGCAGAAACTATGAAACTTCTGTATCACTAGCTAGTCCCAGATGAAGTCAGACACTGAACAGAGGCAAAATAATATGTAATGATTCTGTTTCTAACAAATACCAATCCACCATTACCTCCAGTAAAACTATTTAACATGTACATTGTTTTGATATGAAGTATGTGCTTATTTTTTTCCCTATGTAGATTAACTCAGTTGACTGTCCTGATTGATTTCAGTTGAGGAACACCAGCATATTTTATAATGCAGTTCCAATAAAAGTACTTATAGATTACCACTATTGCTATATTCTGTTCTATAGTATAGGGTTTAGTTAAAAACCATTCTGTAAAAAATCCTGTGATTAAATGATTCAAATATTACCTCTCCTTTGTTGTTTCTGAAGTCTGCATTTGAAAACCATTGTAGTATCTTTAATTATGTGTGTGGGGGAGGATTGTAGAGAACATAAATACAGATTTAAAGGATTAAAATCAGTATTTCTTATTCCCAGTTACAGGAATTCATACAAGAAGAACATCTGCATAGACATGCTGCGACAGGGTTATCACAAGTCCTTCTCTGAGCTCTTCACTCTGATACAGAAGTGGAATGCCTTGAGGGAGGCTTCAGGGCCTGGGTCAGCCATATGGCAGCAGAAGTCCCTGGAGGAGCAGCCTGATAAGCTGGATCAGCTTCACCATTTCCTGACCAGGGCTGAGGCAGCCCAACGAGCAGGTAAACGGAGGAATTGTGGGTAACAGAACAGCAGGAGCTGCAGCAGTGAGTGCCTGAGGGAAGATTCTAAATTGTTTCATGTATGAATTTGAAACATTACTGCATCTTAGCACATTTCAGCCTTAGTCATCTGAGCTGTATTTATAGACTAAATGATAGGTAACTCTGAATTTCAACGCCACGGATACAGTGAGAGGTTCTGTGAAATAACTGGGAAAGAGCATCTAGAGTGTATTATGTCACTAGAAATCTTGAGATATATTTACAGCCTTGATAACATCTCAGTTATAACCTAGTTCATAGTTTCTTTATTTTTTTTGTTTTATCTATTGATTTTAACAGCTATTTTTTACTTTACTAGAGAAATATAACTTTTAAAACATTCATTTACGCTATCAATATTTTATAAATCTGATATTTTAAAACATAGATGCTGCTCAATGTGGTTACATTTGGAACTGAAAAAATAAAAATGGATTGTAAATATGTCCAGTACAACATGATACACTGATGTGACATATTTTTTAATTAAAAGGTGTTTGTGAAGTCATAACTCTGAATTACTGTATTTTTGCTGTTGCCTAAAAATAAATTGTTATTCTATTTAAAGTATTCTTTTACTGTAAATACTAGATCATGCAATAAGTTTCTTTCTTATCCTTCATAATAGTAGGAGCTGAGGTTATATACATTTCCATTACACTCCACTAGTTTCAGTTTATATTTTTGATCATTTAGGGTAGGATAACTTAAAACAAGGTTTTGACAAGGAACATCCTTCATCTCAACTTTTTAGACAGGGCAAACTTTTTTTTTTTACGGACTTCTCCTGTAGTTGAATATTTTTACTTTAAAAACTGAATTTTAGGCCATTGTATTTATTCTGAATTGTAATTATAGCCAACAAACTGCACAATGGGCTAAGGTTCTGGAACAGCCTTCCAATGGTGTAGGGGAACAAACATCCTAACGAGTAGTAAGATGGAGCTTGATAAGTTTATGATTGGAATTGTATATTGTGGTTGCCTGTGATAGTATCAGACTGGATGATCCAGGAAGTCTTCCACTCCTATGTTCCTAAGACGGGTAAAAGTTAATGGACTGTCTTGGAGTGGGGATAAAGCCATCTTCACTTTGATGGAATACAAGGAGAAGAAATAGCCTTTTCACCTGGGCTGTCCTGATACAGGAATTTTGAGTATGATGCCTAAAAATAAAGGCTTCGACTGGACTTTATGTTGACTTATGGTGCATTTGTTTATTAACAAAGTCCATGAGGGGAAGTGAGTTGTGACCCTATAGCGTGTGTGGGCTGTGTCTTAAAGCAGGTGGGTAAGGTAGGAAATATAACAAAATATTAGCATTACTACAGGTTTCAGAGTAGCAGCCGTGTTAGTCTGTATTCACAAAAAGAAAAGGAGTACTAGTGGCACCTTAGAGATTAACCAATTTATTTGAGCATAAGCTTTCATGAGCTACAGCTCACTTCATCGGCATCCGTAGCTGTAGCTGGAAAGCTTATGCTCAAATAAATTGGTTAGTCTCTAAGGTGCCACTAGTACTCCTTTTCTTTTAGCATTACTACAGTTAATACAATGTTGCACAATTTAAGGTCCATAGCTAAGCATAACATTGTCTTCTAAAATTAAAAATACTAGAGCCAACCAAGATTTCGGGGAGGGAGATTAGTTTTAGGTTTATGCAAGTTTGCATTTGAAAATATAATTTTAATTTATAAATTAAATTCCATTTAGCCACATTGTTTAGATATTTTCCATATAACCATAGAGATGTAGGGCTGGAAGGAATTCAAGAGGTCATGTAGTCCATCCCCACCCCATGCTGAGAAAGGATATAAGACTTGTTATATGTTCCATTTTGGATAATATCTCTTAAATGGTTTACCACTTATCTATAAATGGATGATGCATGTTGTAACTTCTGCTCTGTTGCTGTAAGAGGTTGTTGGTTAACAGGAACAGTTGCACAAGAAGTTTATTTTCCAGTGCCGTGGATTAACTAACCATATCTTAGAAGGTCAGAGGTGGGGATAAGTGAATACTGCTTTATGAAATACAAGGACGGTGAAAGTGAACTTGCCTCCCAAATCTTAATAATGAATAAACCCATGATTAAAGAGGCCTTTGGCTTCACAACCACTATTAGACATTCCGGATGCTTTTTAAAAATTCTCTAGCAGTGTTTGAGCTGAAATGGGCTATTTGGAATTCAGACACTTTTGTATTATATGATCTTACTACTTAATGATGGTCATGGAGTAAGAGCTGCTGCTGCCAGATTTAGAAGTTTATAACTCCTCCAGATTGATTGCTAACCTACTGTGTTGATAGCAAAAGCTACGTATTCATTTGGCTGCTTTCTACATCTCAGTAGGAGAATTTGTTACTCTTGTTTTTACTAAGTTATCATAAGGACAGGACACCATACTGCTCAGAAAGAATTTTCTGCATGGGAAATACCAATATGCTGTACAAATCAGCATTGGAAGGGCAATCATTTTTGTTGCTTTCTTGGTTATGAATATTGTGATGGGTTGATTTTTCTTTAGTGTTTTGTAAGAATATGTGTTTAGTTTTTTCATGTCCTTTATTGCTATTGCCTGGTGATGTATTTCTGGCTGCTACGATGTTTGCTGATGATAGACATATAGTTTAGATAAAACTGAGTCTAGCCTGACGCAAACCAGAAAAACTACTTCTTTGCCATCTACCTGTTTGTTTCATTTCAAGTCTGAGGTGCTGCTAATCAGTAGTCATAGCATAGCTCTTCTGAAGAAGCACAAGCCCAACATGTGTGTGAAAATGTTTCCTCATTACTGTGGTGTCCCGGTTACCAAAATTTCTTACTTTACCTAGCAATTTGAAATGAACAAGACTACGTGGCATGGATCCTCAGTGTTCTGAGAACAGTGATCCCAAACAGCTAATGGATACCTTTTGAAGAGAGCTCCCTGATTCTGGTGACGTAACAGATGATTTTACTCATACATGGACTAATATATAAGCAGTGTTAAGGTACAAGCTGTGATATTGGCATCAGAAGAAGCAGAATATTTTTTTTCTTTTCAGCTTTTGGCAAACTGATCTTTGGTCTCTTTTTAGCACCTGTTTTCACCATATGTTCTTCTCACTACTTTTTGCTTAGTCAGTTTGTGTTGCTGTTGTTAGTATGCCATATCTCTAAACTATTGGTTTTGTTACCATCATCAATAAAAGGCACATGTTCCCTGACATTGTAAGAGTCACCCACCATGTTCTCCATATTGCTCCTGTTAATATCAATATACATCTCAAGCTTGTTTGTTCTTCATATCATTACAAAAGAAATTGAAGAATGCTTTACCATTCCTATTGCATGAATCAAAAAATGAGATGTATCAGTGCATGTTTTGCCAGTGTTACATTTGTTATGTACCATTTACCATTGCTCACAGTCAGTGAATTTTTGTTTTCATTTTTACTGGCAAATTATGATGGGCCTTCAGATCTTACAAGACTGCAAGATGCTTCCTCCAAATCAGCCACCAAAGCAGTATCATGCAAGGGACTGGTTATCGAATCTGGCCCCTTTCACCACAATAGCTGAGTACCTCCCAAGTATTTAAAAATAGAATTAAAAGAGAGATACTATTGTCCCTTGCAGCTTGTAGGAAAAACAGCTGATAGGGATTTATCTTTCCCTGGATTAAAACAAGAACCACCAGGAGAAACTGGAAGAGTTATAGGTGATATGTGTAAAAGTGCAGGCTTGAAGTTTTATTGATGATGATATTTCAGATGCTGCTAATTTGAAAGTAATTTACAATTATTCTCCTGACCTCAGCCTAACTACTGTGGGCCTACCTCATCTTTTTGCTAGGTTTGTTTACAGAAATAAAACAAAAAGTCTGGGCTGCTTCTCCATGTTATGTTTTTATAATGTAAGATTGTAATAAATAAATAGGTTGCTCTGGCATTCATCTATCCTTTCTGTGTGACATAGCACTTGGTGTAAACCTTTGCCGTTTGATATGCTTGTGAAAATACTATTAATATCTGTTCACTTAAAGCAAAATTGTGGTTGAGAAGCGGTATAGTACTAAGGATAGGTAGAAGGTGCACCACCTGAACAGTTGTATCTGGAGGCATACTTCCTTGAAAGGCAGACTTAGTGCATTCAAGATGTGCTGGCAAACAGTTGTTGTTGTGCCTTTGAAGAGGGACAGCTAGACTTCCCCTCTCACCTCTTTCTCCTCCTTCCCTCCTCCCCCACCCCCGAGTTGTGCTGGTATGCAGTGAATATGAGGCCATAGTCCCACCCTTCTCAGCCATGCCTTCTCAGGTGCTGCTTGTACTGCCAGCAATGCTAGCTGTGGTCCCCAACATCTTCAAGACAAATTATGGCTAACCCCCAAATAGGTGCACTGACTGAGAAGAGTTCCTTGCATTCTTTTCCTTGGTATAGTGCCTGCCATAATTTGGCTGGCTATTAGTGTGTGTGTGTGTGTGTGTGTGTGTGTGTGTGTAAGCAACATTTACTTAAGAAATCTTTTACTTTGCTTGGATCTAGAACTTGTTAACAGCACCCAATTAAAAATTACTAAGGAGAGCACCCCACCTCTGTGACGAAGTGTCTGACCCATCCCTACTATAAATAATGTAAAAGAAAATAGAGCCCCAAACACTGGATTTTAAGAGTTGCTGTGATCTTACATGGTGCATGTTGCTGACCCTGTAAACAGCTCTGCAGACACTGCTATCTTTTTTTATCATCTTTGTTCATTTATGCTTTGGGGCTATGTAGGCCCCATTTAGGCTAACTAACTCATTTGAATCAACTCCCCAAATCACACATCTATTTTTTTAAGTACATAAACAAATACATACATTTTTATTTTACTATTAGGGTCCTATACAAAGTATACCGTAAAGGATCACAGTGTTCCTGCCTTGATGAGTTTACAGTCTAGCAAGATAGGCAACACACACAAAGGTTTAGCAGTTGATACTAACTTAAACTTACGTTTTTCTCCAATAGTAGTGTGGAGACAGGTTTTGCCAATAAGTTAGTATTTGTTGACTTCACAAAATGCCTTTTCAGGAGGTACATGAATGAAGAAAGAGTGGGCACATGATGCATTGTTATTGGGAGGTTATACCTCTGTCTTCCAGGAAAGATATTAACAGTTACGAAGGACTTACTGTTGAAAAGGCTTCGGCACCATACAATAAGAAACTTTCCAATAAAATTTCAACCTGTGTCTTTGGCTGATTTAGATATACTGCAATAACAATGTTGCTTGTGGTATTTAGGATGAAACCAGAAAGTGACTGTGTGAACCAAAAATAATAATAAATTTAAAACGTGAAGATATCTGAACTTCAGAAAAGGATTGGTTGTAGAAGCTGTGGATGGTGGACTTTTTTTTCTAAACAGGTTTGTCCCTCCCTAATTTCTACTGTTACATAGAAACAATATCAGAATGAACAGTTAACAGAGACTGATTAGCAGTAAGTGAAAGTTTGCCTTGACTACCTCTCAATTCTCTTTTACTACTCATGGCAGTGAAATGGAACGCGGTATTGTCTGCCTGCTATGCCGTAGTGCCCTTTCATTGACTCAGTCTGTAACTCCTAATTTAGTGAGTTTCGTTTAGTGAGAAATTTCTGTCCTGTTGGCAGCCCTTTATAGTTTAAAATCTTTCCTTTCTTGTGACTACCACTCAGTGCCAAGGTGACTTTCTCTTTCCAGGGGTTCCCCAAGTAGATCAATTCCTGGAGGTTTCCAGGCCAGAGCTCCTAAACACCTCCAAGTCACACTGATATCCCTTGGCACCTCTCAATCTTCTCATTGGTTTACAACAGTATCCTTACTAGGCATTCTGGAGCCCCTTATAGATCCTCTAGGAGCTGCTCTCTTCCCACAAACAACCTAGATCCCCCTCACCAGTTATATCTCTTACTAGACCACTCAGGGAAGTAGACTTCCCAAGGGAATGGTGGAGAAAACAACTTGAGGAAAAGGCACAGGGTCAGGAGGAAAAATCAGAAGAGGACTCTCTCCAGGATCCACAGGAAACTTTTTAACCTCTTCTGGCTGACTACACCTAAAGATGTGTCGTCTTCCTCACCAAGTGAGGCAGTGATATCTGCTCCAGTGCCACCTCCTGATGATTTCAGGACTTTTCAGGAGTTGCTAGGAAGTCTAGCAGGCACTCTGGAATTATCTGTGTTAAGGAGAAAGCACATACATTATTTAACATTACCAGTTCTAATTTCCCAGACAAATTGGCAGTGCCAATAAGTAGTCTTAAGAGTCTGCAAAAGGCATATGGCAGACTCCAGCTTCTGTACCTCCAATATCAAAATGAGCAGAGAAAATACACCAAGTCCTTCAAAAAAGATTTGAATACTTCTAATCGTATGTGACTCTTGTGTCTCTAGTGGAAAATGCGGAACAGGAGAAATCCAAGAAGACAAGGCCATGTAAAACCACTTCTAGTAACAACGCTCTCAAGAGTCTTGACTGCACAGGCAGAAAGGCCTATTCCTTAGCATCTCTTCAACTCTAATATCCAGCTAGTCACTCGGTATGACGACCTGACCTAGGACAAAGTAGCACCATTTGAGAAGCTCCCACAGTACGCAAGGGTTGATCAGAGATCCATCATTTCAGAGTGACAACTAACAGTGCAACTTTGCTCCAAGCAGCCCTCGGTGCCTCTCAAACAGCAGCCCATTCCATGACTACAGCTATCACCATGATAAAGATCATCCTGATTACAGTCCTCAAAGATTACCAGAGAACTCCAAATGATTATCTAAGATCTTCCTTTCAAAGCTCTCTCACACACACACACGAATCATTACACTACCTAAAGGGGATACACTGAGATTTATGCATCTGCTACCAGGGACAATTCAGTCAGCAAACTTCTTTCTTTCAGCAACAGAAGCCTTCTCATTGTACTGCTAAACGGGAAGTCTCACTTTTCCTCCCTCTTCTATTACCATCACTCTGCATCATCTTCTGAGTAGGAGGTTTGACATTCTAGTCAAGAGCTGTGGACCAATCCCAGTAGACCATCCTTGTCTCTTTTTCATTGCTGCTTTTCCATTTTTCTCTGGCATGGTTTTAAAATTACTTCATATTGATGGATATTAGAAATTACCAAAGGCTGTTCTATTTGATTCTAATCCTTTCCCTGAACCTTGACCTTCAGAGAGCTTACTTTCATATAGTGATTCATCTAGCCTACAGAAAATATCTGTTTTATAGTGGGACATGACCACTGTCAATACAGGATTCTACTTTCCGACCTGTCTACAGCTCTGAGGGTATTCACAAAACGCATGTCAGTGGTAGCAGCCTGTCTGAGACAGGAAGGAATACATGTGTACCCATATATGGACAAGTGGCTTCTGAGAGGGAAATCCCACAGGAAGTATTCACAGTCCTCAACCTGTTCCACTCCTTAAGACTGAGAATGAATTTCAAGCCATCCCTCACTCCTTCTTAGCCCATAGAATAAAGGGTTTTTTCTGGATTCCAAGTTGGTAAAGGCATTCCTCTCTCTAGAAATGATTTCAGACTATCCATATATGAGAATCCTGGCAACAGTAAGACTCTGGCTCAAACTATTATATCACATGGTATCATGCACTTATGTGATACCTCTTGCCAGATGTCCCCTTTCCAAATCTGGCTGAGATCTGTTTATCAACCCAGACATCATAGACACTCAGCTCCTGAATTATCTTCCCTGGATAGATGGACAAGCCCACAGATGGGCTGCAAAGGTGTACAGTTTTGTACCCCATTTCCCATTGTGGCACTGATTACAGATGTGTCGACAGCAGATTGGAGGCCCAATCTAAAGCACCTACAAATTCAAGGCATGTGGTTCTGGAAAAGGTTGTTGCTCCATATCAGTGTGCTGGAACTCCAGACAATTTGACTGGCCTGCAGAGCCTTCCTGCTGCTCCTGAAAAGAATCACAGTGCAGATACTGGCAGACCACAGCACTGCAACATGTTCTATCAAGAGGCAGCGGGTGCCTGTCAAGAAGCAACAAAAATGGTGCCATCTTGATGGGATAACTCCCATGGCCCTTCACCTACGAGGACCAAACAACTATCTTGTGAATTACCTCAGCAGGCAGGTACTCTACCAACCACAAGTGGTTGCTGAAGTAATCTATTCTCAAGCCTGTATTCCACAGATGAGGCTCTCTTGTGACAGGCCTATTAGCCACCAGCAAGAACAAATGCATCCTTTTCTGCTCCAGAACAGGTACCAGCTCAGGGTCCCTCTAGGATGCTTTTCTCATCCCGTGGTCTCAGGACAGCCTCTTGTTGACTGAACTCCCCACCAGTGTCGTAGAACTGATAGAAGAGTGCACTAGGAGTTGGGGCCCATTTATTCGTGTTATTTTAGCCATTTCTTCATCCACCTGCTGGCTATGCTGTCAGTGGCACATTTACTTCCTCAGCTTGAACTATCAGGCTTCTAGCAGGTCTGTCAGTACATTTACATTTAACTGCCATTTCAACTTGCCACCCTCCTGTTCAAACCTACAGTGTTCATGAATTCCACTGTGTCACAGTTTTTAAAAGATATGGTTCATGTTTATCACTCTATGCAGAAGCCTCCGACATCCTAAGACCTTAATGTAATTCTTCTAGGGACCCTCCATTTGAACCCTTATCCAAGTGCTCTCTTCACTGTCTCTCACTCAAAACCATTATCTTTATTGAAAGAGTGGTTTCACAATTACATACCTGACTCTTTCAACTTTCTGTTTCCATTCATATGGTATCTCACTACTTGGTCAGTACTATCATCCATTTGATAAGTGTTTTTTGATGAGAAATGGTAATATTGTATTAGTTTTCTATTCTAGTATAAACAATAAAACATTTAATATATATTTCCTGATGGCAGGAACACATTTTACAAAAATAGAGGGGTATAATGACTCACCCACCATATGGGAAATTTTATATCTTAGTTACCTTATGTGACGGGGCAAGGCCAGATGGCTAAAGAAAAGTAGTGGGAGATAGATATATTAGCTCCAGGCTAAACAAATCCCTGGTACCCGGTTAAGTGAAATGGAAGCTGCTCCAGGTCAATTAAGACACCTGGGGCCAATTAAGAACTTTCCAGAAGGCAGGGAAAATGCTAGGTTGATTGGGACACCTGAAGCCAATCAGGGGCTGGCTGAAACTAGTTAAAAGCCTCCCAGTCAGTCAGGTGGGTGTGCATGTCAGGAGCTGTGGAAGGAAGTTGCGCTGTTGGAGAGGCTGAGTAGTACACACCATATCAGGCACAAGGAAGGAGGCCCTGAGGTAAGGGTGAAGTGGAGCTTGAGGAAGTAAGGGCTACTGTGGGGGAAGTAGCCCAGGGAATTGTACATGTCATGTTTCTAAAAGGTCATCTACCCTAGCTGATACTATTAGGGTCCCTGGGCTGGAGCCCGGAGTAGAGGGTGGGCCCGGGCTCCCCTCCCCCCACCTTTGCCCCCTGATTAATCACTGAGACTGGGAGACAACAGAGACTGTGCAAGGAAGGATAACTTCTCCTCACAGCCCTTGCTGGCTTATGATGAAAATGGCTCAGTAGACTGTGACCCTTGTCTCGAGAGAAAGAAGGGTTACATAGAGGGTCACAGTGAGCCTCTGAGGCTAGCGAAATCCACCAAGAAATGTGGGACCCACGGAGGCAAGGACAGAGCTTTGTCATACTAATTTCTAATATTTTTTCCTCATGGGATTGTAAAAATTCACTCTGACTAAATCAGCTGTCATTTGTTGTTGTCAAACTAACCTCGGTACATTCCTAGATTTGAAAATCCAAGACTTTTAATCTAGAAGAAAATAAGGCTTTTGAAAGTCCGTCTTTTTTGGATGTGCTTTCTTGTGACACCAATGCATTTGATCAGCTTCTGTCCAAGACAGTTATTCAGAAATGGTTGTCTTTGTGCACTTCTCATTGTTATTCACTGGCAGGATTGTCACTGGAGGGTCAAATTAAAGTTCATTCAATCAAAGCTGCGGCAGTAACAATAGTCAGCCTCAGGTCAGTTCCATCTCTTGAGATTTGTAGGGCAGCTACCTGAAGTTATTTGCATAATTTTACGTAATATTACTGCCTCAAAATTTTGTAACAAAGAGTTTAAAGGCAACCTATCTCTATCTAGGGCTCTTTGCCCAATTGAAAGTTCAAACTCGCCTTTGCCTTTTCCCATTTTTGTCCTTCTAGTAGTACCTCTTTTGTCTGTGCATATTATGTATATTGTGGTATGTTTCAGGGTTTTTTACTTTGATATAATTAGTTTATAATGTGTAGTATTATATTCTTATACTTCCAAACCTATTAATAGCCAGTATTTTTGTGTGTGTGAATATTACTACTATTTCAAGGTGACCTCTGCTTGTTTCTTTTTCCAGAATGATCTTTAGAAGCCATCTGGAAAGCAGTGCCCACTGGGGAACACAAATGCCCTCATGTAGTAGCAAATAGTTAGTATCTGATTATAAAATGGTTGTGTGGTCCCAACCACTTGAGTTGCTTCCTTTCAAAGGCCAGTTGCAGGGACCTTCTATGCCCAGAGCCATTCTGAGAGATTTTGAGCCAAAGTGCCATTCATTTCTAGTGTGTTGTATAGTTAGTAAATTTTAGGTCATTTGCACTGTTGGACATTTAGTTTTTGTTCTGGACCTAGGTACTCAGATCATTTAGACATGGCTGATCAGGCCTTCAAGTATTTGGACAGATTTAAGTGGTATGTATCAAATCTATCACTTGTTACCAGAGGCTGGCTACCACAGGATGATTGTCCCCTTTAAGAGGGAATGGGTTCCAGTGCACTTGCGACTGATTACCTGCTGTCCAATTGGGCTTAAGGGAAGATATCTGTGCACTATAAAGGGAGAGATAGCAACTGGGGAAGCTGAGAGAGGAGAGCTGCTGCTGAAAAGGCTCAAGAAGAAAGCAGCTAGGGAAGCTGCTAGAGGAATGGCCTCAGAATCTAGCAAACACAGGCCCACAGGGGGGCCTGTACAACTCCCTGACCTCAAGGAGAGAGACTGAATCAGCAGAGCCTAAGAAGGGCTGATGACTGACTGCCCATCAGAGAGATTTGGAGCCAGACAGACCCTCCTCCCTGAGGTCTCTCTCCCCCTAAAGGGACCAGTCACTCTGTGACAGTGGTGTGTGTGTGTGTGTATACATGCTGCTTGTTCTCACTGTGCTTGAGTAGAGGGCCTACACATATTGAGCCTGCAATCAGAGGCTCTGGAAATCCTTGCCTTCTTCACTAAAGAGGTTTATAAGTCCAGTCCCTGGATCCAACATCAATTGAGCTGCCTGTTCCTATGAATAGAGATAGCAGGTTATCTTCAGCTTCAAAGACAGGCAAGTTGAGGATGACCCCTGGCAACAAAGAAGTTTGTACCAGATAGAGGTCCAGGGCTCTAGTACCTAAGTTTTCTACAGGCACTAAGGTCTCATTGGCATCAAGAACATCAGCTCAAAGAAGTGAACCATCCAGGGCCAATTTCACTGGTGCCAAGGCCAAATTCAGCTTCTAGGGATCCCTTCACTAGGGTGGCAGGAATTTCTCAGGTATCTAAAACCCAGCTACAAAGCAGATACCTATTGATGTGTTGGATCTGCGGATTCCCTTGGGAATGGAGAGATTAATTTAATTGAAGCAAGCCAATGTGAGTACTCACTTGGTGTCAAGTAAGATAGTGTCAAAACATGAGACTGACAATACAGAGTTCTCTGGCACCATGGGCTCAGTCTCAAGCAGGTTCTCTTTTCAAGGATGCTTTGGTTTCTCTCTCAGCTGCCTTCCACAAAGGCAAGAGAAAGAGAAGTGCTGTTGGGCCTTCAGTACCAGAGTTCTCAACAGTGTCCCTGAAGAGGAAGAGATAGAACCATAAGGTCCAGGAACCATAAAGCTTAAGTTGCCTTCCGTGGCACCACCAGTGCCAATGGCTTCAGCTTTATCAATAAAGAAAAGGAGTATTTGTGGCACCTTAGAGACTAACCAATTTATTTGAGCATAAGCTTTCGCGAGCTACAGCTCACTTCATCGGATGCACAGTATACTTTCCACAGTATGCATCCGATGAAGTGAGCTGTAGCTCACGAAAGCTTATCCTCAGATAAATTGGTTAGTCTCTAAGGTGCCACAAGTACTCCTTTTCTTTTAGCTTTATCAATGTTCCTGATACTTAAGATTCCTGGTTCCTTTCCTCCATCTGTAGTTTTTTAAGGACCTTTATCACCATGATCAAAGTAAATAGTCTTATTCTTGAGTATGCACTTTTCTGGGGAAGATTGAGCCCAGTCCCATTGGAGCTGTACATTGTATTGGAGTCTCAATCAGGGCCCCAGTTCTGTGAATTTTTCAAGTTGGCTGTGAACCTAACATCTCAGAGTGCCTCAGTGCCCTTGTAGTCTTGTTCTCTCAGGTTCTAAAAGGAACTCTTTCTCAGTTTCTTCAGCCTCTTGGCTGAAGTCTGAAGTCTTGGCCTTTGGAAGTCTGGACATCATAAAGGTCAACAATAAAACCTACTTCTCTTCTTCATCCATCTGACTCTCCCAGAACACCTAGGATGTTTGTTTTCCCCACCTCCAGACCAATGCTAATATTTGTCCTTTCTATTTGTCAGTATTCTAGTCTGCCTGTTTGAGGAAAAGAAGGGGAGGAAAATTTGTAACAACCCCTCTTCTGATCAGCAAGAACAGTTTTCCTGTTGTATTTAGATGGAATATATGGGCTCAAAGTGTCAAAGATGTTAAGACCCTGTCATAGTCCAATATTAAATAGTGTTAAATAAGTGTAGGATATGGTATGCAGAGACCTCTGACTGCTTAGTACTGTGGCAAAGACACCATTAAACATCATTTTAACTGTTTATTAAAGATAAAGAAAAGAAGGCAAAACAGTTAAAGTATTTGAAATATAACATTTTAACACATCCGTAGTTCCCTTTTCCTTTAGCTGGAGAGAGTTTTTAGAAGGAAAAACACTCTTTTTAACAATCTGTTAGATGATATTAATGATGGGGAATAACTTTTATGTTCTTATGGGGAAAAGGAAAGAAATTAGTTGAGATGGACTGAAGTTGGCATCGCTGCTGCTGTTAAAGTCTGATCCTGTTTTTGGAAGACAAAACAAAATACACACAAAAGGGGAGAGAAAAGAACAGCAAAAATAGAAAATACAGTTTCTGGTTTTGACTCTCACTTGCAACCTCAGTGCTGGAGAAGCACAGGCACAGCACACAGTCTTATCAGCCACTTGGAGACTTGGAAAACTTGTACCAGCATTGTGCTGTTTAGGATATTGCTTTCAGTTGCTGCTTCCTGGTCATAGGCTTTCATCAGTCTTGCAAAATATAAATTCTTAACCATCAAAGCCAGACTCTTATTAGACAGAAGGAAAAAGGAGAGGGATAGGAAAGAGAAGAAATAAATTGGGGAAGGAAAAAGACACATGGTGTGGGGAGAGGATATATGCAAAGTCACACATCCCAGGTGATGGTTGAGATTCAACTGAAGCCAGTAGAAATGGCAATGCCATCTGGGCCCCTCTCAATGGGCCAATCTGTTGAAGATATTTCTCAGGATCAGAATGACAAAGGCCTGGGGAACCAAGAGATGGGTTGAGTAGAGCTAAGATAGTGAAGATCTCTTTTAGTAGGCCAATTTTAGTTCACTGATTTTTGGTCTCTCACTGTCTTATTTAACAGGTATGATCTTAACACAATCCTTGAATTATATCAGTAGGCCTTTTTGTGCGGACTAATTCACTCTTCCTTTCTCCATTTTGTACCTTTTTCCCATCAAAATTTGTGATTGTAGGTTATTTATAAACTGTACTCAGTTTTTACAATTGAGCTCGCAATTAGGGTACATTTGAAGACCCAGTTATCACAATGCTGCTACTTCAACTTTCTCTGAGGATTTGTACCCTTCAGCTCATTCATCACTAGACTATTTAAGACAGTTCCAGGAGTTGCTAGGACATAAGACAGAGGCTCTGGCATTGGAAATATCAGCAGTCCATGAAAAGACACTCATGGCTATTCAACATTGTAGAGCCTAACAGAAAGAAACTCCCTTGCCCCATTACTGTTAGACTGCTGGGCTCTGTTAAGAACATCCTCAATCCCAAGCACATCTGAGAAGTTACTACATCCTGTGGTTCCTAACCTACTATACTCCTGATTCCTGGGTAGTCTGTTACCAATGAAAGGGTGAGAAGTTCCAGCACAGGTCAGACCTTCCTATCAGATAAGCATGACAAAATATTTACATTTTGGGAAGGAAAGTGTACTTTCTGTATGGCCAGACATCAGTTTCATCTTTGGGAGCAAATGCTCCCCCTAAATGACCACCTTCCTGAGGAGCAGAAAAATTCAGAAAAATTGCTGGTGATTGAGGAACAAGAAGTGACCAAGAACATTCTGTGAGGTAGTTTGAGGCTTGAGACATTCTGGCTCAGATGTTTCTTTAAGGTAGTACTCCTTGCTTATATCATTGAACCTTTCTCCTAAAGCTCAGACCTGTGTTGAAAATTTGCATTGCGGGTGAGGTGCTTTTTCAGCCTCAGGAGAGAATGAAAGACATCAAGTTCACCACAAGATCACTGAAACTCCTTCAGTAATGTCAGATGAGGAGCACCTCAACATTCCTGTTGTGGTATCAGAAATCTTCCTTGCCATCCTTAGCTTTCAGCCTCAATATCAGAAGAGGCAGAGCAATGGAAAACATCTAACAAAGACAGCTGCTTCATTTTCTGCTGTTTGTGTTTCTCAGAAAAAAAGAATGCAAATTTGATACATTGGCTGAAAACCCAAAGCCAGTTTTAACTTCTGATTTCTTCTCTTTACCTCTCCCTCTTATACACACTGTTTGGGCACTTGTTTGACACATTTCATTGTGGATTTACTATGAATTCTTGGGTACTCAACATCTTTCAGTTTAGATAGGTGGTCCAATTCCACTCCAGGGTGCCTCACAAAGTAGTATAGGCACCATGCTAAGTAATTTTTTTTCTCCTTTGTGACACTGCCCCTATGTAACCAGATTTTAAGAGTTGAATGCCTGGCCATGAAACTTTTTTGACTTTCAGGGGTGTGTGCACACTCTTTGAGCCCAACATTTTGCTAATTGATGGTATGAACATCTCATCCCTTCTAACTGCCTGTTGTCTCTTCTCTACCTCCAGAACCTTTAGAATTTGAACTCTGTGCAGCAAGAGGAAGGGTCAGCGTAGCTCTTTGGAAACCATTCATTCAAATTTCAGAGAACACAAGTTACTTTGATAACCCCGTTTCATCTTAAAACTTCATAGTTTAGAGGTTTACTGTGTGTTGTGGACTTTCAGATCATGGCTTGATGAAATATCTTCTTCCTGGGTACATATAAATGTATTTACTGTTAATTAAAATATCCCCCACTTACCAGACTTGGGCATCCATCTTCAAATGAGCTTGTGGTACTGACAAATGAAACCTTGGAGGCATATTGAAGATACTGAGATCTGGGAGTAATTTTGGGATTTCTCTATTTTAGTGTTTTTAAGGAGATTGCCAAGGACACCCAGATTTTGGGATGGATGATACTTCATTTAGCATAATAGAAATCTAAATATCATATATATGTAGGATCTAGAAACCGCATTATAGACCGTTTTTGTTGTTCATGAATCATGTTAATTATAGAACACAGCCAACAATAACCTTAATCTAAAATGCAGCATTCTGAGAATTCTGATGAAAGTTAAATAATATTTTAGAATCAAAGAGCTGGAAGGGACCTGTAGAGGTCATGAAGTCCTGATTGACACAGGACCAAGTAAACCTAGACCATCCCTGATGGGTATTTGTCCAATTGGTTCTTTAAAACCTCCAGTAATGGGGATCCCACAACCTACTTTAGAAGTGTATTCCAGAGTTTTACTACCCTTTATAGTTAGAAAGTTTTTCCTAATATCTAACCTAGAACTCTGTTGCTGCAGATTGAACCAATTACTTCTTGTACTACTTTCAGTGGACATAGAGAACAATTCATCACAGTCCTCTTTATAACAGCCCTTATCAAATTTGAAGACCATTATTAGTCCCTTCTCGGTGTTCTTTTGTTAAGAATAAACATGCCCTATTTTCATAGGTGGAATTTTCTAACCCTTTATTACATTTGTTGCTCTCCTCTGCACTCCCTCCCGTTTGTCCCCATCTTTCCTAAAGTGTGACACCCAGAACTGGACACAGTGCTTGAGCTGAGGCCTCATCATTGCTGAGTAGAGCAGGATAATTACTTCCCATGTTTTACATATGATGCTTTTGTTAATTACTCCAGAATGATATTAGCTGTTTTTTGCAACAGCATCACATTGTTGACTTGCATTCAATTTGTGATCCACTATAAACCTTGATATTTTTCAGTAATATTACCACCTAGTCAGTTATTCCCCATTTTCAGTTGTGCATTTGATTTTTCCTTCCTATGTGTGGTACTTTGCACTTGTCTTTATTGAATTTTACCTTCTTGATTTCAGACAAATTTGTCAAGGTCATTTTGAATTCTAATCCTGGCCTCCAAAGTGCTTGCAACTCATCCCCGTTTGGAGTTGTCCACAGATTTTATAATCATACTCTCCATTCTGTTGTCCCAGTCATTTAATGGAAATATTGAATAGTACCTGACCCCACTAAATGCACCCTCCCAGTTTGACAGTGAACCGTTGATAACTGCTCTTTGAGTATGATCTTTCAATCAGCTGTGCACCTGCCTTACAGCAATTCCATGTAGATCACATTTCCCTAGTTTGCTTATGGAAGTGTCATGTGGAACAGTGTCGAAAGTCTCATTAAAATAAAGATATATTAAGTCTACTGCCTCACCCCATCCACTAGGCCAGTAACCCGGACAAAGAAGGAAATTAGGTTGATTTGGCATGATTTTGAGAATTTTGATGAAGAATTGGGTTTTCAAAATAGTTTTTCCATGATCCCCTGACAAAGGATTGTCATCAAAGAAACCTTTGCTCTCTGGGAGCTTAGAAGTACTAATAGAGCAGAACTATAAGTGGAGGAAGCTAGGCACCTTCTCCTCCAGTGGCACATTCAAACTATGCCCCCAGTGACTCCATGTCAGTCTCTGCACTATTCCTGCATCCTCTTCCCAGCTCCTCGACCTGTAAGGTTGAGAAGGGAAGACTAAGTTGTGCTGGACAAGCAAAGAGATGGGACACAAGGGAGTAGTGCAGGGGCAGTGAAAGGACTAACATGCAGCAATGTTTTCTGTGTCCAGATTAATCATTGCCAAGGAGCCAGAGGCAGTGGAGGGAGAGAACTGGACTATGGATAGGTGGGTACTGAATTTTTTTTTTAAATAAGGAAATTAACTGCTCCCAAACCTCCCTTAACACAGAGGTAAAATTGGCCACTGGTGCCTCATGCCCTACTAGCCATGATCAAACATCTGAAAATGAGGAATTAAGGTATATACCAGTGCTACATCACAACCTTTACTCTGCCCTCTTTGAGTGATTCCCTAATATGCCAGTAACTTATATACTAGCACTCTTCCCTTACAGATGCTACAAAATACTTCAGGAACTGAGCATATGAGCACTGTAGGACACATTTAGGCTTAAAATATCTATGCAAGGTATCAGCCTCAGGCTCAATTAAAGAAAAGGTTTCAGCAAAACCTATTCGGTAGTTTCTGAGAACAAAGTTTGGATAAAATACATTGTTTTGGCTATGTTAAAAAAAATTCTTACTATCATTTGAAATTTGGCAAGGGGGCTGCTCTAAGTACAAGACATCTGCCTTTTGCTGCTGCCATGAAAGTTCACATAAATTTGTCCCAGTTATGAGACTCTGAAAAATGGTGATTTTCAGATGCTCAGTAGAGATTTGTTAATTTGGCAGTTGTATTCTTTGAAGATTTTTTCTGTACGGGGCATGGTCTTGCACAGGACTGCAGGTATCAAGGACTGTTCCTGCAGTTGCTCATTTTGGTAGTCAGGGCCTGCTGCGGTGCCAGGTACCTCATTCAGTGCACAGCATGGGATGGTGCTCAGGGATTGCATTAGAGTCATCTGAGAATAAGCCCATTGTGGCATTACACCCTATATTCGTCATGATAATATTATTATAATATGAGTTTGGCATAATTATGACGTATTTCATGCAATATAAGGCATGTGAGATCACTGGAAAGGTTATGATTTACTGAATGATTATCATATTTATGTGCATGTACCATTTTTGTATCTGACATTAGGAATATTGTCTATGCATCTATTGTAAATATGCTTACACCTGGGAAAAGCCCACTAGGCAGAATTCAATCAATCTAGCTGTCTCGCTGGGAAGAGCCATTAGGGAAAACAATAGGTTTATGAAGATACTAATCACCCACTGAGAAGTCTTCCTGGTGATGCTACAAACAGCCTTTGAGTTATGGCTGCAGGGTCGCATGATCAAGTCACCTGATACTGGACGCCATGATAATATTAGTATTTTTCCACTGACCGGGGAAGGGAATCACACTGGAAGACAAAGGATTCCCACCATATGTAAAACCTGTTTAAGGTAGGGGAATGACTTAATCAGGGGTCCTTCTTCATGGTATCCCTGCCCAAGATGACTGCTATCAACATCTAAGAAACAAAGACTGAATGAGGGGAGAAGGACTGAGCCCAGGCTGGAAGGTTGTCTGACCTGTGAATGAAATATCTGAAGGTTTAAGCTGCAGGCAAGTGCAGATGGCTTTCAAGAATCTCTGCAATCTGCCTAAAACAACATTTAGGGCGAGAAATTACTACTTGTAACCAGTTACTTTAGTATCTTATGCTTAGATTACCCACCAAATAAAACAAAAAATGTAATCTGCTTTGATCTGTTTGCTATCCCTTATACTCAATTAAAATCTATTTTTTGGAGTTAATAAACTTGTTTTTGTTTTGTCTAAAACCCAGTATGTGGAATTCATAACTGGGAGGGGGGGCAAAAAGCTGTTGCATATCTCTCTCCACATTGAGGGAGGGGGCAAATTTCAAAAGCTTATTCTGTACAATTTTCTGTGCAGTGCAAGACTATACAATTTTGGTTGTACCCTTTAGAGGGAGACGTGCACTTGAGTATTGGGCAATTCCTTAGCTGAGTCTTCCCATGCAGAGCTGATCTCAGCATCTGTGTGTAAAACTGCAGCTGTGTGTGTGTGCAGCCTGAACCCTGAGGGAGGGCTTAGCTGGCTCGCCTCAGCAATACAGTATGAAGAAAACCCGGGCTGGTGGGTCAGACGGGCTCAGTGGTACCCCAGTTCCAAGTGGCACGTAATATGGGCCTGCACAAACTGAACATGTGCCAACAATGCAATGCAGTTGCAAAGAAAACTAATATAATTACGGGGTAATTAACAGGACTATTGTATGTAAGATATAGGAGATAATTGTTCCACTCTACTTGGCATTGGTGAGGCCCCAGCTGGAGTACTGAGTTCAGTTTTGGGGCACCACACTTTGCAATTTGTCCAAATTGTTTTTTAGAGAGTCCAGAGGAGAATAACAAAAATGATAAAAGGTTTAGAAAAGCTGTGAGGAAAGGTTAAAAAAACTGGGCGTGTTTAGGCTTGAGAAAAAAGACTGCGAGAGGGACCTGATAACAGTCTTCAAATATGTGAAGGGCTTTTATAAAGAGGATGATGATCAATTGTTCTCCAAGTCTCCATGTCAATGGCTATTATCCAAGATGGGCAGAAATGGTGTCCCTAGCCTCTGTTTGCCAGAAGCTGGGAATGAGCGACGGGTTGAATCACTTGATGGTTACCTGTTCTCTTCATTCCCTCTGGGGCACTTGGCACTGGCCACTGTCAGAAGACAGGATACTGGGCTTGATGGACCTTTGGCCTGACCCAGTAGGGCCATTCTTATCTTCTTATGACCACTGAAAGTAGAACAAGAAATAGTGGGCTTAATCTGCAATAAGGGAGATTTAGGTTTATATATTGGGGAAAACATTCTAACTATAAGGATAGTTAAGTATTGGAATAGATTACCAAGGGAGGTTGTGGAATCCACATCATTGGAGGTTTTTTAAGAACAGGTTAGAGAAAGACCTCTCAGAGATAGTAGATCTTGCCCCAGTACAGGTGGATGGATTAGATGACCTCAAGTTCCCTTGCATCCCTAAATTTCAGCAAGCATTAAGTTCAGTCTTGCATTGTGAAATTTTAATATCTGTCTCTTTGAGCAGTATTAAGTAAATTATTACAATTTGACCATTTCCAGCTGAAATGACTAAAATCTTTATCCATTACATGAAGGTTAATAGTTGTTTGTTTGGGAATAGAAGAAAACGCTGAACACTGGAACTGAATTTGCATCACATTATTGAGACAAAAATTAGAGTAAAATTTTCATTGAGGAAACACAATGATTGGGAATGATAACACAACAAAGGACACAGGAAGCCTATTTGTGGTAACCAAGAAGCAAATGAATCTGTCAGAAGAATAAAATGGAGTAGCAGTGAGTTACAAGTGCTGAAAAGATAATTCAGAGTCACAGAATTTTTTGGCCTAAAAAAATAACAGAGTCTTCAAATGAAAATTCTGTGTATTTTAAAGGAAGCTGATTATGGAATCTTAAAAAGGATGGAAACTGTGGAATGTAAGAATGCATGTGGTATTCACCCACGAAAGCTTATGCTCCAATACGTCTGTTAGTCTATAAGGTGTCACAGGACTCTTTGCCACTTTTATAGCTCCAGTCTAACACTGCTACCCTTCTGATACGTGAACAATTAAGATAACTCTGAGAAAACAAACAGGAATGGAGAAGGCAAAGGTTGAATTAACAAGAGGACAGAATTGTTTAACAAGGGAAGTAAGTTTAGTTGTCAAAAGAAAACAAATAAATGGGCAGGAAGAGTGGAAGAAAAGAGAGTTCAGAGTGGCTTCAGAAAACATTAAACGGAAAAAATCAGCTCACATTACTCAAATTGGCCAGGATCAGATCAAAAATGAAAGACGTTAAAGCACTAGCTAAATGTGTCAAGGATGGCAAGAAAGATGAACGGGTATGTGATACTTGGAAAAGTCAGAACAGGGAATAGCACACATGAAGAATAAAAAGAATTCTGTTATATGCTACTTGCTGCAGTGCTTCATCAAGATTAACTTGAGGTGATAAAGAACTTAATCTTGTAAGCAGATAGTACAAGGCACTCAGAGTACTTCATATTAGCAAATATGTAATTCAAGTTTTGATTTTGAAATGAAAGATATAAAAATGGGGAGGCTGTGGAAAAAATCTCTTTCCTGGTTAGAACTGAAGCAAGGAGCTGTAAATTTTGTACAGAAGTAATTACTAATATCTTTTTGTTCAGACAGCTGAAGTGACTGACGTGAAAGTTATCATTTGCAATCCTTATATTAGTTCTTTACAGAGGTTTGACTTTTTTGGCTCCCCCTAAAACTTCTTTTGAAAAATGTACATTTAGGCTTGAGTTTCCCTGTTAGATCAGCTATTATCTGAAGGCTTCAGCATAGAATTTAATAATGTTTTGATGTGGTGTCCTGATTTCTAAGCTGTAAGGAAACATTTACACTCCAGGAGTGAAATCCTGGCCCCTTTGAAATCAATTGGATTTTTTCCATTGACATTGGGAGGCCCAAGATTTCACTCAGAAGTGGGTTTCCTTGTTGAGAGAGAAGTGGATGCAAGTTCAGGGTATCTGTTCCTATTCCTGCATGTAGATCCTGTCATTGCTTTGAGCACAAAAGGTAATTAACTGTAAAAACAACAGCAAAACTTACAACTCACAGAACTCCTGAACACCAAAGCAGCTGTGTTCACACCTTCAGCTAGCCAACAGTTTCTCTCACGAAACACTGTCTGACCTGCTGTGAGATATGCATGCAATTGTATCTGTCTTGGTCCCAGGATATTAGAGAGACAAGGTGGGTGTGGTAATATGTTTTATTGGACCAACTTCTTTTGGTGAGTGAGACAAGCTTTTGAGCTACACATCTCTGTGTGGCTCGAAAGCTTGTCTCAGTCACAATTTGGTCCAATAAAAGATATTACCTCGCCCACCTTGTCTTCCTGATGAGAGAGATGTCTGTTTTAACTCCTCCATCTCCCCAAATACATTCAATTCCTTTAAGAATATGTTCCTGGGCTTCCACTCAGTCACCAGCCACATACACAACATATCAATCAAAATTACAATAGCATTTTAGTCAGTTGTCCAAATTTATCTCTGGCTTAAGTGGAGACAAATTCATTGCCTTATGTCAGCATTAAATTTGACCTGATATTTTTGCATCTGTGAATTAGACAGAAGGGTTATATGTTCCGCTAATTAATTCTGTGGACCCTCTGAGCCCCTGAGAGAATAGGTGATTCAAACCCATGGTAAGAGGAGACAGTGTGGTAATTATTGTCAAAGTTCTTCAGTCCGATGCTTCTAAACACCAGATCATTAACCTAATTCAGCAGAGCATCGAGATAATCTCCTGTGATTTCTAACTGTACTCTTCTGATAGGAAATCTCTCCTATTTCATATAAGCTGTAACTTACAGAAATAAATAATACATTTGATAATATATTAACACTCCTTGGATTTTGGACTTGCAGCTAGCAACAGTTTAATTAAGCTTCATAAGGTGTCCAATGTGCAGTTACTTAGGTTGCTGAGAAGCTGAATAATGAATTACATTTCAAGAATCTTTATAAATTTTAGGGCAAGATTGTGACATACTGTTGGTTTGTACATGTGGAGAGAGCATACTCTGTGAGGCTGCTACTTCATCCTTACTTTCGCAGGTGGATGGAGAGTGGATGGAGCCTTTGAATGGTCCTCTGAGCGGGTCAACAAGCATGCAGACAAAGGAGATCCAATGGATATAGTGTATTTTGATTTTCAGAAAGCCTTTGACAAGGTCCCTCACCAAAGGCTCTTAAGCAAAATAAGTAAGCATGGGATAAGAGGGAAGGTTCTCTCATGGATTGGTAACTGGTTAAAAGATAGGAAACAAAGAGTAGGAATAAATGGAATCAATTTACTGAAAGGTAAAAAGTGGTGTCCCCTAGGGATCTGTACTGGGCCCAGTCCTATTTAACATATTCATAAATTATCTGGAAAAAGAGATAAACAGTGAGGTGGCAAAATTTGCAGATGATACAAAACTACTCAAGGTAGTTAAGAGCTACAAAAGGATCTCACAAAACTGAGCAACAAAATGGCAGATGAAATGTAATGTTGATAAATGCAAAGTAATGCACATTGGAAAACATAATTCTAACTATACATACACAATGATGGGGTCTAAATTAGCTGTTACCACTCAAGAAAGAAATCTTGGAGTCATTGTGAATAGTTCTCTGAAATCATCCACTCAATGTGCAGCAGCCATCAACAAAAAGAACAGAATGTTGGGAATCATCAACAAAGGGATAGATATTGCCTCTATATAAATCCATGGTACACCCACACCTTGAATACTGCGTGCAGATGTGGTTGCCCCATCTCAAAAAAAGTTATATTGGAATTGGAAAAGGGCAACACACTGTCAACCTCTGGAACTCCTTGCCAGAGGGTGTTGTGAGGGCCACTACTATATCAGAGTTCAAAAGGGAGCTAGATAGATTCATGGAAGATAGGTCCATCAATGACTATTAGCCAGGATGGCAGGAATGGTGTCCCTAGCATCTGTTTGCCAGAAGCTGGGATTGGGTGACAGGGAATGGATCACTTGATGATAACCTGTCTGTTCATTCCCTTTGGGGCACCTGCCATTGGCCACTGTCAGAGGACAGAATACTGGGCTTGATGGACCTTTGATCTGACCCAGTATGGCCACGTTCTTATGTTCTCTCAGCATGCCACTAGGAAGTAATCTGCTATTGGTAAAGAGCAGGAGCAGACTGTTTTCTCCTTTTAAGCCAAGGGATTTAGGGTTTGAGTCACATGTACTTTCCAGAGCTGCTTTGTAGGCAGCACCTCTATGCGCTAACCCTTATTCGTAGCAAAATATAAAGTTTCAGTCTTGCCGTTAATTTGTAACAGTTTTTAAGGAACTAGAAACAGAAATGTACATGAATACTATTAGCCTTTTTCATTATTCCTTTTTACTTGTAATGCGTAAAATGGATATGAAAATAGTCAAGATTAGTTAGATAAATATGTTTAATATAGGATTTTTTTTTCAGATATTATTGGTTTCCTTGTTTTCCCTTTACCTCCTTCACTACAACCACTAAGGGTATGTCTACACTGCAATTAAAAACCCGCAGCTGATCTGTGCCAGCTGACTCAGGCTCATAGGGCTCGGTCTTCAGGGCTGTTTAATTGCAGTATAGATATCCAGGCTCGGGCTGAAGCCTGAGCTCTAGGACCTTCCAAGGTGGGATGTCCTCATAATGTCTACACTGCACTTAAACAGCCCCTTAGCCCAAGTCAGCTGGCGTGGGCCAGCCACAGGTGTCTAATTGCAATGTATACATACCCTTAGATACAGACAGTGATTCTGTTTCAGACTCATGCCCATTCTGAATCCTGTCAATGCCTTTGCAGTCTCAATCAGTGGAGATTGTTTAAGAGTCATATAAAGCACTCCCTTCTTTAGTGGGATTGTGCTGCTCTAAGCTCTGACATTCACATGTTGTGCTGACACAGGAGTATGCTTTCTAGTAAGTCCATTTCTGTTACAGGTACTTTTTCACATTGTCAAGGTTCCTCCCCCACTCTGAACTCTAGGGTACAGATGTGGGGACCTGCATGAAAAAACCCCCTAAGCTTATCTTTACCAGCTTAGGTCAAAACTTCCCCAAGGTACAAAATATTACACCCGTTATCCTTGGAATGGCCGCTACCACCACCAAACTAATACTGGTTACTGGGGAAGAGCTGTTTGGACGCGTCTTTCCCCCCAAAATACTTCCCAAAACCTTGCACCCCACTTCCTGGACAAGGTTTGGTAAAAAGCCTCACCAATTTGCCTAGGTGACTACAGACCCAGACCCTTGGATCTTAAGAACAATGAACAATCCTCCCAACACTTGCACCCCCCCTTTCCTGGGAAATGTTGGATAAAAAGCCTCACCAATTTGCATAGGTGACCACAGACCCAAACCCTTGGATCTGAGAACAATGAAAAAGCATTCAGTTTTTACAAGAAGACTTTTAATAAAAAAATAGAAGTAAATAGAAATAAAGAAATCCCCCCTGTAAAATCAGGATGGTAGATATCTTACAGGGTAATTAGATTCAAAAACATAGAGAACCCCTCTAGGCAAAACCTTAAGTTACAAAAAAGATGCACAGACAGAAATAGTTATTCTATTCAGCACAATGCTTTTCTCAGCCATTTAAAGGAATCATAATCTAACACATACCTAGCTAGATTACTTACTAAAAGTTCTAAGACTCCATTCCTGTTCTGTCTCTGGCAAGAGCAGCATACAGACAGACACAGACCCTTTGTTCCTCTCCCTCGTCCCAGCTTTTGAAAGTATCTTGTCTCCTCATTGGTCATTTTGGTCAGGTGCCAGCGAGGTTACCTTTAGCTTCTTAACCCTTTACAGGTGAGAGGAGCTTTCCCCTGGCCAGGAGGGATTTCAAAGGGGTTTACCCTTCCCTTTATATTTATGACACACATATTTTGATGAAATATATTTTGGTCTGTTATTCATGTTCATATTCCTGCCACAATTCATTTTTCAGTGGTGCTTTTACTTGGAAGTTTATCCCTTTTCCTTAGTTTATATTTGTTTAATCAAGTATTTATTTAAGAGAGTGTAACTGTATGTAGATGAATGGGGCACAGTAAACATCCCTTTAACTGATATGTTTATTATGCGTTCACTACTACTATATGAAAAGAAATCTAATTTTACCAAAGAGGCCTTCATCTTGAAAGTTAATAATGTTCCATTGTTGTGACTGAGTTGTCATTTTTTTTTACATTTTAAGAGTACTATGAGGAGGTGTACAATAACCAACTTAATTTGGCCTACTGCTTCAACAACCCTGAGGACAAATGGTTAAGGAATTACTTTTATGAACAATGCTTAAGCACTGCTCAGCTGATCAAAATAGATGGTGGGAAAAAAGAGGCTGAAGCGCATGCAAATATGGGCCTTGTCAATGAGGAACAAGGTAAGTAACAGTTTATATCATTACATCAAAATGTATTTCCATTTTCACACAGTCACATTCTGTTGGTTTATATCTAATTACTCTGCACAATATTATACCATAATCTATTATTTCATGCTAAAATATCTGTGGGTTTGTGAAGTTGTCATAATTTAAATTTTTAGATCAGCAAATCTACAAATAGAACAGTTCATCATTAGAGACAGAATTTTGCACCCCATTAACATGCCAGTTGTAGTTTGAAGGTTCTCATTCAACTGAAAACAAGATATATGAACAGAGGAAGAATTTCTTTATAAATAAAGATGTTCCCTTGCTTTAAGGTTACCTCCTTTTGTCACATGCTGTTTGTTCAACTTCTCACTAGCTAATGTTGTCTCAGACTGTGTGCCTATGGTTATGTTATGTTAACCAATTACTCACCCCAAGGTGAGGGTTTACACCTACTTTAATCTGTGAGAATTCAGCCCCCAAGATTGATTGCAGTGGAAAGGTTACCAATAGAAGGGCGGACCTCACGGTGCATGAGACTACATAGTGCTTTTTCTGTAATAATTACTTTTACTAACCAACCAAACAATACACATACTGCAATCTGGTAAAGGAGAGAGACACCAGTACAGACAGTATAATATTTGGATTACTCACACCAAGGCCTTATAGACAAACCTCTCAATTGTCATCCTGGCATCTCTCCTCAACAAAGGCACACAGGGTGGGATACAGCTGTCATAACATGTTACGTTGACGCCCACTGGGGTTGTACATATTTATGAAAGTTTTAGCCCCTTTTCCTTATTTGAATTGCCACATCCCACTACTTTTTGGGTTTCCCGTTTTTCACAGGATAACTCATTAGTTCCCCTTGTATTCATTAACATTTATGTCACCTTGTCACCATGCTAACAGGTGGCTACCTTAGGGAAGTCTCTAACATTTCACCCCAGCTATCAACGGTCATCTTGTGATATCTGCTGATCTCTCATAACATTATTGTTCAAACTCAGCAATTATTTCCGAAACATCATCGTATCACAAACATAGACACAAGCTCAGCAGGTTTATGATTAATGTACTTATGGTAACTTGTCCTATGGCCTAATTTGGCAATGCTAAATATCTTACAGGCCTAATTACAACATTAATTAATACTTATATTTCACCTCCATATCCTAAATATACCCGATATCTTTTATCCTTGGCTACAGATTACAATTGGATCCAGCAAAGAAAACCTTCCAAACATATACCAAGTATAAGTCAATATTGTGTGTGCCAGAAACCACTGACAATCTGAAACAGAAGCTCTGAGATGTGTGAATTATGCCATACATCTCAATGGGAGGTCAACTTTGAATAATTATTTTAATTTATATTCTGGTACAACACAAAGGTTCTTGTTCAGCACAAATGAAGAGAAAGTCCTTGCCCTGAAGAGTTTTACGTCCTAAAAGACAGGAGACAGACAAAGCTAGGGAGAGTGGGATACAGTATACAAACAAAGATCTAATTATGCCAGTATCAGTGTCTGCTATCTGGGGATTATGGTGGACGAGAAGCTGGATATGAGTCAACAGTGTGCCCTTGTTGCCAAGAAGGCTAACGGCATATTGGGCTGCATTAGTAGGAGCACTGCCAGCAGATCGAGGAAAGTGATTATTCCCCTCTATTCAACACTGGTGAGGCCACATCTGGAGTATTGCGTCCAGTTTTGGGCCCCCAACTACAAAAAGGATGTGGACAAATTGGAGAGAGTCCAGCAGAGGGCAACGAAAATGATTAGGGGGCTGAGGTACATGACTGATGAGAAGAGGCTGAGGGAACTGGGCTTATTTAGTCTGCAGAAGAGAAGAGTGGGGTGGGGGGTTGATATCAGCCTTCAGCTATCTGGAGGGGGGTTCCAAATAGGATGGAGCTCTGCTGTTCTCAGTGGTGGCAGATGACCAAACAAGGAGCAATGGTCTCAAGTTGCAGGGGTGAGGTCTAGGTTGGATATTAGGAAAAACTATTTCATTAGGAGGGTGGTGAAGCACTGGAATGGGTTACCTAGGGAAGTAGTGGAGTCTCCATCCTTAGAGGTTTTTAAGGCACTGCTTGACAAAGCCCTGGCTGCGATGATTTAGTTGGGGTTGGTCTTGCTTTGAGCAGGGGGTTGGACTAGATGACCTCCTGAGGTCTCTTCCAATGCTAATCTTCTATGACCTAGCTGTTGTTAAGTATCTCACAGCTGATGATTATTATTACATCCAACTAATATGCTCGTATCATAAACTCACATATTTCCAGATGCTCAAAGTCCCAACTATTCTCTACCCAGTTTCCCCTTGACAACTTCTAAAGTTCAGTTATGCACTTTCAAAAATCTGCATCAAATTAGGGTGGGACTTTTAAAAGCATTCAGTATTGTCTTAATTCTGTCCCCACTGAAGACAATGTTAAAACTCCCATCAACATCAGTGGGAGCAGCATTAGACCAATTCTGTGCACTTTTGAAAACTCCTCCCTAAAAATGTAGACAGACCATCAAATAAATTAGATTTTATATTAAATTTAATAACAGGGGAGCTGCTGTTGCTGTTATACTCATTTTCATATTTAGTTCAATAAAAACCTCAATTGTTTTATTTATCTGAAGTAGCTGAAAAATCTCCAGTCTGCTGGACTGGAGCGTCATAGAATGCAGGCTCCTTGCCACACAACTTAGGTCAAACTTTCTGTGGAATTGAGCCTTGGTCACCTGAATTTAGGCTCAGGATTGGTATGTTACATCTATCCTATCCTAACGTAGGTTAAAACTGGTTTAGTGGTTTGATCCAAGGCCTGCTGAAGCCAGTGGAAAGATTCCCATTGGCTTTGCATCAAGTCCTTTATGTTTAAGTATCTTATTACTAGGTGTGGTCATAGAACAATAATTTAAAATTGGATTCTTACATCTTGTTGTTCTGTAACATATTAAAATCAAATTCTGCCATCTTTTTCCCAGTGAATCCCATTTAATCCATCATAATAAATGATTCATTTGGTGTTTGAATTGTTTATGGCTAGTTTTTGTCAATAAAAAATTACATTTTTATTGTAAGAATTTTTGAGAGACGCTCAGAGGATTGTCTTGAGTATCTATGTGGAAGTTATATGCATATTTCTAAACAGGGTCTCCACAACTGCTATGCTTGCAGACAGAAATAATTTATGTTCAAATACAAAAATGTATTAGAAGAATGTTAATGTTGCAAAGTGAAGCACTCAAAAGTACTGAAATATCAAAGTTAAAGTTACGCATGCTAGTTGTCCCTCTGTACATATACATTATAAGGCATGTTTTAATTCAGTGGTCACATACAATTTTTCCCTTGCAGGACTCTAGATTCATTCAGGGTGAACTTCACCCCCAAGTGTGAATGGCAGCACTGGGAAAATATAGCAAATTTGCCCTATTTTTTATTTGTAGATCTGTAATGCTTAGAACCCCCAGTTAGAGATCAAGATTCCATTGTGCTAGAGATTGTACAAAAAGATGAGCACTGCCCTGAAAAGTTTACAATCTAAGTGTAAAATGAGAGACAGCTGATGAATAAAATGAACAGATTGGGTGAGCACAAAGAAATGATTTTGGTGCTAAAGTCTTGTGCTAGATTTCACTCACAGAGCATTGAATGCAGCAACTGTTAAATACTATTTACCTCAATCACTGCAAACCATCCAACCTGTGGATGTAATGATGTAGGGATCCCCAGTGGGTTGCTTAGCCAGTATCTGGAGTTTTCCAAATATATTGCTGCAAACCAGCGTGCACACGTGTCAGGGAGGAAGGAGGACACACCCATCCTCTGTGATAGTGTCCTCTATATCAGCTTCTCCTTTCCTTTTTACCATTCTACCCAGATCAGCAGTGCACCAGATGGGAAACTGGTAGCCCCAGAGTCCTTTTAAACTTGGTCACAATTCTGTCGCAGAACATAGTCCCTCTCCTTCCATCTCCATTTCCAATTGGAATTTCCATGTACTGAACAGATGGGCAAGGATTTGAAGATGGCAAGATCAATGTGGCTTTTTTATAGAAAGTCTCGGTGCCAATGAAGCATGTGACCCTCAACTAGGTAAAATACTTTTAATGGTTCCAGGTCAATGTGGAGCAATTCCAGGGATTGTGAAGGCAATATGCCCTTTGTGACAGGGACCATCATTTTTGCACTTAGCACCCTGGAGTTCTGGTCAATGGCTGGGGTTCCTAGGTGCCACCACTATACAAATAATAGATAATATTCGGAGAACTGCTGCTGGTGCTGCTGCAAAGTAGCTTAGGTCCAGATTCTGAAACCCTCATGATGAGTAGTAGTTTACTCTCCAAGTACTCCTGTTCGGTATTAGAATCTGGCCCTTATTCTGTGTACATCTCTATGTGATGGCATGTGTCAAGGCTGAATCCCCACTCTGTCACTCCGAGTGCAGAAGTGGGGGCCCGCAAGGATTTTAAAAATTAATACTTGCCACTCTAGGCTTCTATTAAACTCCCAAGGTTACAGCTTTTCTCTGACCTTGGCTTGGTAAATGCTGCCAGCACCCAAATGCAAAAAAAAAAAAAACCTTTGAACCCAGGAAGGAGCACTTGGGAATTCCTCCCCATACCCTCAAGCCCTTTCACACCCCACACTCCTGGGAAGAGCTGAGAAAGTCACAGCTAATTTCCTATCAGCTAATCAAACAACATGCACAAACCTCTTAGGACACCAAAAATCCAATCCTGTTCTTAAAAAAGGTAAATTTTATTAAAAACAAAAAGGGGAAAAATACATCTGGCACTTAGGCTTTTTGCTAGATCTTAAAAGAAACAATGACAAAATGGAAGCACCCAAAACAGCTTTCTTGGGGGTTCAGCTTAAAGGTTACAAGCAAACAAAAGCATCTGGGGTTAGCACAGAGGAGATCCACAAGCCAAAATAAAGAAAATAAACCTGATCCCGTCTAGTTAAACATTCTGATCTACTTACACATTTGGAGTTCAGATAAGTAGTTCTAGGTATGATCTGATGATTTATGATCACACCTGGCTTAAGCTGCTTACAGCATTGCTGCTCTGTCCCTCCAGCCCAGAGAGAACAGACAAAGGGAAAGTTTCTTTCCCCATTTTAAAAAGTTCTAGCCTTCCCATTGGCTCTTTTGGTCAGGTGCCCACTTTTTCTTACATAAGAATGGCCATATTGGGTCAGACCAAAGGTCCATCAAGCCCAGTATCCTGTCCTCTGACAGTGGCCAATGGAAGGTGCCCCAAAGGGAATGAACAGACAGGTAGGTTATCATCTAGTGATCCATTCCCTGTCACCCAATCCCAGCTTCTGGCAAACAGAGGCTAGGGACACCATTCCTGCCCATCCTGGCTAATAGCCATTGATGGACCTATCTTCCATGAATCTATCTAGCTCCCTTTTGAACCCTGTTATAGTAGTGGCCTTCACAACACCCTCTGGCAAGGAATTCCAGAGGTTGACAGTGTGTTGCATGAAAAAATACTTTCTTGTGTTTGTTTTAAACCTGCTACCTGTTAATTTCATTTGGTGGCCCCTTGTTCTTGTATTATGAGAAGGAGTAAATAACACTTCCTTATTTACTTTCTCTATACCACTCATGATTTTATAGACCTCTATCATATCCACCCTTAGTTGCCTCTTTTCCAAGCTGAAAAGTCCCAGTCTTATTAATCTCTCCTCATAGGGAAACCATTCTATACCCCTAATCATTTTTGTTGTCCTTTTCTGAACCTTTTCCAATTTCAATATATCTTTTTTGAGATGGGGCGACCACATCTGCAGCCAGTATTCAAGGTGTAGGAGTACCATGGATTTATATAGAGGCAATATGATATTTTCTGTCGTATTATCTAATTCTGTTCTTTTTGTTGACTGCTGCTGCACATTGAGTGGATGATTTCAGAGAACTATTCACAATGACTCCAAGATCTCTTTCTTGAGTGGTAACAGCTAATTTAGACCCCATCATTGTTTTCCAATGTGCGTTACTTTGCATTTATCAACATTAATTTCATCTGCCATTTTGTTTCCCAGTCACTCAGTTTTGTGAGATCCTTTTGTCGCTCTTCGCAGTCTTCCTGGGACTTAACTGTCTTGAGTAGTTTTGTATCATCTGCAAATTTTGCCACCTCACTGTTTACCCCTTTTTCCAGAACGTTTATGAATATGTTAAATAGGACTGGGCCCAGTACAGATCCCTGGGGGACACCACTGTTTACCTCTCTCCATTCTGAAAACTGACCATTTATTCCTACCCTTTGTTTGCTATCTTTTAACCAGTTACCAATCCATGAGAGAACCTTCTGTCTTATCCTAGGACTGCTTATTTTGCTTAAGAGCCTTTGGTGAGGGACCTTGTCAAAGGCTTTGTCCGCATGCTTGTTGACCTCCTCAAAGGATTCTAGTAGATTGGTGAGGCATGATTTCCCTTTACAAAAACCATGTTGACTATTTCCCAACAAATTATGTTCATCTATGTGCCTGACAATTTTGTTCTGTACGATAGCTTCAACCAATTTGCCCGGTACTAAAGTGAGGCTTACTGGCCTGTAGTTGCCAGGGTCACTTCTGGAGCCCTTTTAAAAATTGGCGTCACATTAGCTATCCTCCAGTCATTTGGTACAGAAGCTGATTTAAATGACAGGTTACAGATGACAGTTAGTAGTCCTGCAATTTCACATTTGAGTTCCTTCAGAACTCTTAAAAAGAAAAGGAGTACTTGTGGCACCTTAGAGACTAACCAATTTATTTGAGCATGAGCTTTCGTGAGCTACAGCTCACTTCATCAGATGCATACCGTGGAAACTGCAGCAGACTTTATATATACATAGAGAATATGAAACAATACCTCCTCCCACCCCACTGTCCTGCTGGTAACAGCTTATCTAAAGTGATCAACAGGTGGATCACTTTAGATAAGCTGTTACCAGCAGGACAGTGGGGTGGGAGGAGGTATTGTTTCATATTCTCTATGTATATATAAAGTCTGCTGCAGTTTCCACGGTATGCATCTGATGAAATGAGCTGTAGCTCACGAAAGCTCATGCTCAAATAAATTGGTTAGTCTCTAAGGTGCCACAAGTACTCCTTTTCTTTTTGCGAATACAGACTAACACGGCTGTTCCTCTGAAACCTTCAGAACTCTTGGGTCAGTACCATCAGGTCCTGGAGACTTATTGCTGTTTTGTTTATCAATTTGTTCCAAAACCTCCTCTAATGACACTTCAATTTGGGACAGTACCTCAGATCTGTCACCCAAAAAGAATGGCTCAGGTTTGGGAAGCTCCCTCATAGCCTCAACAGTGAAAACTGATGCAAAGAATTCATTTAGTTTCTCCACAATGGCCTTATTGTCTTGGAGTGCTCCTTTAGCATCTCGGTCATCCAGTGGCCCCACTGGTTGTTCAGCAGGCTTTCAGCTTATGATATATTTTTAAAAAATTTTGCTATTACTTTTGGAGTCTTTGGTTAACTGTTCTTCAAATTCTTTTTTGGTCTTTCTAATTATATTTTTACACTTCATTTGCCAGAGTTTATGCTCATTTCTATTTTCCTCATTAGGATTTACCTTCCACTTTTTAAAGGATGCCTTTTTGCCTCTCACTTTTACTTTTTTGTTTAACCATGGTGGCTCTTTTCTGGTTCTCTTACTATGTTTTTTAAATTGGGGTATACATTTAAGTTGAACCTTTATTATGGTGTCTTTAAAAAGTTTCCACGCAGCTTGCAGGGATTTTACTTTTGGTACTATACCTTTTAATCTAAATCTAACCTCATTTTTGTGTAGTTCCCCTTTCTGAAATTAAATGCTACAGTGTTGGGCCGCTGTGCAGTTTTCCCCGCCACAGGGATGTTAAATTTAATTATATTGTGGTCACTATTACCAAGCAGTCCAGCTATATTCACCTCTTGGACCTGATCCTGTGCTCCACTTAGGACTAAATCAAGAATTGCCTCTCCTCTTGTGGGTTCCAGGACTAGCTGCTCCAAGAAGCAGCCATTTAAGGTATCAAGAAACTTTACCTCAGCATTCCTTCCTGAGGTGATATGTACCCAGTCAATATGGGGATAGTTGAAATCCCCGATTATTATTATTATTATTGAGTCTTTTATTTTAATAGCCTCTCTAATCTCCCTGAGCATTTCAGAGTCACTAACGCCATCCTGGTCAGGTGGTCTGTAATATAGCCCTACTGCTATATTCTTATTTTTTAAGCATGGAATTACTATCAATCGTACAATTTAGTTCATTTAAGATTTTTACTTCATTTGATTCTACGCTTTCTTTCACATATAGTTCCACTCCCCCTCCGACCTGTTCTGTCCTTCCGATATATTTTCTACCCCGGTATTACTGTGTTCCATTGATTATCCTCATTCCACCAGGTTTCTGTGATGCCTATTATATCAATATTCTCATTTAATATTAGGCACTTTAGTTCACCCATCTTATTATTTAGACTTCTAGCATTGGTATATAAGATTTTAAAAACTTGTCATTTTTTGGCTGTCCCCTATTGCATGACGTAATTGAACGGGACTTTTTTTCATTTGACTGTTTCTCTTCAAATCCTCCCTGTATTTTATCATTTTCCATCCTCTCCTCCTTATTTGGACATAGGGAATCTCCATTTATAGATCCTCCCCTAAGGGATGTCCGACCCACATGCTCCTCCGCCCCTGTCGGCTTTCCTCCAGCCCTTAGTTTAAAAACTGTTCTATGACCTTTTTAATTTTAAGAGGCAGCAATCGGGGTTCTGTTTTGATTTAGGCGGAGCCCATCCTTCCTGTATAGGCTCCCCATCTCCCAAAAGCTTCCCCAGTTCCTAATAAATCTAAACCCCTCCTCCCTACACCATCTTCTCATCCACGCATTGAAACCCTGCAGTTCTGCCTATCTAACTGGCCCTGCACGTGGAACTGGAAGCATTTCAGAGAATGCTACCATGGACGTCCTGGTCTTCAATCTCTTACTTAGCAGCCTAAATTTGGCCTCCAGGACTGCTCTCTTATCCTTCCCCATGTCATTGGTACATCCATATACCACGACCACAGGCTCCTCCCCAGCACTACACATAAGTCTATCTAGATGTCTCAAGAGATCCACAACCTTCGCACCAGGCGGGCAAGTCACCATGCGGTTCTCCCGATCATCACAAACCCAGCTATCTATGATTCTAATGATCAAATCGCCCATGACTAATACCTGTCTCTTCCTAATAACTGGAGTTCCCTCCCCTGGAGAAGTATCCTCAGTGTGAGAGGATACCACAACATCATTTGGGAGGAGGGTCCCAACTATGGGATCGTTTCCCTCTGCTCCAGTTGGATGTTCTCCTTCCCTGAGGCTTTCATCCTCCTCAACAGCACAGAGGCTGTGGGACGGGGGGTGGGACCATTCTACTGTGTCCCAGAAAGTCTCATCTATGTATCTCTCTGTCTCCCTTAGCTCCTCCAGTTCAGCCACCTTGGCCTCCAAAGTTGTACACTGTCTCTGAGGGCCAGGAGCTCTTTGCACCGAATGCATACATATGCCACCACCCCATAGGGCGGGTAATCATGCATGCTTCATTGGGTACAATAAACTGGGTAGCTCCCACTCTGTTGCTGGACTTCTGCCTGCATTCTCTTTTTACTCCCGAAGCTTGTTCCCTTGTTGGCGCTTTGTTTTTATCAAGTGGTGTTTTTTACCTTTAAGTGCAAACTTCCCCTGCTCACACTCCCCCTGTAAACTCCCTCGCCAAACTCCCCTGTTAGCCGCTCTTCTTCGCTAGTTCCTCTGGTCGCTTAGGAGCAGACTTTTTAAAGCCCTGCTCTGCCTGAGTAGCCCTGCCCCCGGTTAAGGGTTGATTGGATGCTTCGTCAAGAAGCTCCTAGCTCTCAGCCTCGCGTAGCAGGCCACTAGGCTCAGCGCACACACGGTCAGCACACGGTCCCCAAAACAGCAGACCACATGGTATATTTCAGTCACGCAAACTTACCCCAAGGGTCCCGCAATCGCTCCTCCTTCACCTGGAGAAGTCCCTCGCCAAACTCCCCTGTTAGCCACTCCTGTTCACTAGCTCTTTTTCTTTACCTGGGGGAATTTTTAACCCTTTAAAAATAAAGCGAGTAAAGAACAGCTACCAACAGGGATTTTACAGTTAACTGGCTGGCTGGGTATCCATCAAAGGAAGCTATCCCCACACTTTATTTGTCACAGCATGTTTTAGTTTCACTTTTTTAGAATGCAAAAATGCCTTTTTTCAAAAATGTCTATACAATGTAGTGATTTGGATTGACTTACAAGGGATATCTTGCTATTAAGAAAAAATGGACACAGCAACACTTCTAATATCTCTTTGTTTTAAACTCTTAAGTTTAAAAGGATCAGAAAGAATATTCCTTGGGAAATAGTTTCTGGACTTTCACTTTGAGAAGGTATATGATTTTGTCTTCAGTCTTAAAACAATGAAGAGCTATTCAAAAATATTCACTTTTACACTGTTTCCTGTGGCATTAAAGTTTTTGATATACAAAATAAGCCATTAAAAAGAAACATTTGCCCTCAGATATCAGTAGAGCCAGTTGAAAACTGGAATTCTCATTCCACAGGAAATTCTGAGATTTTGAAATTTGGTTTCATTCTGAATTGGAATGAAAAGTTGAAATTTTGGATTATTTTTTCAACATTAATTTTGATTTTATCATTTTGACTTTTGTTATATTATAATTTCAAATATAATATACAAGTTGGCTTGTATATTATGTAATATTATAAACCTTGAACATTGCAATTATAAAATCAAAATTAATAAAGGATTTCAACCTTAATGAAATTAAATGTTTTATTTCAGTTTCCTGCTATAAATTTTGACAGAACACTTCTATTTCATCAAATCAGTATTCTCTCATGAAAAACTGTTCCATCAGAAACGTTTCAACCAGTTCTGGTTATCAGGTATACCTCCTTTGCTAAATAAAGGAGGAAAACAGATGATCTCATATACCACTCAAATGCTAACTTTTTAATGGCAACTATTGCACTTGTAATATTTTAAGTGATGGTGAGTATAGTATTTTGCAGGTTCTTATAATCTTGGGTGTTGTAACTGGAAAATAATATAAATTTTCTAATTTGTAAGCCTTTAATAAATACACTAGTCTAGGTCACATGTAATATGTTTAGTTCTTAAATATTATTGTAACTCACAATTTGATTATGAAGAAATATGACTATTTGAATTTTTATTTATCATTATCTATTTATTGCATAATATACTAGTAATTGTATTTTTATGAAGAATTTTCCATGTAGCATGTATTTTAGTCTTTTAATCTTTATTTAAAAAAAGATTAATATCCACTGGGAACCAGATACTATTATCTTGGCTGGCCAGGTTAGGTTAGGAAAGCAAAACAGGGAAAAGAGTTTCCATATATTTCATAACTCAGTGATTTACCAGGTGCATTTTCCTACATTACATTTCCTGGGAAGGAAAATTTTTGAGATTAGTAATTAAAGCCCATTTGTCCAAGCTACCTTTTGAGCAAAAAAAGAGGAGAACTATTAGTAGGTTAGTTCTGAAGACCATTTCATGCCTTTCCAAACATTATAGGCTTCATGTAGTGGCCCTGTCAGATCCCACAATTATCTTAGGTAGTCAGTCGAGAAATATCACTAACTCCTGTCTTTAGGTTCATACGCGTACTGCTATTTAAAGATTTTTATGTACATCAGAGGATCTGAAAGGCAGAAAATTGACTTTTCCTTCCTGTAAAAGAACGAGTTTTGCTCATCAGATCTCATCATTTGGAATCCTACCAAACATTGATTTTATGTAATCATATAAAAAAACCCACTGTTTCTAAATTATTCTACAACTTCATTATTTTATACAATAGCTGTTTTATTGTTCTAGTTGCATGAGAAGTTAATGTGTCAGATAGCTAAGGAAGCACTTGACTGGAGAGTGTGGCATCAGAGGCTTAAGAAGTAGTACAGTAGGAGAAAAGGTCTTCAGATGCTGCTGCTTTTCCCTGCCAGTCAATGGCCAGAGGGAAGCACCTATAAATCCAGATTGACAGATCTGAAGACTAGACAGATTGAAAAGGCTTATTAGATAATTGAGTCTATCCCCATCCAAATGCAGGATGTAGTTTCCATATAAAGAGAACAGCATATTATTACATAGAAATAATATATTGTTATTGATATTGAACTGACAGTTACCAGATTGAATTGATGTTACAGAGATTGTGTATTTTCAATTCAAATTAATACAATCTAATAAAATCTGAGAGTAACTCCTGAACATACAGCATGGAGGAGAAAATTGCAAATTGAATTGATGGAGAAATATAGTACATCTTATTAATGTTTATTCTTGTAAGAGGAAAAAAATACTGGCGGGCACTGTGAATGTTTTGAATTAAGTGCTCCCGCAGATACTCCCAAAGGACTATTGTAAAAAAAAAAAAAATATTCAAAACTCTTATCATTCTATTCTTTTCAATGAATCTAACTTCCCTGTATGTTTATACTTCTTTAATGCAATAAAGTAAGCGTATCCTTTACAGTTCTAATCTTAAGAAAAGATAAACGGATCTGATTTTCACATTACAGAGAGTCTCTTCATTTTAGTAGAATTTTTAGGGGCAGGAGACAAACTAATTCTATTCATATATTGTAGTGAAAACCTCTTCAAGTCAATCACAGTAATGCATTAGTGCAAACTCTAATAATCATAATTTACATGTTCCATAAAAGTTTTATGGCCTACGCATAAACAGTCTTATTTTTGACTCTTCAGGCATTTGGGGTTATAACTTTTAATTGAAGACAGAGTTCCTGAGATGAGTTCAAAAACTTCTTTAGTTATTTTATATTTTAAAAATTAAATTGAACTGCAGAAAGTAATTTATTAGAAACTTTTTTAACTTAGGTAAAATGAATTAAATATTTTAAAAACTTGCTATAATTCAAATGAATTAAAATATATAATCCTTATTTTTTCTATAAGTTAATTGTTAACATTTTTGTAGCATCAAGTATTGCTCTCTGCTTTATGTACATGTTTCTAAGACTATAGAATTTAATGAAGAGATCTTTTTAAAATATTGATAGTCACAAGTAAATTAAACTATGTTTGATCTATGTTAAAGATTCAAAGTCCAAGGTCTTTGAGTAGAACTCAGAATAAAAATGTAATTAGGTTACATCCCTAAAGTCTGATATATCTTTAAACAAGACCACAAATGAAACTTTATTAAAACTTCATATGAATTATTTCATTGCTTTTTTAATTCATTTTTCCCCTCTTCTCTTTCATGTCTATTACTGACATTGCTGCTTGTATTTTACCTGTCTTTTCCAGGGTATTTTAATTATTTACTGCTTAATGAGTAGTAATGAGATGAAGCTTCATTCAAAGCTGCATGCTCAGAAACAGATTTTTTTTGCTTCAAAACTTCACAAGGTCTTGGTCTACTGCAACTGGGCCTGCATTTCTCACCACATTATATAAACTTTTCTAGAGGCAGGATTTACGCCTAGTAATTGACAGGGGAGACACTGCTTCTAGAGATGCCTTCTCAATGGGACTGATGGCCAGTGGGAGTGGCCTGGCTGTCAGTTGAATAATTTTTTCCTCAGTCTTCCATTGTTGCTAAGATTGCCTTAAATCTAAAAATCATTCATTTTCAACTTCTAAGGCATGATGGAGGGGCAGCCAGGTTAAATTTGATTGCTATACAGTGTTGCGACCGTCTATGCCAAGTCAAATTGCCAACCAGCAGCACTTCTTGGTTGAAATACAGGATAAAAGGCATCCTGCATGATTTAGTATGGGACAGGTAGTTTTTATTTAAATAGAGGACATACCTCATAATATAGGACTGGTGGCAATCCTAAACTGTTGGTGGGTTCCCATAAACACACACTTTTTTTGGTAACAGATGATTCCTTTACTAGGGGTGTCAGAAATAAAAAGGTGCAAATACTATGGCTGTCAAGCGATTAAAAAAATTAATCGCGAGATTAAAAAAATTAATCACGATTAATCGTGTGATTAATTGCACTGTTAAACAATAATAGAGTACCATTTATTTAAATATTTTTGGATGTTTTCTACATTTTCAAATATATTGATTTCAATTACAACACAGAATACAAAGTGTACAGTGCTCACTTTATATTTATTTTTGATTACAAATATTTGCACTGTAAAAAACAAAAGCAATAGTATATTTCAGTTCACCTAATATAAGTACTATAGTGCAATCTCTTTATCATGAAAGTTGAACTTACAAATGTAGAATTATGTACCAAAAAAACCCTGCATTCAAAAATAAAACAATGTACAACTTTAGAGCCTACAAGTCCATTTGGTCCTACTTCAGCTAGTCGCTCAGGCAGACAAGTTTGGTTACATTTGCAGGAGATAATGCTGCCCACTTCTTGTTTACAGTGTCATCTGAAAGTGAGAATAGGTGTTCACATGGCACTGTTGTAACTGGCCTTGCAAGATATTTACGTGCCAGATGTGCTAAAGATTCATATGTCCCTTCATGCTTCAACCACCATTTCAGAGGACATGCGTCCATGCTCATGACAGGTTCTGCTCGATAACGGTCCAAAGCAGAACAGACTGATGCATGTTCATTTTCATCATCTGAGTCAGATGCCACGAGCAGAAGGTTGATTTTTTTGTGGTGGTTCGGGTTCTGTAGTTTCCGCATCAAAATGTTGCTCTTTTAAGACTTCTGAAAGCATGCTCCACACCTTGTCCATCTCAGATTTTGGAAGGCACTTCAGATTCTTAAACCTTGGGTCGAGTGCTGTAGCTATTTTTAGAAATCTCACATTGGTACCTTCTTTGCGTTTTGTCAAATCTGCAGTGACAGTGTTCGTAAATCAAACAACATGTGCTGGGTCATCATCCGAGACTGCTATAACATGAACTATATGGCAGAATGCAGGTAAAACAGAACAGGAGACATACAATTCTCCCCCAAGGAGTTCAGTCACAAATTTAATTAACACACTGTTTTTTTAATGAACATCATCAGCATGGAAGCATGTCCTCCGGAATGGTGGCTCAAGCATGAAGGAGCATATGAATGTTTAGCATATCTGGCACGTAAATACCTCTCCCGTCAAGAGAGGTATTTACGTGCCAGATAGGCTAAACAAACTTGTTTGTCTTAGCGATTGACTGAACAAGAAGTAGAACTGAGTGGACTTGCAGGCTCTAAAGTTTTACATTGTTTTGTTTTTGAGTGCAGTTATGTAACAACAAAAAAATCTACATTTGTAAGTTACACTTGCACAATAAAGAGATTTCACTACAGTGCCTGTATGAGGTGAATTGAAAAATACTATTTATTTTATCATTTTTACAGTGCAAATATTTGTAATAAAAACTAATATAAAGTGAGTACTGTACACTTTGTATTCTGTGTGGTAATAGAAATCAATATATTTTAAAATGTAGAAAAACACTCAAAATATTTAATAAATTTCAATTGGTATTCTACTGTTTAACATTGCAATTAATTTTTTTAATCACAGTTACATTTTTTGAGTTAATTGCATGAGTTAACTGCGATTAATCAACAAGCCTAGCAAATACCATTGGAACAATTACTTTAAATTACAACACAAAAGGTTAAACCAACAGTTCCTAAACCAGCACTGAAGGATAGTTCAGTACAGTGGTATAACTATAAGAGTCCTGTAACCCCTCCACGTCATGCTTCTTGCAGGCTGCTGCCCTGCTTCCCCCTGCCGTGGCTATTGCTGCTCCCCTGGTAGTAAGTCTCAGCCCTCCAGTGCTAGCTTTCAGGCTGTTTGCTGCCCAGTCTTTCCTCTGTAGTCACTTTTCAGGCCTCCAGGCTGCTGCTTCTGCTCTCACAAAGCCTTTGGCTCTCTCTTGAGATTAATGTCCTTTGACCATAGGAAGTCCTTTTTCTTTCTGTACTCTGGGGATTATGGAGCCTGTAAGGAGTCCCACTGATTTCAATACAATCCACTTTGCCTCAGGAGTCCAGTCTAGCCTATCTATTTGCTGAATTAGGGCCTTGTTTTATCATTTTGTATGCTGTTTATTTCATCTTCCAACAAATCTCCACTGAAGATTTATAAAGCCTCCGTAAATAGTGGCTTATATTGGAAACTGTGACACATCCATAACTATTTCAGCATGAATAGTGCAACCATAATTATCATAATTGTATATATGAAACTAAAAATAATATCAATAGTTCAAGCAGTTAAATTGAAATGGAAGCCAATATCTTTTAAAATTGGCAATAACATTTTTCTTTTTTTGCTACCACTAAATATTGCTTCTAGCAGATTTTATGTGTACATTGTACAGTATAATAATTTATTACAAAAGATGCCCACTGGTTTTAGATTAAAATGCAATATAATATACATAAAGTTTTATTGTTCCTTTAAACAGGTTGTTTTAGACTAAAGTGGATATTTTGCTAAAGTCCCAACAAATGTACTAGTATTGCTGAGAAATGTGCATTACAGACCTGCCAATTTTTTTCATACAGTTTTTTATACTGTATTATTTTCATTGTACAAATATACAGCTGATAGAAAAGGAAATAATTAGGTACTCTCAATATTGCTGAGGCATGGAGCTAGAACAGGTCAGTCAGTGCATCTTATTGTGACATACTAAATTACCTGAACAATACCGGAAGCAATCTTTGGACCTAATTAACATCCCACCTAATTAATGTCATCTCTGTATGTACAGACCTCTAGACAGATTCACACTTTATTTATATATTAAATATTATTCAAATTGCTGTCTTTAATTTCTGTATTGAAAACTTAAGATTTCTGTGCTGTTTTCTTAAGTGGGAGTAACTCTTCCTTTTTTTTTTTCTCCTTCAAGTAATCAATGCACTGCTGAATGAGTTCATTTTAATGCACTCAATCATGCCTCTAATGTTTGTAGCTTACGGGCGCAAGCATCAGTAATGCAGGAATGTTATATGGCTTTAGTCTGGCCATTTCATAAAATATTCATGGAATCAAAAATGTGCATCAAAATAGCGGTTGGGAGAATTACATTTATGTGCCTGCTTTTATGGTAGCTTCACATTTAAACCCATTTGTGTTAATATCTAGTCAATCTTTCTACTTAAAAAATGGAAAATGGTAGTGATCATATACATCCTTCTTTGGTTAATATTTATCTAAGATATCTGCTGTGATATAACATATATAAACTTTTGGAGTATTTTGTAGGAAGGAGATTTGTAAAGGAAGACTTGGATAATATTCAGAAATATAAAATGTTTGTCTACCATGCTTGTAAGTTTATATCATGTTGACTTTTGTTCTTTAAATGAATGGATGGATTCTCTTTTTTGTGGGCTTTTGGTCAAATAGTTTTATTCAAAAGTGCACTTTCCTTCCATTGAAAAACTATAACACAAACCTTAGTGTGTGTATATCTAGTTAGAATGAAAATAGTAATGATTTATAATATTTAATTTATTTAGTGGATGAATGATGCTTTGTATGAATATAATTGTTTAGAATGGGTCTCCTACTGTAGAAGATATGTAGTTATACCACTTCCTTCCAATTATTAAGATGAATTGATTACTGATAGCTTTTTGATGCCTTGTCCTGGGGCCCCAGGAAATTATAACATTTTTGTAGTACTTCTATATATTTTATAAGAATTACATTTGTGATTCTGACTCATTTGGTTAAATGAGAGAAAGTATCAGTATTTCTCAAAATTCAAGTTTGAGTCACATGGGGATAACTTCTGAGCACATTGCTTGGGGAAATTAGACATGCGGTTACTTTTGTTAACAATAACAATGGAAATTAATTAAATAATTTCCTGTGTAACATTTTGAAAATATGTGCTATAGATTGTCTGGAAGCAATAATTTTTCTTCATGGAATCTCAGGTAGATATATGGGATATCCTTTCCCTTCTACAAAATATTCTTGAGGATCCTTCCCACTGTCTGTCCCTCTTCTTCTTTTCTCTATCTCTCTCTTTCTTTTCTCAAATGACAGTAAAAATCATTTTTAAGCTACCCTTCCTGTAATTGAATTGATATAAAAATAAATCCTAACTTTTAATGCAGAGATGCTGTGTAACCAGCTTCCTTTCCTCCTAATACTTTCCATAATTTTTATCTATTTATTTATTTTTGAGTTCTTACAAAAATGCCTATTCAAGCTCTAGCTACTTGTGCAACAAATAAAATAGACAACAACAATAATAAAAAACAAAAATAACACAACACTTAAAATTAAAATACAGGAGCCAATCCAACTAAATACACCAACTCAAACTGAACCAACTAGCCAGACAGAATAAATAAATTGATTCCCCATCACCCTGAAGATTTTAGTCTCCCCAAGCTTTTGACTGTCTGTACTGAAATGCTTCAGAGAACGGATAAGCCTTGCAGGTGAAGATGAGCAATTTCAGGTTATTTTGGAGTTAGGAGTCAATTCCAAAAAATGAAATGTACTACTAACAGTAACTTCCCATTTATATCCAAGAGGACTTCACTTTGAACTCTTCTGCTGATTGCAACTGGGTAGTATTGCAAAGTGATTCTCAAGTAGACAAATCCCAGGCCTGTTAAGTCAAAACCTTTCACTTTTTCTTTGCTTAGGAAATTCCCAGCCTATTTCTAAACTTATATTTCTTTTTATTTTCTGTTTAGCATCTTCACTCTTTTTCTTCTGTAACCAGATTGAGTTACTTGTGTTTTCAATCTTGGCTTCTTTTTTTGTCTCTGTAATGGAACCACACTTAGATGCATTTTCACCTAATTCCATCTGAATGATACCAGAAAGCACAGTCTGCCTCTGTATTTTGGTGCTTATCGAATTCTGGCAACAAAAATGTCAGGACAGGGCCCTTATGGCTAGTTCAAAGGCCAGTGGGGTATGTGGAATATATTACTTCAATTTCCGCTCTGTCAGGAATGCTCTCAAGGGAGTCCCTCAAATATGAGATTTTATGGGAGAACAGAACCACCATATCCTATAGCTCCAAACATCCTAAACAGACAATAGAAAAGCATACTGAATCTGGAAGTGCACCTGAATCTGTCCATCTAAGAGATAACATCTCAGAATCTGAGGAGGAACAAGTACATTAGATTCACCTTCAACCTTCCTTGGATGACTTGCTTGTCACCTCTTCCTGTCCCTAGAAATTGTTTCTCCTGAAGGTGGTTTTTTTTCTTTTTAGTTTCCCCTGAATGAAACCACATGTCTGCCAGTCTTTTCCCTCCATAATACATCTGGTGAAATTAGGTTGCATAAATTGAATGGCAAAAAAGCTTTGCACTATTACCTGAAAAGACTCCAGCCCTTTCAAAAGTCCAAGCCATTTGTTCATGGACTTTGGGGGAAAAAACAAAGAGGGAAGTGAGTTGTGTCAGAGACTAGCCAAGTGCATAAAACTCTATATCCAGCTCGTTGAGTCAGAGTCTCCAATTAATTTTCATAGTCGTCTGTCCCAGAACCAAGGACAGCTTAATCTCCAGTCTCTGAACCTAGCAGTTTGGAGTGTGGTATCATGTTGACTTTTGATTTTGACTGTCCCTGAGCAGTTCACCAGACTGTGATAGAGGTTGTAAAGTTTCCTCAAGGAAGACTCATGCTTTGAAATGGAAGATAGATATTGTTATGGGTCTTTAATAAGTCTTCCTCTATTTGTCACAACACCTGTTATATTAGGCTATCAGTAGATGGTCCGCTTCCCTGGATTGACTGTAATCACAGTCAAGATTCATTTTGAAGCTGTATCAACTTAACTGTATCAATTTCTGATTTTGAGTCTTCATACATCCAACAGTTGAAGTTTTTGAAAGAACTCGTACGTATCTTCCTATCTGTGTATGAGCCATTGCTTACGTGGGACTTAAATTGCTTTAACAAAGCTCGTGAAATTCCATATTTAAACTTCTTGAAGATTGTCCCCTTTACCATCTATCTTTGAAGACAATGTTGTCATGGCAATAACTTCAATCAGAAGATTTAGTGAGGAGCAATCCTTGATGACTGGCCTTTGTTACACAGCATTCACTGGTATAAAATGGTACTTTGTCCAAACTATAAATTCTTTACTAAAATTACCTTAAAGCTCCTTCTGAACCAATCTACCTGTCTCCTAGCATTTCTGGAAGCCCATTCTTTACCCAGGGAAAGCTAGTCTCCATAAATTAGAAGTTAAGGAGGCTTTGAATTACTATCTTGGGAGGACTAAATTAATTGTAAATCTACTAGGCTGCATCTGTATATAAATCCTGTAAGGGAGAAAATCCACTCAGATTGTTGAAATGGATTAGACTTTATCTTCAAACTTGTGTTTACCTTATCAGCGTTTCAGTAACCGAAGATCTTAGAGCACATTTGAAAAATTCTACCTTCTACTCCTTTCTTACTCCTTCAGAATCTTTCAGCTTAGGATCTGGACTGTGGTCCTTTACACACACTTGATTTTAAAATATCATACCCACAAGGTATGGCTTCTACTTTCTAGAAGATTCTGACTTCTGCTTCTTAACATTGTGGATCTATACAGGCAACCTACTCAAAAACTACATTTACTAGTAAGTAACTTGTAGCTTGGTCAACAAACTGTGAACTGAAGGTAAAGATGACTTACTGATACCTGTAAGATGTGGAATACTTTTTCCATTATTCATATTTTTATTAAGTTACGGGTTGATGATTATTGAAACCTTTGTGAAGTGAAGTTAGAAACAATTTCTTTTGTAAGAAAATGATAATATGCAAAATGTTTTGGAATATTTTGTTAAGTATACTGCTTATATTTATGAATTAGTTGTGTTTTTCAGGTCAGTTCATGAAAGCTGCTGAGCATTATGAAACATTCCATCAATTGACACTGGGACGGATGTGGAAGGATGAGACAGGCCACACTTACAACTCACTGGCCTCTAAGCATCTCTGGAGAATTTACACTTTACTAGCAGGCAAAATGCTAGAAAATACAGAACACCAACAGGCCATCAAAACTCTAATAAAAGCTTTTGAAATGGCAAAAAAAGGTGGGTGGAAAATAACACTCTCACATTCCTTTCTTTAATGTGCAGGCTCTGATTTTCCCAGGAGTAAGGTAAAAATCGTCAAGGGTTTGAATGATTATTTCCTATGAAATTCAAAGACAAATGCCATCAGTATACTTCCAAATCTCACTGTAAAACAGAAGTGCCTTCTTGCTGACAGCAAGGAATCCATTAGTTTCTTGAAAGCTTTATCTCCAAAAATGCAGTCTTCTGGGACTATAGTGTTGTAAAACAGTGAACCCATAATCAGAAGTAAGGTCATTTACAGAAGTTGAGATTTTTGTAGGTTAGCCACTGTTGATTTTTCATTTCCTTAGTAATGTTATCAGGCAGATCACTACTGTTTCATTCTACATGACTGATAAATAATTATAGAAACAAGACCATTTGTTTTCCTTCTGCAGCCTTTCCAGTATATCTGAAATACTGAAAATAGTTTTAAAATTTAAAGTTCAGGAAATGCTGTATATGACAGCTAACATGACAGTCTTAGTGTTTTGACATCCATAGTAAGGATCCAAAAGCTGATGGAAATTTGAATGAGGATGGCATTTGAATATATGATGTCAGATGCTGAATAACTACAAATCAGCTGCTTATTCATGTGGCATTATTATGTATGAGAGAGAGTAGAAAAGGGAGAGTCAACCATCACAGTTGATTTTAAGAAAGTACAGATTATTTTTCTGGTTTTGGGGTTATCTTAATAATGCTTATTTGCTGGAAGATGCCATTAGATTCCAACATCTACAGTTTTCTGTGTTCTGAAGGGGGAAAAAAATGATTGTATGTGTTTCCCAGAATTAGAATGGAAGATATTGTATAATCACCTTTATTCAATTAGCATTGTTATGCTAACTTTGTGGCATCTTTAATAGTTTTTGCATAAGAATTATGGTTAATACACACTAGTAATTTGAAATTTATCAGTAGAGAAATTTTAATCTAAATGTTAAGAAAATATATACAAGTATTGATCAATCACTCAGTTCCTAAGGAGTAAGCTACAGCCAGAGTCACAAAAAACAAGCTACAAACAAAAAAAAACCCATTCTGCTTATGTGTTTAATCTTGTAAAATAAAGTTTGTTACAGTGAAATAAAATAAAGTTTGTTCTGTGAAATATACAGAACAGTATAAAATGTATAGAATTAAGCATTAACTGTGCTATTCATTATTTAAAACAATATTGAATTATTTCTGTTTGTTTTCTTTAGTCATATTGTTTCTAAAGATCTAATGTTGTTAAAATTTCTTTATACTGTTAAAAAGTTGAATACGTAAAAATACCAGCTTAAAAATCTATATTGCACTCTGACACTGTAATTTTTTGAGATTAAAGCAAAATGTTTTTTTTTAAATTTACTACACCCTGGGTCTGAGGTTTCCATTAATTCCATAACAGTCCTTTTGAACATGTCTTTTTTGAGTGCATTTGTCTGAATGTTGATTGGATGGTTCCTTCTTTCTTTAGATTTGGCCCTTAGGCAATCTGTCCTACTTCTTTTTCAACACAGAAGCTAATAGTTCTCTTCTGAGAGTTGCTTCTTTAGAACCCACTCCTGGGAGCATGTGACTCAATAGTGTGAGTTCCAAGACCATTTAAAGCAATAACTGTTGCAAATAAGCGTATATTCTACCACAAAATGAAACCTTTCTTATGTCATGCTTCTTATTATTTGTTTACATATTCAAGAGAATTGTTAAGAAATTATCAAAGTGGATTTGACTCTGCATTGACACCACCAGGCAGCTATCCCAATTTAGAGCTGGTCAAATATTTTTGACCAAAACTTATTTGGAAAAAAATGCAGATTTGGCAATTCCTAACCATTTCACAAATTTGTTGATTTCACCAAATTGTTCTAGTTAAAGAAACCAAACCAACTTTTTGGTTTGAAATTTCCTTTAATTTTGTTTAATTTAGAAATTTTAAAAATGCTCCAAATCTAAACAAACTTTTTTCAATATATCAATTTGCTGAAATTTTTGAAAAAATTTCTTTTATGGGCTGACCCAAAACACCTTTTTTCCCCAATTTTTCAGAATGCCAGAAAATTGAAAATCCATTATTCACTACCAGATGGCTTTAGAGCTCTTATTACATGAGCTAGACAGCTATTACAGCTTGCTGAGACATGTGTCTTTGAAACTTGTGGGAGTTCTGCAAGTTACACCTTTACTCACCATTATTTTGTAGATATTTAAACGAGATCAGATGCTCATTTCAGATGGGCAGTCCTTCAATCTCTGTTCAAAAGCCTGCTCTCTCCCTCAAAGAAGCCCTGATTCAGCAAAATATTTAAGTACATGATTAAGTTTAAGCTAGTGCTTAAATCCATCTCTCTTCAGCATTCAATCCATTCCACTGGGCTTAAGCCTGTGGTTATATGCTTTGCTGAATCTGGACCAGAAATTGATAAACAGTCTCTCAAGATTCAGGCTCTACAGAGACAGGTTTTGAGTGTATTTCCTCTGTAGAGCCATATTTGCTCAACCTCGTTCCCTGCCCCCGTGGAATCTTAGGAAAAAGAACAGAAGGGTTTGGGATTGCCTGCTTTTATAATTTTACCAAGTGTGTTCAATTCTGTAGGTAGGGGGGTGTCCTAATGGGCTCAGCAATTGTGACTTTCAAAGATTTCAGGACACTTGGAGCCTAAACGCAAACTTCCATGAGTATGGATCTGTAGAGACAATATATTAGGAGAACATGAGAAGTAAATAACCTTCCTTTTTCATGTGTAGCTGTTTATACTGGTGCAGAAGTTGGGAATTTGTTGACCTTCAGGACCCATTTCAAAGCTCATTTTCTAGGCTTTTTATGTGTTGAATGGTCAGTATTGCATGATGAAAGAAGGTTTTATATTTTCGACATGGATTCCAATTTGTTTGCTTTACTAATCAATTTTTGTATATATACCCAAACTCTGGGTTGGTGAATTTTGAAAAAATGATGTAAATAAATTATTTTATATAAATTAGACTATTAAATATACAAACCAGGTTTTCTTTTGCTGGAGTAGTGCAAAGAGCCAAGAAAGCAGTCCATTTTGGCCAGCTGAGAATTCCCTTTGCTTTTGGGAGCTCTCGGTGGGGCCAAATGAGCTTATCTAACTCAGTTGCCACCCCAAGTCTCTGGAATAAGGAAGAGCCACATCCAGAATGTGCTGTACTTCAGTTGTCCACCATTTGTGTAGCGTTTCCTGGAACCATTGCCAGCTAGTATAAATTACAGCAGCTTTCAGGCTGCTCTAGCCTATGCTGGTGTGGAAACCTATTCTGAGAATCAGGGAGCTGTAACTGATTTCCTGGCTTCTTTCTGCTGCACCAAGTTTCTGTTTATATGTAGCTAAATAACTGTATGGAGATATTGTACTGACCCTCTAAATGTAAGGTGTTTCATGACTGTCTTTGGAGAAGCGATGGCAGTGCTGTGAAACAATTCCTAATAGAGAGCCTTATAGCATGACAAACTGTGTGCTCTGTCTCATGAAAACATTTGCAGTTCCTATGTTTGTGGCTTTTTTTTAATTGAGTATAAGTGCTCTAGATAAACATGGAAAACATCAATGTTTGGAAAGTGATAAATGACAAGCTATAAGGAAAAATGTAATATGTTATTAAAAAATGACATGTACGTTATTTTCAAGAGCTGTCAGTAGTAGTGTAATTTGTTTAGAACTAAGAGTAATTATAACCCAACTCCTCCCCTTTAGGAGGTGATAAGAAGATGGAAGGAGAATCTGCCTATTGCTTAGGGCTAGCCTATCATTCTGCTGGAGAAGAACAGACAGCAATAATAGTGAGTTTACTTAACATTTCTTAACATGCATTTTATAATTTGTCTGGAAGCAATTACCTTGGCTTTACTATTAAGTGGCCTTAAATAAAGGTAGATTTTGATCTGCTATTTTTAGTGATGAAAGTTTTTATTACTGTTTAACATTTATTTTATGATTTTACTACAATAGCCTGTATGAAATATCTGCTGGGAATAGATGGTGAATAGAATGGGAAAGAGTTCTACATGTGAGAATTCTGGAAGGACAGGACCAGTAGTCCATCTCTGCATCTTGGATCAATTTTAGAGGAAAGATCAGTGACAACCCAGTATGCTTCTGCCAATCACTGCTGTATCTCTAGGGAAATATGGCAGCATTCTATGATCAACTGTAACAATGTTATGGGGAGATCCAGTAGTAGGAGTATGGATGTATTTTGTCCTTGTCCGTGGACAAACAAAAGGGTGTTCATCAAAACAACCAGTGCCATCTCTGTGCGTGCCCAAGCCTTAAACTCAGTTTGGAGGGATCCAGTGTTCTAGCAGCGGACATATTTCATGGAGAGGACTCTTCACTAGTTTCTTTTATTAACTTGCTCAAAAATTGAACCCTGGAAACTGGATAATAGTTGAAGTTGGTTGAGTTGAGCAATGATTTCTTCAGTATCAGCTGGTTTACTGTATGCTTATAGTTGATGATGGATTTCCCTCTTCAAAGGAGACATTAATAATTTGACGTTCCAGAAACTTTCTATTATCTTTTTCATGATTCTTCAATGCTTCTTGGATTTTCTTCCATGCAGATTGACTGAACTGTGGAAGAGAGGGTGTTATGTTATTTGTCCTGTTATAAACATGTGGTTTCTGGTGTTCAGAGAAGTCAACCCTGATGCTGCAGATGATCAGTCTGAATAGGCTGATAAATCCTTATACCCAGAGGTGCTGGGCTGTGAACTTAAATGCAGACATTTCAGACTGAGAGAGCAGTTTATGATCCAGAATACTTTACAGAGTGAGATTTAGTGGTTGCAATGGCAAAGGAGAAATATGGATTTTTTTTGCCTTTTCCAGGGTTCTGGAATAATAGATTAGACTATAATTCCTTGTGCTGAAATCTTTCTGCATGTCCACAAGTTTTTGACCACAAACACTCCAAGTTTTCTTTCCTTCTTGCTGCTGCATTAACAGGTGTTTGAGAACCTATGGGAATGAGGAGCAGAAAGACCGGTAATAGAGATAAAGAATTTGGCATGGACACTTGATTTGTTCATGACCAGGAGAAGCTCCTTGACCAACAAGATGAGCACAGTCTTCATTCCATTCAAAGGCCAAAACCATAGTTGAAAGCAGCCCAAGATTATCTGGAAATTATGATATTGTCAGACAGAGTTTCCTAATCACCCTCTCTTGCATTATTTTTTCTTAAAACAGGAGGGTTAGAAACCAGGTGATCATTTACTAACCTGTGGCTTTTTGATCCTGGGTCAAATAATTTCTTTTTTGGAGAATGCTGGAACCTTTGTTCTTTTAGTTAAGATGCTCAGCTTTATATATTAGTGTGTGTTTTATAATAATGTTTAATCAACAGATAAAAACAACTTGACAGATGGTAGAAAACAAATTTGCCTTTTTTGTTAAATATGAAACACTCCCTATACAGTAGTGAATGTAAATGGGATTCACTAGGGTGGATCATAAAATAGTTTAAGTATCCTCATTTACGCTGTAGGTTATTAATATTTTCATCACTTGTGTGCTAATTAAAATAAACATATTAAATAGAGTTTAACTTACGAATGTTGTATAAAATTGCAAGATCAACTCTCTTTACATAAACTGAGAAGACTTTCATTTAGAAAAATAGGTTAGTTTTCACTTAAAAAAAAAAAAGTACCACATTATGAGAATGAGAAAAGAAACAGGTAGTATTTTATTTCATGCATTCTTTTCATCCTCAACTGTGATCAATATATACAACAGCAAAATATCAATGGTTTCAGTGCCACTGAGCACAAGTTTTCTTTACTCTCCAATTAGAAATCATTGCCTAAAATTTACCCTTCTGTTCTCAATTTAATGGTCTCTGTATCCAAGGGGAGCTCAGATGCTTACAGAGATGAAATCATTGCATCCTGTTCCCAGAGGACTACTGGTTATCATTAAACATAACATACAAACAATACTGCTAGGAGCCAGTTTGCTTCATGGTAATGTGTAGTTCATCACCAGCTTCTGTAGCATGCTAAAGAGGTCTTGCCACTCAGCTTGGGACTATTTGAGTGTAGACTCAGGGGTCTCAGCAGTTATTTTCCTGCTTTGCATCAGAGTTTTCATCTTCTTTATCCTTTTGTGCTGTGGCCCACCTCAGGCAGTCTTCTTCTGGGGGAATCTAAAAGGAGCAGCTGTTACAAATACCATTTCCTCAAATTGTTGCCATTTGGTTCCTTTTGCTATTTAGTGTGTCACTTCCTCCCCCCCAACATGCACACACACCAGTATGCATATAAACTTGTTTCTCTTTCATTATCTCTTCTAACAAAGGGGAGAAGCTTATGTTCAAAATATTCATTGTCTGACACAGTAATTAAAAGGTTGAAATTATTAAGCTACAATCTGTTATATCAAAAATATAGCCTCTTTTCTAGAGAATGGAATATTTTCAGTGAATATAATTTTTATTGCTAAGCATGTAGTATATAGAATAGAATATATTGCTAAGCATGTAGTATATAACGTGACTAATTGTTGATCAATTATTTATTTGATACATGTAACCTCAGTTTTGCAAAGACTGGGGGCAAGTCTACACTATAAAATTAAGTTTACCTAAGTTACCTTGATGTACAGCCACTATAGTAATTAAATTGCTTTTGCATGTCCACACTGCGCTCCTTTTGTCGGCGGTGGGTGTCCTCACCAGGAGCGCATGCAGCGATTTAACTGTCACTGTGGGGCATTGTGAGATGGCTTCTGAAAGTCAGCAACAGTCGATGTAAGCAACGCAGTGACTATACTGACACTGCGTCGACCTAACTACATTCCCTAAGTGCTATACCTCTGGCAGAGGTGGAGTTATTAAGTCGGTGTAGTGGGAGAGATACACAGGTGGAAGAATATTTTAGTGTATTTAGACACTAACAGAGTTAGGTTGACGTAAGCTGTCTTACATGTAAACCAGGCCTGAGTTCAGTGGGACTATTCAAGTGTGTAGAGTTAAATACGTGCGTAAGTCTTCGCAAGATTGAGACTTAACTCCATTTAACATCTTTGTGGTATTTTTGGGTGTCAAGCAAGGTCCGCTTTATTATTGTATCTAATTGCTTTTGCCATGTTTGGAAAAAAATATAAATGTCTGAAATATAAAAATCTACTGTGGATTTTGCCATGAAGAGGTTAGCTGGTTGCTGTCTAGACTAACTCGACAGTAGGTCTTGCTATAGATGCTTCTCTCCAAAATTGTATTGCTAACCAAATATTTGTTACAAATATTTTCATATAATTAGAAATCTTGTATATGGCAAAGTATTGCATATTTGACATGGTTTTTTAAACTGAATGTAGATTTTATGGCTAGAAACATTAGATAAGATCTGATCATACCTAGACTCTGTATTCTGATTGTTTTTGAATATCGGAAATTCTTTAAGGGAAAGCAATAGTGTTCCTCCTCTGGAGTCTGTCTGGTTTTTTTGGGGCGGGGAGGAGAACTTTGCATCTGAGTGAAGGAGCACTTCTGATTGATGTGAACTCAGGGAGCACAGTACTTATAGGTCAGAATTCTTTGTGTAAATCAGGGGTTGATGAGAGAGTTGTCCAAATATTGATAAGTTTTCAAGGTTTACACAATTATGAGATGTGCCACCATTACCAGGCATTTGATGAAGATTTGAAGATCCGTAGCAAAAGGAGACGGGGGCACTTGTATTGGTAGTGATCATTGCCCACAAAAAATCTTCTCTTTGTTACCCTGAGTGAAATGTGTAATTATGAATCTCTCAGGCTGAGAGTCTTGAACCAGTCCTACAACTTCAGGGAAGGGATGATTGTTGCCATCGTCACCACATGAAACCTGAACATTCAGTTAATTTGTTCAGCTTCATATGGAAAGAAGATATAACTTTTTAATTTGGATTTGTATGGTGCTAGGCATTTCCCGGTACCATGAGGGATTTTGTTGATTGCTTTGTTTTAGAGAAGCCTCTTCATCTCTAAGAAGTTTCTCATTACAGGGATCCCTGAAGAGGGATGGGAATAGAGGATTGAGGTAGCATGGAGTGGAACTGAATAGAGTGCCCTTTCTCAAAAATGTCATGACATTTTTTCCCTTCAGTGCTCACCTATGTGACACCCAAATTTGCATCTTAGTGATGCCTTGTTTGTCTTGGAGCAAATCAGTGGTTTTCCTTTGGGGTCTGTGGTTAAAATGCTTTCCTGTTTGCTCAGATAATGGTGTCAGAATAGCTCCATTACTAATGGACTGGATTTCTCTCGGGTAACATGCCCCAAATATATACTCTGAGGGGAAACCCCCTTAAAAGTGATTCAGTTAAAGAAAATTAGAATTAACATAAAAATCATATGCCATGGAAAAATGGAATATACTGAAAGCATGTTACTAGATCAGAAGATTATCATGCTTTTGGAAAGCTTTAATTCATCAGAAAATAATAGCATTTGTAAACATCCCTTCTTACAGTTAATAGCCTGACTTTTTTGTCTCAGGGTTGCTTCTCAAGAGTAGGAGACTCATGTCTCTTTTAGTTCTCAGTTTTTATCACTTAAGCCCCCATTTCCCCACCTCCTCCCCCAGAAAACTAAAAAGATGATGAGCTATAGTCTTGGCTACCTATCATGATAGATTAATCTAAAATAAATCAACCTTTCGGCATAAACATGTTTACATGACCATCAGTATCCGTTGTTGGGGAATTTGTGTCACAGGCAGTAGGGGAATTGGCATTGTGAACCGGTGTCAGGAAGTCTAAAAGACTAACTTTGAGTATTTCTCTGTATCAGATAATGTTGTGTGAAACTTGCTGGCTTTGTTATTTGTGAATGTCACATCTGTGCAATTTTGCTTTAAGTTTCCAAACCTAGAGTTCCAAAGGCGAAACTCAAATTGAAACCATCAAGATTCATTTACGTTTATGCATTGCATATGATTGCTTAGACTTCACATAGTTATTGTTCACAAGATTTTTGATTGTCTAGTTTTATTATGAAACTACAAAACATGCACACTAAGAATTAATGGCTATGCAAAGACTGTAAAGGACCATGGCTGGGTTCCTTCATGCTACCAAAATGAAAATAATAAATAATAAAAATTTGTTCCTGAGAATCAGTGAAAGATTCTCTGCAATCTAAATAATTTGCACAAAATGTAGCTGGTTTAGTTTTCATGTTCAAACATGAAGCTAGCAGAGTTTTACTTGGTTTTCAGTTTCCTTGCAGAAGGCTCACATAGCTGTAATTTCAAACTGTCTGAAGTGTTTGATCATTGAAGGCACAATCATAACACCGGCTATTCTGACATGCAAGGGAGTGAGAAAGTATATGGAGCACTCTTATTCCCATGCCATGTCTTCACCGCTATTTCAACCCAAGTTGCCTAACACGGTTTAGCTAACCATGTTAAGAACTTTCCTTTTATTTGCAGGGAAGACAAATCCTATATGTCAGCCAGTGCAGCTGAGTTGGTGCAGCAGATGATGTAATCATTGCTAAGTATAAGGCTGGTGCAGATTACATTTTCCCCATCCCCTAGTAGCAAGGTGGGAGCCAGGAACCAAATTATGTGTGCCCCTTATACCATGCCCCTTACACAGACTTGTAGCAGTTTAAAGCCACAGTTAAGGCCTTTTGTCCCATTTGAGGCTTTTGAAACCTGAATTGTTTCCTTCCATGAGTCAAAATAGGTGTATTAAAGGACATTTTCTGCCAATTATGGTGAAACTGTTCTCTGGTGCAGCCAGTTAAAAATGACCACCCTTCCATTTCCAGACACTGTTTCAATCTGTGTCATTCTCATAGGATAAAAAAGTAAAATTAAATACAAAACCATATAACAGTGAGTATACATTATGGGTTATTTAGTGCTTAATCTTTTTATTAAAAAACAGAAATGTAAGAACTCTGGTGTGTAGGGCTGTGGAAGATCTGGAAATGTTTTTGTGAAAAATTGTACAGTTCATTTCTCAGGTGATTAGATACTCACAAAACCTTTTTACATGTTTTGAGAAATGGAGGATTTGCACCAAAATCATACAAACCCTATGAATTTGTACATTTTTGTTGCAAATCCACCTTACTTTAACTGAAATTGACCTTTTTGTGTAAAAACTTCAAAACAGTATGTGGATTTTCATGAAAATAAGGCAAAGTTCAGTTTCTTAATGAAATACAAATATCGTTAAATTCTGAAGAGGCTTTTTAGTTTGATTTCAAACATTTTCCATAGCGCATATAGTTAACGTGAAAAGAGCAGGCATTTTAAAAGAATATTATAATTGAATATGAACAAACTGTTATAATGATTAGTTTCTTAAATTTTATAAATCAGGCCCCAATCCAGCAATTCATTTACTTAGGCATGGTCTTAAATTTCAGTATGTGAGAAGTTCCATTGACTTCAGTGGGATTACTCATGTATTTAAAATTAAGCACATGCTTAAAATTTTTGCTGGATTGGAATCATAACAGTTATATAAGAGTGAGGGGGGAGATCTATTGTCTAGACTTAAAGAATTTAAACATTTGTCGTTTGACAGACAGATGAATAACTTGAAAAGCTAGAACATTGAAATATGCCAATTTATACTATAAAACCTAGAGCTTGCTGTGGCATTGCTAGCCGCAGTTTGTTTTGCTGTTTTACTTTCAGCTTTTATATTATTTTAGAGCTGATCAAAAGAATTGGTAGCAAAGTATGAAGTAAATTGTACATCTAAATAAATCGATTTAACATCCTTAGTGCTTTAAGTGATTTTAGTAATATTAATATTTAAAATATTTCTTTCTGAAATCTTTTTATGACTACATATAGCAATAATAGCCACCATTTCATTCTACTGTTTTTCATAGTAGAACATTACACAGTGAACATTGTAAAAATATTATCTTTTAGCATTGAAATGGATGCTCAGAATTGATTTAAACTGTTTATTTGCATGTAAATGACTCAAGTTTTATTCAGTCAATAAAAATATAGTCTATTAATCCATTTGCTATATTTCTTACATAGGTTAAGACTTACAAAAATGTAAGGTTTCCTATTGAATTAGAACTTTGTGCAGACATGAAAGTTAAAGGCAGAGAAATTACATTCTTTAAATTGCATTTTAAATTTTATAAAATATTTCCCCAGCTTATCTCCAATTTTTTTTTCTGTCTGTATACTGCAGCTTTCTATTTTTTGGTTTGTTTGTTTTATTTAGGAAGATTTTTATTATATAAACACATTTTTATGGATAGAAATAAAGATATAAATAAGCGTTAAGCAGAATATTGATAGAAACTCAGTGGCAAGAAGTTATGGGCACTGAAGCATGCACATGCATACACTATGATATTAGGGTCTTAGGAGGCTGCAGCAATTTGACAGCCAGGTATATTAGTGTTGACACAGCTATGCGATAAAAGCAATTCAGACATCTGGATCACAGTGTTGCTCTACAAAGGCATTTCTGAACAGTTCATGCATTTGTACTTACCCAAGTCCCCAGTTTTGTCCACCCCCTCTCACTGTTTCCTTCTCTGCTTCTGTCTGACTTCGCTTTGTATGTACTTGAGGAATTTCATTTTTCCTTTACAAGTCACCTCCATCTGCTTATGTGGCCCTTACGCCACACATCATATTCAGCTATTCTCAAGATGAAGGGCTGTATTCTTATCACTACCTCTGTCTCATGCTTGTCACTGCTCAGCACTCAGCGCCACACTGGCTTGTTTTGTCAATAACCGTTTATTTGTTGCTGGAATAGTAGCAACCATTACATATGACCTCCCTGTTTCATCAATTATGGATAAATTATTGGATGTGAACATCTGCAAAAGCTTGCTGTTGAACTCACCTCCTGGCTGGGATTAGATAAAGTATTAAACTGTTGTTTATTGTCAGGACAAAAGTCTACTGGGAAGCCAGGGAATTCCAAGAGTAGCAGACCCCCATCAGCAAGCACCAAAAATTGTTTAGTATTGCCACTGTTTCCCACAAGATCGTAGCCATTTATTATTTACACTTATTACTAGTTGTTATAACATACTTGATAAAAGCTCTTGGCAGGCATAGTGTTTGTAGCCATTGTCACATCTGTCAGGATGGAAAGGATACATAAATTGTTTTTTCCTCTTATATCAGTGTTAAAGGATAACAGATGAAGCTTCTTCTCTCCAGATGGTTATACCATGTTTTATTTTGAAGAAATATGTCCAACTGGCTGGTTTTGAAAACATTACATTCCAGTTCTAAATTAGAGTTACAAACACCTTTGCTATAGTAATGGCACATGCAATGAAGATTTCAAATTGTACAAAAATACTATTCTAGAATGTCTGGGATTTTTTGAGGCATGTATAGGCTTCTGCACTAAGGGAACAGGTTGGAATATTTTTGTATTGAGTCAGACCTTACATGAGGTTCAGTAAGGGAGATTATATGCATTGCTTCTGAACTGATACATCCATTGCAGAAATAGAGTCAGAATTAAGAGTTACTGTTAGTGCTGATTACAGCATAGAAAAGCATGACAAGGAATAGTAGTACTGATGAAGAAAGAAGCATAAGAAGGAGTATCAACAACAAAATATTAGCGGGGAAAAGTGACCACAATTAACCTTTATTTAATCAGCTAATAAATGTTTTGTGTCGTTAAGGCCCCGATGCAGCAAAATGCTAAGCATATGAGGTGAAATCTTGGCTCCACTGAAGTCAGTGGGAGATTTATGTTACCCCTTGAAATAAGTTTTGGTGCTAAATTACTTGTAATTACATCCTATCAATTTGAATCCATTCTGCCAAAATATATACGTTACATTATATAAAATATACATTATGTAATATACATTATGTGTGTCAGTAAGAGATTTGTGGAATATTCTTCTTTCCGAGACATTAATCCTGCAAGCACATATGCACATTAATAGCTTGAAACACATGGTTTCAATGTGTCTACTCACATGCTTTATGTTACTCACATGCATAAATGTTTTCAGGATTTGAGTGTTAGATTGCAAGTTCCTTGGGGGAAGGAACTGTATCTTCATACTTGTTTGTACAGTGTGTAGAGGAATGGGGCCTTGATCCTTACTGGGGCCTGTGGGCTCTACCATAATAAGTACGTTATAAATAATCTTTGTTTGCCATTTGACTTCTCCCACTTTGCAATGTAATTATGCAGCAGGAGCCACATCATGAAACCCATACTCAGATTTTGCTTCGCCCTTACTCAGGTAGGTCTGTAGGCATGTAGACACTTGACCAAACAGTGTTAAAAACTGATAGATGAAACCGATATACATGCATAAGAACGGAGTGAACCAGGGTCAGAAGGACACATACCACTCCCAACACTCTGGAAATCTGAAAAAAAAATTGATGCAGCTTTGGGTTGCAGTAATTTTCCTAGAGAGACCTTCTGTTGTGTGGAACCTCTGCTTTAATGGGGTTGTAGGAGCAGTTGCAGCAGAAAGCCTCAAAGCCAATGTGACGGCATAGGTCCTCTGTTTTGGTGACACTGCCTTTGGAAGATCCTGTCACCTCCGAACGGTTTAGAGACCAGCTCCCTTTTCTTCTGTATGGGGTTCAAACCCCACCCCAAAACAGAAGAAATTAAAGGAAACTCCAGGATGGAATCCTTTGATAAATTTTCCTTCCTGTGCTCTGAGCCAATGTTTTTAAAACAGTAGTAGTATGAGCTGCCTTAAAAAAATCAACAAAATATAAATTTCTTTGACAACTTTTGTAGTGCTCTTCCCAAATTGCAGATTAAAATGCCCATGTAGCACCAGTGTCTTTATTTTAACTGCATAATATGTCTAGAAAAAGATTCTGTTTACTGGCATGTCAGAATTATGTGCTTTTTCTGGAAGTGCATAAGAGGCATTAAGTGCACATTGCATCATCTATCTATCTACCAGCACCTATTGTTGGCTCCAGTAAAATATCCTCAGATGCTGCTACCCAGTCTAGGCCTTAGCCTGTTACTGCAGCGCTTGTCAGAAATCATTAGCTAGTGATCTCTTTGACTAATGTTGCGGTTGATTGTCTAAATCATGCTCAAGAACTGTAAATGAGGCAGAAACATCTTTACAGCTCACCGACTGTGAAATGGCTAAACAGGGTTAGACTGTCAGAAATCAAAATAAATGTATTTCCAATAAAATTTGACAACAATTTAAAGTGCAGGTTTGGAAGCAGAACTGTATTTTGTGTTTTTAAAGTTACAGTAGTAGAAATTAGTATCCTCCTGTCACTTTTTTTTGCAAGAACAAATTGATAAAATATTGATAGCAGCAGTAATCTTTTGTTAACATGGATAGTCATTTTTCCAACATAAATTCTCACCTTAGAATCTCACTTTTGTGTCCTTTATCACCATATGTTCATATCATAGAATCATAGGACTGGAAGGGACCTCAAGAGGTCTTCTAGTCCAGTCCCTGCAGTCAAGACAGGACTAAGTATTATCTTCTAGTCCATCCCTGACAGGTGTTTATCTAACCTGCTCTTAAAAATCTCCAGTGATGGAGATTCCATAATCTCCCTAGGCAATTTATTCTAGTGCTTTACTACCCTGACCGTTAAGAAGTTTTTCCTATTGTCTGACCAAAACTTCCCTTTCTGCAATTTAAGCCCATTGCTTCTTGTTCTATCCTCAGAGGTTAACGAGAACGATTTTTCTCCCTTCTCCTTGTAGCAATATTTTATGTACTTGAAAACTGTTATGTCCCCTCACAGTCTTCTCTTCTCCAGACTAAACAAATCCAGTTTTTTCAATCTTTCCTCATAGGTCATGTTTTCTAGACCTTTAATCATTTTTGTCACTCTCCTCTGGACTTTCTCCAGTTTGTCCACATCTTTCCTGAAATGTGGTGCCTAGAGCTGGACACAATATTGTAGCTGAGGCCATATCAGCAGAGAATAGAGTAGAAGAATTACTTCTTGTGTCTTGCTTACAACGCTCCTTCTAATACATCCCAGAATGATGTTTGCTTTTTCTGCAATAGTGTTACACTGTTGACTCATATATAGCTTGTGATCCACTATGACCACCAGTACTTTCTGCAGTACTCCTTCCTAGGAAGTCATTTCCCATTTTGTATGTGTGTAATTCATTGTTCCTTCCTAAGTGGAGTATTTTGCATTTGTCCTTACTGAATTTCCTCCTATTTACTTCAAACCATTTCTCCAGATCATCCTCCAAAGTACTTGTAACCCCTCCCAGCTTGGTATCGCCTGCAAGCTTTATAAGTGTACCTTCTATGCCATTATCTAAATCATTGATGAAGATATTGAACAGAACTGGACCCAGGACCAGTCCCTGCAGGACCCCACTTGATATGCTCTTCCAGCTTGGCTGTGAATAACTGATAACTAGTCTCTGGGAATGGTTTACAAACCAGGTATGCATCCACCTTATAGTAGCTTCATCTAGGTTGTATTTCCCTAGTTTGCTTACGAGAAGATCATGTGAGACAGTATCAAAAGCCTTAGTAAAGTCAAGATATACCACATCTACCACTTCCCCCCATCCACAAGGTTTGCTACCCTGTCAAAGAAAGCTATTAGGTTGGTTTGACACGATTTGTTCTCGACAAATCCATGCTGACTGTTACTTATCACCTTATTATCTTCAATCTTAAGCAAATTGATTGCTTAATTATATGCCCCATTATCCTTCCGGGTACTGAAATTAAGCTGACTAGTTTATAATTCCCCAGGTTATCCTTATTCCCCTTTTTATAGATTGGCACTATATTTGCCCCTTTCCAGTCTTCTGGAATCTCACCCATCTTCCATGACTTTTCAAAGATAATCACTAATGGCTCAGATATCTCCTCAGTTAGTGCCTTGAGTATTCTAGGATGTATTTCATCAGGCCCAGGTGACTTGAAGATGATTGACTTGTGTAATTAATTTTTAACTCATTCTTTCCCTATTTTAGCCTCAGATCCTACCTCATTTTCCTGGTGTTCACTGTGTTAGACATCCAATCGCTACTAAACTTTTTGGTAAAAACTGAAAAAAAAAAGTCATTTAGCACTTCTGCCATTTCCACATTTTCTGTTATTATTTCCCCCCCTCATTGAGTAACGGGCCTTCCCTGTCCTTGGTCTTCCTCTTGTGTCTAATGTATTTATGGAATGTTTTCTTGTTACCCTTTATATCTCTATCTAGTTTAATCTTGTTTTGTACCTTGGTCTTTCTAATATCATATCCCTACACTGTCTATTTCCTTGTGAAAGGACCACCAAGGTATACCTATTGAGGTATTATGACAGATTCTCCAGTGTTGCAATGTATATGTTTTATATTGTTGGGACTCTACTAAAATCAGTGGGGTCACTTGTGTAAAATTAGAGTAATTGAGCAATGGATCTATTCCACAGTGCCTATCATTATGGACTGTTATTGGGATGAGGAGATCTTCCTCTAGTGTTCCTGAAACATAAACTCCTAAATGTTCAAAGGATCATATGGCGTTTTAGCCATACAGTTGTCATTGATGTTAACAGGATTCAAGTTGCTAAAATCATTCAACTTACATGTACTTACAACTTGTAAGTTTAGGAGAGCATATTTTAGTAATATAATACTTAGTGAATAAAATTGATATGGTTTATTCTCTGAAGCATAAGGGGATGTGTGTGATGTTTGAACAGTTTTACTATATTTGGTGCTTTCGTATCAAGCAAGAAACTTGTTTATAAATTACAAGCTTTCATGTTGATTCAGAATTAAAGATAGACAAAAAAAGGTGATTCAAATTCACTATGATGATGTGCCTCCCTCTCTCTCAAATGTACAGCCATAACTAGCTTTTTATTTGGCAAACGACAAAAGGATGACCACTTCAGCCCTATTTTGAGGATTTATGTGGTGTATATAGACTTGCTTTCTGAGCTTGCTTTCTGCACCAAAGTGACTTTCAGCCACAACAGACCTGCTAAGACCCAGGGAGAGAGATATTGTTCTCAGAACCAGCCTTTCTAAACAGAAATGCTGTTCACTCGAATATTCATTCTGTCCTGTGTCTTTACATAAGTCTATGTCCAGTGATTATCCTGGTAAGAGTTTGGTACTCACTTGCAGTCTGCTGTTTTAAAAAATCCTAGCCTTGAGGCTTGACACTTGAGGCAGTGTTGTGAAGGAAATGATATGGGGAAGGAAAGATCAAGGTCAAAGATAATTCCAAGTTTATGGAAAACATAGGTATGAGTGGGAAACTTTCCCCACCTGTTGTAAGACACAGTTTACAGGCACTGTGTAGGATCAAAACTCATCATGCAATTTGACTTTCAAACAAATATATTAATAGGAAGATAACCTAAAGCCAAGTCCAAGCTTTCTCTCCAGATTTGGCTGCTCCTATGGTGCCTAGATAAGAGCTACTCATCGCACACGTGTCTCAGACCCAAAATCTCTGCCTTTTTTATTTCCTCCCACTAATGTTCTCTCATTGTTGGCAGGGGTTGTGGGTCACATTGACTTTAGCCCTGGTGTGCAGGACAGATTACTAACCCTTTCTTGTCCTGATCCAGTATGGGATTTGTCCACCATATCACCGGGGGCAAAAGAGGGATCTATGTTGAGAAAGGAAATGTATTTGTGTATGAGGCTGCTTTTCTTGCTCAAAGAAAGCACTCAATGTTTTGAGTCATATAGTTGCAGGAGGTTGAGATAAAGCCATCAATATACTTGGTCAGCACAGGCTAAGAAGAGATATATGACAAAATCAGTGCTTCAATTATAATTTTTCTTCCATTAATTTTATTTCATATTTTCTTTTTCGATGGTTCAAAACAAAGTGAAAATAGCTATATCCTCTTATTTTGAGAACTGTACAATAATTTGATCAGTTAAACTGCACATAGAATATGAACTCATTCTACAAGATTCCAAAAGTACAAAAGTATCAACCTTTATTTGAAAAGATGTTATAATGGACCTAGCAACATCAAGTTCATGCATTTCAATAGTCAGCCTTCCTCAGAACCTCTTGTACAAAGCAAAATTTTTAAAACCCACTTTAAACCCTTCCAATAACTCTAAACCTCATAAACCCTACCTTCTGCTCTTTTGATGTGTCAGCAGGAAATTCATCAATCAGACTATGCAGGTACCAAATAAACCTCTGTAATGTACATTAGCAGTATAGATTATCCTGTCTAGTCCAGTTTGTTATATCATTTATATATATATATAAACACAAAATGTGAGAAAACAGAATATGCTTGCATTTTCATTGCAAAGGAAATTACCAAAAGTCATGCTGAGTAGTATGCAATGCATAGTATTTTATCATAAAATGCATTTTTATTTCATGCTCTCAAGTAAAAATAAAGTAAAATCCATTTCTTTGCTGTACTTACTTGTAGTAGGTGACTAAATTCTGTGGGTATTTCAGCGTTGCAGCAGATATACACAAATGTACAGTTACTGAATGGCCTTCCAACCCTATTGACTTATCTCCTCCATGACTGCTGTGATTTCATAGCCACTGAACATCCTCTTCTAGACATCCATGTCCTCAGCACAGATTGGCCGAGAAGAAGGAGTGTAGCTGTTAGGGGGCTTATTCCTTCACCCACTTACTTCCCTGGTTCTTCTCACATGAACAGAGAGCAACAACACCCGTCCAAAGGTGCAAACAATTCGATGTTTATTGGGGTGAACTTCCAGCAAGCATGATTCCAGTTTCCTTCCTTAGTGTCCCCCTTCCCAGCTCTGACACCACAGAGTCTTACCTGTGGCCCTGTTCCCATTCCTGCCCTTAGCTAAACATGATTCCAATTTCCCCACCCCCATTCTCTGTTCCCATTTCCCCCCACACACACACACATACACACTTCCTGATTGACTGCAGACTATATAGTAAAACTTGATAGGTTTCAGAGTAACAGCCTCTGCTTAGCTATATCTTAACCAATCATTTTACTGAAATTTAACTAACCAATCCTAACATATTGTAACTTGATTATTTAACTAATTATATCCCACCACCTTAATTAGTTTGCACCCGGCAAAATTAATTATACAGCAGACAGAAACAATCACAGAACCAGACAGAGATTATACAGACAAACAATAGGGAAATGGGGACTACAGTGATAGAACAACAAAGAAATGAGGATTTCACATCCCAGCTATTGATAAGTGAGTTCTTGCCAGACAGGATGCTATCAAACTAAGTTTCCTTTTACATCTTCTAGGCACTTCCCTTTCTCTGGAGGCGATAGGCATTATCAGGACAGGATTGTGTTCCTAACAGCCCAATAGCACCTTATTTCAATGTGACTAGTTTGGAATGTGAGGATCTGACCATTCGCTTCCCAGCTTGTGGCTGCCTCTGCTGCTTAGCCAAAGATCTTAGCCTAAGCACAGGGCCTCAGACTGTCATAGTAAGAGAAGGACCTTACACTGGCAGACAGTGATTTTGATTCTTTCTTGTATACCTCTATAACTAGCTAAGTGATAAGAATACACCTAAATTCTTAGAGTATAGGCCTTTACAGACAGGCCTGAATATCTATATCCTAACAGTAGCTAGCAGCGGAATTACTTCCTTGACCTGATTCCTACAGATAAGCTACTGCCAAGTGACAGATCAATTTGTATAAGGAAGGTTAGTGTGAATTTCTCTAGGTCTGAGCAGACGTGTACACATTTAAAGACAATGAGAACATTGTTCCCTCCTCCAAATGCCTACCCCAGCTCCTTTGCTAACGTTTGACCCTTCCTCGCGATTGCCCACTATCAGCAGCCAACTAGCTTTGCCAACCCCAGCTCAACCCTTTCCCCCTCATCCTCTGCTTGACTCTTCAGTGTCTTCTCCAAGCTATGGCATCCCAGTACTCACCACATTCAGCCTCAGGTCCCCTCACTGGTGCGATCCCACCAGGCTCTACCCAGCTACATTCTCCTTGCACCACCAGACCACTTTATCAACATCCCTCCCATCCTACTTGTGCTATTAACTTACTATCACCTAACTAAACTACCAGTCCCCTTGTAGAGGTATACAAGGGCTGGATTAAGGCAGTCTGTGCTATAGGCACACCATGATATGGACTGTCCTGTGGCATGGGTCAGCCACATGGGGACTCCTTCACTTTCTAGGTGAGGCAACAGAGATTCCCAAGTATTTACTCCAGCAGCCAGAGTGTATCTGGGTGGATGGGTTAGGACTACTGTAATGATATTTTCTTGCCAGAAATACTCTGTTGGGTGGTGTTGGCAGGACCCCTCCCACCAAAAAAGTAGGTCTTGGAGTTAACACCCTGTTGTCAGATACATGAGGCTCTTCTCAGAGCTGGCTGTTTCAGGCTAACTGAAGACTCTGGCATTGGTAACACTTGAGTTATGGTTTCAAGCTTGTCTTTACAACCATGAAGGCCACGTGCTTTTTTCTAAAATGAAAGTTACAATTTTGATGTAATCGTATGACTCCAGGACCTGGGGTTCTGGCACAGGTCTATAGTGCCTATATCTTAATCTGTCTCTTTAGGTATACAGTACCTTCTGATGTTTTCCCTCCCCAGCAGGTGTTAGTGAAACCTTGACAATAGATGAGGCTCTCAGGCTCCATTCACATATTCCGCTTGAGTGAACACTGAGCACACAGAGCATACAGGGACAATTCCACATCTCCTTTCCTTTGAGGATTTGCCTCATTATGTGGTAGATCTGCAGTGGCTGAAGTTGGGGAAACAGTCTAAGGTGGACACATACAGTATATCTTGTCTGCTCCCCTCTTCATGTTCATGATTTATTTGGTTTATTTTTCTGCAGATGTTTTATGTGCAATTTGGGATTGTGTACACAAATATCTATCTCCTAAGCATCCTGTTCTGAGAAAGAGTTACAAGAGAGTAGGCCAGGCATACTTCTCAACTTGCCAAGTCCTAAATATGGGACACAGTGGGCCAGATCCTCAGCTGGTACCAATCAGCTTCAGTGGAGCTATGTCACCAGCTGAGACTCTGGCTCAGTGTGGGACCTTGACCCAAAATGAGGGACACAAAAAATCTTATTCAGACAGGAAAATTAAAATTCTACAGGATTTTTTCCTTTAGTGTAAATAGCTCTTTTTGTAACCTTGGTTGCACAAGTCTTTATTTCAGATAGATTTAAATAGTTTTCAACAATATATGTGACAGCATACCAGATTTGTGTAACTTTGGGACCAAAATAAGTAACGTCCCTCAAATGGGGGACATTTGAGAATTATGAGTGCCTTTGCACCTCCTTGTACAAGCAATGGCTTCAGCAATCCAGGTGGGAAAACCATTCTCTGGGGAGTGCAAGTGAGGTTACCACCTCTGCCTTCTCTAAGGATTTCTTCCTACGGGGAGCAGCTTTACTTTCTTTTGAGAGTTACCCTGGAACCTAGCTGCAGGGAGTACTAAGTCAGTTATTGTCCCAGCATTCTGTCCAAGCCTCTTCCCTGGCCAATTCTACCTACTTTTCTGGCTGTTGAACCCCCTTGGTTAGAATGAAAGTGGTAGCCTCCTCACACCTAAGCAATCTTCCCTGACATATTTTGGCCGCATGAGGCCCTGCTTAAACAAGGAGTGATATCAGCCCAGTATGGAATGCCTTTGGAAACGTCCCCATATGGACATGGCAGAATGTCTGATGTGTACACAAATATTGCAAGGGGAATTGTATGCCCTCTGAGTTAATTGTAAAATTGCGAACTATTTCTTTAAGTCTTGGACATTGGTACTGTAAGGAGATTTTAATACTATCCATGACTGTGCCTTAAGCTGGAATCTTAGAAAGACTTATTGAGGCCTTGAAGTCCAGGCCTGGATTAACCAATGTGCATGCAATGCATTTGCACAGGGCCCCCATCTCAGGGGGCTCCAGGACCACAGGGGGAAACCTCTCTCCCCCACCTCCAAAACCACAGTCTATGGAAGGAGGCAGGATGGGGTGGAGCATAATTTGAGGAGGTCCCTGCTTGCACATTGTGTTGAGAGCCAACAGGCTGGAGCAGGGAGCCAGGACAGCCCCACGGGACAGGAGCTTTTGAGGGATGAATGTGGGGTGCGCTCAGACTGAACAGCTCACCAGGGCCTCCCATTCCACAAGGGGCAGGGAAGGTGGGAGGGTTCCCAATTGCCGTAGTGCACAGGACCCCAAAATTCTTTAATTCTGCACCATTGAAGACTTTAATTTGAGCAAGTACTCAGTCAAGAGAGAGTTCCAAGCTGGTGCTATGAGTCTTATGACCAATGTCATCTGTTCTCTTTTTGACATCTCATTTACTTCAATTCACAATGCCCTTCAAAACACAGGAAGTAATACTGCTGAATATGAAGACTGAAACTCTGTTGATGAGGTAATGAAGAGGAAATAGTGCAGAATACACATTGGCAAATGTTGCTTTCCAGTGCAGACATAGTTTAGATGACTCAAAAATAGAATGAGAATCCACTGAGGGTTGGATCAAATACCCTACCCAAGCCTATACCAGACATGCACAGTAGACAACAAGAAATCTCTGAGTGGAAGAAGCAGCAATAGGAGTGCTGAAATCCATGCTCACTGATGTTTGGCACACAGATGTTCTTCTTTGAACCCTCTACTTTACCAGATGAAGAGAGATGAGCTCTTAATACAAAGTGCCCTTTCTTTTCCCACAACATGAAGAACTGTCCTAGACAGGCATCATGGGGTAGGTAAGGTGCTGTCATATGTCCCTTTACACCTCCCATCCCCCTTCAGTCTGGTAAATGACATTCACTAATCCTTTCTTGGAAATGTGCAAAAAGGATTTCTATAGATAGTCTTTGGAGATTTCCTGTGTCCTCATGTGTGTAATAGGTTGGGTCAAGGAACAAAGGGGGAGGGAGGAAAGAATGGGATTTCATTTTATACGCCTTCCTTCCTCATCCCCATTGGAAAAAAATGGATGAAAAAGGGAAATTATGCAATACAGATGATGTCAGTGTTAAATTAAATTAAGATCATATGTTTCTTGGTGGCAGCTGTAATCCTTTGATTATAGAAGAGGTCATGTTAATGGAGTACATTCCAAACAAGTATTAACAAATTGCTTGTGTGCTGGAATAATTAGTAGTGCATGTAATGAAATGATCTACAATGATCTTTTTTGATTAACCCTAGCTTAAATATACAAACTACAATTTATTCAATTTCCTTTATGCCTCAGAACTGTACCAAAAGCAGAGTTCTCAAAATTAGTGTTTTAAAGAAAGAAAATGTGCATTTCAGTGTATCATCTCAAAATATATCACATATGAATGCAGAATGCTCTTAAAATATTGACTCACAGATTTCTTTAAAAATATGCACAGCTCCTAAAATCTATTAAATTATAGATAAGCAAATTCTTTTGTAAATCATGTTTGTTTGGTTTTCTGCAGTGCTAAGAGTGATTTAAGGAAATTGGACATCCTTATGTTTATTACTTGTAATTATTACATATACAAAAATGAAATAGTGATTAAAAAGTAGCACTCTGTAGATAATAAAAACGGCATGTTAGCTCCTTGTATGGACAAATTGATTCTAAATCAAAAGCAGTAGTGTTTGATGTTATGTTTTTATTGTTTGTTTTTTCCTGCCTCACAGAATCTGAACACCTACAAAGAAATCTCCACAGAACTGTGTGATCTTGTTGGCCTAGGTAGAGCATATCAAGCTATAGCCAAGGTCCTGGTAAGGTAGGTTAGCACATCCTTGTCTTGCTGTCCGTGCAAATTCATTCAACTGTGAAAGACTTAAATTGTTAGAGGTCTGTCGCTTCCCATTACTGACTGCTTAAATTTTAAGCAGTGCCCTTCTTCCAGTAAGTGACCCTTTCATCGTAAGTTATTTTAAACCAGAACAGTTTTTTAAAAGTGCATGATCAAAGCTTTTCCTGTCTTTTTTGTTTGTTTGTTTGTTTTGTTTTTATATTTTCAAAAAGTTAGGTAAAGGCCTTGCTGAAAGATAGAAATCCAGTCATACTTTACAGGTTAGAAAGCAGAAAGCCTAGAAAAGTATAGTATGCTCCAGTAAGTGTGCCTCAGTGTGACCTTTCAAGAACTCTTCTTAATAGAAGTTTCCATTTATTGTTCTACCTCACTTTTTCCATCGAGACATTTGTGTTTTGAGCACGTCTGGGTAAAACAATTTGTTGCAAATATAATTCTTCTCTGTTGTTTCAGTCTAGCATTGTGAGCCTTAAAAGCCTTTGCCAGGTGGATTAGTTTGAAATTAGAACTTTTACAAACATCACGGATACAAAATGATATAATGCAATTAACATATGATCAATAAAATCAAGGAAATTCAAAGTTAAAGTTTATGGATTGTCCTTGACTCATTCTGTTGTGCATAGGTATTGCAGGATATATGACGTACACATACTATTCCAAGACTCCAGCAATATCTGCACAAATCAGCCTTTATGGGAAAGAGAGCACTTGTACAGGGCAGGGACGGAGAGAGAGGGCTGACCAGACAGACACAACTTACATTTCCTTTCTCATCCTGGGTGCCATCAAAAGGTCCCAGCTTTGTATACAATGAGCACTTTCATAAAATCCCCCATTATTTCTCTATCACCAGTGCAGTACCACCATTGCCAGCAACAATGGGAGAGCTGGATCTGACTGACAACTGGTTCTTTTACCACTGTGCCATCTAAATCTGCTTTGAGCAGGGGAAAACTTGCTGCCTGACTTACATCAGCCAGACTTACCTCTAGCAGTCCCTTTACCTCCAAAGACTCTCTTTAGAGCTGGTTTCAGAGTAACAGCCATGTTAGTCTGTATTCGCAAAAAGAAAAGGAGTACTTGTGGCACCTTAGAGACTAACCAATTTATTTGAGCATAAGCTTTTGTGAGCTACAGCTCACTTAGCTCACGAAAGCTCATGCTCAAATAAATTGGTTTGTCTATTAAGTGCCACAAGTACTCCTTTTCTCTTTAGAGCTGGGCTTTGAGGCAGAGGGGAGGAGAGAGTATCATCCTGTGGCTCTGTGGAGTCAATACACTTGGAGAACAGAGTTACTATTAAGTAACTCCTTTATCTTTTTAGTGATGCCTGGTTTAAAAAGAAATTAAAGCAACTAAGAAATTTAAGCCCTTAGGTCTCATTTTCAAAAGTGACTTAAGCACTTAGCCTAAGGTCAGGTCTACACTGTAAACTTACATCGGTATAACTGCGTTGCTCAAGGGTGTGAAAAATCCATACCCCTGAGCAACACAGTTATACCAACCTAACCCTCGGTGTAGACAGTGCTATGTCAACAGGAGGACTTCTCCCATCGAAATAGCTACCACTTCTTGCAGAGGTGGATTATTTACGCTGATGGGAGAAGCTCTCCCACTGGTGTAGTAGCATCTTCACTGAAGCATAACAGGTCACAGCTGCACCAGTGTGGCTACACCGCTGCAGCATTTTAAGTGTAGACCTGCCCTTAGTCTCATTGAAAGTCAGTGAGACTTAGACTTTTCAGTCTTTTAGGTGCTTTTGAAAATTTTACCCATTGTCTCCACAAGAGCTCCATTGTAGGAGACCAGCTAGCACTGACTCCCAAAGGTTAACTGAGAAGTCCTGCTAACTGAACAGTGACTGAGGCATTGCCCTCGTGAAACTAGCATCAGGTCTTGATGCAGTGTTGAGAGACTAGTGACTCATGAAAGTGTGAACTGAATTTCAAGATTTTAGATAATGGCACATTGTAGATTCTTGCCATTGATGCTGCTACCTCCCTAGCTGAGTGTGTCCTAAGATGTTTGGTACACAAACATCAGGTAGGTTATAACATGACTGGATGCATGGTTTTATCCCCTTAAACAGCTTTAGAGCTGAGATGTCTTCACTGGTAGATTTTTCTCCAAAGTCCACAAGTACTCTGACTTTCTAAACAACTTTGTTCTGTCTAAGTAGTAACTAAAAGCTCTTTTATAATTCGTGGTATGTACCCTCTCTTTTCCAGCATGGCTATGGGGATTCTGGGGAAAATACAGACATTGATATAGACTGAGGTGAAACTCTGATACTGTTTTTGAAGAATTTTTGGGCAAAGCCTGCATATCCCATTATCTTCATGAAATGTAGTATAAGGTGGACAGGTCATCAGGCCCTGCAATTCCAAGCCCCTCTGGCTGATTTAATGGCCATGAAGAATGAGAACTTCAGCAAGAGATGGTACAGACCACAGGATCCCATAAACTTAAAGGGCCCTTCTATGAGTTTGGGTAGTGCCACAAGTATCAAGGATCAGCAGAATCCCAAATGGGAAGGTGCAAGTCTGGAACATCCCTTTAATAAGTATTCTAAGAGGGGATGGTTACATTCCATGATATAGGCAGATATAACAGCTAAGTAGATGTTAGTGGAAGCTAACGACACTCTTAATACTATCAGAAACTAGAGAAATTCTAAAATAACTGAAACTGGCCATGAAAGTGGGTCCAGGTCTTTTTCTTAAGTCAACATTTTAAATTGGTTCCATTTGGCCATATAATACCTCCTAGTGGATGGCTTCTGGACTCTAACAGAACAGCCTTGATCTCTTTGGACAAGTGTAAGTCTATTTGACCTTAGAAATCTAGCAGCCATACTGTCAGTAGAAGTGACTTAAGATTTGAGAGAATTACCCTATTCTGCTCAGACGAGGTATCACGACTGGGTAAGAGTAAATGAGAGCCAAAAGTTCCAAGAGCCAGTTTTGCCCAGCCCAGATGATCATGACTAAGATCACTCTGGATCTGTTTTGTTGAATCTTCCTCAATTTCGCGAGGATGAGGGGAAATGAAAGACAGGTGTAAAGGAGTGCTTTTCCCAATGTGAAAAAGGGCATGTGATACACATTGTATGTCCCCGTTCACTCTCACACAGAACTTTGGGTGCTTATTGTTCTGACCTGTGTCTGGATGACCCCACTGGGAAAATACTGGATGAACCAGTGAAGGTTTGAATGACTTCCCATCATGATTCACAACCTTCAGAAAAGCAGATTTCTACCGACTCAGAAAAATAGTAGGCAAGGTCCCATGGAAAGACCAATTAAGAAGAAAAGGAGTCAAAGTCAACATCAAGCTATTCTGATGAGAGAAAAGATAAGAAGAGCCACAGGAGGCCAATGTGGCTGCACAAGGAGCTTCTAACTATCTAAAAACCAAAAGGGCTACATACAGGAAATGGAAGGAAGGGCATGTCAGCAAGGAAGTATACATGGGAATAGCATGAGTGTGTAGGGACAAAATCAGGAAAGCCCAAGGCAAAGAATGAGTTACAGCTGACAAGAAATGTTAGGGACAACAAGAAGGAGTTCTTCAAATATGTCAGAAAAAAAGAACAATCAAGGACAGTGTGGGTCCACTGCTCAGTGGAGAAGGTGAGCTGATAATGAAAGATGATAGGAAGGCAGAGCTGCTCAATGCCTGCTTTGCTTCAGTCTTCTCACAAAAAAATAAGAGGTGACCGGACAACTAATGAAGTTAAGGGAAGGAATGCGGTAAATACGGGATAAGTAAAGAACACGTCAGAGATCTTCTGACCAATTTGAATGAATTCAAATCAACAGGGCTGGATGCTATTCACCCGAGCGTACTGAAGGAATTAGCAGAAGAAATCTGAGTGACTGGCAATAGTATTTACGAAGTCATGGATGACAGGAAAGATCCCAGAAGACTGGAAAAGCCTTGAGAACCAGCCTGTGGTCCTGTAAATTTTGCAGTTTTATATGGAGTCTTGAAGATCCTAACCATGCTACTGAAGCCTGATTGGAGGTTTCTAAGCCTATCATTATTTGAGGAGCAGTCTGGTATAAGGGCATCACCTTCAAGATAACCTCTGACAGTGTCCTCTGTAGTAACAAGTGACTTGTTGTGGACACTCGGTTTGTGCATCAGATTCAGTCATCCTTGCACGACTTGCTTGAGCAACATCACAAAAGGTTCAGGCCTCCATAATGCCTAACACTTGCAGAGAAAATTTCATTGGCTCATTTAGCCTGAATCGAGAAAACAAGAGTACTACAGGTATGTAATGCCTTTTACTGAAGCAATCTTCACTGCCCTATGGAGTCATGAATGCCAGTGCTGTAAAAAAGCTGAATATCTCACAAGTATAGGAGGGTAATATCTTAGGAAGCAGAATGTGTATAGTTATACAAAGCATGTAGAAATTTTGAAAAATATGCATTTTTGAAAGAACCATAAAATTATAGATGATTGAGGTGGATAAGACCTATTTATAACATTATTAGGTGCATCCTACTGTCCAGTGCAGAGTTGTTTCTGACAGAATATATTTTAGTGATCTGTCTGGACTAGTTTTAAATGTCTCAAGCTATAGGCTTCCATAACTTCCCTTGGAAGACTATTCTACCATCTAGTAGCAGAGCTCTTTGGTAGTTGGCATAAATAAAGCTCTAACTGTGAGAATTACCTTTATGTTATTAATCAAATTAATTTCCTTTTGCCTGAGAGAAATTATATGCCCTAGTAATGTTTATATTTTCTATAAATGGAACATAAGGTCTTTGATATGAAATATCCAAAAATGACCAAAAATACATCAAAACATTGCTATTAATTCATGAGATTAAGAAAACCTTTTTACATTTTCTCCTGTCACTGATTCCATTTGCCTTATTACTTTCAGTCACTAGCCCACAAACTTGGTGGCACATTCAACAAACCCCTTAGTGGCTGTTTCATCTCTGTTCTATTTGATTTCTCCACTCTGAGTAAATGATTAAGTTTTCATGCATTGGTTCAACCAAAATCTATGTTCACTCAACCACATCCTTTATTGATTACTTCTACTGCAAACAGTAGGCCAAGTGTGATATACATAATTGGACAGTTGTCAGGGGATGTGGGTGTTAACAGTCCTGTTTTCCCAGTTGGAAACTGGAATCACCTTGATACACAAATATTCTGCACTGTTTCATTCTCATCCTTTGGACCGAGGAGTTCTTTTCCTCAGAATATATGTTTTTAACTCTCTAAGGTCTGGTTGAATGGATTTAATGATTATACCATATAATATGCTGTTCAAGTTGCACCTGTGCACTGCATATAGAAAACTAGAAAAACTGGAATTAATATTTGTCTAACACTTTAACCTTGTCCTTTAACTTATATAAATCATGTGCCACGCTTCTGTGTGGAAATGTTTGATTTTCTCCCCTTTGGAAGAAAAGTAGGTTTCCAAATATGTTTCTAATTCTAAAATTCAGAAGCCTTTTGACATTGGACAAATGTTTACAGTTCAGTACATTTCATATTCTAGTGCTGTTTAAATATGTTCATTTAATAATTTTGATAAATAGAATTCTATTCATTTAAAAATACGTTCTTTACTGTAACATAACACTTGAACATTTTAAGCACCCTGTTAAATTCTGGATGTTTTGGCAGCCGATTGCAATAGTGCAGCTGAGTCCACTTATCTAGAAGTGGTCACAGCAATATTAAAGATTTTCATCAAAGCTTCACTGTTTTTTCCTGTTCAGTGGCAGGAACTTCACTGTTCTGATTACTCTGTTTGCATAAGCCAATTAAGGAACCATAGCAGACATAGCACCATCAAATTCTGGAAACACATATCCCTAATATGGTTTATATTAAAAGGATTAGCTTAAATAAGCCTCAGTCAGTCATTTGTTGCAGGAATATAATTTAAAGGTGTTTTAAAATAGTATGAAAATATATCACTACTTTTCATCACTTACAGGAACTTAAATTTGTGAGATTCTAAATTAGGACTGGATTTTTTTGGCTGGCTTGGTGAGTTGACATATAGCGTGCTGCACTACTACATTAGAGACTCAAGTTCATGGCTTATATTGAGGTCAGCTGCAGTGACACTCCGCCTTAAAGAGAAAAAGAGTGCAGTGCTTCACTCGCAAGCAAACTCGAGCCTCTGGCCTAGAGGGCAGAGATACTATATTTTTAACATAGCCAGCTTTATTAAAAATGATATGTGCAAATATTATTATCAAAGTCATTAGCCAATTTTCATCCTAGATTGGGAGTAACCTCAAGTAGCCTGAGTCTCAGTGGGAATTGGAGGTGACACCTGCAATCCACAGTTTATAGGGTAGCCTGTATGACTGTAGCAACCCTTGGTCTGTGCAGCCAAACAGCAACATTACATCCTGAAGGAGGCTACCAGTTCTATGGTCTACAATGTTAGTGTCATTATATTGCAGCTGCTGTACAAGAAGGGAAAGGATTCTAAAGCAAAAAGTGGCATCCATGAGTGATGGGGGCAGAAAAAGTGGCATCCATGAGTGATGGGGGCAGAAAAATATAAAAGCAAGTTTCTCACTGACAAACTAATATGCTTAGTCCCCTCCCTCGGCATGTTCTCTCAATTTGGTCACTAGGCAAGGTCTGACCTATCTACAAAAATGTGTGACCAGATGCTGATTAAATAAAACATCATTTTAGAGTACTGGAAACTCAGACAAGCATTGTAAATAATAGCCTACCTATTTTTTTCATTCTTGGTACTAAAAATAATGCAACAATATACTGGCAATTTAGGAAAAGTATTTTTTTTTCTTTTTGTGTACAGAGGACCTAATTCTGCCCCTTGTCAGCTACAATTGATTAATAACATAGTAAAAACATCCAGATTGACTAACAACTTAGATTGTTTAATAATTAAATCACACAGTGTTTTAATATCATGTGCTGTAAAGAGCTGCAGGAGACACAGTAAAGAGCCACTTACAGCTCGCAAGTCTCAGTCTGAGTATCACAGCCCTACAGACTTCCATAGAGGTAGCAGATGTGCATATGAGGACAGAATTGGGTTCCAAATTTCACCCGAAAGCAAATTAGTAAATACAGTTTCTAGACTACTTCAAAATAAGGCTGCTGAGGGAAGCAATGACAGATTCTCAACTATAGTCTATTGCAGTGTATGAAGAAACAACCTCAATAAAAATGTAATTGCAACCTTTGTCATTTGTTTTAGTCAGGGAAAAGTGACTGAGGCTATTGAGTACTTGGAAAAGTTTGTGACGGTTGCCGAGAGTGCTCAGCTAAGCCGAAGTTTAGTGGATGCATGCATATCCCTTGGAGATATTTACAATGAAAGAGTAAGTATTAGTTATAATGATGATGCCCTAGAGTTGATTACTTGTGGCACCTTAGAGACTAACCAATTTATTTGAGCATGAGCTTTAATTGGTTAGTCTCTAAGGTGCCACAAGTACTCCTTTTCTTTTTGCGAATACAGACTAACATGGCTGTTACTCTGAAACCTAGAGTTGATTGTAATTCAGGGTCAAAATCTGTGTTCTTGTATGAGAGACTGTCCCATCAGAAATCTGATGAATGTATTGATTCATATAGGAATTTCTCCTATATTGCCAAATGACTAGGTATGGTTGTGAACTGGAACTCTAAATCTGAACACTTTTGGGTAACGTTAAAATGTGTTCCTAAACCCAGATCCAAATTTCACAATAAGGATGCAATTCTATAATGAGTCAAACCAAAACCCCAAATCCAAACCACCCCTATATTTCAACTCTGACAATAGTCTGGATCCAGATATGCAGCTTGGGCACATCTATGCAAATTAACAATTAAATCACAAATAAATATCTTATAGTATACTACTGTACAGTATAACTACTGCTCTTTGAAAATTAACAAATGGACAAATAAAAATTCTAACCTACTACACTGGTGGAGATTTAAACCTTTTAGCCTAATTTGCTATGTGTGCTCTGCCAGCATAATTCAGGAAGTGACTTTCTGAATGAGAAAGTCCTCCAGGGGAGTGTATCAGTAACGCAAAATCTTTTTCCACACACACGTGCTCACGTACACTCATACCCATTCTACTTGATGGCCTTGATTTGGTCTGTGCAACCCAGAAAATAGACAATGCTGGACAAGGCAAGGTTGGGGTAACCATGAAATACGCTGATTTAACATATCTCCCAGACAGCTTCTTTTTGAAGTAGGCCTGTTACTTAAAACTGTCCTTCTCTGGAGTCCTTGTGGCACCTTAGAGACTAACAAATTTATTTGGGCATAAGCTTTTGTGGGCTAAAACCCACTTCATCAGATGCATGGAGAGGAAATATAGTAGGCAGGTATAAATACACAGCACATGAAAAGATGGGAGTTGTGCTGTCTATTTATACCTGCCTACTGTATTTTACACTCCATGCATCTGATGAAGTGGGTTTTAACCCGCGAAAGCTTATGCCCAAATAAATTTGTTAGTCTCTAAGGTGCCACAGGGATGCCTCATTGTTTTTGCTGATACAGACTAACACGGCTACCGCTCTGAAATCTGTCCTCCTCTGGTGAAACCCCAAATGAAGGCACTAGCTGCCTTTCTTTCCATGCCAGTGCAGCTGCCCATACAGGGACAAATAAAACTCAAACAAGTATTCAGAAAAAAAATATTTGATACCAATTGTTTTTAAAACATTTTTGAAGTTGAAATGATACATGGAATCATGGTGAAATAATAAGTAATAAAAGAAAATTGTACCCATCTTGCTCAACCCTGCTAGTTGCAGAAGGTGGAAAGGCACTTTCACCATGAATAAATTCTATATAAATACTGAAAATGAAGTTTTAAATTACTAAGAGCATTTCTGAGCTAAGGCTACCATATTGCTGAAAAAGTGGGGGAACTCTATGGGTATGCAGCAACCATAAATCTGGTATTTCCTAACTTTCAAGTGCTTGTTTTGGTGACCTAAATAATGTTCTTTTAATTTATTCTACAGGCTGCATGTCCACCTTAGAAATTGCAACCCCCAAGTGACTCCTTACTTTTATGTTTTATCTTATACAGAATTCCCAATGTAAAGGTTATTGTCCTGTGGTGTTGCTTAAGCAATGATACAAAGTCTATGCTGTAATCTTTGAATTAACCTGGGACTTCAATTTTACGATATTCTCACTTAAAGCTTTGCTCCTTAATGCAAATTCAAAAGACTCTGCCTTTCTAAAAATGATCTTGAAAGCCAAAGAATTTGCAAGATATCTAAGAAATATATTTAAAATGTACCTTTATTGTAGTTTAGTGGATTTGGAAGGCAGAATAAAATAGGTTTATATCAACAGTAGGGTTAAATATTTCCCCTCCACAGTTCAGGCAAGTATTGCAAAATATTTAACTCAGACTCTGGTTAACTGCCATTTACATTCTTCTGCCATCATTGTTGATTACCAACTGCATTCAAAGTGATCTTCTGGAAGAACTAGCCTTCTCCTATACATGTTCTTCTTAAGTTCTGTTTGTGATATCAGAATTCAGAATTGATTGGTGTCTCAGCACTGAATCATGATATCACAAAAAGAAAGAAATACAGAGAGAGAAGATGACTTTTTAATATTCTTGGGGATTTTTGTAAAATAAATTACTTAAAAAATATGGCAATATTTCTTTAAAACTAAAAACATGTATAGTGAGAGTTCATTGCATTATGTTAAATGACGTCTCTTTTCAAATTGTCTTTCTGAAACTGTGTATAAGTCTCCTGAAATTAAAAATACTAAAGCAAAAGCATATATCTGCTCTGCAGAGTTCTTTCCTTCATTTGGTTCATTTTTAAGGGATGTGTTGCTTTTCTTGTTACAGTTATTGCTGTTACTGTTTAGTTTTAGAAATCATACTACTTGAAACATCAATAGCAAATTATATTTCTACTTGATAGGAAGTAAGATTTTATTTTATTGGAATATATCAAATAAATGTAGTTTAACTAGCCTTAGGCTAGTATTAGCTCTTAGCATAAATATAGGAGTGATTTTGCAAGACTAAACAAATTCTGATGGTTCTAAATCCTAGTTAGTCTCAACAAAAATTGAGGAAAGAACTGTCCACAGTAAAATAGTGCGGGATTATCTGAATGAAAAGAACTCTCTGCTCCAATATGCAAGCCAGGTTGCTACTTCTGTCACTGAAGAATTTTTTCTAGTGATTGGTGGTTTTTAAATCATATCCCATTAAGCTGCATATTTAACATCAGAAATACACTTTTCCTTTTTACAGTGCTGACCATGCTCATGAGTTTTTGTGTGCATAAAAAAGTCACATCCTACCCATAGCTCCTTCCCACCAGGAAGCCCTCAAAACCTCTAACAGTCTAATCAGACTCCACAATTGCACAGGGGAATTGAAATCTTCAGGGAGGGACTTAGTCAAGTTAAAAGTAAAGGGGTCAAGCAGGTGACCTCTCTGAAAAAGACTTGTGTGTCAGGAAGGATGTACCCATCAAGGGCTACAGAATTCCATGAGGGTTTGAGGAATGGAAACTGATCCACTATGGCTGCTAATAATAGGAACATAGGAATTGCCATACTGGGTCAGACCAGTTGTCTATCTAGTACGTGTTCTTGGTCAGTGGCCGGTTTCAGCTGCTTCAGACAAAAACACAAAAAGCCTGTAATAGGCAGTTATATGATAATTTGCCTGCAGGGAATGTTTCAATCTAACCCCACTAGTTAAAGTTTGGCTTATGCCCTAACACTTGATCCTTTATATCCCTTCCAAAACATTTATCTATCCAATCTCTTTTTTAAATCTTAAACTCTTGGCCTCCATGATATCTTGTGGCAATGAGTTTCACAGGCTAACTCTTCACTGTGTGAAAAAATATTTCCTTTAATTAGTTTTGAATTTGCTGCCTTTCAGTTATATCAAATGCCCCCTTGCTTTTTGTATCATGGGAAAGAATCTTCCCAATATATCTTTTCTGTACAATTTGTTGTTTGGTGTGCTTTTATCATGTCATATCTTATCTCCTGTCTAGTGTAGGCTGTTCAATTTTTTTTACTCTCTCTTCGTAGGGTAGTTTTTTCATGGCCCTAGTCATTCTCATGATATATCTCTGAACCTCATTTATTGCTGCTGTATCTTTTTTGAGGTGGAGTAAATAGAACTGAACACAGTATTCCAAGCCAGGGCATACCATTTATTTATATAATCTCACATTATAATAGTTTGGGTATTCTTTTCCATCTCATTCCTTATGCATCCTAACATTTTGTTTGGTTTTATTAATATATTATATTTTATTTTTAAGGCTGCTGCACATTGAGCAGATGTCTTCACTGAGATGTTCATATGGATGCCTGGCTCTTTTTCCTGAGCTGATACAGTTAATTTATAGCCCAATAAGTGTTTAAGTAATTCAAATTATACCTTCCAATGTGCATTATTTGGCATTTTTCAACATTGAATTGCATTTGCCATCATGTTGCCCATTCACCGACTTTGATTAGGTCCTTCTGAAGTTCCTCCCAGTCTTCCGTGGTCTTGACTAACTGAAATAATTTTGTGTCCTTTGCAAATTTGCCACCTTATTACTCACCCCCTTTTCCAGATAACTAAACAAACAGATTAAACAACACTGATGCTCGTACAGAATCTTGTGGCACCCTATTTTTTTAAAACTTTCGGTGTGCCGCTTGCTACCCTCTATTATAGTATCTGATTTTTATGAGGAGTCCATATATTTGCTGGCAACTCAGCCACTTCAATTTCAGGTTCCTTCAGAAACTCTGTGCTGTATACCATCTGGGCCTGGTGATATATTGCCTTCTAAATTGTCAGCTTGTTTCAGCATCTCTTCCTTAGACACATCCATCTTAGATTGTAGTTTGTCTTTATTACCAGAAAGGAATAGGTCCAGTGTAGGCATCTCCCCAACATGCTTTGTGGTGAAGATAGATGCAGAGAAATCATTTACCTTCTCAGCAATGTCCTTATTTTATTTAATTGCTCCCTTTACTGCCCTGTGGTGCAGACCCATGGGTTATCTCGGTCTTTCTGCTTCTGATGTATTTAAAGAATTACTTCTTATTTGTTTTTATTTCTTTTAGCTATTTGCTCTTCAAATTCCACCTTAGCCCTACTAATTCCTTCTTACATACTGCCTGCTATAGTTTATGCTCCTTTATTTTGGCTCCACTAGTGTTGGATTTCCATTTTCTGAAGGAAATCTGTGGCTTGAATAACTTCTTTAGCCTTGCCATTTACCCATAGGAGTTTACATCTTGCCCTCCTGTTTCCCTTTTTTTTGTATAGAGTGCATGCATTCAGAGACACTATTATTATTTCCAAAAATTTTAATTTCTGTACTTTTGACTGTAGGAGTTTTGACTAACTTCCTTGTTTCTTTAAAAAAAAAAATCCCTGTTTCTAAATGTTAGTGTCACCATGCTAGTTTTTATCCTTTTCCAAGGATGTTGAATGTATTGAATTTCTGGTTACTGTTACTGAGTGGCTCAGCTATAATCAGAAATAGTATTTACCATTTATATAGAAGCTTACATGTTCAAAATGCTATATGAACAGAGACTAATAAATACAGTTCCCCAGAGAGACAGGTAAGTAAGTCATATTATCTGCATTTTACAGATTAGGAAACTGAGGCAGAGAGGTGTGATTTTTTTTCCAAGATCACACAGTGAATCATTTTGGGGGTGGAATAACAGCTGTGGCTTCTTTACGCTTGTGAAGGGGGAAGTACAAAGCACTAGGTTAAAGATGTGCTAGTTAAAAAAAAATGTAAAAACCTCTTCTTCGCTTTTCTCTTCCTTATTAGGGGAACTATTACAAAGCCTGTGAATATTTCAGTCAGGCTTTTGAGGCAGCAAACACCCTAACTGACTTGCCCGTGGTGAATGAAACTAAAGTTTATTACGGCATCGCAAAAGCTCATAACATGATGGTGGCAGTTAACAGTCATATAGACGCTGCAGATCACGTCAGCATTGAGTACCTGCTGGCATGGAAGGAGAACAGAAGTGACATGTGCACTGACCCTTTTACAGTTGGTAAGACATTGGTTATGAAACGCATTAGTGCTGCATTGTCCTTAATGGTTAAGTCATTTTTCTTGTAGAGTTTTATTAAATTATTTGCTGAGCTTAATCCTATTGGATTTCCCTTGTACTGTATGGAGGTTGGATGTGCACTTCGTTGTGCACTTATTTAAAAAATTTAATTAAAAGAGGTTTAAACAATACATAGAAAAGAAACAGATAGTGGTAATCTATTTCAAATGCTAACTCTAACATTCACAATGCTATTTTTCAAATCATCACAATTACAGGCAAATGAGTGATGTGTCAGTTTAATCAAATGATGATGAGCTGAAACTTAAAAAATCTTCTCCTGTAGTCTGTTTTTACAAGAACAAGGTTAATATAAACTCTCTTATTAAGAATAAGAAATACTTTCTTAGTTCTCCCTAGCATGGTGGCCTTCTTATAACCCTGAGCACTCAAGCACATTTTTGGCATCTTTGCCCACACCACTGATATCACTTGACCAAAGGAACTTAAAAAAAGAGCTTTTTCCCATTTCCCTAGTGTAATTTCTTGTTTCAAATAGGGTAAATGTGGGTGAAGTGGGATGGATCTTTCCTTCACTGTTTTAAATTTTCTTAAGTTTTTCTTATTTCCTTCTGTCTTCTTTAATGAAAGGAAGAGTGATAATACAGTACTAGCTGTCTAGTTCCTTGTTATCTCTAGTAATCTCATTTAGGCATTAAAGTGTTAATGCTATTTTCCGGAGGATAAGCCTACTGTGTATTCTCAGGAAATAATTTCCTCTGCGGATTCCCGTGCTTGGGAGAATATGCACCTGGAATAATCTAGAAAGGAATGGCATTTGTGGCAAACTGCATAATACTCCCTTGCAGTAAATGTTTGAATCTGCAAAAATGCCATTTACAAAGGAAAGTGCCTCAATTTCTTTATTTACTCCCATAGGCAAAGGATCATTCTGTCTGTGTTTTCTTGTTTGTCCTCTTTTTCCCTTTAATAGAATTAGGACACCTAAGTGTAATTTCTACTGTAATTTTCATATGAAAATAATTGGTTAGGAGTTTTCTTGCTGAAGATTTTGGCAGCTGAATTGGAGACAGTTGGGTGTTGATACCTGGGAAAGCATGGGAGGCAACTGAGATTTGTGGGATGCTATGATATAATTGGATATTTCTGCTCAAATGACCAGCAGTGAAAGAGTTAACAATTAAATTATCATTAGGTTTGAGTTCCATATCTCACTGAGATGATTATGGCTGTTCACACTTCTGAGCTATGTTAAGGATGTCTGCGATCCAAGAAGGCAACAGCATATCTATTTACACTTGGGCCACGTATTCAAAGTTATAAAACAACTATGTGGGATAGATGCAGGAGGCGGTGGTTAAAGTGAAAGCTTTAACACAATTGTCTGGCAAGGAGTGAGCAAATAGGAGATTCTGCTGCAAACTCTATGGAATTGCAGAATGTTCAAGGCACTGATTACATGAGAAAATTTCTCACTCCAAAGGGAAAGGGTCTTTGTTCTGTATTGAACAAGTTTGTTTCAAGGTTCAGTTTTTGTATGGTGACACTGGTAGCCACCATGTCTTTTATCAGTTCACAGGACTGGTTTAGTGCTCTCAGCCTGAGAGGCATTCTTCCACATTTCGTTCACTATACAAAGTTTGCTTCCTGCTCAGGAATCAATAAAGTCCATCTTTACCCAGACATAGAAATTAACACTCATAGGGACCAGTCTAGATGCGTCAGTGGTTACTGCCTTTTAGCTCCACAAGAAATATTAAACATTCAAAGAAATAATGCTTCTATAAATTTTCAGTCAGGTGTTGGGGGGAAAGGATAATTTTTTTGAGGTCTTATGGCTTCTTGCATTGATGGGAATACATTACACATGCTGATCGTGAGAAACCTACAGTCTTGGTTGAGTGCAAATGGCAAACCAGAAGTCAGCAGCTGATCATCATTCAATGCAAGATCCCCTCATCTGATGGATAGTGTCTTCAAACATTCTTTAGGATTTTTTCCCCTAAACCTCTCCAGAAGTGGTGATAGGCATTTGGGCTGTAATGGAGAGTTCTCGAGAATATCTTAATATTTTGTATAAAGCCAGAGAAACCCAGAGTTTGCATCAGTGTATTGTAACTTAGTGCAGTGTGCCTGGCATTAAGAGCGGGGTTCATGTATTTGGCAGTTGATTCACAATTCAGTATACACAGATACAGTAGTATAAACTCAGATGTACAACTCAAGAGCCATGTATTCTCAACCATTTGGGGCAGGACTCTCACTTAAACTGTATTATGAAGACAGAACCCTGTGGGATTGGTGCATCCTTCATAACTTTCTTACAGCTATTCATTTGATGGGGGAAGCTAGTCTCCTGCAGACAATCTAAAAACTTTACAATCAGCTCAAGTGCTCTTTGAAGACAGCAGTGCTGTAGCACTCCAGTGTAGATCTGCCTAGCTACAAGGTCAAGCACAAGAAAATGCACTATAGGAAACAATTCTGCATCTTCATAGTGATGGACTGAATGATCTAATAGATCTTTTCCACATATAGATTCTATAATATCAAATGTCCTTGGGATTGGTAGGAGCTGGTAGGCATCCAGGTTCTCTGATTGTATGTTCCCTCTAGACTTAAGTCACAACCAGTTATTTTCCTTCCCTCAATTCCACATATTTCCACAGTCAAGAGAAAGGTATTTGCTTAGCATCAGAGAGTTTGCTCAATTGTGATCTTCCAATCTCCTGACCATGCCATTAGACCCAGCTTTCTTTCTTCCTCTGTCACCAGGCCTTTCATCTTACAGGTAAAGTCAGATTCCCCAGGGAGATCCAGACTTATTCCATCTGAGAGTATGCATCTTGGCACCTCTTAATGTGGCTCTTCAATGCTCTGACAATGTGGGACAGTTTCCAGTGGAATGCAGGAAGTCGGCTACAAAAACGGTAGAGGAAGAATGGAAGAGGAAGAACTCCGTAATGAGAGTTCACAACAGCAACATAGATATCTTGTCTTCGCCAACTCCCCAGATTCAGACTGTTTACCTAAAAATTCAGGTCTTGTTTTGGCTGCTTTTAAGGGCCAACTAAAAGTGGTAGTAGCCAATCATTTTATAGTATGGAAACCAGTAATTTTGGTTTATTCAACTTGTTTTTTGAATGCTCTGAACTTCTGATCTGTGTTTACCATCTGGCTTGGGACCCTCCTGCTTCCTAAATGTAGAACTTGGTGATAACAAGAATATGTTTTGAAAACTCCATTTCTGTAAACAGAATATGATTTGAAAACTCCATTCAAATCATAGAATTTGAAAACTCCTTTACTCCTTTGCAAGTGTGGTATGAGAAACAAATTCAACCTTCTTGAATCCCTTTGCTTCAAGCTTCTCTGGCCAATTCACACTATGCTGCTTTAATGTCAAAATTACCACTCTAGTTCCAGCAAGCTCCAGGCATCCTGTGACTACTGCATATTTAGCAGCTCTTCCAGTGCTGTATTCTTTTTCTCATTAGTGTCTCCAGGCTTACTCTCATGATACCCAGACTACATCCAAGAAAACATCATGTCACGCTGTCAACACAATCTGTAGCATTCTCTGCATTTTTCTTGCCAAATCGGTATATGGTGCTGGCATTACATTTTGGAATATCTTTGTGTGGCAAAGCAATAGTTTTGGCATTAATTCAGTATTAAGACTCACCAGCTTTCTGCTTCAAGCATTGACATCATCCTATCTTCTAATTGTAATATCTATACACTCTCTGATGAATTTTCAGTTGTCACTTTATTTTGGAAATTTCTCTGGGCTAATATGATAGTATATTCTAGTTAATGTTGCAAACAGATCAGATTGATACTCTGCAAGACTATTCTCAGTCAAATTAAGGATAAGAGAATTAAAGATATCGTTTAGTGGCCTTCCTTATCCACATAGAAATATAATACAAGGAAGCAGGGGTGCAGTGAGCCCTTTAAAAGCATGTTGGAAGTTTCCATTTCCAGCTGTTTTGTATGCATCATTATAGCTAAAAATTAATAGCTTCTGTATTCTTGAGTGAACTCATTAGTTGTTCTGTTCACAAACTATGACACTTAAACTCAAGAATTTCCAGATCACCCTTTCCTTTCTTCCCTGTTCTCTATACTTTCAATCTGTATTCATTTTCTTCATCAGTTATTTCAAGAACCCAACAAGACGAACCGTCAATTACTGAACTTTCCTCAAAATTAATGAATAAAATGGATACTTTGACCAAAGTTTCATGGACAACAGAGATGGGATTGTCCGAGAACAGAGACATGTTTCCTTCATTAGTATATCAATATCCTTAATTTCTGACCCAAGCAGTAAGAAAGTTATTTAATGCCATCCTAATTTCCAAGTGTGTCTTTACTAACCTTTAACAGAGGCATATATAAGAAGTTATTAATACAAGATGGCAGCAAAAAGACACTCAGATCTGCATCTGATCCATGTTAAAGCCCAAGAGGTAACCCATGTATCACGGGTCCTTCTCACACTACCCTGTGTGCAGCACTGCCTAGTCTGTTTTTGTGGATTCCTATTCACGGACACACATAGTCTGTTTCTTCTTACCCTACAGGTACCTTTTAATCCTCAGTTTCCAAACATGGCGGGACATAACACCGGTATACAGCAGAAGGAGCTTTCACACAGCTTTCTCTCCTCCATCTGAGCTCTCCCTTTACTTTCTGTTCCTCCCAATTCTGTAACCTCCCATTACTAAGCCAATTATCTCAGTAGCCCAACAATTGCCACCAGTTGTCAGTAACTCCACTAGGAACAGGTTGATTTATTTCAAATAGGCCTGTAACATCCTTTGTGACCAGGATGCTACAACTAGCACTCTGTCACATAGCTCCCCCTCCCTTATTTCAATTGAGACCTTTTCTGGCCTTTCTAGTCTGAGCCCTACTCTCTTTACAGGTCTGGGGTTCTGTTGGGGTTTCCTGAGCCCTCTCAGACTGGCCTTCCATGGGCTGCTGGTGAGGGTCTCCTGCCTTCCATCCACAAGACGTAAACTCAGAGAAAGGAGATTTCCCCCTTGTGTCCATCTCTGCCCATAGGTCATCACACCAGTTGCATTCTATGGGCCTTTCCTCTAGTTTCCTTTTCCTCTGGTTTATATCTACTCTAGTAAGTTGTCCCTTCAGGGCCTCAATGTCAGGATTCCTCTCCTCCCCTGACTTACTTTGTCCCAGGCTCAGGTAAGTTCACCTGCCAAGGCCGCTTTATCAAGACCCTTCTCTCCCTCCTTGGTATGTCTTTCATCCTGGGCCTTTCCCCAGCTTGCTTCTCCTGGCAGTTGGCCAAACCTCTGCTCTCCTGTGCTGGGTTACTCTGATCTTTCTCTCTTGGACGGTGAAAGGGCACACTATTCACCACTGGACAGTGCCTCCTCCTGACCGTTCTGGGAATTAGCTCTGCCATGCCAATGCCTCTTCCTGCAGTTGCACTTTGTCACTCTCTGTCTTTCTCTCACTCTGAAGCTCCTCTCTTGCTCCAGGACCTGCAGCTTTCTCTTCATGACTCAGCCCTTTGGCTAGGTGACTAAGTGGTTTCTTCTTCTGGGGTAGAGTCCTCCAAAGTCTTTCTGCTCAAGTAGCATCAGGCTTTTCTCATGCCTGCCTCCCTGCCCCTGTCACTCCTGCAGCCTCTCTACACTATTGCCAGCTTCCTGGCTTTGTAGAAGCTCCTGCTTGTTCCCTCACAGGTGAGCTTCTTTCTAATCAAGGCTCTCCACACAGCCTAAATCTCCTTTGTTTGCTGCTTAATTGGTTGATTGGACCCACCTGGCCTAATTCATGTGTCTCTGGTCCGGTGTGTGATTACACCACATCCCATGAATCCACTTCCCCCTCCCTCTTCCTCTCAAGTCCTCCAGCATGTTATTCTCTCTGAGCTTGTTGTCTAGAATCATTTCACAGTGCACCTGGTTGATTACCTGGAGGGCCTACCATTGAGATTTCCTTATGCAGACCCATTGTTTGGATCTCCCTCTTTGTCTTCCGCTCTTTTTACATAAGGGGACAGAGTCCAGTCAGTTCCTATCATCACTGCACACGGCAACAATATTACCACACCCACTCTCTGCCACTTAAAATTTTCCTTCTCCTTCCAGTGGAACGACTGCCAGGGCATAAGTATTCTTTTTCCCATGTAGACAGTGAATTGTTATTGTCTCCCCATTCTGTTGCCACTGCAGTTTAACCAAGGTATTTCATACAAGGTTACACGTGACTGCTGAATCCACCACACCCCATGTGATTCTCCAGCCTACTTTGGCAGGAACTGTCATTGTCCTAGTCCTGCCTTTTATGCCTCCCCCACCCACAAAACTCCATGAACCCACAGTCCATGTATGGGCAGTCTTCCTTTAAATGTCCTTTGCCACCACATTGGTAACAATTCACTAAGCGGGTGCTGTGGACACTCTTGTTTGCCTCTTGCATCCCCTTCCTAGGCTTCGATGAAGGTGGTTCCTCAACCATCCATTCCCCTGTCCCTAGTGTAGGGGAATGGACCTCTTTTCATGGAAAATCTGCTTCCATATACTCCTTTGTTAGTTTTACGTGACCCCTTAGTGATTCCAGCTGATGACTTCGGACCCAAATTCTCGCAGCTTCGGGGAGGCTCTGCATAAACTGCTCATATATAATTGAGCCCCTTATGCCTCTGTGTCCTGTCTGTCTGACCTCAACCACCAATTGGCCCAGTCAGATAACTTTTGCACAAAAGCCTTGGGACATATCCCATCATTCCATCTGGCTATTCTGATTTTTGACAGTATTTTTCTGACAACTGGCCCACCCTGTCCAGAATAGTGGCCTTCAGCATATCATAATCTTTGGCTTGGTGCTCTTTCAGTGCCATATAAGCCTCTTGAGCCTTGTTGGTCAGATAAGGGGCTAGCCATAGTGCCCAGCCATCCTCGTCCCATCCAGCACTGATAGCCACCGGCTCACAAGTTAGCAAAAAAACCCATCAGGGTGATGCCTGGGGTCATCTTACATAGTCAAAATTCCACTGCCTGATTTCCAGTTCCTTCACTAGAACTCACCAATCTGCAGGAGCTGCTGCTGTACACTGAGACTGCTCATTGATAAACTCCTGCAGTGCCCACTGCTGTTCCACCTGCCAACCCAGAAGTACATGCCTCTGTCTGCTAGGTATTCTACCTCTCTTTTTGTTGTTCAATTAACCAATGCAGCATCTAATCCATTGCTCCCCTGCCCTCACAGAGGTCACCTCTCAAGGCTCTTTCTCTTCACCAAGAGGGTTAAGATCATAGACAAGTCCCACATGTCACAGAGTCCTTCTCATGCTACCCCGTGAGCAGCATTGCCTCGTTGGATTTTGTGGTCTGCTCACAAACACACACAGTTTCTTTTCCACCATGTGTGTCTTTAATCCTCAGTTTCCAAACATGGCAGGACATAGCACAGGTATACAGCAACAGCAGGAGGAGCTTCACACAGCTTCCTCTCCTTTCCTCCTCCCAGCTCACTCTCCGAGTTACTCTCAATCCTATATCTTCCCATTGTTCAGCCAATCAGTTTATTAGCCCATCAGTTGCCACCAAATGTCAGTAATCCCCACCAGTAACAGTTGATTGATTCCAGTTAAGCCTACAGTCTTCTCTCTATTGCAGCAACTTCAGTGACCAGGGTGCTACAACTAGCATTGTGTCATACCATGGCAGAACTAACCATGACTGACGATAAAATATTTCTTAGATCTTCTAAAAAGTAATCTCCAGACTTGCTTCCTTCCTGAAAGAACAATAATTACAATTAAATGCTGTACTCTGAAATAATGAAAACTTTGTATGCAACCCTATAGATTTGCACAAAAAAAGATTCCTCAGCAAACTTGACTGTATCCTATTGAATTCTTAGCAGAAAATTAATAAATAGTATATGGCTACATTTTCATATTCATACTTCAATATCACAGTTCGCTCTGGGATAGAGTTAGAGAACTGGGACAGTCACTAATTGAACCCATGGCCATTTCCCCTTTTTTGTTTTTGAAAAAGGAAAGCTGCTTGTATAACACTAACCAACGATGTCTACAGATAGCAATATAGCCTTTCAAATAAAATCTTTATGCTGCAACCCTGAGAAGATCTGACTAGTATGGAATTTCCAGATTTGCCTTTTCCATCTTGTGTCTTGTTGAAAGGATAAATGTGATTTTAAAACAGACTGATCAAATAAATGAAATAGACAAGCTGTAAAAGCTGTGCATTTATGCTCACTTCAGAGACCTGTAAGCATACCATTAGCTCACAAAGCAGCAATGGTCTTCCAAGTAGATGTCACATAGATCATGTTAGTCTCTAGGTAACATAAACCATTGGCTCTCCAACTATCCTCACTCATTTTTATATCTTTCACAGTGAACTAAGCAAATGATAAGAGCTCTTTCTATTCTACTAATCTGTTTCAATGGTGCTATTTTCCATTTCCTGCTTGAAAGAAATAACTTCATTTATATTACCATTTTGAAAAAAGCTGTAGCAACTTCTGAGAAGATCCATAATCATTAGACTCTGCTTAGTTTTAATAATCAGATTTTAACTTTCTAGAATTTTTAGAAGTTGAAAGATGCAATTTACTATGAAGCGTATGGGCCAGATCCTCTGTTGGAGTAATTCAGCATAGTTCCGTTGAGGTCATGAAATGGTCATAACTCTCTATGTTCTTGTCTACTTCTTTAATTCTTACCCCTTTGGACATGTGAGATTAAGGTCTGAATTTGAATATTTCTGATCCTTGCTAACAAATGAGAAATTAATAGCTTTATAATGCTATTATTTATGAATAATCTATAAAGCTGTACTGATTTACACCTATTTGAGATCTGGCCCATAGACTGCATAGTAAATTTAAATCGTCAACTTCTACAAATTCTAAACATTTAACATTTGGTCATGGAAAATAAGTAGATTCTGAGAATTTACGGTCTTCTCATGGATTTTTACATGATAATGTAAATGAGATGGTAGCTCGTCAAATTGTAACGATAACATTGAAACTGTAAAGTGAATCATGAATTTAAAACAAAAATTTATGTCTGCCGGAACAAAAACTAATATAAGCAAAAAACATATTAAAAAGGAATATTAATCCAATGTAACAAATAAATAATGTATATTAATGGCACCTGCTCATCTCTGATTTATGACATTGGAAGCAAATATGTAAAACATATTTTTTAAAATGGTTTGGCCAAAAACAGATTTTCAAGAGTGTGTTATGTTACAGCATACAGTAATAGCTTTGAAGTTCAAGCCATCAGTCATATCTTTAAACTGACTCATGAAGTCAGTTTAATAGTATGACTGATGGTTTGTACCTTAGAGCTATTTCTCTATGCAATAATGTAACATTTTCAATATTTTTTTAATAAATGCCGTTATTCAAACAAATTATCCATCCCATTTATACGAGAACTAGGTCTGCCCACTTCCAAGTGCACTTCCAAATGGGCAGTGACTGTACTGAGAAGGCCTAACACCTAGATAAATAAGAAATTTTCATTCTTTTCTTCTGCCAGTCTAGTGAAGGTTTTGCTTGCTGGGCAGGCTAGGTCAAGAGATTAATTTCAATTTTTTTATACATTTAGTTTTTGACCTCAGCAACTCTGACAAGTGTAATTATAAAACGTACCCTATGGTTAAACTTGGCAGAAATCGATTTTTATTTTTTTTATAATTTTGACAGTTATCAATGTTGATATTTAAGCATTTTTAATATTTTACTGATTTTAATTTTCACAGTTGTGTGAAACTATGGGTGAAAAGCATTTATATTTTATCGACTGTAAATTTTCAGTTGCTAGAAATTGTGTGGGGTAGACAGCAGGGGGGTCAAACAATAATTATTTAATAGACGTTGAAATTCAAAAAAGTAAATTTTATATCCATTAAAACACAAATTATCCACATCATATCTCAAAATATACAAAATAAATATCCTTAAATAAAACTCTACGTTCTCAAGCAGCATTTTTATTACTTTACTTATTTGTACATTTCTATTACTGATAGAAATATTTTTCCATTGGTTTGAGTGTGTGTACAGTGAGTTGATGTATACTGACATTTACTGATAAAACTAAAGTCTACTTATGGTGTTTATATGCAGTACTTGTATGTTGTTATCAGACCTACCTTTCTTATTATGACGACTTAGTCCAACCATTTCCTTTATTTGTGCCTATTTGATAGGCATACCTAACTGAGCTAAAGAAGCAAGTAGAAAATGGAATAGTTGGGTTATTTGCTCTAAAGGAGATCTTGTTCCATAAGTGTTGCTTCTTCCTCTTTTTGCTGAACTACAAGTACATATATCATTTTCTTTCTTTTGTTGGCACACTCAAGTAAAGAAGACAGATATTGCATCCCTCTTTTCTCTGGAGGAATGCTTTTTGGACCAAATTCCGCATTCCCTAATTGGGGAAACTTCTTACTGAAGTCAGTAGAAGTTTTGCTTGACAAAGAAATGCAGTGTTTGGATCATAGTGACTGGGCAAGACTTCTGAAAATTCCTCTTGGACCCTGTAGATAGGGTGAAGTCCATATGATAAGGGTATTGCAGCATGCAAAAGAAACTAAAACAAAAAATGTATGGATATAAAAGAGTTACACAACATTTCCAAGTGGTTCATACTCCAATAATAAAGTGTTTCCTTTTTTCTATGTAAAGAAAACAACATTCATTTAATCCTTTAAGCTAATTATGGTTGTCAGTGTTGTTAATATCAAGAAGCAAAAGGGCACATATGTAGTTTTACTGTATCTTTTTACAAATTAACAATGTATAACTCAATTTAATATTACTTTTTAGAATGTTTTGAAAGTCATAATTTCAATAAATACTTTTGAACTGATTAAATTATAGGCCGAGCTGGTAACTATGCTACGGGTAAGGCTGCCTAACGCTTTCCTTTATAAGACTCTGTTCTTCTTCAAGTCATAGCATACGTCCATTCCACTGGAGGTGTGCATGCAATTCATGCACAGTTGTTGGAGCTTTTCCCTCAGCAGTACCCAGGAGAGTGGCACGAGTGCTTTCTGCTGGCTTGTGCCACTGTGCATAGTTATAAAGGGTGGAGCCATCCCTTACACACACTCCCAGTTCCTTCCTACCATCTGTGATGGTTGTTGGAGATGCTATCCTTGCATTTGCGAGTCCTACCCTCTTTAGTGTAAATAGTATCTGTTCTGTTAGTTTTAGGCTAGTTTAGAGTTTTTGTACATAGTTTTGGATATAAGATTAAGTTTAGATTAGTAGTTAGTACCTTGGATTCATTGGTTCCCATTTGGGTATAGATACCAAACTCAGGCCTCATTCTCCCAGCTTCAGGTCCTGTTACTCTTATAGCAAGTCTATCCCAATGAGTGACCTGCACCCCAGCTGCCTGAAGTATCTGGGGAAGGAGCATGTGAATGACAAATGTTACATTCATAGGGGGTTCAAATCCCACGCAAAGAAAGGCAGGGCAGCCAGACTTAAGTGTCTGCTGATGGAGTCTGCACTTCGCCCACCATCAAAGCCTTCCCCCTCGATGTGGGTACTGAGCATGTCCACATTTGTTAGGAGTGCTCCTCCTGGTCTGACTGAGTTGAGAGGCAGATCTTCAGTGCCAGTAATGAAGATGAGACAATATAAGTCTCCTAAAGACTCAGTACTGCAGTTTTCAAAATCTTCAGGGCAGGCACCAAGTAGAGGCAAGGACACAGAGGTGCACTCAAAGAAAAGGCACTCCCAGACGCAGTTCTTAAGCCAACAAGGGTCATTGACTCCACCCTAGGACTGGCCTTTTGAGACCAGTCCCTTCAAGTACTGGCCACGTCATCATCAGCGCAGCTTTCAGTACTGCAGAGCCAAGAGCCTTTTGCTGGTGCTGTCTATGCCCAAAACTAATGAGGCAGCTCAGGAATTGTTGAACCTGTCAGTTCTGGTTCCCCCAGCTGTTCAAGACTCCCACCTGGTACCGATGTCTAATGTACAATTTTCTACTGTTCCAGCTCCAATCCTGACACACCATTTGATATTGGCAGATGCTACCTGTCAAAGGGGTTCCATCTAGTAGGAAGCCAGGAATGATCTCGCCGGTACCTCCATCTCCAGGCTCAGAACTAGTCTCTCCAGTACCAATGGTGTCAGCTCCTCCTTAGTTGGAAGAAGCAGAGTCTTCATCAGACTCCAAGGTCAGCTCTTACTTGTCTTGGCGTGGATATGTTCAGCAGCATCTGTGAGGTGCCTGCCCATTGTGAAACTGGCCAAGCCTCAGCATTCCAAAGACATCAATGTTCTGGACATAACTGGGTCCCACCTCCATATCAATGGCCCTTTTGGAATTCTTGGGGCTTCCCTCCACAATCTAGAGTATTTCTGTTCCCTTCCATCCTTCAGCTAGGTGTCAGGAACATCTACAACAGGGTCACCATCTGCCCACCCTGGTACCAGGACTGGTGCTGTACATAAGGAAGTTCATGCTCTGGATTGCCCTATAGAAAAATTGGAGGAGGTGCCACCTCAGCAACCCTTGGCCTCTACTCTTTTGTCACCTGATGAGGCAGTGATAAGAGTCTGCTTCTTCCCCACCTGATAATTTTGGAGCTCATCAGGACTTGTTGAAGAAGGTGGCTGTAGCTCTGGATATTCATCCAAATGAGGTACAGGAAAAGTAACAGAGGCTGGTGGACATTTTGGGCTCGCCTGTCAGGGCAGTATAGCAGGCCCCGTTTTTCCTGTCTCCCACTAAAAAAGGGTAGAGAGAAGATATTGCGTCCCTTTGCAGAGGTTCAAGTGTTTTTCTAACTATCCCCTTCAGGGTTCCCTGATAGTCTCTGCTGCTAACAAAAAAGAGAGACAGGGACACCAGATCTTGACACCAAAGGGAAAGAAGCTGGACCTATTTGGAAGGAATCTGTATTCCACAGGAAGTTTACAGTTTAGAATTGCAAACCAGCAAGTTCTACTGGGTTGGTATGATTTTAGCCTGTGGGATAACATCTTAAAATTTAAGGACAGGCTTTTGGATGAGGTAAAGCAGGAGTGGAGGAGGCAAGTTAGTTGCCAGAATGGCCTTGCAGGCAAGTCTAGATGTGGTGGACTCTGCGGCTTGAGCTATCGCTATACAGTGCTCCTCATCAGCTGCAGTCATCAGGTCTTCCCCGTGAGGTTCAACAAATGATCCAAAACCTCCTGTTTGAAGGCCCCTCACTTTTTTCCCATAAAGACTGATGAGCGGCTCTAGAGTCTTAGGGATTTAAGGAAGACCCTTAAGTCTCTTGTATTTATACAACAGTGACAAAAAGAAAGCCATTCCACTCACAGATTCCCCGCTGTTCGCACCTTTCATTCCTTGTACCCAGAACCTATCTAGAGAAAGGTGCAGATGTTATAAAGTGTGACCTCCATCCTCCTCCTCTTCTGCAGCTGCTGGTTCATCTAGGCAAGCTGGGCCTTCTAAACAAACATTTTGGTCTGTTGGTCGAGAGTGGTCTACCATTTCCCAGAGTTCCATCTTTCTTTACCCCACTGTTTGCAAACCACCTGTCCCACTTCATAAGAGCGTGGTCCCGCATCACTATGGATCAGTGGGTTCTAAGCACAGTGAAACTGGGATACACCCTTCAATTGGTTTCTGTTCCTCCTTCTCATTCCCATTTCCCATCCCTCTTCAGGGCCTTGGAAGAAGTGCCTATGTAGCTCAGAGGAAAGGGATTTTTATTCCCTATAGTTCTTAATCCTGAAAGCAAGGGGGGGGCACCCTAGACTTATTTTACATATAAGAGAGCTAAACAAGTTCCTAAAGAAAATAAAATTCTGGATGGTCACTCTAGTTTCTATAATACCTTTCCTGGGGCTGATATGCTGCCCTCAACTTAAAAGATGCTTATTTTCATGTGACAATTCACCAGAGCCACCAAAAATTCCTCAGGTTTGTAGCCAATGGATCCCATTGCCAATGGATCCCATTACCAATTCAGAGTGCCGCCTTTTGGCCTGTCAGCAGCTCCTTTTGTGTTTACAAAGTACATGACCATGATAGCAGCATTCCTGCAAAAGTCAAGAGTCCATGTAAGTCCCTTACCTTAGGGTGACCATACATCCCTCCTTGGCCGGGACAGTCCCTTTTTTAAGCCCTGTCCTGGCCATCCCGACTTTTTTTTTTTTTTTTTTGGCAAAAGTGGGCATTTATCCCATTTGCTCTTGCCGACTTGATCAAATGTCCACTTTTGTCAAAAAAAAAAGTGGGTGCTATGGGAGGAACATGTGGGGGAGTGAGTGGCTATGTCCACCTCACACAGGTGGTGAAGCAGGTCTCCACCGAGGGGCAGACAAGGCTTGAGGGAGCGCCTTGTGAGGGAGGCAGGCAGGGCTGTAGTGAGTGGCTCGGGCCACCCCCATGGGGGGGAGGGAGGCCCTCATGTCAGCCCCGCACCATGTCCCGTTTTCCCTTTGGGAAATATGGTCACCCTACCTTACCTAGATGACTGACTAGTAAGACAGTAGTCCAGGTCTTTGGTAGTGTGCAGTGTGCTCATTATACAGTCCACCATCAACACACTGGGGCTGTTAATCACTATGGAGAAATCTACCCTGACTCCTGTTCAGCAAATAGAATTTATTGGGGCAGTTCTCCCAAAATTCTACAAAGGCCAAGGCTTTCCTGCTGGGGTTGAAATTCCAAAAAGGCAAGTCATTGCTCTAGATCAAAAGGCACATCCCGTCACTACAGTGTGAAACTGCCTCAGGCTTCCAGGGCACATTGTGGAATGCACTTAACATGGTACAGCATGCCAAGCTGCACTTCAGGAAACTACAAGGGTGGCCAGCTTCAGTGTATTCACCAGCACATCATCTTATGGACATGGTGGTTCAAGTACCTACTCAGGTTTTGTCCTCCCTGTATTGGTGGACAGAACCCTCAGATGTTTTCATGGGAGTTCCCTTTGCTCCTCCACAATGGACATTCACCCTATTACAGAAGTGTCAGCTCTAAACTGGGGAGATAACTTAGGTCCCTTACAGACTCAAAGTCTTTGGTCTATCCAACATCTAAAGCTCAATATAAATGTGAGGGAGTTTCAAGCCATCCATTTGGCTTGCACAGCATTCCTTCCATATATCAAGGGGCAGAATCTGGTGGTGCTCACAGGCAACACAGCAGCCATGCTTTATATAAACAAACAAGTGGACTCAGTCAATGAAATTATGCCAAAAAGTGTATCTGCTTTGGGATTTCTGCCTGTCCCATCAGCCTGAAAGCTACTTACATTCCAGAGATTCAGAATGCCCTGTCAGGTCACCTAAGCAGGTCATTCACAAGTCACCATGAGTGTTATCTTCGTCCAGATGTGACCAAGTTCATTTTCAGCTGGGGGTTGGGGGACTCCTCGAGTGGATCTATTTGCAACAAGAGCTAACAAAAATATTATTTCTTTTGTTCCCAAGTGGGTTACAGCCCAGGTTCATTGACATATGCCTTCTTGCTATCATGGATAAAGAGCCTGCTGTATGACTTCCCTCCAGTTCCACTCCTGCCCAAGGGCTTATCCAAAATCAAAAAAGATCATGCTCACCTTATACTTATAAACCAAGCATGGCCCCATCAACATTGGTTCTTGCCTTTACTAGCCCTATCAGTCAGACCTTCACTATCACTTCCATGGGACACAGATGTGATCTACCAGGACCATGGCTGCCTCCTTCATCCCAACCTACAGGCGTTCCATCTGGCAGCTTGGATGCTTCAGGGATGACTCCCTTAGAGTCCTATTCAACATATATTAGACTCTTATGTTTCAGAAGCATAAAAGGGTTAACTACTAGTTCCATCAGAGTCCACCAAGTGGCTATCTCAGTTTTCCACCCTTCAGTGGCTAACCACTCATTTTTTTTCAATGTTCTGTCCATCAGGTTTCTGAAAGGTCTGGACAGATTCTATTTACAGGTACATAGCCTGATGTCCCCAAACAACTTAAATTTTGTTCTAGCGAAGTTGGTGGATCCTCCTTTGAGTCACTGGAAGTTGTTCTCTATTACAACTTTCTATGAAAGTGGCTTTTTTGGTTGCTGTTCTCAGAGAACAACAGTTACAGAAAATGTTAAGTAACTGTTTATTTTTAGTTGCTTATAACTTTGCCAAACTTAACTGCCTTTATACTTAGAATCATAGTTGAAAGTACTATGGTAACTTTTTATTTTTAGCAAATGAGGAACACACACAAAAAGTAACAATACACTTTTTAAAAATTCTCTAAAACATCACTACAACAGTTTTTCTCAAAAATACCTGGCTTAAAATAGCTGATGTGGTATGGTATGAGAGTTTCATTTGACTTCATTTAGGTTATCTACATGTTAATTAGTACTACATAACTAATTTATGGCTTTGAAATTTGTTTGGCATGACTTCATTACTTATGAATGGCAGAGCCACAAGTGAAACATGCAGGTCAAAGTTCATCCCAAATGAGCTCTGAGGAAACCTTTATACAGTACGCCACCATGCCATTGTGTAGTTTATGTACCATTATCTGGTGATGGCATCCATGTAGTAAATTCCTTTATTTAGCCAACAGCGGGTTAATTTGTACAACCATGTGATAAACTCAATAGAATTTGCATCTTTAGCCATCTAGCCTTCTCTAAAGTGCACTAATTCATTTCTTCTAGGAATACTTCTAACATTACAAATTCCTTCTTTCCCTCTATTAATAAATTATGGCCATCCTCTCAAATGAGTGCTAATAAAACCATTATGCCACAACACACCATCAGAAATATAAGGGTTTTACTGAAAATTGGTTTTGATTTGCCCAAATAACGTGCCTTATAAATCACACATTACATATGCGTAGTAAATATTTATGACTGATTACAGTATTTTTAAAAGTGATTGTTTAACTCTGAGAGAGAAGGTAAGATACATTTCTCTTGCATGTAAGTTATCTATGTATGCAAACATTTACTGAAGATTTTTAGTGAATGAGGAAAAGATCAATCTCTGTGCATCTTGAAAGTGGATAATGAGCCATGTACAGAAGTCCAATAAATAAGTCCTATTTTATTTTATGTACCTTTTTGAAGGTGTTCATTATTTAAATACACATTTTGTATGGTACTTAGTGATTTGGTTGGTAGTCTGCATAAGCATTGCCTCATTTGCTGAATGTCCTGTTATATACATTATTTTCATGGACTCTGTGCCCTGGAAGTAATACTACAAGATTTTATACATGTATATAACGTTTCAGAAAAGAATGGTATTTATATATTGCATTATTTGAGAATTAGTTTCTTATTTCAAAACTATATTGTAATTAATATGCACAGGGGGCATATTTAAGGTTGCACACGCAGACTTAACTTGACATTGTCTGACTTGAATGCTTAACCGTGCAGCCTTAATATATCCTTTTAACACACACCTTTTGATAGATTATATATTACTGAACTGCATGAAGTAACATTCAGTGGCGTGAATATCATTAAAGGTATAGAACTAGATGAATTGGCAGTGGAGAAGTGGATGGCAGTACAACTGGGTTGACTTGAACAGACAAAAAACTGGGTATTAAATGATTCCTTTTCTATTCAGTATTAAGAAATATACAATGATAAATCTAGAGTCAAAACTAAGAGAAGTGCATAGTAATCATAAGCTACAAAACAGTATGGATTTTTGGAATACTATGGATAATTCTGAAGTGTGTGTGTGTGAGAGAGAGAGAGAGAGAGAGAGATCTTCAGAGCCTTGTCTTTTTACTGTGAAGTGTATTTTGTATAGTATATGTTTACAATGCAATATAAGGGCCTGATGCAATGCCTATGGAAGTCAGTGGTTCCATTGACATAAAAGGATGCTAGCTCAAGCTATAAATTATTAATTGTGCTTTTATATTAAAGAGGGTATTACAGAAATTGAGAAAGTACAGAATTTTTCTTAATGTAGCTCAACTATGGTCAGAAATAAAGTGAATTAGAAAGGATGTTAGAGATGGGTACAATTTTGTGTTCAGCTTTCTGAGAAAAATCTCATGCACAGTGAAATGATGCATTCATACAGTGACTTGCACTGTTGGGTTACAAGGAAGTGCCTGGCCAAATACTGAACTCTAACACTGTCCCTATGCCAGAGCCACCTAAGACTTGGTTATTATTCAACATGTTCCCAAAAGTAATTCAAATACTTCAGTTTCTCCATTGGAATTCAGAGGACAGCTTCTACACATTTCTAAAGGATTTGTTGATTTGGAAACTCCAGTAGATTGCTTACTTCTGGACAAAAATAGTATAGTTAAGAATGTCAGAATATATCAGTTCAGGAAAATCCATAGGAAGAATTAAAAGGTTTGGAGGTGGACTGGTTCCAATTTATCACCTTAGGAATTGCAAGTCTCTGGAAGGCAGCTGCTTTCCTCCTTCCTTTCATCTCAAGAAATAGTGCTGTAGCATGAACCCCAGGGTTCAGAAAACCACTGCAAAAGGTGTACTAGTTGGAGTCATGGTTACAATGGGTTTGAAGATTTATTGTAACCATTGCTGCCAATTTTTTTAGTTATTTAGACTTTTAAGAAATTCCTACACCTGTATGTTGTAACCACTGTGGGATTCTCAATGATTCCTGATATGTTTAGATTTAATAAACATAGGAATTACCACACTGGATCAGACCTGTGGTACATCTAGTTCAGTTCCATATATCTAACGATGGCAACTACCAGATGCTCAGAGGAAGATACAAGAAACCTCATAATGTGCAATTATGGAATAACCTACCCATTGAGGAATTTTCCTCCTAAACCTTGTTAGTTAGTGTTGGTACATGCACTGAAGCATGATGGCTTTATATACTTTTATAAAATTTTATTTTTATCTTATCTAATGTAACTGTAGATGTTCTTATCCATATGAAACCCTTCCTGTCCAAGGGAAGATATGCATGTTTTCCTGCATACTTTAGAGAGACTTCTCTCTTAGATCTCACAATAAATTTACTTTAGAGAGGCAGTATGTTGAATATCAGTGATCTCCAACCATGTGTCCTCAGACAAGATTTCTGGACCGGCAGAAAATGGTTTCCTGAACAAGTAAACTGTTCTTTCTTATGGCAAAGCTGTTGGAAGAGGTATTCAAACTACAGTACATCAGAGCCTTTTCCATAGCTTAATATACTCAGCACTTTCATCAAAAACTAGTTCCTTCGTTTTTCTGAGACTCCTTCCAGGCCTCGTGATACTTTTTAGGTTCCTTTTATATGTCTGGCTTATCAATGTGCCAGACACCATCACCCTCAAAGTGATGTCCCCCAATTATCTCCATCAAAAGGATGTGGGTCTTTCTCTGCTGTTTTCCCCAAAATTACTCTACAGTGTAATTACTACTTTAGATACAGAACTTATGTTCCTGTTTACTTCTGGTTTTGTACTTGTTCTGAGGGTCAAATGACCATTTCTGTTAAGTGCCCATAGGTTGGGAATAAAAAGTTCAAATGTTTTGTCCAACTTCAGAGTGCACCTTTTTAATAGGATGAACATATTTCCCAAAGGGAAAACGGGACATGGTGAGGGGCTGACCCGAGGGCCCTGCTTATGGGAGCTGGCCCGAGCCACTCACTTGAGCCCTGCCTGTCCCTCACGTGAGGCGCTCACTCAAGCCCTGTCTGCCCCCTGCACTCTGAAACCATTCCTGCCCCCCTGCTAGAGAGCTGCCTCCCCACCTGTGCTGGGCAGGCATCAGCACTTGCTCCTGCACACGTTCCTCCCACCGCACCCCACTTTTTTGACAAAAGTGGGCATTTGATCAAGCTGGCAAGAGCAAACGGGACAAATGCCCACTTTTGCCAAAAAAGTCAGGACAGCCGGGACAGGGCTTAAAAAAGGGACTGTCCTGGCCAAAACGGATGTGTGGTCACCCTACTCTTTGAGAAAGGCAAGTACCACTTTTAAAGATAATTAAAGACTTCTTTTAAAAGGTGACTGTATTTATGAAACCTCATTCCCTCTGTCTGTTAATTTACCTTTCTTTTTATTCCCCTCCAAGAGCATCCTTACCCCAAGCATGTTGTGAATTTTTTCTGTTTTCTCTCTAACTCTTCCACCCCTTAGAATATTTTTCTCAAACTCTATCATACCATTTAGGGTTTCACTCTTCTACCACTGGGGATTTTTCCTTATCCCAGCTCTCTTGAGTTCTCCCCCACTTGGCTGATCCTTTATCCCCTTTCTCTTGTCCCCTTCCCTTTTTCTGTTCTTCCCCTTTTAGGATCCTCTCCCACATTTTATCTTTCTCCCTTCTTAGGGATCCTTTTGTCTCCCCTCCCTCCCTCTCTGTTCTCCTTCCCACCCTTTTCTTTGTTTTTCCTTACCCCTTCTCCCATTCTCCACTTCTTCCTTGCGGATTCTTCCCTCTCTCTGTTCTCCCACCCACCTCTTTAGGGATTCTTTTTTGTCCCTCTTTCTGTACTCCCTCCACCGCTGGAGGAATCTCTTCACCTTCTCCTGCTTCTTTCATCTCCACTCCCTTGCCCCCCCTTGGAGATTCTCCTTTTGGGTCTTGTACTCTGGAGAAAGTAGAAACAGGGAAGGAGCTGCTTCTCTGAATCTGTCAGTAGGGGGCCTTGTTTTGAACAGCTTCCCTGTGAATTTCCCATGTAGACAAGCCCTTACTTTAAGCACCCAAGTAGTCCCACTGAAGTCAGTAGGACTATTCAGGGGCTTATTTAGATATATTCTTAACTGCCTTGCTGAATCAGGGCCTCAATGTATGTTTGCAATTATTGCAGTTGTGAACTTAAATCAAGTAATTGTACACACAAATGGCTAAATACCCAAATTATATATGTGATTGCACATGCATTTGTGCCTGCAGTAGTGTTGCTGAGTTCTTTAAGAGTTGAGTGCAGAGTTGAGTGCAGTTGAGTGCATTTTGTTTTATGTTTTTTGACAGTGTTCTCTATATCTTGTAAATGTTGTAAAAATGTCAATTGTAGGATACATAAGAAAAATTCAGATTGGTTTTAAAATCAAATCTCCCCATAATTTTATTTTATAAAAATTGCAAATAAAGCATTAAAGTAGTATTTAAATAAATCTTAATTAATTGTGCAAATGGATTGACTAAGTTTAGGTATGCAATTAGATGACTAATTATGTTGAAAATCCAAGTGCATGCTAAAATAGATGACTGCGCCCCCAGGCTCATCTAGCTGTTCCCATTCACTTATTTAAGCATGTAGTATTATCTTTGATACAAAACATCCCCCATTACATATTTTTAAAGCTTATGTGAGCGTAACCGCAGTACAAAATAACTCTTTTACTCGTGTAACAGAAGTTCATCTTTTTGAATATTTAGGCTCCTATCATACAATAGATAGTAGAGTGCAGACAGACTATATTGTGTTTGCATGGACCCTATCGAAAGCCAGTGGGCTCCACATTGATGTAGCAGTCTGCTCACAGGCTATCAACTACAGGATCGGTGCCTATGTTTTCTGACCTCTGTTTGACTGGAACTACAAAAAATAAAAGGTGTACTATGTATGAGTAAGAGCAGAATACAGCTCTAAAACTATTAATCTATAGTTAGTGGCATCTTTTATTATAATTAATATATTGCTTTCTGTCTTCCTCCCCAATTCTGTAGGAAGGGGTATTTTCTTGTTCTAAGTATGTGATTTTGATGGTGTTAATTGAAGGAAGGAGAGGTCGGAGAAAGTAATCTACTGAGTACAGTTTATTTACAGAGGACCCATTTCCTCAGAATTTTACTCCCACTGAATTAGAAACTTGTCATGTAGGTAAAGATTACTCACATTGTAGAAAAATGTGCAAAACAGAGTTCTTAGTCACCTCCTGCAGCACTGACTCAGGTAAGAAATCCCATTGTATTCTGTGGACTGAGTAAGGGCTGCAAGACTAGCCCACATCTGAGGAAAAAGTTGTAGGCCAAGCACATGAAAAGAAAGACAAAGAAGCTAAAAATAAAAGTTAGTGTGAAAAAAGACAAAGTATTTAATTGAAAAGTATAAAATATTAAATGTGGAAAATGTGAACTCTAGGTAATGTTTTAGTGGTCATATAGAAAATAGGGGAAAGGACATAAATTGCAAGTAAGAGGAGAATTCAGAATGAATGGTTGCACCTTTTTCAAGAAAAGATTCAGAAATATGTCAAATCTGCTGGGCCCACTTAAACTACAACACAGAGGTTATTAAATAAACACAAGGTAGAGTAACTGAAGGGAAGGGGATGATTTAAACTAGAAAGACGGTTCTTAACTGGCTGAACAGTATGCATTTATTCTTCCCCAATTGTAACAATATTTAATGAAATTCATCTTCATATGAATTTTGTTATTTTTTATAATTCCCAAAATACAATAATTACCAAAATTATTCAAAGAGGTTTTAGATAAAGGGACCTAATCTTTAGTGGTACTGAGCACCTGCAACTCTCCTTGAAGAAAGTGGGAGATGCAAGGACTCAGTGTCACCTATGATTAGGCCCATCATTCTTAAACCAAAATACGGTATATAGGCAGGTTTATTTTTAGACTGGACCTTCATTGCTGAGCATGCAATTCTGCATATGCAATTTTTCACCTACAATTCACGTGGGCTCCAGAGTTTTCCTTTAGACATCTCAGGACTTGTCTACACTTGAAATGCTACAGCGTACCCTACAACTCTACCGCTGTATTGCTTCGGTGTAGACACTCTCTACACCAACAGGAGAGGTTCTTCCATCAGCATAGATGGTCTACCTCCCCAAGAGGCTGTAACTAGGTCACCAGAAGAATTCTTCCATCGACGTACTGCTGTCTGCTTAGGTTGGCTTACTTACACCATACTCAGGGGTGTGAATTTTTCACGTTCCTTGACTTTGCAGTCAAGCAGACTTAATTTTCTAGTGTAGGCCAAGTCTAACTATCTACACCTACAAATTAGGTTTTAGTCATCTAAATGGTAGTATTTGTGCCCATAGTTATTTGCAGACATAAAATTGCACCTGAACAACAGAGGACAGGTTTAAAAATATTCCCATAAATTTGTGTTTCTCAATTTATGGGATGCACCTCATTGAAAGGCCTTGAGGATGGAGGTGCCAGATCACACCCCCAACAGTTGAGAGAAATCAAAACAATCAGCAATATTTGATAGATGTCAGGACTCAGTGGGAGTAGGGGAAAGAGATGATTGCTCATTTCCCCCATCCTACTGCTACTTCTGATCTCTCCCACTCTTACCCAGTCCCCACTGCTTCACCCCCGCATTTTTCTTCCACTACATTTGGGAAACTGCCACTTCAAGATGTTGTGGAATCAACTGCTTTCACCTAGAGCTCCAGCTCTGCATTCAGCCTGCTCAGCAGCATTTTGAATGGTGCTCTTCCCCTGGGGCAGATCATCTCTAACAAGTACCTCTAGCAGTCCCTTTGTGGCTTGACTTTTGAGATTAATAATATCAAAACAAATGTATATTTTCTTAACTAGGTTTTGTTGGATATCACATATTGTATATCCCGTCCATTTGTTTTGTTTAAACATAATATATAGTTCATTTAATATATTCCCATATACAGAGTGAAATAAATAGTAAAATATGTACATTCTAAACTACATTCATAACAAAATTAATACAGTAATATGAAACATCTCCTGAAGCCCAGGTTAATCAACAGATTGAAACATTCGATTTAACTGTTTTCTTACCATTCCAAAGCATAGAAGAAGTGGCAGGAAAACACTGTGCTTATATGGGAGCAAGTGAAACTTCCCTCTACTAATAAAACTGTTAATTATTATGACTGCAACAGGTCAGTTATGATCACCAGAAAAGAGTTTTCAAGTGGATACTTGAAGTTTGACTCATATAATTTCACTATTTTGTGGTAAAATAAAATAAATACATAAAAACATTTCTTTCTCATAACCATAATTATAGATATGTTTGTGGGAATGTAATGCAATGCAATATATACCTGTAACTGTGTGTATACTTAAACAGTGTATATACATGCTTACCTATATAATAAAGGGAAAAATGCAAATATATAAAACATAGTGGGTCAAATTCTGTTCTTAGTTACACACACAAAATCCAGTTGATTTCAGTTGGATTGTGGGTGTAACCGAGCAGAATTTGACCCAGTGTGGTATATTGTATGTATAGTCCAACCCCTTTTATCCAAAATATATCCTCATTCAGATAAGTAGGGGGTCCAAATAATGCAGTAGTTACTGAGTATGAGATTCATGCTGGGGGACATAATCAGATATGAGGGAGTTTCAGATTAGAGGGATTTGGATAAATATGTTTTTACTGCATTACATTTTTCACTGAAGAAGAGCTTACTTTGAGCATTGATATTGAGAAATATTAGAAAATAAATTACTCACTAGTCTATTATTAGTACATTAAAGGAATGATCTTCTGTCAATAAAGCTCCTAAAGCAGAAAGATGCATATAGAGTTCTTTATGTCCATAGGAAAACATGGGGTTAAAGTGGACTATATTTTAGTCAGTATTCAGTTGACTTGCTGTGTGGGGAGAGACTGAGCAGTCCTGGCTAATGACTTGTAGGTACTGAATCCTCAGGTCTCTCAGGTGGTTTCACTTGACCAGTTTCAGCAGAATGATGAAAAGGTTGAGATAAAATAAACTGACAGTTGCTACTCATCACAGGCAGCAAGCTGTACCCCAGCAGCTGAGACCCTGGGAGCCCTCTTTTTTTAAACAAAGGCTTTCACTGCAGTGAGCAATGAACTCTACACAAAAAAAGAGAGAGAGATATTGGCAGCTGGTGACCAACAGGAGGAGGGAAAGGAGGGAAACTGGGAAACACAGCAATTGTTGGCTAATTAGAAGCCATTCCCACCTACTTAATACTAACCCATTAAGCAGAAAACACTTTTCATCTTACTCTCGCTGCTACACATGACATTATACTCCAATCAATACCCTCCCAGTGGCTGCCTTAGTGCCCACAAATGAATACATTGCAGTTCAAGAATGCAGTAATTGAGTTGGGGCAGTGAAACTGCAGCTCTGGCAGTCAAGATTTTTCTCTGAAGATACTAATGTAGTATTTGTGATGCTCAGATAAATAAATCAAATCCCTATATTGACAGCTGTCAGAAATTGACAAATGGAAAAAGAGTCAGTGATTAATCTATTTTAACCTTTAAATCAAGAAATGAAGCAAGTCTTATTTTCCTATTTTTTTTTCTACTTCAGAAAAACACCTATTTTATTATACTCAGGTGTTGAGTCTTTCATTGGGTCTTTTGAACTCTGATCCTAAGTTATACCTGCAAAATATGCACACATATACTTAATTGTATACATGTGACATGCATCTGAGCATGCCTTTTTTTTTTTTTAAGGGGCCCAAGTTTTAAAACTTTGAACCATTAACAGCATTAATGGTAGTTTATTTGTAGGAAGTGTTTAGTCAGGATATTATTTTTTTTCAGTTTAAACAGAATTATTTCCTATTCATATTTTGGGAACTATACTTTAAAGTTTACAGTTTGAGCTGAGTGCCACACATGGGATCGGCATGTAGGTTTCAAGCTTAGTCCTTTGCACTCTGAACCAGCTGAAGTTGGGAACATTGTGGAGTAGTGCATACCACACACTACAAGTACTTCTTATGTCACTCTTAAGCAACTCTTGTCAGCATCTGACAGGCTCTGTAGATAACCCTCCTTGGCTAGAGTGTATGTGTTTTGGAAGTGCTGGAAGGAAATCCTTGAGCAGGGACCCTGCAAAAATACCTCTTTCCCTCCTTCCATTCTCCTCTTAAAAATACTCTTTGACTCCGTAGTGGTCTAAGTATCAGTTCAGGAATACCTGGGCTCCTAGGAATCACAGATTCAAATCACAGCAGGGTTAACTTTGCCCATCAGCCTTTTGAGGTCAGTACTTTCTGGACCATTGCTATTTAGTATGTGTGGCTCTCCAAAACAAACTTCAAAAACTATTATCCTGTCTGCTCTTCCTGGACATAAATTATCTCATAGAATTTGTAAGAGTAGGGTTTTTTCTGGTTTTCTTGACCAAACTGTTTCCAGCTTCTCTGTGGATTTTTGTACATGGCAGGATATTTGTGTTGTTCAACTTGCTGTATGCTATCTGCTTAGCTGCTCCCCTGTACCGCTAAGTTAGCCTACATTATTTGATGTATATAAGGCCAAATCCTCAGAATCTTTCTCAGTCAAATTCCTGTTGATTCCAATTGAGTAAAAACTGAATAAGGACCTGGAGATAAGTAATGTGGGATCTGTTAAGATTAAAAGATCAAGTGACTATAGTGTGAGATCCAGCTGTCAGTTTGTGATTGTGTTATTAGATTGTTCCCTTTCCCCAAACTGCAGTTGCCATATTTTTTAAAAATTGTGCTGTTCAATCTCACTATAATTAGTCAGGTTAAATACGTCTGATAAGTCTTTTAGGTTTCAAGCTGTGTTAATAGTAACAAATAAGTGTGTGATCATTTAAATTAAATTCACCATTTGATCTTACTAATAAAAAAAAGTCTAAACATTTTTCACTGACGTTTATTTTATTTCTCTGGCACTTAATCCAAAGCTAAAGTCACCTCCCAAAGTTTAAAATACATTTAGAAAATCTAAATTTTTCACTACAGTGCTTTGAAAAATTTGTAATTGGAAACTTGCTTAACCAATACATAGGCACACTCACAATGACTAAAGACACTTTACTCAATCATATATTTCTCCTCCTCCTAAATCATTTTTCAGGCACCAGTGCCCCTAGCTTATGGAGCCCCCAAACCACCATAAATGCTTGTGAGAACAGATGGGTTTTGCAGTGAGGCAGAAGATTAACAATTCTGCATACAGGTGACTGAAGGAGGGAAGCGAATTCTAGACCTAAGAGACCCCACAGAGAGAACACCCTGCCAGCAGCCCTCTCATTTATTGTATATCAAGGTTTCAGAGTAGCAGCCGTGTTAGTCTGTATTCGCAAAAAGAAAAGGAGTACTTGTGGCACCTTAGAGACTAACCAATTTATTTGAGCATAAGCTTTCGTGAGCTACAGCTCACTTCATCGGATGCATAAAGTGGAAAGTACAGTGAGGAGATTTTATATACACACAGACCATGAAAAAATACACATTGTAAGGAGAGTGATCACTTAAGATGAGCTATTACCAGCAGGAGAGTGGGGTGGGGGGAGAGAAAACCTTTTGAAGTGATAATCAAGGTGGGCCATTTCCAGGAGTTAACAAGAACGTCTGAGGAACAGTTCGGGGGGGGGGGGGAATAAACAAGGGGAAATAGTTTTACTTAATATAATGACTCAACCACTCCCAGTCTCTATTCAAGCCTAAGTTAATTGTATCCATTTGCAAATTAATTCCAATTCAGCAGTCTCTCCTTGGAGTCTGTTTTTGAAGTTTTTTTGTTGAAGGATAGTCACTTTGAGATCAGAAATCGAGTGACCAGAGAGATTGAAGTGTTCTCCGACTGGTTTATGAATGTTATAATTCTTGACATCTGATTTGTGTCCATTTATTCTTTTACGTAGATACTGTCCAGTTTGGCCAATGTACATGGCAGAGGGGCATTGCTGGTACATGATGGCATATATCACATTGGTAGATGTGCAGGTGAACGAGCCTCTGATAGTGTGGCTGATGTGATTAGGCCCTATATCAAGGGAGGTCCAGCTCATGTCGCTCCACTGATATCCAGCTGTGGCAATATGATGTGGGGAGAAAGATGATCTCTCTGGTAACTGGGTCCCAAACCTTTCTTGGCTTTACTATGTTAAAACCAGCACTTTGACCTCCACCTGAAAGCTCAATGGAAGACAGTCCAGCTCTTGGAATATTGGTGTTCTATGTTGTCTATGCTATACACTGCTCAGCAAGTAGGAAGCCTCATCACACACTAGCTTCAGTCATTGGGTAGTCTGAATAGGCAGCCTCATGAAGAGCACATTACAGTAATCTAGTGTTGAGGTGACAAAAATAAAAATGGTGTTAGCATGGTCTGCTGTGTAAAGAAAAGGTCACACCTTTCTAGTCAAGTGTAGATGGCAAAATGTTTTAAGTAATTGCAACCGTCTATCCAGCCACCTCCTACTGCCATGTTCTGTGGTTTGCTTTGATAAACATTAATAATAGTCTTGACAAAACATATGGATGCTGTCCTCAATACAACAGTGAAAATGAAGAAATAGAATTTTCTGATAGAGAAAACTAAAATGAACTAAATCACAGCAGATGCAAGAATCCAAGCTATTTAAAGGTTCAATATAGTAATCCGTGAGGTGGGGGGGGAGAGAATGGGGGCTGAGTTCTTAACATCATAAAATAATATTGGCATAGGATCGTCAAAGCCAAATTAAAGTTTCTGCCTAGGAATGCTCTTCTTAAGAAATGGTTTTAAAACATTTGTTTCTGAAGAACCATAAGACTTTGAATGGTTCATTTTAACACAGACTTATGAATTCAGTCTTACTTTGACTTGATGCCAGTGCAGTCTTCCATAAAGAGAATCTGAGGCAGGCTAGGGGAAATAGGAGGAACAACTGGCAGTTTTACCAATTCTGAGTGCCAAAGCCTGTAGGGTTAATTTGGAGATACCCTGAATCACCTTGGCACTATCATTTCTACTCTTTTCCATCACCCTGGAATATGATGGCCTAGAGTGAAACATACAAACATGAAGAAAGGAATTTTTTGATATGATGTAAAAATATCTATATAAGCTGGTCTTCCTAGGAAGAACTAACCAGTGTGAAATATTTTTGTTACTAAATATTTTGTTACTTACAAAAGTGTGGTAGGCACCACACAGAAGTCAAAGCAAAACATGTTCCAAAGATCTTATCACCCAAATGTAGAGTGTTGTATGACAGTAGAGGGATTAGGGAGGAAGATTGAGGATTATAGCCATACAGTGTAACACTACTGAGTTTAGCATCAGAGTAGGTTAGGTTTTATTTCTAAATACCGTATGTTTAAAAATAAAGGAGTTAAGTGGGTTAATACTCATTCTTGAATATTCAAGGAAGAAGTGAGGTTTCAGGAGGGATTTAAATAGAGGCTGGTGGCTTAACAGAACACGAATTTGGCAGAATCACTGTTGTTTCTTACCAAAAAGATCAATTGCAAGAATACCCCAGCTGTCCTGAATTAAATTACATAGCATGATGTCAAACTGTCTGGAGTGGCCCAAGAGTGTGAGTATCAACCTCAGGGCAGACTGTTAAGAAGCAAGGCACAAACCCCAAACTGATGGTGAATTCTGTACTGAGATTTCACCAACCAAGTATCACATGTAAACTCCTCAGGCACTTTAACAGCCCAACCATGGAGTCACAGACAGTCCCCTTGGATATTTCAGTCTATCTTGTCACCTAGGCAAGCTTGCCTTTTTGATAGATGGTCCCTTACACTAAAAATCACAATATTCAGTCCCAAAGAATCAGTCACTTACCTCAGGTCAATTGATGGATGGATCCTTTCTTGAGAAAGAGGATATTTTTTCTCCTTAAGTGAATATTTTGCTGTCTCATGATGATGCTATCCACCAATCCAGAGGCAACTGCCTTTTGTTACTATTTTTGCCTGTTGTGCTTGAAATGATATATTTTTGTCAATTATTAACCACCTTTTGCTTGAGTTTTGGATTAATTCTCCTGGAGTATCTGCAGCAGCACTTGGGTCTTCGGTGCTCTTCCAGCCATCAAAATTCTCAATCAGTTGTCTCTGAGGATGTGGGGAGGGTGGTCCTACCCAGCACTGAATCCTCTCTTTGGTGGATGGTTGCAGCATGAGCAATAAGATTTAGATAAAGAAAAAAAAATTTTTTTCCTGACCTTGTAAGTCCTGTGTAATGTATAGTCAACTTCATAGTCTAGCTTTTAAGGAGGCTGTTGCATTTTATTTAGGCTAGACTGAGATTTTTTGTCTTAAAATCTGTCAGCCTCCGTGGATAAAACAAAGGTTTAAGAGTTTCTAAGGTGATCATTACCTGGTAGATTGAAAGACTGTGTCCTCCAATGCCCTACAAAGAGGTGAAAAAAATTCCCCTCCACACACTTCAATGGCTATTCAGTTATGTTCTAACACCAACCTGATAGATGAGCAGTTGATGCATGCAGGGCTGCTAGTCAAGCTGGTTTAAAAAAATTCATTAAAAATCAATTTGTAATGAACATTTTCATTAAAATATTAGACAGGAAAAGAAACCACACAATTTTGGTGGTGAAGGAGTTGACCAGCTACAGAGAAAAATGCTCAGGTTTTTTTGTTTTGTTTTGTTTTGTTTTTTTTGACACAATTACTTTTGACCAGCTGGATAAAAAAATTGTCAAAAAAATCATTTTTGATTTTAAAAAAATCAACAAATATGTTCAGATTTTGGTATTGGCTCTAGCTGCTACATAGTCCTTGCTGCCTAATTTTTTTCCCCTTGTTATCATATTACAAGGTTGATTTTGAACATAGAGTTCTCCAAGCTGCACTTAAGGAAATGTATCTTCTTACATTCACTGTCACTTGCATCTTTGTTTCCCTTTTCTTTTGTGGTATGGAATCTTGTGCTTGGGGTGGAAGAAAATGGGACATATAACAAAGTAAAATTATGCACTGGCAGGTGTGTATTTTGTAATCCTTCCTTTTCTCCTATCCTATCTGGCTCCAATCAAGTTCTCTAATACTTGCTTTGCAATATGCATCTATGTATTGTTAGCGCTGTTGGGATTTTGGTTGGCTTTAGGGGAGAAACCTGATTATAACTCTGATATGCCTCCTGCTGCCTGATAGTGGAGCTATAATGCGTGCTTTAAGGACTCTTGCCTTGTAAGATGGAAGGAAAGGAAGAACTATTCCTAAACACAACTACCAGAATGTTAAAAAAAGGGGGGGGGGTGGTTGGTCCCTTCATGGCCTACCCATTTTTTAGGGAGCAATAACAATTGTATATGAAATCCTAGTAACTGAAAAATTGGTCCTAGACTGTTCATCTAAGTAAATCATAAAACAGTACTGATCGTTACTTGTATGTTCAGTATAGTTGCATACTTTTTTAAAGGGGAAGATAGTTGCATTTCAAAATCTGTGCTACTAATAAAAATAATTGCCATGAAGAATAAAATCTAGTTCAACAGAAAAAATCTCATAATTAAATGAGTAATTTTCTCCTTGAAACTGAAATAATGAGACACTCGACAGAATTATTCAAAGGGGCATTGTCTTTCTTTAGTCTACTTTTCATGTAATTTAAATGGGAAAATAGCTTAGTACAGCTCTCCCACCTAATTTAAAAAATATCAGTATTCTACTTTCTGGATGTTTTATTGCACGGCAGGGTAGGGTACCAGAATGTGAAATGGCATGGAAAAGTAGGTAGAAAATTCATTAAAATGTGAGGAACTATGCCGACAAGAAAGTTTAAACCTATTAACAAATTCAATACTAGGAACCTTTAAAGGCAGCCTTATCTTGTTTAACTGACATTTACAGGGCTGCTAACTCACATTTGAAAATCATCTCTGCAGCATTACATCAATAATAGTTTTTAAGGATAAATTGTTTTTGAAAAAGTTCTCCTGTGTACTGTAATATTAAATATACCCAAGCTTTTTTTCTCAACATTGGGGATGCATGCCATTTAGATCCATTTTGTGGGATATATTTAGGGCTCGACTCAGTTTCATTGAAGTCGATGTGACCTTTCCCATTGACTCCAGTGGGAGGAGGATGCAGCCCTCATTTTGGACGATGCAAAGAAAATCCCATTTGTTATTTATGTTTGTGCTCCTACAGTGCTCCAAGACAATAATTTTATACAGGGTGTTGTTTCATAACCACGACCCTTTTGTAACATTTCCCAAATTACCCCGCTTCTGAACATTTATGGTAATTTCTTTTAGCAAGTGGAGTTCTAAGGCCAAATTTAACACTGGTGTAAGCAGGCTGAGGTGAGATTGAAGTGACTAGAAGTTGTGCCCACTTCCTCCACAATTGAATTTAGCCTCTAGAGGGTGCAACTTGATCCTTCTTAATCATACAATAATTTTCTGTGACAAAAGCAACTGAGGCTGTGGATGCAGCAACTTACACATGAACACATCATACAGCAGCAGACTCTGGTGAGGCAAGCCTCTTATCTTATGCAATAAAGCATTTCAGCTTATTTGTACTATTCAGAGATGGAGGTTGCCTGTTTGGTTGCTGAATAGTGTGTTAAGTATTAAATCAGTATTCAGATTTATGCATTCCTTTAGATGCTCAGAAAAGGAGACTCCTTCATCCCTGTGCCTGTGTCTGAAAATATGAAGTCAAATTGAGATGCTACTGCACAGTTTTCATATTTTGCAGATTATTTTCATAGAATATAATTATCAACACAGGTATCCTGCCATGTACAAAAATCCATAGAGATGCTGGAAATTTGAAGAGTTAGAACTTTGCAATACAAGGTTTTATTTTACATCATGCCTTCTTTATAAATTCCATTTCTTTTCTTTAATGTGAGGGGAGTCTTCAAGAAAATTGCTTATCATTTTGCTTTGATATATGTGTGTTTTTAAAATGTAGTCTAAATTCAGTGCAATGGAAATCATGTTCAGGATCTACTAATATAGGTGCATTCCAAAATGACTAGGAAGCTTATGTTACTGAATCTGGTTAAAAACAATGGTTTAATTGGGCAGCAAAATGTAGTTACCAGATGATAAAGATATGAAGTGAAGGTCAAGATGTGCCTTAAAACAAGCATTTTGCTGCCTAAAATTAGGCAAAGTTAATAGGTTAAATTTTGTTTATTGAATAAGAGAACCCCATGTTGATTGATACAGTAATTTCAGTGTTTGCTATGGCAAATATTTAGCTCATTATCAGTTTTAATAGCATTTTGCCGAACAAGCCTTTTCTTGACATGCAGAAAATACTATTAAATTTCCCTGCATAGATACATTGTTATGACATGCAATAACTACTTGAATATAAAGGGGATTAATAATTTAAAAGGTGTTAACAAATTAGGGCCATCATTAAAAATAGACTTTGAACCATTTTGTAAAAAAATCAGATTGAGGTAATGCTCTACTCTTATGATAAAGAATTACAGCATTAATTCTGCAAAGTGAACTTATTGCTCCTATTCGTCTCCAAAACCCTGGAGCATTAAAAGACAGGAAGAATGAAATGATCACTGCTTTTTTTCAGGCACAACAGCTCTAATATTTCCATCACAGTTTCACAGCTCAGCTTGCATGGCTGTGCTAGAGGAAAAAGCCCACAAACACCATCCTTTCCTTTGTTTCGCTTTTGCTGGGCTCATGAAATCAGGTCAAATTTTCTCAGACAGTTTGTAATAATATATTGAAAATTTTGCTTGAGCAGCGTCTGTGTTCAGTACAAAGCAAACATTTCTTTTGTCAGCAGCTGTCTTTTTCTTGATTTTAAAATATAATCTGCTTTCTTTTGTTTTTTATTTTTTCTCTCTTGGACCAATTAAAAATCAGATGCATTTCACAGCTGAATTCTGTTTGTTTGCAAAGTATTTATTTGTTTGTTCTAACTTGATATAAACAGTGAGGAAAATAATAATACTTTTGAAGCCTTTCATCATCATTTCATGTTACATCTAAATTGTGCACAAAAACTTTTCTGTACTATTTGTGTTAGCATAAATGTGTTATCCAATATATTTAATAGGGCCTCATCTGTAACTCTGGCTCATATGGGTAGTTCCTCTTCATATGAATACTTCCTCTGAAATCCAGGTCAAAGGATTGGACCCTTATTCTGTAAGTAATTAACTCTTTCAAACTCACTGGTGCCTTCACCAATCAAAGTGTTTAAATCAGTTTTATGAAGTTCAAGCCTTTCTTTTTGCTTCATCCTTGCTTACTGTTTTTCTTCTTTCATAAATATTTTGGAGCAGAAAAAAACAGTTTCTGGGATTTAAATACTATACTTCACCTTGGTGAGGAAGTTGCAAAAAGTTCATTTTTAAAATCTTGCTAAATAAGGATTGTTAAAGCAGATGTATTTTATTCTGGGGTCATTGTGACTTGCATACACTAATCTTTTATCCCCAAAGTTTTCCACTGGGTCAGTTCTTCCAGCAGTAGCAATGGTGGGCTCACTAGTTTTAGATTATGTGGTGGCACCTGGAAATGTTTTTACCATTATGTCACGTAGGTCTGATCTTAGCAGGATTAGATAATGCTTTGGTTAAAATAATGGGGACATTAACATCTGCCTGCATTAGCACTTCCACCAATGCTTCTTCTGGAAGAGCTACAACAATGGGAAATTTTAGGGGGGAAAATGCACATGTAGACACAGCCAAAAAGAGTAGATCTATTCTGAGTTACCAATATACAATAAAACTTAGTTTTTATAACATTTTTCACATTAAGTGAAGTGTGAACTGATTTCCAGCGGTAAATAATAATCATAGTGGATGGAGACATTGGAACATATAGACAGAGGGAACAGTTATGCTCTCAGATAAGATGTGAAATGAGAGTCAGTGTGGCGGAGAGATACAGGAAGTCTTTTTCAGAAGGTTCTCACAACAATAGTGTTGAGATTATGTGAAGGGAGGAATAGTAAGAGAGAAAGAGAGACAGACACTCAGCATAATGCAATAGGCTACTAAGTACATGATAGCTTAAAATACCATGGGCCCACTCACTCCATCATGTAAGTCAAAGGGAATTGAGCATACACAGTTGAAACAATAATTGAACCCAAAAGGTGCCATTTTAAACTGCATTCTAACCTGTAAGAGGAGTTGGTGGCATTGTCTGGGAGTGAATACAGTTTTACTTTGCTGTATAAGTGATAAGGCAGGCAGCAGCATTCTGGAAAGCTGGGACTTGAGGTGCCACTGAGAAAACAGTGTTGCCTAGTAGACAGAGAACAGAGGCTGGACTGGGTTTATTTCTGGCTTGGCCACACTGACTTCCTGGGTTCCCTTCAGCAAGTCACAGCACTTTTCTGTGCCTCAGTTTCCCCAGCTGTAAAATGGGGATAATGATGCTTACCTCCTTTGTAAAGCACTTTGAAAACTACTGATGAAAAGCTCTGTATAAGAGATAGGTGTTGTAATTATAACTAGTTGAGGCAAGCAGAAAAGAAAGTATTCAAATACATAGGGGAAAATGGTTGCAAATTCTCTGATGACTGACATTGACACACTGTAAAAATGCTGACTGTGTTTACAGTATACTTTACACATCTTTTCAATATGGATGGAATTTATTTCACTTGCATAAAGCCCATGTAATCAGGTTTTATATGAGTGAAGGCCACGGAGATTGGAAATGTGAAATTCACTGTTGCCACCTGCAAGCAGGGTTCAAGACTGTTGTGCAGACTTCCCCTCCCCTCAAATGGCTGCTACTCCAGTTTATGGCTGGAATAGCAAACGAGCCTCTCCATGCTACATGCACTGAATATGCATTATCATAGCTCCTTTCAGCTCTCTCCAGGCCCAGCCCTCCTTCCCTTTGCCAGCCTGTGTGTTGCCAGCACAGAGATCCCCTTCACAGTGTGCAGGGAATGCAGAGATCCCCACATGTCAATGGGAGAACTCTCTCCCCTTGGCATAGAGCAGCTACAGAAGAGATCTTACAGCAGTGCGGCTGCATTGGTACAGCTGTGCCGTTGTAAGGTAGACATAGCCTTAGAAGCACTCTTTTTTTGCAAATACAGAAATTTTCACATACAAATACACAAATAAACACAAGGGGAATATACTGGGTTGATTCACTCCCTGTCAATAGAACCTGTGCTGCAGGCTTCAGTGGTGCAAAGTCTGTCCTGAGGGAGGTTACAGCAGTATACTGCACCTGCAGCACCCCTGTCTGCCTGGGCCTGAAGGCAACCAATAGTGCCCCAAACTATGGCCAGAGAGAGTACATGGACGAGTGCCTGGGAAATGCAGTGATTCAGCATGTTGCTCAGAAAGCCTCAGATGAATGGTTTCTCCCGGGTCATATGGGCAGTGCAGGTACATGTATGTGTTGAAGGTACACGTATGTGCATGCATTGAGTAATGTGTGTTTCTGCATCTGCTGCTTTCTCCTAGCAGAATCCTCACCCCAAGAGAAAGAGAGATCAGTATGCAATCACTATCTCCCTCTCATGAGATGAGTCCTGGCTGGGGCACACATGTGCAAGGGGCTACAGACCGCACTGCCTTGTGCCATCAGGAATTATTCAAGCCCCCCGTCTATAGAGTAGGCAGCATGTACTTGGTATTCTGATAATGGCGTCAAATCTGATCATTGTGACAATCCCAGGGAAGAGCTCCAGCACACGTCATTTTAATGACTAAACAATGGATAAATGGCACACTGACCCTGTTTAAAGGGCAAGCCTGTTGTGATTGACAGTAGTTTAGAGATGAGAATTAGTTTTTCTTATATCACACTGTGTGGTCCTTTGTTCACTTCAGGAAGCTTCCCTACTCTGCTGTTGCTGCAAGTCAGTCTTGTCTTCATATTTTTTACCATATGTTTTAATGCTCTGCATAATTCTAAACTAGTTCATAAGTAAAAGTAAAATCTACCAGTATAATATGGTATTGGCTTCCCAGGAGCTTCTGATAATAGGCACCCACAGGATGATCACATACCGTAACTGAAATGTTTGTTTCCACTGACTAGTGATTCACCATTTCATGAGATTCCGTCACAAGCCCCTATGTTAAATCATTTGATATCATATAATTTGCATACTGTTTTTTTTTTAGCTAACACTGTTCAAAATTGAGAAGGGTTTTTCCGTTAAAAAAATTAGATTTTTGTATATTGCTATACCATACTTTTCCAGTTTGCCACAGGGTTGTGTACATTTTTATTCTGAAATTAGATATCAGTATTTAAAAAGTCAAATATGTTTTGTACAACTTCTATCATTTTACATTGTTTTCTGCCTCTGCTCAATAGTGAAGGATTGTGTACCGAGAAATGAAGCATTTAACATAAATGCAAAAACATTTGTTTTCTTATTATTTCAATTAATATTGAAGTTATTTAAGTATTTTTCCATATTTATTTGCCTCTATAGGTAGCAAGTATTTAAGAGTTCTGAAATTCACACTATTTGAAAAATGAAAGAACTCACTAATTGTACTTTAAGATTAAAATATATAGAATTCAATATTTCCCAAACACTTCCTGAAATCATTTCAATTCTTTGATTGTATGTTTTGTCCTGTAGAACGTTGGTAGTTGGTTTAGAATCTGACATAATAAATCTGACAGAGTCAAATATGAGAATTTTTATAAAGAGAGAGAAGTGATACTAGCCTGAAGGCTGAACTTAATGTCAAAGAGGGTATTCATGCAAAGTAAAACAGTGTATCTAGTAAACTAGAGAAAGATCATCTTTGGGGGGGAAATCTCTACAGATTTTATGCCACTTTTTACCGACAACAACAACAACAACAAAGCTCTAGTGGTACCTCAGGATATTATCAGCCTGTTTGAACTGAATTTGTTCAGTACATTTTTTTGTTCTTCTGCTGTCTCCGAGCTTTCCTTTACTCACTCATAAGACTCAGGGTCTGGCTGTCTTATTTCTTTGTAATATTTTTATCATTTGGAGATAAAAAGTCAAGTACAAGTGATGTAATAGAAGCAAATGATACCTGTGTCTGAACATGAGGGAAAAAGGGTTCTTGTATACATTGAATCAATGAGTTTATTCTGTCAAAAAAATGCAGTTTTTAAAAATTATTGGTGATTTTTTTTTATGGTTAGCAAACTGCAGCTAGGCTCAGAACTTAGTTCAGTAGCCATCTCAGAAATAACATTTCTCAGGATAGCTGAGGTTGAGCGTGTTGTGGGTATGATACATTCAGACTCCATGGGAGAGGATGAAGGCTGTATCACTCTTGAGTAGCCCCTGGAGGTTAGCTTAGAGCAGCAGTACAGCTTTGGAGGAAGCTGTCAGCCCTCTGGGCTACAGGGATATGCTGTTTTTAATAAGTACATTGCACAAGACAGTATCGATGAATTGGAGTGTGTTTTCTCATAAAAAGGTCTCTTGAAATATAGTGATTAATAAGTTCTAATGCCAGATAGTTCATTTCTAAGGTGCATCCTATGTTCAAATTAGCAAACAGTCTTAGTGTATGGCTTTATTCAGATGAACAAAGCCTAAACAAATTAAATTCTACAGATGGGCAGTTTGGCTCAGTTCCTTTTTCCCTATTCTGAATCCCAATTCCCTTGTGTTGCCAGTCATGAAGGGGTTGGAGAGATGGAGTTAAATTCATCCCAGTCAGCTATGTATTAATAGTGTCAGTTCTCTCTAGCTAAATACTATTTAACCTCAATAGTTAGTGTAATGTTTCTAGAACAAAATTTAACAGGGAGTTAGCAGATAATGTACATATAAACATTCATCTTCCATACCTCAGAAAGAATAAAGATGCACATTGAAAAATTGCTTTTCTGAATATATAGTCTGTATGTGGAGCAGTCTTTGAGGTCATTGTATATGACTTCCACTTTCAGTTCTCATTTTAGTATTGTTTCAGAGTAGCAGCCGTGTTAGTCTGAATCCACAAAAAGAAAAGGAGTACTTGCGGCACCTTAGAGACTAACCAATTTATTTGAACATAAGCTTTCGTGAGCTACAGCTCACTTTATCGGTTGCATGCAGTGGAAAATACTGTGGGGAGATTTTATATACACAGAGAACATGAAACAATGGGTGTTACCATACACACTGTAACAAGAGTGATCAGGTAAGGTGAGCTATTACCAGCAAGAGAGCTGGGGGTGGGGAGCTTTTGTAGTGATAATCAAGGTGGGCCATTTCCAGCAGTTGACAAGAACGTGTGAGGAACAGTAGGGGAGAGGGGGGGAAATAAACATGGGGAAATAGTTTTACTTTGTGTAATGACCCATCCACTCCCAGTCTTTATTCAAGCCTAAGTTAATTGTATCCAGTTTGCAAATTAATTCCAATTCAGCAGTCTCTCGTTGGAGTCTGTTTTTAAAGTTTTTTTTGTTGAAGAATTGCCACTTTTAGGTCTGTAATCGAGTGATCAAAGAGATCGAAGTGTTCTCCGACTGGTTTTTGAATGCTATAATTCTTGACATCTGATTTGTGTCCATTTATTCTTTTACGTAGAGACTGTCCAGTTTGGTCAATGTACATGGCAGAGGGGCATTGCTGGCACATGATGGCACATATCACATTGGTAGATGTGCAGGTGAACGAGCCTCTGATAGTGTGGCTGATCTGATTAGGCCCTATGATGGTGTCCCCTGAATAGATATGTGGATACAGTTGGCAATGGGCTTTGTTGCAAGGATAGGTTCCTGGGTTAGTGTTTTTGTTGTGTGGTGTGTGGTTGCTGGTGAGTATTTGCTTCAGGTTGGGGGGCTGTCTGTAAGCAAGGATGGGCCTGTCTCCCAAGATCTGTGAGAGTGTTGGGTCGTCCTTCAGGATAGGTTGTAGATCCTTGATGATGCGTTGAAGAGGTTTTAGTTGGGGGCTGAAGGTGATGGCTAGTGGCATTCTGTTATTTTCTTTTGGGGCCTGTCCTATAGTAGGTAACTACTGGGTACTCTTCTGGTTCTGTCAATCTCTTTCTTCACTTCTTTCAGGAGGTGGGTATTGTAGTTGTAAGAACGCTTGATAGAGATTTTGTAGGTGTTTGTCTCTGTCTGAGGGGTTGGATTAAATGCGGTTGTATCGTAGAGCTTGGCTGCAGACAATGGATTGTGTGGTGTGGTTTGGATGAAAGCTGGAGGCATGTAGGTAGGCATAGCGGTCAGTAGGTTTCCAGTGTAGAGTGGTGTTTATGTGACCATCGCTTATGAGCACCGTAGTGTCCAGGAAGTGGATCTCTTGTGCAGACTGGTCCAGGCTGAGGTTGATGGTGGGATGGAAATTGTTGAAATTTTAGTTTTGGTGATGGTGAGAAAAAGAAAATGACATCTTGTATATCTCACAGTTTTCACATTTCTGTTGCTTCTCCTCTCAGTCAATTAACCACTAAAAGTGTTAAGCCTTTTTACTTGTCAGGTAAGTAAACACATCAGGAAGTTATCAGATAAGTACAGCAGCACATTGTATTACTTACTTAGAATGTCCAAAGCAAAACTCAGTTACTTGCTGCCTTTGATCGAACAATCTAAATCACATAATACTTAAACTTAAGATGAGATGAATAAGAGTATTTTTCATTTTCTATTTCATAGCTTTTATGAGTTGTAAAATTTTGTAAGTCTGAGATCCATAGCCATGACTCTGAAGTGTGTGTTGGATTGGTTGGTGTGGTTGTAATTAAATAAGCCTGTTGAACTTGCTGAACGTCACTCAAGAACTGATCTACAAGACTATGAGATTTCCTAGAATTGTGTTTTCATGAGTATAGATGTTTTGCCAAAAATGGAGAATGAGGTTCTAGTTGTTTTAGAGTTGTTATGAGTGGAGATTATACAGAGGTATATGAGATTGATGAACAGAGATCAGAGAGACCAGAACATGAATGAGGGCAGGAATTAGATCAAAGACTCTAGAGAAGCTGAAGAGAGACAAAGGCTTTGTCTTTACTGCCAAAAAAATGTAAGTTTTTACAGTGAGATAACTAATGCATGTGTTAACTTTCTCTCTGTAAGATCCTGGTGGAGACAAGGCTCTGTAGTCTTTTCCATGATGTAGTTTGGCTGGCTCAACTACAAGTGGGAAGATACAGTGCTGACCTCACCAAAAACTACTTGAGCCCTAGCTCCTAGAATTTTACAGCAAGATAACTAATCCATATTAGTTATCTTGCTATTTAAACAAAAAAACAAAAAAACAACTATTTGGGCAATGAATATGTATCCTGAGAGTGACTGAGAGGAATATGGAGAAGTAGTTCCAGTATTGCCAAATGCAAACATTCAAAAATCTTGAGTCAGGGCTCAAAAATCATGAGATTGTCTGTCTTAAAAACCATGATCTTTTTAAAAAGAAATTAATTTGGGTTCTTCTTATTTGCCACCACATTTTTTTAAATCTTATCCTTTCGGATGCACTTGGGTCCCATTTCTAATTTTTTGCTGCAACCATGAGGGATAAAATTTTTCAGGTTTTTTTAAATGCAAGCTAAGATTCTCACATAGTCTCATGACTCCAGGAGCTGGGGCTTTAAGATAAATGTCAAATATTGTGAGATTTATGAAAAAAGTTTTGAGAGTTTGCAACAATCAGAGAAGTCCATGCATAGCAATATGGTCCAGGTCAGAAGGCACTGAGGAGTGTGCAGCAGAAGACCTGAACTCTATTCTTGCCTCTGCCACTGACTTGCTGTGTGATTTTAGGCAAGTCACTTCACCTCTCCATGCCTCTGTTTTCCCATCTGTTAGTTAGATTAAGATAATAACACATTTCTTGATAAACTGCCTTGATGTCTAAAGATGGAAATGCTACAAGAACTTAGTATTTATTTATTTATATGTTCTTTACCATGAATTACTTAAGAGCAGACCAGAGCTCACTGAAAATTTAAGGCCAAATTTTCTGAATTTGGGTGTCTGCAGTTAAGTACTTAAATCCATATGTAGGCACCTAAATTAATGTGGCATGATTTTCAGAGGTGCCTATCACCCACAGTTGAAGTCACACTGATTGTATAGGTATCTAGATATGGATTTAACTGCCCAAATGTAAGCACCAAGTTAAAAAATGTTGGCATTAAGTTATAAATTTAGACTCCCAAGTAATGTCCATCCCAGTCACAGATTTGAAGAACTTTGACCAGTTCTGTCTTTTGTTGCCAGTGGACAACATTTTGTCCAAGGGTATTATGCAAAGAAGAATCTAGGAGGGCAGAAATTTATGTTGGGTGGATATTTTAGCAGTTTCCTTTGCCAATGATACATAAGTTGCTATGGAAGGAAATTAATGTAAAAAAATGCTTGCTAGTAGACTCAGTAATGGTGAAAATTAGGTACACAGTAGAATTTGTTAAATATGTAACTTAAAGTTTATACAGTGCTTCAAAGATGTAAATTGCCGTAGTTCTGAGTATGATAGTCCGCTATAAATGTGCACAGAAGCATACACATCTACCAATAGTCCTAATATTAGTAACTTTTAAAAGTGTGTATTAATCCTCATATTAACACCTGAAAGTGAGGTAAGAAAAAAACCTTCTTGTCCACAAAGTAAAAAGGTAATTAATTGAATTGAAAAGATGTATTTTCTGAGCAACAAACTAAAATCTACAGTATTCTCTTAAATGTGCAGCAAAAGAATAAACTTGTTAATAGAGTAAACTTTCCTCAAGGATTATGTATTTAACAGTATACCTTATCTAGGGAGTTGATTCTTTGTTTAATGTAAGTAGCACTGGGATCACAGTGAAGAGAAGGCTAGCCTCCTTTGCTGTCTGCAGAGTAGATTGCCTTAAGAGACATTGAGACCAATAGAGAAAAAAGAAATTACACTGATCCAATAGATATACTGCTGAGAGGTTTCTATTATATTCCTTCCTCAGACATTGTACCACCATTAAATTCACACTTTCAAGCTCTGGGAATCAGGCCAGCATGACAGAGAAGTTTGGCTAAAATGAATCTACTATATTAGTTTTTGTGAAAATGATTAAGCTCTGTGGATTCAAGATCAGTACTATTTTTCAAGCAGTCATTGTTTTGAAGCTAGGCAAATAAACCCTAATATAAGAGAGAAAATGAGAGAGACAGAGATAAAATTGAGTATCAGAGTAAACATACTACCTGAATACATGATCTGAACTAGAAAACAACCAAGGTCACTTGTTTGGCACAGTAAAAAGAAAAAAGTGCTGTCAGGCAAATATTTGTTTAAAAGAAGTATTTTAAGTATGCTGCCCATCAAATAAGCATAATTATAATCAAAATTCTTACAACGTTCACAAAAAATCCTAAAGGCAATCGGCTGCACTCAAATTAGTAACTCAGATAAATCACCACTAATTAGCTAATATAAGACAGCAAGTGGTTTTGAGCCCAGAGACATTCCCTGGTTATTTAAATTATGTATATTACACTACACCAAAAATAGATTAAGTGAAAGGGGAACAACAGACACAAGTTTATAAAAAATAAAACCAACCCTGTTTAGGGCTAATGCTCAACTAAAGTCTCCTGCAACTCCCAGATCCTACCCAAAGGAATACAAGACAGCTTTGACCCCGCCTCCCCCACCCACACCCCTCGAATAATATAATCCAGTTCTGTGCAGCTCTTATTTCAACACTGATTATGCATGTGATGAACAAAAAGTATGAATTGAAAGCTTACTTGAATATATTTGTGCTAGAAAATTTTAAGATGACTAGAGGATGGACTGAGCAATAATCATGGTTTTTTTAAATATATATATAATTGATGATGCAAAGATAGCATCAAAATACTAGCACTTTAATCATAAATACAGGCCAACATTTTCATATTTGAGTGGTTGTGGTAGGCACCTAAATAAAACTGGCCTAATTTTCAGAGGCACCCTAGCTTCCACTGACATTCATGAGAGCAACAGGTACTCAGAAGCTTTAAAAGTAAGATCACTTTTATTTAGGTGCCTAAACAGAAATTGCATCCGATGAAGCGAGCTGTAGCTCACGAAAGCTTAGGCTCAAATAAATTGGTTAGTCTCTAAGGTACCACAAGTACTCCTTTTCTTTTTGTGAATACAGACTAACACGGCTGCTACTCTGAAACCTAAATAGAAATTTGTGTGCCTAACTTTAGTTTGGAACTTGGAAATTTTAAAATAGTTGGGTAAATCTTTGCACAAGGGTCACCATTAACATGGTATGCTGTCCTCAGAAAATGAGGAAATTAACTCAACACTTTCATCACAAGATACTGCTGCCCATAGTGCTCATGTCTGGTGATCACTTACAGTCAGGTATCAGCTATATTCTGCTGTGTTTTTTGCCAGCAAGGACAAGCCATTGCCATTATGTATCAGAGACAGCAAGACTAGCATGAGCATTTTTGTTTGTGTTTATGGCATCTTTGGGGTCTGGGAAATTGAACAATACTTGAAAGGAAAGGAAATCCTTCCAGGGACTACTGAATGATGTGCAAGTCTGGTAGTAATACTTACTTCGACTGCATACTCTTGGTGGTTGTTATAGCAATATGGTGGGGCAATTCAGCCTGTCCATGCTTTGTACATTAGCAGTGCACAGCACAGCTCACTACAATATGCTGTTTACAGAGGGCTAAGGCTGCACATCACATCATTCCCACTGCTGTTTCTGTCAGAACTCGTATCTGAAGTGCTGTGGGGTACATTACTGTACATTTCTTTTGCATACCTTTCTGTGTATTTCCAGTCCATCCCTCTTTTTTTCAATATAGGGAAATATGTGATCTTCAGAATTGCTTTGCATGTGCATTGAAACATAGGTTTCTGTTAGTATAATATGCTAGAGGTTGGAGCAGACAGTATAGAAAAGAGTGAATGTTTAATTTTGCTAAATTCAGTGTTGTAACTCATAAATCTTGAAGCCCTTGGGAGTGGTGCCTGAGTACAGTGAGAGTAAAAACTGAGTGCCAGGCTATCCCCACTCCTCCTATGTTCATATAGAGGGCACAAAAGTTGCCAACTTTCACATGGTAAATAAGCACCCCAACTTTCACATTAAGCCAAAAATCAAGCTAATCCCGTTTCAAAACAAGGCCAAAACAAACCAATCTCTAAGAACTCCATCACTCTATGTGACTAGATCCTCCTTCACCCCCCTCCCCGGCGTGCAGTCTGGGACTGTGGTGGGCCTGCAGTGCACCCTTGACTCTCTCCCCACCCTTACCTCTGTTTGCCGAGAGCCGATTAAAAAAAAGAAGAAGCAACAAGCCCAACAAGCTACAAGCCAAATAAGCAACAAGCTAAAAACTAGCCAACAAGCAACTCACAAGCCAATTAAGCCAAAAAGAAGCCCAATTTCTGTGGAGTTTTTTTGCAGGTTTTGCATGTCTGATAGAGGGAACCCTTCCATACAGATCTTGCTTTTCCAACATAGAAGGGGAGACAGATGCTTCCACAGCAGCTCCCCCAACACTGGGCCCCATGGAGTTTAGCCCATGGATCCAAAGTCTGCACTGGGGAAGGGGACAGAGACTGGATGGGTCAGGGAGGAAGGGGGGGATGGAAGCCATTCACAGACTCCACAGCCTGGCTTTTTATTCTTTCCCACTGATTCCCTCGCCCTCCCTAAACACACCATTCTGAGGGCTGCTACCATGGTTCCATTGAGCCACAATGCTGGGAATGGTGTGGCAGCATGGACAGCCAGGGGATTTGCCAAGTTTGAAAACAGACCTGCACTTTGTTCTTTGCGGAAAGGAGATGTAACCCCACTCTTTTCAATGGAAGAGACAGACAAGCAGATTTCCTTCCCAAAAGTGCTCTCACTCAGGTTCTACCACAGGAGGAGACCGTCTTGGCCTGAGTAAGAGCTCAGAATATCACCTCCTAGGAATATAAAATATATATAAAGAAAAGAATGATTTATGTGAAGCTGATTACAATGTGTGCATTAAGCTTATATCACTTGTGTTTTATTTCTAAAATATTTTCTGCATCAAATGTAACTTCCTCTGTTACCTTAAAAACATTTTTTCCAATCATGTTATTGAAGTACTCCACAGTTCAGGAACAAAGACCCAGACTTGTTGCTCAACCCATGTAACGGTGCCCTTTGATATCTTTTTTTGACGTTTGTAATAATGCTGTGACTACTGCTGTTCACAAATATTTTATTTATAAAAACTATCCTCCCCCAGGGCTGGTGCACATGATCTGCAAGCTGAAGGCTAGCCTGTAAACACCATTCTTTCTTGGAAACTGTACTTCTGTTTTTAACATCAATGGTTGGGCTGGGAGTTTCAGCACAGTAACTAGCAGTTTGCTCCCAATCTCAGTATATAAAGCAGAGGCTCTCTCTTCAAATAGTTATCCCATACCCTATCTCTTGGGGGAAATGACAGCATTGTGCTAGATCAATGTCCAGCCCTTCTATGACTGTTCTATCATGTTCAACTGTGAACAATAGTTGCATGAAACAAACCTGATGCTGCACATTAGCACAACAGAGAAAAATAATAAAGTTTTAGGGATGAAATTATAAATGGGCAATCATGTAAAAAATAATACAGTTTAAAACTGTCATTTTTCAATAATTCTTAAAGGAAAGTTAACCAACCATTATTGCCTTGAAAATATAAAGATTAATTTGATGGTTTTAGATTACCAAACTCACAGAGTTGAGACAATAATCAAAACCTTTTCACAGCATTTAAGACAGGTGAGGTTACGCCAGACTTCATACAACCCAAACTTTGAAGGGTCCTTATGCAGCGTTTTAACTTGAGCCCATCTCTACAGTTTGGTGCTTCATTGTTACAATAGTACAAAATGTCACAGTTTTCTGTAAATTAATTTTTCAAGGCATAACCAATTAGGGTTACTAGTTACTCATGCTGTTTAGTTAAACACACAAACTACAAAGGAACAAATGTCCTACATACTATGATGAACCCTGTTCCAGCTGTACAGTCCCAATAAAACAAAGCTAGGGTTAATGAGACCTGAATTTGGCCCAAATGTATTTGCTTGTCCATTCCTTGAATTCTTTCAGCCTTTACATTGTGGGAAAATACCACTGAGATTTTGACATTACAGATGTTGCCACTAGAGTTCAGAATAAAAACTCATTGTCATTGGCAGCTTGCGAGTGAAGTTACTATAATGCAGGGGTAGGCAAACTACGGCCCAGGGGTTGCATCCAGCCCTCCAGGCGTTTTAATCTGGACCTTGAGCTCCCACCGGGGAGCGGAGTCAGGGGCTTGCCCCACTCCATGCGGCTCCTGGAAGCAGCAGCATGTCCCCCACTCTGGCTCCTACTGCTTGAGGTAAGTGCTGCCTGGAGCCTGCCCCCCTGTCCCAGTCCCATGCCCCAACCCTCTGCCCCAGCTTTAATCCCCACCCTCTGAATCCCTTGGTCCCAGCCCGGAGCACCCTCCTGCACCCCTAACCCCTCATCCCCAGCCCCACCCTAGAGCCCACACCTCCAGCCGGAGCCCTCCTGCCCTCCCACACCCCAACCCCCAATTTCATGAGCATTCATGGCCTGCCATACAATTTCCATACTCAGATGTGGCCGTCGGGCCAAAAAGTTTGTCCACCCCTGCTATAATGTAAGATAGATGTTCTTAAATTATAATAGCATTCAACAAGTTGCTGTAGGCGAGCAGGAAACAGAGCATCTGAAGAACTCTGTTTTGCTAACAAACAAAATCTTCTTTAAATAACTTTAGAACACTCAAAAACAGGGAAGTTTGAGGATTTCCACTTTATGCTACCCCCAGACAAAAGCAACAATCTTCATTCTGACTAAAAGCAAATGAAAACAGTCTCAGACTTTTCAAGATTACGGCCTAGCACACCACATACAGGCACTTAAGCAGACTGCAGCACTTGCAAGAAGATCTGGAGAACAGTGAGACACTATTAGAAATATGCTGAAAGAAAACTTACCTGGACAACCTAAACTACAATTGGTTGTGACAGGGGTGTCAAATTCAGAGGATAAATCCAAATTCCATGTTTCATTGTGGTCTGTGAGCTGGGGTATAAATTCAGGAATATGTCCCCTCCACAATGCCCAGTGGAATGCCACTGACCTCATTGGGAAGTTTTCACAGAGATCAGTGGTAGAATATGGCCTTTATGTAGTAACTAAATTGTAATTCATCGCTCAGTGAGAAAATCCTCTGTCCTTTATGTCCATCAGTTTCTGCCCTTTGTTTCACTTCCTTCCCTATCGTGCTTTTTCTTTATCCCCTCTGTTACCTGTCTTTGGGAATCTCCTCTATTCTTTCCTCTGCATTTCCTTCCCTGCAAGGACTCTCAAAACCCAGTGCTGTGGGCTTTGTGCCCTTTTCACCTGCTAAAATTATCAGCAATTAAATGGTTACATTGATAAAGATATATCATTGGGATTTAGAGTAGTATTGCAATGGAATATCAAACACATTTTCAAATATCTAGATTTTGATTTTTCTGTTGGATTTGTTAGCATAAAATATGTGTACAACAAAAGATAAATACTTAGGGCCTGTCCCAAAGCCCACTGAAGTCAATGGCAACTGATTATTGTAATAGCCTGGTCCTCAGGGCATTTGGTGCCTGGTGCAGCTTTGAGAGAGGGGACTGCAAAGATGGCTTGCAACTGCCTTTTTGCATCAGTGAAGCTTGGGAGAGAATGTAGGGCTTCTCTAAGGGTATATGTACACTGCAGTCAGAGGTGTGACTGCAGCACATGCAGACCTACCTGAGCTAGCTTTATTCTAGCTAGCACAAATACCAATGGCAGTGATTCTCTGCCTCCACAGCGACAGGCAGTTGGAGATTACACTGCTCCTGCTCCTTCTATTTCTATTTTTTCCCTTTTGGGGGGAAATGATAAGCAGTTTTCATATTTCAGGCTTCTTTCCTTCTCCCTGGGTCAGTCTTAGCCAGTCTGGTGGTTTAATCCAGCCTAAGCCTCTGCTGCAACGTCTACCTGCCAGTTCCTCTGCCCCTATACAGGTATGGCAGAGCAGCCAAGAAAGCACCAGATCAAATCCAAGTGGTTCTCCATTTGTGAGGCAGCCTTGCTGGGTGCAGCAGATGGTGCGTTGTGCCCCAGCCTGTATCCAGCCAGCCAACCTTAATGCTGTCTTGGGGCTATGAGTGAGACAGACACGTGGGATCCCCTATCCAGCAAAGCAGCCATGTTTCCAATGTGGGAAGAAAAGGACCAGGAATCTCAGCGTACTACAGGAAAACACTGTAAAGATGTGGAGGATTCCAGCCAATTGACTCGGGGTGAATCCCAGGGGACCCCTGGAGAACAAAGGGGGAAGGCTTGTGGGTCCACAGATCTTCCCTCCACCCCCACCACAAGTCTTCAAGTGAGTCTGAGTGCCCTGGGAGAAGAAGGACGTGCTCTTAAACAGCCACCCTTCTTCCCAATTCAACCAGAAGGGTTCTGATCATGAGTCCCACCCCTAGAAGGAATGAGACCTAGAGGGGGAGGAGTCAGGTAGAACTTTCTGAAGGGCTGCACGTCTTATGGAAAGTAAGTTGCAAAAGACCTTACCAAAGCCACAATAGAGCTCTTATGTCCACAAAGCAAGCAAAAATAGTTGAAAAATCGTAAAAAGGGGAAGAAAAAGCACAGAAAATACAGAGTTATGAGTCCTCTGACTCTTCTTTCTCCTCCCCCTCCATCACTGGGGAAGACAAACTATCAGACTCTGAATCCAAACAAAACTGGAAGGAAACACAGAGACTTTTTCCCCCCTAAGAAGTTGGAGGCCATGTGTGGAAAGATTGTCTCCACAATTCAAATCCAACCCAAATGTGCTCTTGAGAGCAAGCCTCAGAGTAAATTTCTCCCATCAAAATCCTCCCCTAAAGCTGCAATCCCCCTGTACTCCTTCAAGGACATGATCAGGGACAAATAGAACAAGTGGTAAGAGCAAGTACATTAACAAAAATGACATCAGCTTCTACAAGATACAGGAATCAAAGGCCTCTATCACTGAGGTACCACAGGTAGATGCCACTGTACCATTGTTAGCTACAGATATGCTCATTCCTTCAGAAGGGGCATTCTGCCATAAGGATCCAACAGATAGAAAAGTGGAGGCCACTCTCATGAAGGACTTTGAGGCAGATGTGACCACCTTCAAGGCATCCCTTGCAGCTACCTGCTTTGCAATGGCATCTCTCTCCTGGCTAGAAGATCTCAGAGCCCTAAAGAACAGAGGTCGTCCTGATTTTGGCTCCATTTTAAATAAAATCTCCCTAGTAACCGCATTTGTAGCTAACACCTCAATAGATGTTATGAGGTTCTCAGCCAGGGCCATAGCCTCCAGTTGAGTAGCCAGATGCCACCTATGGCGCTGACCCTAGAAGGTGGATACTCACTCTAAGTAGGTCCTGTGCTTGGCCAAGTTCACAGGCTCTCTCCTTTTTGGAGAAAAGCTAGACAATGTGGTGACTGACAATGCAGCAAAATCCATGTACTCCTTCCCATGAGCACTAAGTACTCTCAGGAGGGAATACAGACCTACCTTGCAACAGGGATGCTTCCTTTAAGCCCTCAGCCTCACAGAGGCAAGAGCGAAGGGGCAACAGATTTTCCAAAGGAAAGGCATGTAGCTGAGGTTCAGGCGAAAGCCTAGAGGAAGTTCTGCCTCCCCACCTGCCAGCCAAAGACAGTTTATGACAAAGATCACATAGGCCTCCATCCAGAGCTGAAGTTTGGAGGTGGACTTTCCCATTTCCCAGAACTATTGAGGACTTCAATAGCTCAGACATAGGTGAGAGGTTTTTTGCAGGAGTGGGTGGGTGAAATTCTGTGGCCTGCGTTGTGCAGGAGGTCAGACTAGATGATCATAATGGTCCCTTCTGACCTTTGTATCTATGAATCTATGGAATGGTTCACATCAGCCATGGACAAGTGGGTGAGGAAGCTAGTGAGCCAAAATGATAACTTGATATACCCCATCCATTCTTTAGCCAGTCTCCCATCTCCAATGATCCCATAAAGTGCAGTCTGGTCCAGAACAAAATATCTCATCATCTGAATATTGGAGTGATAGAGAGCTCTTCCTCAGAAGAAAGGTTCTGAAGCTCTGAAGAGCAGCACCTCCCCAACACCCCTCAGTTCATTCTCACTTCCCGTGGTTTGAGCCAGAGCATTCTGTGTGGTATTTAGCTCATGCTTTTCTTGTAACTCAGAGTGTTTTTTCTCTATTTTTTGTATATAGTATAATAGTTATACTTAGTAGTACCCTTAGCGTTAGATTCATTAGTTTGATTATTTGTTTTTGCCTGGTATAATGCCTTCACTAGGTTTCAAGCACTGTCCCTCATGTAGGGTAGTCATTTCCAATAGTGATCTCCATACTTGTTGTTTATTGTGCTTGGGAGAGGGGCATATTAAAAGGGACTGTTCCATTTCCAAGTCCTTCAAAAGAGGATGCAGGTGGCTAGAGATTTATGTCTGAAGCAGCGTCTGATGCTGCAATTCATGAGACTTCCTTTGGTATTGAGATCAGATCACCTGGCCAATTCAGTGCCACCGTGAGACTGACTCTTCTCCAAGAAAAAACTGTTTTCTATCCCCTGAGAAAAAGGACTCATAAAACTGACCATAGTCACTCTAACTCTCGGGGAGATTCATCATCCTCTTTTAAGGCTATGTCTACACTACAAAGATAAGTTGACCTGTATTAGGTCAACTTACAGCCATCGCATTAATTACTTCAGTGGCTGATGTCCACACTACCCTCCTTCTGTCAGTGGTGCACATCCTCACCAGGAGTGCTTCCATCAACTAAAGAGGGGCAGTGTGGGGGGCTGAGAGCCAGGGCTTTCAGCTCTACTCAGCTCCCCACCAGGAACCCAACTGTCCCCTGGGGCTTCTCGCCTCTGGCAGGGAGATCCATGCCGGGAGTCTGGACACCTGCCATGCTCCTGATGGGGAGCATGGAGCCAGAACCCCAGGGAGCAGCAGGACTCCCAGTGGGGAGCCCAGATGGCAGCCAAGCCAGTAGCCTGGGTGGCAGCCTGGCTTGGAGAAGAGACCAGGCAACAACCCGGGAGCCGGCTTTCTTGTCAATTTCATAGCTTCATTGACAAGAATGACAGCCAACAGCCAATGTAAGGAACGCAATGTCTACACAGACACTGTGTTGCCCTAACTACACTGACATAAGCCCTACACCTCTCATTGAGGTGGTTTTATTATGGCAGCATAGCAGGGGAGTTACATCACCAGGGGCAGCATTTCAGTGTGTATACCTCCACTGTTTTGTCAAAAAAAGCTAACTTTTGTTGACAAAACTGTGTCGTGTAGACAAGGTCTAGGAGGAGTCCTGGCTGGTACCAGTATTCCTCAAATACTCAGGATAGAGCAGGGCTGTCTGTGTGTTCTCTGGTACCTAGACAAGATATTTGAGGCACCATACCATCAACTCCAGTACCATCTGTGGGAAAAGCCATTGAGTCCAGTACTGACAACATTGGTCTCACCATTGACCAAATCAACACTACCAGCTTTTCACGTAGCTACAGATGTACTCTGCTTCACTGTGCTGGATTCTCCTGTGGTGACGTCTTCTGCGATCCCTGGAACAACTGGGTTGATTGCCTCACAATATGGGCTGCTGCAGAGGCATTATCTCTGGCACCACTTAAAAATCAGGCTGCAGAGAAAAAATCCTCTCTCTGTGTCAGTACCGATCCATTGTTGGTGCCAGTTGCATCTTCAGCCCCGGAGACAATATTGAGATCTGGGACGACACAGCGCTATAAATACGGTACCATTAGGGTGACCAGACAGCAAGTATGAAAAATCGGGATGGGGGTGGAGGGTAATAGGTGCCTATATAAGACAAAGTCCCAAATATCAGGGCTGTCCCTATAAAATCAGGACATCTGGTCACCCTAGGCACCATCCTCTATTTTTGTATTAACATCTACTCCAGTACCAACTGTTAGTGGTGCCTCTATGACACTGCCTGTACTCCAAGGCACCTACTGGTTTGCCTTTGTTCGTATCAATGTGACCCACATACTAGGCTTCTAATTAATCAGGATGTATGATAGGTCCTCTAGGGATGGCTCCTCCATTTTCTTTGGATTGTTTAGAGGGTTCCTTCTGTTCAAATTCAGCATCATCTTCCACTTCTCCTTCTTCATCCAGACATCAAGCTCGAAAGTCCTTGTGACCTTCAGGGGATCACCATTGGTACTGATCTCGCAGTACAGATAGGAGGTTTGGTCTCGCAGTACAGATAGGAGGTTCATGCCCCACTTCCTACTGGCCACAGATATTATATTTGTTTCCTCAGTGGCATTTCTGGTACCCCGGTGATGTCCCTCAATCTTCAAGGGTTTGATTCCCAGCTCATTCAAAGACACAGTCACCAAACCCTCCCGCTATCTCATCTCCTCACCCAACTAGGCTGGAAACACATAGTGAAGTTGCTTCCTCTGAGCTGGTTCAATCTGAGCCTTTATTGCAGGAGCAAGCAGGATCCCAGCAGATCACAGTGGCCTCACTTCCCTCTATCTTCTTCACCACATTCACTGCAAAGATTTTGTGGCATTCCCCAGCTTCCTTACCACACACAGCGAAGCACATTAACAAGTGGTATTATGAGCGATTCACATAAAAGGGGACTTGAACTAAAAGGCAGACTGACTCAGCAGGCACAGGGTCAACAACTCCCAAGTGGTGCCTGAATCAGGAGGTCTTCATCTAATCATGTAGACGTTCGGTCTCCCTCCAACTGACCTGTTCACAAATCGTATGAATGCAAAGAGACCAAATACTTCACCAGGGAGACAGTATCCAGATCCATGGGGACAGATGTTGTATCACACAGATGGCTTCAGGACCTCAGTTACGCTTACCCTTCCCACTCCTAGGGAAGGTGGTCCAGGAAGTGAAGTGAGAGCAGGCCACAGTAACACTGATAACTCCCCATTGGTCAAGGAGACATTGGTTTTCAGATAGACCTGAAATTGGATCCTCCACTTCAGCTTCTGTGGAGACTGGACATTCTCTTGCAAGGTCCTTTTCTCCATCCAAATCCAGCACTTCAACTAACAGACTGGCTATTGAGTGGGAAGCCGTAGTATTGGTGGGCCTGTACTCCAAAGTCATCAAGACTTTGCTTTTGTCTATAGGATAATGGTGATACTAAAAGTGTTTTCCTCTATCTGATCCAGATTCAGCAGTTGGTGCCAAGGTCACGATGCCAATTCCAGAAATCCAAGAATTCCAGCCATTTTGGATTTTATCCAAGAAGGCATTGAGAAAGGTCTTCAGCCCAGCTCCATAGCATGTCAGGTGTCTGCTCTTAGTAGGGTTCTGTTTGCAGGCTTGCTGGCAGAAAACCGCCAAGTAACAAAGGTTTCTTAGAGTAGTCCAGCCAGCCAGGTCAGTGGTCAGACCACTTTCCGCTGCCGCTCACATTGAGAGCCTTGACATCCCTTCAGATCTCTGATTTCAGTGTTAGCATTCTGCCTAGTCATCAAATCTTTCTCTTTCTATGCTAACTTCCATAATCCTCCTTACATCTATTCACTGCTCGCTACTTCCTAGAAGTCCAGAATTCTAGAATACACTGGTCTGCAGAACAGAAAATTTCCTTCTGATAATTTCCTTTTGCTAGCAGCATCTCCCACAATTCACCCACCCTAGATGTCTTATGAGCCAAAAGTCAGATACTAAGTGAACATGCCCATTTTGTTCATTACCTCTGGAGTATTTGTTAAAATTGTTATACAAGTATTTTCACACCTTTGAAATAACTCGCCTGCAGCAAGTGGGAGGAAAGAGGGTGTGGTGTCAAATCTTTGATCTGCCTTCATGAGCTGCAGAGTGCAGGGAGCAGCCCAGATGTCTAGGATTATCAGAGATGCTGAGCCAAAAGGAAATTATTGGTAAGAAATTTTCCATAGTTAACTATGAGATCCAAAGAACTTTGGTTCAATGTGATCATCTTGGCAAAGCTCTCTGGAAGCGGAATTGTGTCGATGAGTCTACTAATAACTTTCTCTTGATCTCTTCAGTCTCCTTGAGTAAATTTTCCTTATATGTTTGTGAGACTTTTTCCTGGCTTTGGTTCATAGCTTGCAACATCACTGACTAATCCAGATAGGGAGTAAATATGCTCAGGGCTTTGGGACTTATTTCTCTTGTGAAGTCAAGCTAAGAAGTAGGCTAGTGCTCTTGCTGGGAAAAAACAACTACTGAGGGAATTTATTCTGCTAGCATATATTTTCTGTGTACCTGGTTTGTTTAAGCTGTTTTTTCAATTTCTTTTTCTGAAAAATTACATCTGTAGAAGAAAAGTACAAACCTACTTTTAACATGGTTGGTGTATTATATTGCATTTTAGTGGTAGCTTGAATCCAGGGTAAAAAATATCATCTAAAGTTTTAAAGAAAAACTCTTACAGAACAGAAAATGTTCAAGTACATCTTTCATTACATCATTCATGTTGTAATACTTTGTCATTTTTATTAATTATCAAAAATATTTATTGTTTAAACAAGAGTAGTCTCTCAAGTGTCCATCTGCGATCCCCACTTGACGTTTCATTGATAGCAGCATTATGTTAAATATGTCACTGAGTAATAAAAGTTAGCACTAGCACTTGTATAACACTTTTCATGTTCAAAACTTAACTGCAAAACAATTTCTATGGAATTATTCTATGGTAAGATTTCAGAGTAACAGCCCACCTTGATTATCATACACATTGTAAGGAGAGTGATCACTTTAGATAAGCTATTACCAGCAGGAGAGCAGGGTGGGGGGAGAGAAAACCTTTAGTAGTGATAAACACCCATTTTTTCATGGTTTGTGTGTATAAAAACATCCTCTGTATTTTCCACAGTATGCATCCGATGAAGTGAGCTGTAGCTCACGAAAGCTTATGCTCAAATAAATTAGTTAGTCTCTAAGGTGCCATAAGTCCTCCTTTTCTATGGTAAGAGAATATTTTGTCACAATCAAAGGAGTGGGACTTCACTGCAGGATCAAGTAGAATGCAAGAGGGTGGGTGGTGAGACAAAGAGCTCTCATTGAAAAACTATTATAATAATAGTTAGGACAAAACAGCTATTGACACAAGAAATTGCTTTCTATTTTAGAGTTTTGACCAGAGTCTAACAGTATTATCTGGTTTGAGTTTGTCATAACCTTAATGGTTTATATCCTATCCATATTCTAATTAAGAAAGAGTGAAGCACTAAAGTTCCTCTTCTTCCTGTCACAGAAAGTTAATTTAGAAATTTCTTGACCCAGACTCTTGTGGAGCCATGAGCAATGAAGCTCACCATGGTGATAAGAGTTATTTAAATTGATTCAAAAATCGCTCCTTCAGACTTACTGAAAATGGGATAGTATGAATTTTCGTTGTTTCAGTACCTGTTTTACTAGTATCTTCAGTCAGTACTGTTATGTGATTAGACCTCTTAATAATAAAGTCTCTTGTAATAATTATAGAACAAAATCTATAGTTACACTCTTGTCAACTTGAACTCCATTAAAGTCAATGGAATTAACCCAGATTGTGACAGATGTAACCAGGAGCAGAATCTGACCCTAAAATTCACTATTTACCAGTTGTGTGACTAAATGGACTAAAATTTCAATCACCTAATTTAGTCCCTTTCTTTCTAAGATGATGATCTGATATTTTAAAATAGATGGACTGAGTCACTGCACTGTATCTCCACCAGTGCTGTCAGAACTCCTCTCTTGCTGCTCTGAGCTAGTCATTGCAATTAAAACAGCAACAAATTAAAATTGACCCTTGCTTCCCACTCCTCCAAAAGACACAGAAATTTAAAAATACCTTCAAAATATCTAATTTCATTATTGTGAAAATAGAGGTCAATGGCAAAAAATCCACATCTTGTCAAAAGTAAGGCTTCCCCTTAGGCAGGAAAGATTGTGTGCTAAAGGGTATCCACAGAGTATGTGAAGTAATGGCCAAGAGCTATTATGAGTGGCATTTTAGGAATGTCTGTGTGTAGATGTGTATGTTTTATTTCACATTGTCCTCACCTTGCTCTGTAAGGATGACTGATAGCCTCACTTTGTGATTTCCTGGCTTTTAAGAGTGTAGTTTTATTTATTTTTTATGACCAGCCTCACACTTGTTAAATGTAATTTTTGCTTCATATAACATAAAAAAGCCCATCTGCAGTATGTTATCCCATGAATTAACAAGAATGACTGGACATAAGACAAGAAATCTTTTAAAAACATATGTTCACATTAAATACCTTGACTGTCTCAGTAAAGGGGGTCTTATGGGGTCATTTTTGATGAAGCACAAGTATACCATTTCTGCTCTTCTGAAATAGTTTTTTCAGGTTTATACTGAGCGTGTATAAAGGCGTATTACATAAGTAAAGGCTTAGTTTGTACATTAGCATTTTATATCTTGGATTCTTACTAAATCCTTCCTTTTACCAACCTGAGCTGAATAGATCTATATTGATTTCTGCTACATGTGTTTATGGTGTTTATTTTGATATGTCTGGGATTAAAAACAAAATTAACAAGCATAATCAATTGTCTTAATGGTAAAAAATGGTGCTTTAGTACCCTTGGTTACATTCTTCTAGGGGGGAGAAGAGAGTGAAGGAGATGTTATAATAAAGGAATCGATTTATTCAATCACTGGGTATAAAAACATTAGCCCTGGGAAAGAGCCTTCCTCTAAGAGCTTTAGCTGCCCAGTCTCACTTGTGTGGCACAAAATGATTTGCATTTTTAGAGAAATTTCATGTCTTCAGTGAGCTCTAGTGAAACATGAATAAATTGCTTTCTTTTCCTCTTTTTCTGACTTTATGAAGCTGAATCCATTAGGGGCTGAGCCGAAGTGTAATGAAATAAAGGCAACAGCTGACATGATGGAAACCCTGGATTAGGTTTCTTACTAGTCCAAGCTCAGCTGTCGTGGCCTACATGTCAAGTTAGTGGTCTTCAGGGAGGCTCATGAGTACATGTGGATATTTTTTTTAGCTGCTACATTACAACTGGTCTCCAAAGCATCCAGAAATTAAATAGAGAAGCAAAGATTAAGAATTAGATAGAGACACAGCAAGCAGTTCACCAGAGAGAGTTGGAGTCAGGCAAATAAACCTTTCCAAGCTTGCTAACTCACTTCTGTCTGCTAGGCAGGCCTGCTTGTGACCCACCTTGCTCCCTTTTTGCATACTGAGTTTATGTGATTGCTTAAGATGCATGTAAGAGATACTGCTGTTGATATTACTGAGTACATTGGCCTGGCCGTGCACTAAAGCAGTCCACAGAGTTCAGCACAAGGGAACATCACTCAGCTTGGGAAGAGGACTGTCAGAGATTACAATTTTAATTCTTCAGTGTTATACAGCTTCTGAGCTATTTGTTTTAGTTGGTGCCTAATCTGGCACTGGGTAAAATCCAAACTGGACCTAGAAGAAATGGAAGTAAGATTGCTAGTTTTATTTTTAATAAATGTGTTTGCAGTTCAGAATGGGACTTTGCAATTGGGACACAGGCAAGTTTCAAGAGCTGTCTCTGTGAAACATCCATACTTCTGCTGTAACAAGTCTGGCTAGGAGACACTCAAACCTCAAAGCAGAAGCAGACATATTTGAAAGAAGCTTTAATTAAACTTTATTTTGCCTTGTGAATTTCAGGATGGGGTTAAATTATGGTTTGATCAGGACATGATGAAGAATGAAACAGACGCAGGATAGATTTTAAAGAAGAAAGCTGCAACTAAGGCTGATCATAAATTTTCCAACAGACAATTTTTCCATCAGAAAATGCTAATTCATGAAAATCTAAATGTTCCATAGGAACATGTCGATTATGACAAAATTTTGACAGAAGCCAGACAAAGTTCCAACAGCAACCTGCCTAGTTTCTTGTCAGCTCACACCTACCTCTGCCATTCCTCCACAGCCCAACCTACCCAGCCCCATGACAGCTCACCTAGCCAGGAACCCTGGAATCCTAGGCTCCTCAGCAGCTTACCTGGGAGACAGAGGAGGTAGAAGCAGGATTTTTTAAAGTTTACATTCCACAGGAAATTTTGCATTTACAGCTTGTTGTTCTGAATCTAAATTCTTTTCTTTTTTTTCCAGAAATGAGAAAATTTTCAAGGGCCGGAAACTCCAGTCCTTGCCCAGTTCAAAATGCAACTATATTAACTTCAAAGAGGGTTATTCCAACCCCCCCCCAAAAAAAACACCATGCATTTATTTGAGTCCTGTGTTCGCTGAATAGCACATAACAAATATTCAGAGTTGGCCCCCTTCAACTAATCCCTAGAGTTCAACCCACCTCTGAATCCACTAGCCCTCCCCCTGAAAGGAGGGAGGGTACACAAGAGGAGTACTTTGGTCTTCAAGACTTAAGGTCTTCCTTCCTTCTTCAAGCAAATTCGGGCAAAGAAAGTTTGTGAATTATCTCCTGGGTCTCATTTTTACCTCTGGGAATTGGCCCCTGTAAGGTTCTTGCCCTCACTGGTTCAAGTTGCAAGGAAATTACAAACTCACTCACAACTCCTGTCCTTACTCTTTATTAACCTAAAACCAGGCCTCTAGGATACTGCAAGGAAGGTGAAAAAACTCACCAGAAATCCTGTCAATCTTGCCCTGATACGCTTTGCCAGTATTGCCCCCAAGGGAGAAATCCCTTCCTGATCCCCAAAACTGGTGACCTGCTTGTGGTCAGATGTACAGTTTTTTGGAAATAAAGTTCAAACTAATATAGGACAGGGAGGCTGGGACAGCACCTGCAGCAGAATGGCTGCTGCGTGCCCTGAAGGTTTCACATACACCAAAGGGAGGCAATCAAGTCAAGTCAGGCAAGAGGCCCCTCCTGCCTCCACTAGTCACTGGTAGTAAGTAGAGCTGGAGAAGTCTCTCCTCCTCCCACTAATTTCCTGTCCACCCAGGTACACTTTTTGTTTGACTTCTGGCTGGGAGGAAGGCCCCAGTGCAGACAGTCCCTTCCTCTCAGGACCGTAGGGGTTTTCTTTCCTCAGCCAGGCTGATCAGACCTCTGTCACACTCAGAGTGTTCTGTATGAGTTCCTATACTGCTGTCCTCACTATAGTATGGGACAGGTGGTGAGAGGTGGGCATTGCTTTTAAATTAAATAAATATATTTATTCACCTGCTGGATGTTTCTAGCGCCAACAATGTAATTTGTATGGCATAATCCAAAGAAAATGTTAATTGTTAGAGTAATACATTTTAAATAGCTAATAATTCTTTTGATACAATTTAACATATGGAGGGCCAGATCCTCATTTGATATAATTCCATTCATTTCAGTACAGCTGCACTATTTTACACCAGCAAAGGACATTTTTGGCAAAGCGTTTATTTTTAAATTCTATTGTTTGCTTACATGTTCTTAAAAATCTCTATAGTACTGTAACTTTCTACAGTAGCTCACAAACCACACGCTGACTGCTAATAAACAGAGCATCCATTTCCATTTTTCAGTGTACTCTTTTTCATGTGACTCTGTTTCTCATAAAAAGATCTAGATTGACTGGTCAGAAGGCTGGAGTCCTCTCTTTATCCACAGAAAGAGTTAAAAATGGGCTGTGACAATGTAAGCTTTCTCACACTGTCCCACCAATGTACCTCCACCCTGATCTGGAAGAACAGACCCATTAAATCCCAAAGTCTAGATAGACAAACCCAAACATTCTGTGCTGTACCATTAGACTAAACTAAGGACTTACCTATCTTTTTAAAAGTAGATGCTGCAATGTCAGGTCTAATTAAGAGCATTGGGTCTAATCTCACTGTCTGGTGGGAAAATCAGCCAGGGAATCTTTCAGGTGGAAATCCCCACAAAGTTCACCATGCAGAGGTTTCTTACCTACTGGTCTATCTGGGTGGCGGAGGATGCAGGGCCTGCCCACAAACATGGTTCTTGGTCTCCAGCATTTATCATTATTATTTATGTGTGTGTGTGTATTGCCATCGAACCTAGGACCCCAAGTCATAGACCAAAACCCTATTGTGCTAGGCACTGTACAGAGACAGAACAAAATGACAGTCTCTGGCACATGAAATTTACAATCTAAGTGTAAGACAAAAGATAACAGATAGATGGAGACAGAGGGAGCACAAGGAAACAATGAGACAATACTGGTGTGCCTGATAAGCAGTGGTCTCAGTACACTAGCTGCCTAACTGTTGTTAAGTGTTTTGTAGGCTTTAAGGCAAAGGAGAGTTTTAAGGAGGGATTTGAAGGAAGATAATGAGATAGCTTGCAGATGTTTACAGAGAGCTCCACTGATACATAAGGGACAGCATGGAAGAAACAACTCAATCTGTTTAGCTTAACAAAGAGAAAATTAAGGGATGACTTGATTACAGTCTGTAAGTGGCTACACGGGGAACAAATATTTAATAACAGGCTCATCAATCTAACAGAGAAAGGTATAACATGATTCAATGGCTGGAAGTTAAAGCTAGACAAGTCCAGACTGGAAATAAGGCATATATTTTTAGCAATGAGAGTAATTAACCATTGGAACAATTTACCAAGGTTGTGGTGGGTTCTCCTGTACTACCACTGGCAATTTTTAAATCAAGATTGCATGTTTTTCTAAAAGATGTGTTTTAGGGATAATTTGGGGGAAAGTTCTAAGGCCTGTGTTATACAAGAGGTCAGACTAGATGATCAAAATGCTCCCTTCTGGCCTTGAAATCTGTGAATCTAGGTGCTTGTTTGAAAATGTAAGAAATAGGCAATGAAGGCTGTCATCATTGGGAGAGTTGAGGCAGGTTCTCCTGTACTCCCCTTCAGGTTCCTGGCAGCACAGTTCTATTTGTTCCCTGCTTTCAAGACTTCTACAACTAGTAGCTGCCCAGTTCCCCAGTGCTCTGAAGGAGGTAAGTCCATCTTCTACAGAGGAGGAGGGAAATCTATGCATGAATCTTAGAGGAAAAGGTGGGTCACTGCAGAGGATAACTTTCTTGCCTGCAAAGAACTCAGATACAGGAAAATGGATTCTTCTATAAAGTTCAATTGTAGGGATTCTACCTCTCCTTTGATAGCATCGTCTTCTATCCGCTTCTTCCATACCTTCTTAGCCTGAATTGATGCATTCATGGTAAGACTCCTTCAAAGATATAAAGCTTACAAAAAAATCTCCCTGGCATCCTGTTTTGTAGCAGATGCATTGCTAAACTCTTCTTTGCTTCACTGGCTTTGTTTTCTGTTCCCAGAAGATACCTTTGGCTAAGATCTTGGAAGACAAATTCCCAGGCAGAACACTAATTTACAGTGTCCTCCAAATACCCAGATGGCAAACAGTTTGGAAGCCACTGGGCAAAGTAGTCACTGAAGATCCTGAAAGGCATAAGTACATATAATTGTATAGAAGAGTAGGCCGGCCTTTAGAGGCTAGCAAACTGCAGAGCCACATTTTAGAAAACAACGATAGAATAATTTTTCCAGAATAGGAAACTCTCATTGGACTGCACAGAGCACTAGATTAAAAAGCAAAAGAAAGCTCAAATCAAGGACATTTATGTTGAAGCAGGACATCTATCACTACAAAGTACAATTCAGCAACAGCAAATGTTAAAAGATTTAGTAATGACTAATGCGATCTTCGTCATCTTGAGACACCCCAGAGAGGCCCCAATTTTCAGAACATGGGTACTCAGCACTTGCTGATAATCAGAGACCTTGAAGACATCTCACATTGGGCACCCAAAAATTGACCCCAGAAATCATTAGTGATTTTTTAAAATCTTTGTTGCGTCTAATGATATATCTCTAATTATTTTGCTCCATAGGAAAAGATGGTGATTGTAAGATGTTAATGTAATTTTGAATTGTTCCTCTATCGGTTTTTCTTTAATTGTTATGATTGTATAAAAGCCCAGACTCAGTACAATATTTATTTGAGTTAAGAGTAAGGTATTAAAAGGTGTCATGCACAGCTGTGAAACACAGTTGCATATTAAATGCATAAAGTTGGTTTACAATTAGCAGAAGCTTGGAGTGTTTTGTTACAGGACCAGAGTTAAGGTGATTTTGGGGACAGTGAACAAGACTTTTTCTATTTATTGGAATTGGTGTGAATTAGTTGCTATGGTAGTGCTAGAATTGCATTTCTAACCTTAGCTTGAGATTTCCATGTTGTTATAGTTTATTTATGTACTGGTGATGTGAGGTGTATTGTTTTGTTTTGCAGTATACATAGTAATTATAAGTTAACAGTTTTTTTGCATAGGAATTCATCAAGAATATGCTTGCCACACTAGCTATGATAATTGTATTGTCTAAACTCTTGGAGTTCTCATGGTTTCTCTGCCTCTTCATGGGATGGGTATGTTTTATTCACATTTCTTAAAATATGCATTACATACATAAAATATGCACACATAATTAATGCATTTGTAAAAAATCTGTATATGCCATCTATACTTTTGTATTCATGTGAAAACAAATGTAAGTATCTTCAAAATTTGAAGAGAAAGCTCTTCAGAATTATTAAGACATCTCTTTGAGCAAAGTTATTTTAAAAAATGTTTTTTTAAAGCATCTTTCTGATTTGGGCTAAATCTTCAGCTGTGGCCAAGCTGTCCTCAGAGAGGGAGAAAAAGTGGTTTATGCCACCTTTTTGACCCCCTCACCCAAATCCTGGGGCCAGCCAGGAGCCAGTTTGGCTTCCACTGGAATTTAGAGCAACCTCAGATCTGTTTTAAGTTGTGCTGGCTAGTAACAGCCCCCAAGGGACTGTTTTGCCATCTAGGGAGCATAAGAGCACTCCAGCCATGCTCCCTTACTCTGACGCACCCCTTTCATCAGCGTTGAAGGGGGGTGAAAATAAGCCAGCTCTTTGCCTCCTGGGATTCCCTTACACAATGGGGAGTCCCCAACCAGCTGGTTTAGCTGACTTTCAAACTGCTTTGTGCAGCTGGAAAATGTTGAAATAATGAAAGAATGGGAAATTTTCAAAGCATCACATCTGAAAAATTCCTTTCTTGACTTCTCCCAAACTTGGGGAGGGGAGGGGAGTGGAGTGGACTCTAGCCACAGATAAGATGCTGTATTCAAATTTTAGGAGAATAATTTGGGTGAAGTGTCAGGAGGGTGAAGATTAGGATAATAACAGTCAACTGTCCGCATCTTTTTTTATGGAAGGACCAATTCCCCCAGGAGGAGGACCTTCTAGAAAGCTATCAGTGTTTTTGAGGAGCAATGCTTGTTTATGTCACTAACATTCATTTATGTTTGCACAGATCACTAGTGACAGTCCTCCTATCCTTTCTCTTTTGTTCTTACCTGACAATTTCCTTTTTTTGGCTATCTGTACAATCCAACCTATATTAAGGATGAGCCCATTCAGAGTTGAGTATTCAACAGGTGGCTTTTGTGAAGGTGTTATCTCACTATATGCTACACTTATGTGTAGTTTTCAGGATGATTACAGGACTGGAAAGATTTCAAGGTTGCCCAAAAGTCTGATGTCTGCCCCAACCATGAAAGAGAGAAACTTGTCTGATTGCTGTTGGATATATGCATAAGCGAGGAAAGGAAGTTATCAAGTAGGGACAAATTTGTACCCCATTAGGCCTTCCCATCCTAATAAAAAAAAATTGTGCTTTCCTTACAGTTTTCGTGGTCCCAAGAGTGTCTACATTTAGCAGAACATAAAGTAAGTTCTGCTTCCAATTCATAAACCTGCCCCAAACTATTAAGCCTTTAATCAAATAAACCTACCTGTTCAGTATACCTGCCCTAATTTGTTTAGGGCTCCCATCGGTGCTCATAAAGACTCATTCATTGCCCCGTATAATACATAATCTCAAAAGAGAACCAAATGAAGCATTTTTACAATCTAAATTAAACAACTTTGTCTAATGAAAGTAGAGGCGTCTCCTTCCTAACTAGGCCGGAATCCCTAAGGGTCTTGTATTTATTTATTTATTTATTTTTACGTTTGACAAATTGGCCTAGGAGGATCTGAAACTAAGTTAACTGAGCTGACTCCGATGTTTCTCTTTTTCTGCCTGCTCACCAAGCCTGAAATATGTGCAGGCAGGTCTACAATTGACTGTATTAAAGTAAATATTCAGCCACAAACTTATTCTAAAATGCAGCTGGGTAAATTCCCATCCCCTTGCTCACCCTACCACATAATATCTCTGATGTTCAGAATTCATCTCTATCGTATGTGGCTCTTAAAAATACCTACGATTAATAAATACTATGATTCACTAACCTGGCTCATTTGTATTGTTTCCCCCATGGAAGCATTTGCCTATGTTAGCATCTAGAGACACTCCATGCTTACAGTGCATGGCAGAACAGTAACATGCTTTCAGTTTCATGTGATGTTCAGGTTTTAGTGTAAAATAAAATTAAAGCATTCACAAAATGGAAACTCTGCAGATAAAAATCTCCTTTCTATTAAGCAGTGAAAGCGTGTATGTGTGTGTATGAAAGAGAGAGAAAGAGACCCTAATCAGCAAACATTTTTCACTAAAAATGCAATTTTGGGCAAATATTTATATCAAAACCAGCTGATTTATGGTACAACTCCTCCAGTCAGCTATATGTTTTTTTAAGATTAAATACAATACACTTCAACCATTTTCATAACTGTATATTGTTTCTCTGGTATGATTAACCTAATAAAAATTACATAGCACCAATTGAAAATGGTAAACAGAATTATGTGTTTATTTCAAGCATGACAAGTTATCCTCCATTTTTCAGGTATTTATTTTAAATACCCTTTACCTTCAGTATAAGGGTACACTACTCTTATCAGACTGCTGTATGGTCACAGTCACTTCACATAGCTTAAGAGAATGTATTGCATTTTTACATTGTATGATCAACTTTTTGACAGTGCGGGGCCAGCATAGCTAATGGAATAATAGCCTGCAGGGTCCAGCTAAATGATATACGAATATAATCAACCTTTGTGATGACTATTCAAAAGTAATCCCTTTAGCTTTCAACTGGAACATATATTTCAACAAGGCAAAGCCATATGAGGAAAATCTCTGCAGACTCCACTGATACAATATGGCCTTCATATCCCTACAGTGTGTTTGCTGCTCATAGTGAGTTTTAAATTTAAGGTAATGGCTACTGTATATTCATGTGAGCATAGAACAATACCTTTGATTTGTTGGAGAAACGTTACATTAGCTACCAAGGGCCCTATTCAGTAAACTTTGACACAACCCTTATATACGGTTTGTTGCTTACTCTGAATAGAATGTTCCTGATAAAAATGCTTTGCATGCCCAAATTATACAAATTCATTAATCTTTATATTCATAAAACCACCAAGTACAACTGCCTCTATTTTAAGTATACCACTCAGAGTACATGGATAAAAGAGGAGGCCAAATCTGCTTTTAAAAAGAAAGCATTCAGTTACATTTCATTTATTGGGATGGAAAAAATTGGAAAATCTTTTGCATGTATAGGACACACGTACTTTGCTGATTGTGGCATTATTTGGTATAGTATTTTTATTTCTGCCTCACCACGACATTCTACAGTATATAACTAAGAACAGCTTCCTGAATTTTCAAAAGGCAAGTAATTTTTAGATGAGAATAATGGGTCATATCTCATCATTTGGATTAAGCCAATTTGATGATATACATACTATAGCCTATCATGGATAAGTTTTATAAAGAGTTTAATGAAGAGTCTATAATACATATATAGCTGACAGAAAATGTCATATTTGCTAATACTGAGTCAAATTATATGGAATATGTTGTATCAAACTGAATCTTGTATAATGAAAATGCAGTATGCTGCCTTATATTAGTGCTTTGGTAAGTATAACATGCAGCAATGGGGTAAGAACTCAGAAACAACAGGAACATCTGCTGTTTATATATATACACACACACACAGAGCAACACATGTATATATGTTGTTGTGCGTGTGTGTGTATATATAGGTAATACAATAGCACCATTGTTTATTTCTATTTGACATACTAACTTGAATATTTTAAGCACTTTGTGTAAATTAATAGCAAAAGCTACCAAAATGCAAGTAACCTCTATTTATTTCCTTTCCAATATAGTCCAGATTGTGGGTTGCTTTTAGCTTGTCTTTTTAATTTGGGGTTTGGTTTGGTTTGTTTCTTTACCTATAAGCAGAGCTACAAACAAGTCCGCTGAAATAAAAACATTTGCATAAAATTTGTTTTAAATAGCACTCCTCCTCCCTCTCCTGTCATAGAATCATAGAATCATAGAATATCAGGGTTGGAAGGGACCCCAGAAGGTCATCTAGTCCAACCCCCTGCTCGAAGCAGGACCAATTCCCATTTAAATCATCCCAGCCAGGGCTTTGTCAAGCCTGACCTTAAAAACCTCTAAGGAAGGAGATTCTACCACCTCCCTAGGTAACGCATTCCAGTGTTTCACCACCCTCTTAGTGAAAAAGTTTTTCCTAATATCCAATCTAAGCCTCCCCCACTGCAACTTGAGACCATTACTCCTCGTTCTGTCATCTGCTACCATTGAGAACAGTCTAGAGCCATCCTCTTTGGAACCCCCTTTCAGGTAGTTGAAAGCAGCTATCAAATCCCCCCTCATTCTTCTCTTCTGCAGGCTAAACAATCCCAGCTCCCTCAGCCTCTCCTCATAACTCATGTGTTCCAGACCCCTAATCATTTTTGTTGCCCTTTGCTGGACTCTCTCCAATTTATCCACATCCTTCTTGAAGTGTGGGGCCCAAAACTGGACACAGTACTCCAGATGAGGCCTCACCAATGTCGAATAGAGGGCAACGATCACGTCCCTCGATCTGCTCGCTATGCCCCTACTTATACATCCCAAAATGCCATTGGCCTTCTTGGCAACAAGGGCACACTGCTGACTCATATCCAGCTTCTCGTCCACTGTCACCCCTAGGTCCTTTTCCGCAGAACTCCTGCCTAGCCATTCGGTCCCTAGTCTGTAGCTGTGCATTGGGTTCTTCCGTCCTAAGTGCAGGACCCTGCACTTATCCTTATTGAACCTCATCAGATTTCTTTTGGCCCAATCCTCCAATTTGTCTAGGTCCTTCTGTATCCTATCCCTCCCCTCCAGCGTATCTACCACTCCTCCCAGTTTAGTATCATCCGCAAATTTGCTGAGAGTGCAATCCACACCATCCTCCAGATCATTTATGAAGATATTGAACAAAACCGGCCCCAGGACCGACCCTTGGGGCACTCCACTTGATACCGGCTGCCAACTAGACATGGAGCCATTGATCACTACCCGTTGAGCCCGACAATCTAGCCAGCTTTCTACCCACCTTATAGTGCATTCATCCAGCCCATACTTCCTTAACTTGCTGACAAGAATACTGTGGGAGACCGTGTCAAAAGCTTTGCTAAAGTCAAGAAACAATACATCCACTGCTTTCCCTTCATCCACAGAACCGGTAATCTCATCATAAAAGGCAATTAGATTAGTCAGGCATGACCTTCCCTTGGTGAATCCATGCTGGCTGTTCCTGATCACTTTCCTCTCATGCAAGTGTTTCAGGATTGATTCTTTGAGGACCTGCTCCATGATTTTTCCAGGGACTGAGGTGAGGCTGACTGGCCTGTAGTTCCCAGGATCCTCCTTCTTCCCTTTTTTAAAGATTGGCACTACATTAGCCTTTTTCCAGTCATCCGGGACTTCCCCCGTTCGCCACGAGTTTTCAAAGATAATGGCCAATGGCTCTGCAATCACAGCCGCCAATTCCTTCAGCACTCTCGGATGCAACTCGTCCAGCCCCATGGACTTGTGCACGTCCAGCTTTTCTAAATAGTCCCTAACCACCTCTATCTCCACAGAGGGCTGGCCATCTCTTCCCCATTTTGCGATGCCCAGCGCAGCAGTCTGGGAGCTGACCTTGTTTGTGAAAACAGAGGCAAAAAAAGCATTGAGTACATTAGCTTTTTCCACATCCTCTGTCACTAGGTTGCCTCCCTCATTCAGTAAGGGGCCCACACTTTCCTTGGCTTTCTTCTTGTTGCCAACATACCTGAAGAAACCCTTCTTGTTACTCTTGACATCTCTGGCTAGCTGCAGCTCCAGGTGCGATTTGGCCCTCCTGATATCATTCCTACATGCCCGAGCAATATTTTTATACTCTCCCCTGGTCATATGTCCAACCTTCCACTTCTTGTAAGCTTCTTTTTTATGTTTAAGATCCGCTAGGATTTCACCATTAAGCCAAGCTGGTCGCCTGCCATATTTACTATTCTATTTACTATTAGAATTTCTATTTACTATAATATTTACTATTATACTATTCTGTCCCCCAAAATGTCTTTTCTTCTTTTTTGTGGGGAGGATTTCTGCATCAGACAATAGGGCTGTTAAGAGTTCTCATTTTATTATTAGTTAGTTATCATTAAGTGCCAACTTTCCTGCCCTGCAGAGTGTACAGTCTAAAAAACAGATGTTATACATTTCATTTTTATTAAAAACTTCTGAGTGCATGGAGTTTGGGTGAACTCTTGTTCTCACTGAAGTCAACTGGAGTTTTACCATTGACTTCAATGGGGCCAGAATTTCACCCTGTGTCTGTAAAATTCCATGCACACTAATGGTGCCAGACAAATAATGAGCTATATTTTCAAAAGAGCTTAGTTCCCATTTCGACACACAATGAAGTAGCTAAATTTCTTTAAAGTATTCAGCACTTAGCAGCTGCCATTGAGGACAAAGGGAGCTGTCGAGAGCTTAGATGCTCTGAAAATTTCTCCTAGTAATTACAATTGCCAGTAAAGAAGCAATTATAATACATCAGAAACATCTTATTTTACATGCAAGGGAAGGCCCCTCTTTTCCAGTTTTTTATTTTGTTTACAATTTCCTGGAAATTTATTGGGCTTATTACAAACTTTAAAAATGGATGAAAGTCAGTGCAAACATTAACTTCACAGTTTTCTGGGTAAATAGTGGGGTTAATATTGGGGGATGGAAGGACCAAAAAAAGCAACAGGTTACCAAGACGCCATTGCTCCTTCCGGAATGGGAAATCTGATCCAGGGAGTTCTGCACATTTCCTTTTTTAGGGCTCAAATACTGACACATACTGACATCCATGAACATGTGTGTATCTTCCAATGCATTGACTTACTTTAACAAACAGCCTTGCAGATACACTTGGACTAATTTACTAACACTTGGACTAACTACTTACTAACACTTGGACTAATTTAAAAACACATCTACCTCATGTTATGGATTGGATTTGCTTCACATAATCAGTATTTTCAGGTACTTAAGTAGTCCAAAATTAGGTGAAAATAGATTAAAAAAACCCAAATGATAGCTTTTGTAAAACCCAGGAAATTTTCGGTAAAAATCAGTAAAATCTGAAAACAAAGGGCCTTATGTATATTATATATGCACATACACACAAATACATGTCTGTTCATCTGTGTATCTATCTGTCCATATTTATACACTCACACAATGACTGATAGAGAATGCATGATGTCATAAATATAAAGGGAAGGGTAAACACCTTTAAAATCCCTCCTGGCCAGAGGAAAAATCCTTTCACCTGTAAAGGGTTAAGAAGCTAGGATAACCTCACTGGCACCTGACCAAAATGACCACAGAGGAGACAAGATACTTTCAAAAGCTGGGGGGAGGGAGAAAACAAATCTCTCTCTGTCTGTTTGTGTGATGCTTTTGCCGGGGACAGAACAGGAATGAAGTCTTAGAACTTAGTAAGTAATCTAGCTAGATATGCGTTAGATTATGGTTTCTTTAAATGGCTGAGAAAATAAGCTGTGCTTGAATAGAATGGATATTCCTGTCTGTGTGTCTTTTGGTAACTTAAGGTTTTGCCTAGAGGGATTCTCTATGTTTTGAATCTAACTACCCTGTAAGGTATTTACCATCCTGATTTTACAGAGGTAATTCTTTTTATTGTTACTTCTATTAAAATTCTTCTTTTCAAGAACTGAATGCTTTCTTTCATTGTTCTTAAGATCCAAGAGTTTGGGTCTGTGGTCACCTATGCAAATTGGTGAGGATTATTACCAAACCTTCCCCAGGAAGTGGGGTTGGGAGGCTTTTGGGGGGAAACACGTTTCCAAACGGGCTCTTTCCTAATAAAATAAACCTGGATAAACGTTTGGTGGTGGCAGTGGAAGTCCAAGGGCAAAGGGTAAAATAGTTTGTACCTTGGGGAAGTTTTAACCTAAGCTGGTAAAAGTAAGCTTAGGAGGTTTTCATGCAGGTCCCCACATCTGTACCCTAGAGTTCAGAGTGGGGAAGGAACCTTGACACATGATAGTATGGTTTTATTGACATGAGTATGAAAGAGTCTCATTGTTCACAAATGGGAAAGCCATGGCTGAGTTGTGTAGAAAATTGCCCCATAGATGTGCCAGTAAAAGATTCAGGCCAACCCCCACCATCAGTGTCTCCATATATGTTACATATTTTACAGGGGAAAAAACTGTTTTTAAAATTATTTTTAGAAAGTATTTTAAAAGTTTATTGCTACCAGATTTCTTATCTCTCCATCTGTACAGGGGACTGACCATATAGGCTGTATGGGCTTTCAAGAAAAAGAAAGTTATAGCTGTAATTCTAATGAATTTTAGAAACATCTAAAAATTATCTAAAATTGCTTTTTTCGTACTTAAAATGTCACAGTTTAAATATCTAGTATTTCAAGACCAGCTAGGGCTAGAAACAATGGCTCTATGTCAGTGGGATTCCTAGCTTTCCAATAATATAAAGCTCCTATTTCTAGCCCTAATGGGTCACAAAATACAGTATAAGACCTTGAATATGTTAATAGTCCAGAGTTGACTATTTCCCAGTTTAACGGGATAAGCTGTTGGGAAATACAAATATTTGTGACAGGCTGTTCTGGAGTTTTTTGGTGATATTTTGAAGCTTCTCAGAAGTTTAGAATGTTAGAATGGCAGAAATAGATTAGTGAACAAATGCAGGCAAAAGTTTCAAAGGTGTACAAAAATGCAATTTATCACAAAATTCCATAATTTTTCATGTGGGTATCTCCACCACTTGTGTAGGTATCCATGTATGTCAGATAAATAGATACATGTAAATATATGTGTCTATATATCTATATTTTCACATATATACACATGCACACACGTCACCACTCTGTTACTAGTTTTACGACATTGTGATTCCATTGAAATCAGTGGTGCTGCTATGCCAACATAAAAATGGCATTGCCTGGTGATGTATCAGGGCCTTTATTGGTTTCAATCCTACAATGCAGTGTTGTCAGCTGCTTATGGGAATACGGACTTCAAAGGCCAAATTCAGAGGTAATTCCCGCACTTGCAATGCCACACGTCGCCTGGGGAAGCACATTGGCTGCCGCAGGGAGTGGTGCAAAGAGCGCCAGGAGCTGGGAGTCCTGGTGCCGCAGATCAGGTCCGACGACAACACCATCGTCACCCCAAGTGCCAGGGCCATGCTGGAGAGGACCCTGAAGGCAGCCATCCACTCACTGTACATGGAAACCCTGAAGCGTAAACTGGACCAGGGTAAACCCTTTGAACTGACCAGCAAGTGGGATGCGAGCAACCACTTCCTTGCCGGGGGTGGCTTCACCTGTTTCACTGACTGGCGGTTTATCCACCATGCGCGGCTCAACTGCATCCCGCTCAATGGAGCCGTCGGCCACAGGAACCGAGACAAGCATTGCAGGAAGTGCGGCTACTCCAACGAGACCCTGCCCCACGTCCTGTGCAGTTGCAAGCCCCACTCCTGAGCCTGGCAGCTGCGCCACAACGCCATCCAGAACCGCCTGGTGAAAGCCATCGCACCGCGCCTGGGGGAGGTCACCGTGAACTGCACCATCCCCAGGACTGACAGCCAGTTGTGACCTGACGTGGTAGTCACCGACAAGGCCCAGACACCCTGAGAGCAAAGGGCTACGAGGTGCAGATGGATGCCCTGATCGTCTGAGCCCTGGGCGCTTGGGACCCCTGCAATGAGCATGTTCTGTGGACCTGTGGGATCGGTCGACATTATGCACAGCTCATGCAGTGCCTCATGGTCTCAGACACCATCCGATGGTCCAGGGACATCTACATCGAACACATCACCGGCCACCGACAGTACCAGGAGGTGTGAGCCATTACAATATCATGCATCAACTATGGGAAAGGGACTGAGAGACTTTTTCGATTGGACCATATGAACTGGACCCATAAACTCACTGAACATTAAATCCCACCAAATGAGGGTAAATCCATCCTCGTCATCGTACCCACTCATTATACTCCACACCTGAACATAGCCATTATATGAACAACATACCCCCATATTTCAATGTCTGTACTTTGACCCGTTAAACTTTTATCCCCAATTGGGGAGATTGCAGATTATGTATTCCTTATACCACCCGTTCCTAAACCGAATTTCGCACCCCTCGATAATCTGTACCTTATTCCCTGATAACCAGAAACTTCTATGCTTAAACTCTGTACCGTTTTCTTTTTACTTCAACATCATCTTAATAAAATTATTAAATGTGTAAGCAGAGTTAAGATGAGCTCTATCCTGACATCTGGTGGCAAATTGTGGGTTATGGAAAAGAACTTCAGGGGCTGATCTCATTTGCATAGGCACACACCCCTGCCTAGATGGTCACTTTGGCTGCTGAAGGAGCCCCAGTTTCTCTGTTATTGGGGCAGGAAGAATAAACTGTTATTATCCTGATTATGTGAATCAAGGACAGTGGAACTGTACTTGGCCTTTTTTTAATGATGGAGGGATTCACCATCAACTAAGCAGCACTCGCTAGGCAAGGGTCATGGGTTCCAAAACCCAGTGAATTGAGAGAGGCTGGGGAAAGGTAATACTTGGTGGTATGGGTCCTTGATGAGGGCTTTACATGCCAATTGCACCTTCTCCTCTCTCCCTAGTGGAATGTCAGAGCTAGTTTTGTTTTCACTACGAGTCTAGTTGCAGGCTACTGAGCTGAATTCACTTTGGGCCAATGGTGTACCAGCACTGAGGCTCCCCTACTACAAGCTGAAATCACTAAAGAGCTAAAATTACTAAGAGCTGAAATTGCTGAGTGTTGTGTTAAGTAGCGGGGGGGGCTGAAGATGTATTGCAGAGCAGTTTGTGGGATGGCTGGAGGAGCGGAGTGGCTGGCAGAGCAGAGCAATTTGTGGGGTGGCTGGTGGAGCAGAGCGGAGAGGAGCTCCACAGACAGGTTGGGCAGTCGGCTTCAGACCAAGTAAGGTGCCCCTTAACACCCCCCCCCCACCATTTCCACCCAGGTTGGGAGGTAAAACTCTGCAGATAAACTTTTGAACTCTGGGGCTGCACTGACCAGGGACAGAGACTTTTGGGTTGTTGGACTTTTGGGACTTTGGGTGACTTTTGGGTTGCTGGACTCAAGAACCAAAGGGAAAGGACACGGCCCAATTTACTTTGGGTGGGTTTTGGTTCATAGGTTGTGTTATGAATCCTGTTGGTGGTGTTTCCCCAACATAATGCCACATTGTTTCTCTCTGTTATTAAAAGGCTTTTGCTACACTCAGATTCTGTGCTTGCAAGAGGGGAAGTATTGCCTCTTAGAGGCGCCCAGCAGGGGTGGTGTATATTTGTCCCAGGTCCCTGGGTAGGGGCTCGAGCCGGTTTTGCACTGTGTTATTGGAATGGAACCCCTACATACTGAACCGAGCCCTTGTTGCTGCCAACTCTGATGGGCAGAAGGGTTACATATGTAAGGCAGTGAAATTAGACTCCCTTATACCCAGTTACAATTCCCTTAGGCTTACTTATTCCCAGCCTGCTGCTGAAAGAATCTGAGCTGATAACTTAGGCCTGGTCTATCTGAGAATGTTTTAACTGGAATAACTAAATTGTTTCAATAATACTGGACAAACCTCCTAAAATAGACATGCAGCCTTGGCGCAAAGTGGGGCTCAATCTGGTTTGGTTTAATAGTATAAAATTTTTCATAAATTTAGAATCATAGAATCATAGAATATAAGGGTTGGAAGGGACCCCAGAAGGTCATCTAGTCCAACCCCCTGCTCGAAGCAGGACCAATTCCCATTTAAATCATCCCAGCCAGGGCTTTGTCAAGCCTGACCTTAAAAACCTCTAAGGAAGGAGATTCTACCACCTCCCTAGGTAACGCATTCCAGTGTTTCACCACCCTCTTAGTGAAAAAGTTTTTCCTAATATCCAATCTAAGCCTCCCCCACTGCAACTTGAGACCATTACTCCTCGTTCTGTCATCTGCTACCATTGAGAACAGTCTAGAGCCATCCTCTTTGGAACCCCCTTTCAGGTAGTTGAAAGCAGCTATCAAATCCCCCCTCATTCTTCTCTTCTGCAGGCTAAACAATCCCAGCTCCCTCAGCCTCTCCTCATAACTCATGTGTTCCAGACCCCTAATCATTTTTGTTGCCCTTTGCTGGACTCTCTCCAATTTATCCACATCCTTCTTGAAGTGTGGGGCCCAAAACTGGACACAGTACTCCAGATGAGGCCTCACCAATGTCGAATAGAGGGCAACGATCACGTCCCTCGATCTGCTCGCTATGCCCCTACTTATACATCCCAAAATGCCATTGGCCTTCTTGGCAACAAGGGCACACTGCTGACTCATATCCAGCTTCTCGTCCACTGTCACCCCTAGGTCCTTTTCCGCAGAACTCCTGCCTAGCCATTCGGTCCCTAGTCTGTAGCTGTGCATTGGGTTCTTCCGTCCTAAGTGCAGGACCCTGCACTTATCCTTATTGAACCTCATCAGATTTCTTTTGGCCCAATCCTCCAATTTGTCTAGGTCCTTCTGTATCCTATCCCTCCCCTCCAGCGTATCTACCACTCCTCCCAGTTTAGTATCATCCGCAAATTTGCTGAGAGTGCAATCCACACCATCCTCCAGATCATTTATGAAGATATTGAACAAAACCGGCCCCAGGACCGACCCTTGGGGCACTCCACTTGACACCGGCTGCCAACTAGACATGGAGCCATTGATAACTACCCGTTGAGCCCGACAATCTAGCCAGCTTTCTACCCACCTTATAGTGCATTCTTCCAGCCCATACTTCCTTAACTTGCTGACAAGAATACTGTAAATATTACTAATAATAATTTAGTTATTTCCATTTTAGTTGCATACAGATATGGATACAGTATTAATATGAAGAGAGAGTGAGCAAAAGTGTATATGTTGAAAGTTTCTTTTTATTGAGTCAGAGGTGCTGTTCTGTCTGATTTCAGTCAATTCCAAACCTGGCACTGATGTGGAGATGGGACTCAATGATTTTTCTAAACGTCATGATTATAATGCTAAGGAGATGGTGCATTAATGTCTTTGGTTTGGGAAAAAATTTAGTTCTGCATTTCCTGTATTCCATGTAGTGATGTGCATGCCATCTTGTTACAATCTAAGAATTTTTATCCCCTATTACTATGTACTGTACTGTAGGATGTTCACAGAAGCCTTCTTTGCTTAAATGCTACTATGCGAGTCATATGTTTAAAGCATTAATTCACATTTTTCTTAACAGAGCTTGCTAAAGACACAAGTGGTATTCTGGAGACCAATGAACTATTTCTGCAGACCCCAGTTCAAGAACCTCTCTGGTATAGTATTTGCCCCCATTCTAAACTCTATAGACCTGTTACCTAATAATAGTCAATTGATAAGAATTGATAATAAGAAGTATATTTTATGGGTTTGAATTTAGTTAATAATTAAAGAGACCTAAGATAACTCAGCTTGATTGAGTTTATTAAGCAATTGTTATTCAGAACGTAACAGAAAGGCATAGGTTACCCCAATCTGGAGAATGCCTTGCAGCTAGCGATAGTCTGATTTTGATACTGTCTGGTTCTGTTATTTGCTTATAGCTTGACACTTTTATATGCAACTTGTTTTCAGTTTCATTTATATTGTTTCCTTTTTTTCACAGACAGACATATCTTATTTTTAATATTTTTCCTAACTTTCCAGTTACATAATCAAATATATTTTATTTACTTTACTTTATATTTTGCTAACTGAAATATCTGTTACTTGTTGATGTTAGTGCATTACTAAAAATAGTATTCCTGACTTTAATTCTTGCAAAGATTATCATATCTTTTCCGGTAATTCTTGGGAAGCTGGTATTTTTCCTTTTCTTAACATAACTGCAAAGCATCAGTCAACAGGCCCATATTTGCTGTGCTTGCTCTCACAAAATTCACAGTGATGTCAAAGGGAACAGTTTACTCTGACTTTCCACAAGCTGTTTGGATGTCTTTTTTGTTTTGCTCTGTCCAAATACAATATTTTTTCTTCTCACAAAACTGACAAAGACATAAATTCAGACTTTTTTGCTGTTAGCATCCAACCAATTTTTGATTGCTGATCAGTTAATCTCCTTTCACTTCAGAGATATAAACCTCTGAGGCACAAACAAATCTATTAACAAGCTGCTGAGTCTGGAAAGAAAAATCCCAAACTTACACTACATGAAACTTACAGTAATATAATTTGATATTTTTAATTACAGAGAATTCCAGTTCACTGAGAGAAAAAGCTCTGAACCCTTTTGATGAAGTCAAGAAGATCCTTGTTAGAAAACATGCAGAAAAATGTTTGCGTTTCAGTTTGTAATTTTAAAAGGAGCACAGAGTTGCTGTGCAAGCGCCCAGGAACGTTAGGTCCTTGTATGACTGGTGTCAGGTTCAATATGTGTCACAAAGGTTTTTATCTTAACTATCCTGCATGTTGAAATAAAATACAAAAGGAATGGTAGTATTATAAAGGAAAACCAATATATTTGCCTATTACATAATCTATCCTACAGTGTACCTCCTGTGAGTTGCTGAGCACCCTTAACTCCCATTGAAGTCAATGGGAGTGGGAGTTGAGGATGCTGAGCGAGATCAGGCTCTAAACATATATGCTAATTTTGTAAGATCAGGCTCTAAACATATATGCTAATTTTACATTAAAATCTAGCATTTTGTCCATTTCTGTGACAGTACACTTAAATTTTGACCTATTTTACACAGGGCCTTCAGTTGAGTTTAACAAAAGTGCTTAATAGCTGTGTCTCAAATGGATTTTAACATGGTTAGAAAAGATCCAGCCTGGTTGGTGCACTATAGCATGGTTTAGATCTAGGTTATAATACAGTCTGGTCCGAACCAGCTTCAGCCACAACTAGGTTTGTTTAAGCATAACTATTGAACTCTCTTGAAAGCCCTATATGAACAAAGCATTTGAAATGCTGTTTACCGTTCCTAGTAAAACAATAACCCAATATAACAGTGAAACAGGTATATTTAACATGGAAATTTTTTGTTGTATTAAAAATCTGTATTTGACATGTTTAAAGCTACACAAGACACCTTTTAAAAGTGCACCTGGTGCTTGTTCTTGTAATCAAACAAACTAAAATCAATGGAGACTGATTTTAGCTAATAACCCACTAATAATCTAAAACTCTGATTCCTTTAGTACAGTGAAGTCTGCTTGGAGAATTTTATTCTAGTTTGAGTTGGTCAAATTCTTCTTGTCAGGAGATTCCCCTCATGATCCTTAGCAGGCAAACTTCAATAGGCCATTTTCAGGGCTGCTGTAACCCTTGACCTATATAGAAGCTAGGAGGATAAAAGATTGAGGTTGTCCTTCTGAGAAAATGTAGTAAAAAGTAGACTATTGGGGACCCTTTGAGTTTTATTTGGAAAAATTGATGCAATCTACCACATATCAGATCGAGGGACGTGATCATTTCCCTCTATTCAGCATTGGTGAGGCCTCATCTGGAGTACTGTGTCCAGTTTTGGGCCCCACACTACAAGAAGGATGTGGAAAAATTGGAAAGAGTCCAGCAGAGGGCAACAAAAATTATTAGGGGGCTGGAGCATGACTTATGAGGAGAGGCTGTGGGAACTGGAATTATTTAGTCTGCAAAAGAGAAGAATGAGGGGGGATTTGATAGCTGCTTTCAACTACCTGAAAGGGGATTCCAAAGAGGATGGATCTAGACTGTTCTCAGTGGTAACAAGATGACAGAACAAGGAGTAATGGTCTCAAGTTGCAGTGGGGGAGGTTTATGTTGGATATTAGGAAAAACTTTTTCACTAGGAAAGCACTGGAATGGATTACCTAGGGAGGTGGTAGAATCTCCTTCCTTAGAGGTTTTTAAGATTAGGCTTAACAAAACCCTGGCTGGGATGATTTAGCTGGGGCTTGGTCCTGCTTTGAGCAAGGAGTTGGACTAGATGACCTGAGGTCCCTTCCAACCCTGATATTCTATGATATCTCATATCTCAGAAAACCAGTTCTTTCAGATCTAAATAAACAAAGGTTTATGAGTCCAAATAATTGCGATTTTTTTTCTTTAACAACAAAGCCTCCCAGGTTCAGAGTCTGAAGCTGGCTCCATTAGGTCCTTTGGTCAGTTTTTATGACAGTCCTGTGAAATTGAGAGCCTTAGCCATAACAATAACCCTGTCCACTCGTTCTCTTCAGGGCTGCAATCTGTGTAACTGGTTAAGAACATCTGATAATAGGATTTGTTCTATTAAGGCGATGCAATACATACAACATTTCTAACTCCATCTGCACATTTTTGATCAGGATGCATATATGCAACACACATACAATACATCTGACACAGTGCGACGAGTTCGGTCACAGAGACCCCCTTGGAACTGTCACCTGACGTGCTGAGATTACCTCTGAGCCCATTTTCCCTGCCTTGTTAGTTTCAGCAGACATCTTAGGTGGAAACTAGGGGTTTTCTCATGACTGGGCCTCCTTTGTTCTGTTCCACCCCCTTTTATAGCTTTGGCACAAGGCGGGAATCTTTTGTCTCTCTGGGTCCCCACCCCTCCTTCTAAATGGAAACGTACCAGGTTTAAGATGGATTCCGGTATCAGGTGACATGTTCACATGTCCTGTGAGACCCCAGCCTCCATTCTTCCTGGGCTGGCTCACATGAACACAGGACGGCTTACAAGTAAACAGAGACATTTACAACCAGTTGCCTAGTCAATGGGAACCATGAAGATTCTAAACCATTATTAATGGCCCACACTTTGTATAATTACAGTAGGACCTCTGAGTTATACTTCATATTTCTAGCTTCAGATACAAGAATAAGACGTATGTACAAATAGGAGGAATATATTCAGTAGGTTATAACCTTTGTAATGATACCTTACAATAGACCTTTTGCATAAAGCATATTCCAGTTACATCTGTGACGGTGCTCCCCATAAGGCTCTATGGAAATATGCTTATGAATATATATATGTGACATAAGTGGAATATGTTTTATGCTACATATGCCATGTAACATATCTGTGTAAAGGTTATGATTTACTGAATCTATTCATCCTACTTTTATGTATGTATCGTTTTTGTATTCGAAGTTATGAATATTGGCTGTGTACTTGCTTGATTTTAAGTAGCCTTAGTAAAGCATTTGGTCAGCTTCTTGAGAAAGGAATGTGCAACTTAAATACCGAATCAATAAGCAATTAATGGACAATGGATCTTGGAAGGCTCCAATCCACATAAGAAGTCTACATGAGGACGTTCAAGCTAGCATGTGAGCCATGGCTGCTACCTGTAAGTTCTGAGTCATGCATGGACATGTGACTTGCCCATGTGACTCCAAAACTCCATCTTGAAGCTGGACTTTGCATAGGAGAGAAGAGGGGGTCTGCACCCACAAGAGAGAGCCCATTTAAGCCTATGGGAGACCCCTCCATTTTGTCTTCAGCTGGCTAAAAGGAGAGCCTCTCCACCCCCAGGGATACCTGAAAGAAACTGGAACAAAGAACAGTAACTACAGTTTACCAGTGATTGCTGGACCCAGACTAGAAGGAGACTAGTCTGTAAAAGGAAGCTTACTGGAATTCCTCTGAGGGTGAGGTTTTATCTGTATTCAGTTTTCTTAGACACAGACTTGCGTGTTCTATTTTATTTTGCTTGGTATTTCACTTTGTTCTGTATGTTACTACTTGGAACCACTTAAATCCTACTTTCTGTATTTAGTAAAATCACTTTTTACTTATTAATTAACCCAGAGTATGTATTAATACCTGGGGGGGAGGGTAAACAGCTGTGCATATCTCTCTATCAGTGTTATAGAGGGCGAACAATTTATGAGATTACCCTCTATACGCTTTATACAAGGTAAAACGGATTTATTTTGGGTTTGGACCCCATTGGGAGTTGGGCATCTGAGCGTTAAAGACAGGAACACTTCTTAAGCTGCTTTCAGTTTAATCCGACAGCTGTTAGGGGATGTGGTTCAGACCTGGGTCTGGGTTTGCAGCAGGCTAGCGGGTCTGGCTCAAACCAGGCAGGGCACTGAAGTCCCGAGCTGGGAGGGTAGGGAAAGCAAGGGCAGAAGTAGTCTTGGCACATCAGTTGGCAGGCCCCAGGGGGTTTCTGTGATCCAACCCATCACAACATCATATTCACACTCATAAGCATATTTCCATAAAACATATGGAGTGCAACGTCACACACACATTTTATTTGTTTAATCAGAAATCTTTACTGTAAACATAAAGATTGTTACAGCAATGTTCATTTTAAACCTTGAATACATTTTGAAGGTCTGAGAAGAATACACTTCAGAGGTCTGAGACGTTTTATAGGACTGTTCCTACATAAATATATGCATACAGTCTCATATATCTCTCTAATAAATGGTTAAAAAAAACCCACAGAACTATAAATTAAATGCTAAATAATAATACTGTTGTCCTTTGAGGCTAAAGTGAACTGTTTCCACAGAGTTCACCCCTTATATTTCAATATAAATATTATTAATGTGACACTGAAAATATCAGAAAAGCAAAATACATATTTTATAGATAATTGATGAAAATCACTTTAGTTTAATTTGAAAACTTTTATATAGGTCTGTCAACCTCTGCACTTTGTAAGTAAGGGAGCAATGGAAAGCACTATTTCCAAATATCTGATTCTGCTGTTAACAAAAACTTATCCTAAGAAGTGGAGCATTTTAATTTGTCCTTTTTTGTTGAAAAAACCTACTCATGCTTTAGAAAAACAGACTATCAAGAGTATACCAGACAGACACTGACTTTTTACGTGGTAGCTCCCAGAAATGTTAAGAATTATAAAGCATGATATACTTTGCTCTTGTAATTGAATGTGATTTATTTCTGTCTCCCAAACTTTAACATGCAAATATGCTAATTAGCATTCATAAGCATCATTACTTTTTGTCAATCTACACTAGTTACTAGATGTCACTTTTTATAGGTATTTGTAACAAAATGACCACACATTCAAAATATAAGAAAATAGCTTTAACACATTTTTGCCAATGCTTTTTACCCACATAGCTTTGAATGAAAATAATGAATTGTATTATCATATATATGTATGATATTATATATGTAATGATTTTCAAAAGAATCAAGGCATTGTAGGATGTCATATTTACAGAGAAAAATTAACCCCCCAGTCTAATTCAACCACCTCTATGGTAGAGTGCAACCACCATCCCACTCCAGCAACAATTCACAGATTTTTTTTAATAGGGGAAATGAAATTTCAGTATTCCAGGTCAAATAAACAGAGGAAGCAGAATGTAGTTCCCTACACTGGAATTTTGACAGGATTCTGTGATGAACACCCCTACTCTTGCAAACAGTCCTATGAGGTATCTGATGTCTAGAGATAATGGTCAGGACTCAGTTTAAAGTCTCATATAAAAATGACACGTCTAAAAACACAGTTCCCACTGTCACTCTGCTGGAGCATTGGTTCAGTACAGTTTGGAAGGATGGTGCCACCTACTGAATTACCAACTCCTTCAGCATCAGGGTTTTCTTTGATGATCTCCCATCCAAACATTGACCAGATGTGGGCCTAATTATGACATGAGATTTGATAAAATCATAGCTCTTTCAGAACGCCTCTAATCCACAGTCCCCTAAACATCAAGATCAGGAAGTAAAACTGAGGACAATCAAAGTACACATTGTAAAGACACTGCAGCTTATACAAGAATATATAATAATAGTTGATGTGAGTGGAATTTACTTTGCATACATCAGAGCTGAGTTTGGCCCATAGCTTCTAGCTGTGCAAAGTAGTTTCAAAAACAAGACTAGCCAAAAATATTGCAGCAAATCATTTTTTTTGAAATGGTAAAATTTTTGTCTTTAAAAGCAAGTTTTGTTACATAATGTAAGACCTGGCAATGACTCCACTTCACTGAATAAGTTTTTAAATAAAATTTGTGTGGATCAAACAGATGGCATCTTACATTAAATAACAATAGTTCATGACTAGGAAGAAAATGTGTGTGTTTGAAATCATTCTGTTTCTCATTTAAAAAAATAAAATGTACTGTAAGTTAATAGGTTGTATCCTCTAGATTAAGATATATACAATATTTCACCACTTACTTGTAAAGCCATTTTGAAAAATACTGTCTGAGTCACTGAAAGGTCATTCTGTTCTGGAAGGAATCCACTCATCTCAATGTAGTCTGCTATAAATGTAGTGGTAGAAATACTATATATAATTATCTAGGGATAGATAGATTAGATGGTGGTTAATATCACTTTTTATGTTACTGCTAGGAAGCAAATGGAAGACACAATATTATCTTATTTGTAAATAAAATGCAAAGCATAGGTTTATAGTCACAGTCAATGCTATTTGTCAGATAAGACTCATACCAGTACACTCCAAGGTCAAAATTCATCAGCCTACCACAACTTAGAATCATTAAAGACTACACCTGGTCATGAAATTCGTTTAAGCATTTCTAAAGACTCCTAATACAAACAAGAGAATGAGAATATAAAATATATTTGCAAATCTGCATCTGTTTTGCTAATGTATCTTTATATGTACATGTTTTGGCCTATCGATAGATAGATCGACTGAAAGGTTTGTGTTGTGTCTGAAGGTGAAATAACAACATTTTTGAGGAAGGTCTTCGTGTTTAAGTCTTTGGTTGACATCACAGTACTGCTGCAGAGTGATATCCAGAACACTGGGTGTCAAGGAGACTACATTCGTGATTGTAAAAGAGATTTCACAGGAATTTAGTAATTAAAAGATTAATTTCTTTCTTTATATTTGTAATATTCAGTTTCAATATTACAATATATAAGGCAAGAAAGACTTCTCGCCAGATGAACTTTCGAAAGGGACAAGGTTCAATGGAGATACAGATATCATTGGGTTGGGGGAAGGGAGGAGACAGGGCACTGGTGTGCCTTTAGGTGAAAATCTACCATTTAATCCCATAATTGTTTTCCATTGCTTCCTACTTCATGGGTAGTGAAAACACAAGATTCTACAACCATGTGCCTCAATCCTAGACTAGAGGGGTTAATCTCCACAGGTGAGAGGGTAGTTAAGTGTCCAGATAAAGTCCCCGACCTTCTGCCTAGACTGCTAACTATTTATTAAGTATTTGAGTGTTGTGGGAGTCTGTTCACTAGGGTCAAGAGTGGCGTTGTCAGTTCATTTCACAGAAATGGCAAACAACTGTCAGATTGTAGCAGTTTTGAGGCACAGCTGCCCTACATCAGATCTGAACTACTGACATAAAACCTGGTCCTGAAGTAAATGAGAGTTGAGGGTGTGTAACACCTTACAAGTGTCATTCAGTACCTTGCTGGATCAGTCCCCTAGAAATGTAAAGTTCTGTCTCATGTGGCATCAGTCCACACAGCTAAGTAATCCTCTAAACCATCCAACTCCCCCATGTTATTTGTAATGAGTCTCTCCAGCCTCTGTGTAGTGGACTGTCTGATTCACCAAAGCTGAATATTGTTCTTATTTCATTATAGATGCAATTTTTTAAAAATATGAAGTTTCTTAGAATTTGATTAGCTCACAGAAGGGCCTCTAGAGATGTCTCCCAGCATTGTGTGATTTCCATCTTCTCTGAACGATGAAGGGCACTCTGGCCATTTTCTACAGTTTTATTTTGTAAGCATATTCCTTCAGCTTCCCGGAGCTTGATTGGTTGCAGAGAATAAACCTCCAAAAGGCCTCCCTTCCCCTGTGTCTATCAGGAAATGTTGTCATGCACTTTCTAGGTCAGAGTTGTGGTGTTTGTTACAAACTATAAAGTTCTTTATGGTTCAGGACCTGAGTATCTTAAAGACCCCTCCTTTTTTGTGCTTTACCTCAACAGCTGAGACAAGCTGGGACAATTGAGCTCATAGACCCTTTGGTTAAACAACATGGAGCTGGTATCAGGATTTCTTCAGGGGCGGACACACAACTACCCCTGGTCTTCCACACTCCCCAATTCTGACAAAGCCTGAGTGGACACCTAACTAGTGGTGCAAGGTCTAACTATCCATGTTGGTGAGCACTAACTTGAGTAGCTTTGCTGAAGTCATTTGGACTATAGCATATATACTCACCAGCGTGAATGAAGGCTGCATGGCCAGGGTCCCAGATTTTTACAAGGTAATAGACTAGGCAGTTATTTTAATCTCATTTATTTCACATTATGTACATCTAGATCAGAGGTTACCCCACAGGGTGCTATGTTCTGCGAAGGGGACGATTCTACCTCAGCACCCAGCCTATCTACATAGACAGGCACTGGCCTCTCAGTTTGCCCCTGCAGACTTACGAAAGGTACACAATAACAATTACAACAGAATAATATTCCATGTTTGTAATACAGGCAGATCAGTGTTACATGGCCTGTGTTTCGAACCCCAGATTCTAAGCTCTGCAACAGCAGTGTCTTTAGTTTTTATGTTCTGAATTTGAAATAACCCTTCATGTCTGGTGAGACATGGAGCTCCTCACAGGAGCTTTGTGACTTTAGAATATTTTGAGGAATCAGGAGCCTTTGCTTTTACTTTGCATCTCCCATACTCCCCTGTGGGAGAGCAATATCACGAGTGCATTCAAACTTTGTCATACATGTGGTGGAGGTGGCTGGAGAACTGCTTGAGATCATAAAAGGTAAGCATTTCTAATCCTTCCTGTTACATTAAAGTTCTTGGAGCACTCTAAGAGAGGTGTCCATGTTCAGACATAATTCCCATTTATAATAAAAGTTACATGCACATATCAAGGAGCACCTTCATGGTAACTTATAAAGTTCAAGTGTTTATATGTGGATTGTATGGCATTCCATAATAGCAATCAGAAGGCAAGTGCTTTCTTAAATTTATAATTGTAGGCCAGCTATGGATAGTTCTTTAAACTATGGGTAGTTCTTTAAACTGCTGTGCATGAGACCCAACCCCAAAGCTTGTGGAATGCTGTAGAAGCAACATTGTCAATCGAGACACAAATTGTCTCACATGACTCAGTAGCTACCACTCCAGCCAAATAATAAGTATTCCTGATAAGCCTTGAAGGGAGTCTCTCCTGCGCCATAATATGAAACCTGAATTTGAATAAGACTTCAAATATGCTGACACATTAATTTGTGGTGTATTGAGAAGGATTGGGAGAAGGGTGAATAAAAGTTAGAGCATGGAGTGACACCATACAGAAACAATCATGATAGCATCTACCTGGAGCTAAACAAACAATTCACAATGAGCAGTTTATTCAGTGATTTGTCTCTTTTTCTGCTCATGGACTATCTGCAAACTGAGCATCATTTCCATGAATGTATTTGTTGTCTTAATGCATTTGTTGAATATCTTTTTTAACTGTTTTATTATTTGGATTGATTGAAAATATTCTAAATTTGGAGCAATGATCGTAGATTGTAAACTCTTTGTACAGGGATCACCTTTTTGGTTAAATGTGTGTACCATGCCTGATAGGGTGGGGTCCTGATCACTGACTGGTGCTTCTATTGCTGTACAAAAATAAAAATCCTGACAATAATCATTTGAGCTGTGTTTCTGGTTGTGATTGGTCAGATAAGTCACATGTTGTTTGTTTCCTGATTGGGTAAGTGCAAATGCTGAAATCTGCTTTGAAATTCACATTCTGTGAACATGTATGCCAGTAAATTGGATGGCTCAAATGTTTATGGAAAGCCAACACAAAACAGGTCTGAGTGTAGCTAACACTGGTTAGTTTAAAAATATGAATTCCTATTCACAGGAATGTTTTTTCCTTATTCACCCAGATCTGCTTCAACCACATCACTGGCTGTTCTTGTGTAGATTCCATCACCACAACAATACAACTTCCTTTTAAATCTGTTGGGCTTAATCTCACCATCATATGCTCTGATTCAGTACTGCAGTCCCCTGTTGTACATTTCCCAATATCAGACACAAGTGAAATATCTTCAGGACTGTGAGTGAGAGTGAAGTTAACTATTTTTTAATAAAAAAAGATGCTGGAAATATATAGTGGTCTTCAACTGAAAGAGTATATAAAACCTAGGCCTGCATCCTTTGGTGCACATAGTGAACTCTGGGTGCTACTGATAGGAAAAGTTGTAAAGAAGATATTTCCAGTTGCCCACTCACGGGGTTATTTCCATACCAGCCCTGTCCCGATCATAGTTCAGAGCAGCCTCAGGGCCAAAATACACCAGCTGGAGATTTCCAGAGCCAGCTCACTGCATCCTGCAGAGGTGGCATAGAACCACCTATTGCAACTTGTGATGTCCAAGAATTCCATCATCCTGGTTAAACCATCAGCCATTCCCCTCCCCCCCAAGTAGGGCAACTTTAAGTCTCTTTTCTACTACCAGAATGGCTCAACGGGAACTTATGGTGGATATAGCCCTGTAAGTGCTTTTAACTTATTTGCCACATACAGTAGTGCCACCCAAAGTGTTCAAAAATCATTTCAGGCCCCCAAAATCATGAGTTTTTTTTAAAAAACATGACATAATTTTACCTAATAAATAGTGGGTCTTTGTTTTTCCCCTTCTAGTTTCTAAGCCTCTATGGCGCACTTAGGTCACATTTTAAAGCTTTTTTTTTGTACCCATAAGAACTTACTTTTTAAATGTCAGCTGAGATTTTCATGTAACCTCTTAACTTCAGAAGCTAGGACTTTAAGAACAGCCCCAAATATTGCGAGACTTGCAATAAAATTGTGAAACTTGCCCACACTGCATATGATGTCTTTACACAACTAGTTTCTATTATTTGTATTCAGTACAATTTTGTATTTGTATATATGCATTGTTTTCAGTTTGTATGAAAAACAAATATACAACAAAAATTATTGTGCCTGGTGATGAAGTCTCTTCCATAGTTCAGTTTTTATATCATAACTTTATCATTTCTAACTGCTTTTTCATATCCCTGAGTGACAGCCACAGATTTCTTCAGAAGTAATCTCAATGATCTTGACTGTTTTTTTCACTGATCATTTTCTGGGGAAAGTTTTCAGAAGTTTGTCATTCTACTTGTTTCACACTCTCCAAAATCACACTGTATTTAGTTCAAATAATGTCCCACTCTTTAGTTTGCAGAATCACTGTCTGCTTACCTTTTTTATTTTAACTTGCTCAGGAAGCTGTTGTTTGTGCAGTGCAAATGGACAGTTATTTTAGTCAAGCAGAACCTCTAGAGACTCCCAACCGTGCTATGGAGGGTACTGAAATGTATTTGAGAGACAGAGCGAGTCTAAAACTGGAGTAGAGATGAGACTTTGAGACTGACTCTCCTCCTGTGCTCTCTTTCTCCTTCTCCATTCATTCACTTTCTCTTCTGTCATTATGCCCATTCACACTCTTTCCTCTCTGCTCTTCCCTCTACCTTTCCCTCTCCTCATCCACTCCCTTTCACTCATTCATTTGCTCAGACTGTCCTCTTTCACTCTCATTTCTTTTAATTAAGCTTAGCTTCTACTGAAGCTGATCAACATCATCCATCATGTGACCTGCCTAAAGGGGGTCATGTGTAATCACATGTTCTGCATAGTCTAGGACCATCTCTGAAGCGCGATGCCAATTCTGTGACTTCCTGAAACTCTTGGTTAGCCAAAGGTAGGTCATAGTTCCATGAGAAACATTCACCTTTCTACCAAAGAACTCCATTTTTCCACAGGTTTCCAATGTCTGAAACTGTTGAGCCAATAAGATTTGGATTGTATTGATACAGTCTCCAGTTACTACTACCTCCAAAGTGATGTGTGGCTGTCTAATATTTGTCAGGATAGGAAACTCACCTGAAATGTTTACTATCCACTCCTGTGGCCTTGTTATATCATAACTTTATCATTTCTAACTGCTTTTTCATATCCCTGAGTGACAGTCACACATTTCTTGCATACGTACTGATTGTAGATGTCAGATATATCTGAAATAAAAATCAGCACGTGATGCACTAATTCTAATTACATTTTGGTATAAACTTAGTTGGTTCCTAAAAGTTACGTTATGTCCTCTGGGAAAAAATGAAAATGTATAAGCCAAAAATGACATTGATTTCTGCATACCATGAGGACAGCCAAATGCCTACCAGATTCTGCTTTTCAGAAACCTTGATCTTACTGCAGCTCTGGCTGTGGGCCAAGTTAGTAGATCTGTATTTCAGAAGTACATGATCAGTGTTCAACTAACACCTAATTCTTTTTCATCTTATTTCATTCATAACAGGCTCCCTCATAATTTTCTTCCCTGGAAGTAAACTGATTGCCTCCATAACAAGAATTAGCATTATTAAACAAACATTTTTGTTTATGCTGTTAAAAGATCAAGATCCAAATCATCTAAAATATTGTTCAGTAATGGATTATCCCTAATACTATTTAGCAAAAATGTCATAATATCTCACATGATCCAACGTTATATAATGAACTCCTCATGGCAGTATTAATTTCAAGACACCATGGCTTTGTGTACTGAGATCTGTAACAAACTTGCAATTTTTTGCCCAGTCAGTGTTTTCAGCATCAGCGTGTTTCTCTGTTATGCAGCCTGGCTGTTAGACATGGTAATGTGATACTGCTGGAGTTGCAGGAATCTGTGACTTAAAGGAGATCAGAGGTATGTTGCACACCAGCTTTTTGCTTATAGTGAATTTCCTAGGCAATATGGCAATATTGCTCTTTATGTCATGGAATATGTGTTCTGCCACACCAAAACCAACCAAACATGATTATTGTACATCAGTTAAGTTGGGAGATATTTATGTCAAAATAAAGTACTTCTCAATTTCTGTTCCATTCTAAAAAGAAAAGGAGTACTTGTGGCACCTTAGAGACTAACCAATTTATTTGAGCATGAGCTTTCGTGAGCTACAGCTCACTTCATCGGATGCATACCGTGGAAACTGCAGCAGACATTATATACATATATATATATTCTACTTGCTCACATTTAGGCCTCGATCCAGCAAACCACTTATGCATGTGATCAAGGGCTTAGTCTCTTTAATTGGTTCAAAGAAAGCAGTACCCAATTCATTCATCACAGCAGAACGTACTGGTTTTGAGACTACACTAGGTTAATTGTCATGGTGCTTATTTTATTCATGCTTTGAGATGTTTATTTCCTTTAGCTATTTCAGAGTGCCAGTTTGAAGAAAATTGGTTCTGTTTTTCTTTACATAACATGAATAATATTGAGAAAAGATTAAATTTGTCACAGATGAAAAATATACCCACTTTGCAAACTGGGTCAACTGTCCCCAAGGTTCGTTGGATGATCTGTCTCTAGGACTAGAAGAGAAGCCCAGTTATCCTAACTAAGTGGTGTTTAGCATGTGTGGTAGAGAAAATGCACTTGTAGCAGCAAATAAGAGTATATGGGTGAGCAAGGGGTCAATAAATGCTTGTCCATTTAAATGGAATTAGGTGTATTAATTGCTATTGGATGATTGTAGAGATGATAATAAACAGGCCTGGTGAGGTTTGTTGATTATGTGAGAAAGGAAAATCTGTGTGTACTGTTTATTCAGTAGATTTGAGTGACTTTTCAGTTTAGTAAAACTCTTGTTGTCATTATGATATAAATGAGCAAACTCAAAATGTTAATGTGATGAAGACAAAACTTTTTTTATTTGTTGCTTTAACAAAGTGACTTTTCATGAATATAAGGCACTCCTGAGAGAAGCAGCAAAATGTTTATTACAAAAATGAAATATCAGTTGCGCTATGTAAAATCTGACTGCGTTTAGTGTCTGTCTTCGTACTACAGCTTCCACTTCATCAAAAATAGGATCAAATAGTGTAAGTGTGACAGAGTGCTGGGCAACAGCAACAGAGCCAGCACTCTGATCACTGCAACTCTAATGAATTACTCTAAAGTAGACCTCATTAAGAAGAGCTGTGTCTAAATGATGGATGGGAATAGGCTGAGGAGAACTAAGAGGCTAATTAGCCCATTAGGCAGATGATACAAATGACACAGGAAAGAAGGGAGAAAGGGGAAGTAGAAGAGAGAGAGACTTTTGACCTTTAAAGCACTGTTAATAAAATCAGTATAAAAACACAGTAAAAACAAGAAAATTCAAAAATAATTGCCCATTCCGAACAATACAAAGTGCATTTCCAATAGCCCATTGCTGTATAAATTGATCCACATTGCTTATGAGTGTAATATCTAAACAGAATGTTGTTTACCTGTGACACATTTTTCCTTTCCTCTCTTGCACTGTTTCTTTTATAATTTGCTGACCACCTGTGACTACAGCCTGCAAGACAAGTAAAATGAGGCTTTCATGCGCACAGCTGTTGAAATGTGGACATGTTTTCCTTAAATAAAATACATCTATGCTGGCATTAAAAACATTGTAAGTGATGTGTTTTGCAAAAAAATGGAAATGTCATTTACATAAATATGCCACAATATGATAGTGTGTGGATCAAAGTGTTCAAAATGAGACAATTCTGAGACAGTAAGGTAAGAATCAAAATAACACATCCATGAGTATCGTGTAGGATACCAGTTGCTTAACTGCGGCTTTTTACACATACACATTTTACCAACTGTTTAAGTAAAATCCTGTCACTACATTCTAGTAGCCATATTGGGCTATGTATCTAGGTTCTTGTACAGGGCTCATCATTGTGATTTCTGAGCACCTTTAATTGTCTAGATTCATTAAAAGGTTAAGAAAAGGGTAATTTTGAAAATAAGAGTTAATAGATAATGGGGGTTAATTGTTTTAATTTTCTACTTTTGACAAAATGTTCTGGTGATAATTACTGAATTTCTATATTTTCATAACACTTATTCACCAAGTGTTTCTTGTTCAAGCTATCTCAGTTGAAGATAGCTAGTTCAAAGGAGGACTGGCTGGCTCAGCATATTGTGGTATCTTTCACATCTAGGTCATTTGTTCAATTGTAGCCCAGCACCTAAGTGACAAGTCTTAATGATGAATAGATGATGATCCATGTGAAATGAAATAGTAGTATCAGTTCCTAGAGGGCAAGTGTCAATACCACAAAAGTGGCACTTGCCCTTGTTGGCAGTCTCAACTGAAAAGCGTTAAATCATATGGGCAAAAGAGCTTGTACTGTCCACCTGTCTTCATAATATGATCCTTCCAAGTCAGTGTTGATAATCTGGTTCTCCCCATGCCATACATGTTTGGTCAATAAGTACAGGACTTTAATTGCTAGGGTTGTTAATCCACCAAAATCACTTCTAAAATCTTGGAGGAAAAAAAGAATGCAAGGAACTCAAGTAGTGTGGCCAGCATCCTGGGAATGATTTCAACTTCTCTCTTATTTTTCTGGATTCAGCAATGGATTTGAAGCATACATATTTCTTTTTGTTAACTATAGAAATTCAGCTGTAGTCCTCCTGCAACTATTCAAGGAGATTCAAATAGTGAAGGACATTTATTTGTTAAATAGTGAGAAACAAACACTAAGTCCCATTGCATAATTCCTTTTGTGTTAGTCTGGCCTGCTGTCCATGAAGACTTCAGTTCTTGTTGAGGAAGAGCCATAAAGGAGGGTTTGTCTTATTATTTTTCTTAGTAGAAAGCATCTAAATGTAAGAAACTTGAAAGATTCAAATAGGCAAGGCACCAAACATGTCTATTAGAATCTTTTAAAAGACCTATTTAAAAATAATAAACAGGAAGGGATGATCTATTTTCTTAAAGATGAAAAGCTGAAGAACAATCAGAAAATAAAGTAAATTTTACAATTAAGACTGATATATCTAATTTAAATGCCATAAAAAGAATGATCCCTATAATATCTTCTCCTGTCTCAAAAGATGTCTCCTCTTAATTTGGGATAAAACTTGCCTCCATTAAAAAGGAAGCCCAAGCCAACTCCTTGTTTAATTTAATTTCATGCCCAGTTTGATCAGACCTGTCGTTCTTATCACTATAAGTAAGGGCTTGTCTACAATGGATACACTACAGTGGCACAGCTGCAGCCCTGTCGCATAGCATTTCAGTGTGGACATTATTACCCTGATGAGAGGTGTTCTCCAATTGCCATAGCTTATCCATCACCCCCAGAGGCAGGTTGATGGAAGAATTCTCCTGTCAATCTAGCACTGTCTACACATGGACTGAGGTCAGCTTAACTATACCACTCTGGGATGTGGATTTTTCTAGTGTAGACCAGGCCTAAGAAATTCACTAGGGTTAAATTTACCACAGTATAGGCTCCAGAGAAAGTATTATGTGCCACTTTAAGTTCCATTTCACTCTCCAAAATAGAGCAGAAAAGTGAATTGCTCTTTAGTGACATGAAAAGAATTGGTATCAATTGTGACAGCGTTGAAAGTGCTGCTGCTATAAAATGTTGTAATTGTTGTTAAACCAGACCTTTCACGAGACCTTCAACCACCATCTGGCTTGTTTTTTACTTGCTCAGCTGGTTTTTTAATTCTGACACTTGAAACCTTTTGATGTCTTTGTTAGATAAAAATAAAGACACTTTTATAGAAAATAAAAATGCAAGGCACTTTGTGCATGCTGTTACATTTCCCCCTATTCATTCGCTAGCCTTCCCCTCAAAAAAATCCCATCCCAAAGGCAAAGGTAATGTAGTAGGACTTCCCACAGAAAACGTCAATAAAAAGGGCCGTCCACAGGTTAATGGCAAATTTTCAAAAATAGGGTCAGGCAATGCTCAGCTGTAGCTCACGAAAGCTTATGCTCAAATAAATTTGTTAGTCTCTAAGGTGCCGCAAGTCCTCCTTTTCTTTTTGCGGATACAGACTAACACGGCTGCTGCTCTGAAACCTGCAAAAATAATTGCATACCCAATTATCACATTTGCACATGCACATCAGATACATAGACCTACTAGTCAAGTACACGTATATGCAAATTTCTAGTTAAGCACCCAGCTTGTCCTTTTATCTCACTTGTGCTCCCTGGTAATGAGTATATGCACAACTGTGGTTACACATTTGTGCATGGAATCTAAGCTATATCCTTTGAAAAGGTGGCTCTTAGTTTCTGGCTCACCCACTATGAGAATGATACTTTCCTAGCATATCTTCCATGTGATGTTCTCAAAGCATTCTCTTCTCCCCCATCTACAAAGTGATTGGCTTGTTCCGCAGGAGGAAATTGAACCCAGAGAATTTAGGAAATGTGACTGAGGTCACACAGCAAGTGGGTGGCAGGCCCAGAATGGAAGCTGATGCTCCTGATGCAACTCCCCTCTTCTAACTGCTAGACCCCTCCCTCCTACTATGTCCAGTGTGACCAGGCCACTTTTGGACAGAGAGCTTGCTTTAATGATTCAAGTGGTGATCTTGATGTGATTTGCAATTGGTGGAAGGCATGTAAAGCAGGCCTTTCTGCGCTGAGTTAATGGCAGGGAGAACCTCAGGGACCTTAGCACATGGGATAGCAGGGTGGAGAGACAGGAAGATAAGGCTTATCTGTGTAACCTACCTACAACAAGGGCCTGGATCCAGTTCTTGTATTAACCGCAGCGAGGAGGTGCTTTTGAATGATTCTGTATTTCCCCCTTTCTGTCGCAACCCTCCCTCCCCCCAAAATAGTGACTGGTTACTAACAAAACAAACCCTAGATAGTGGCAGAAGAAATGTTAACAATCCATGTCCCGTAGATTGTTCCAAATGATGAATATCCCCTTGCTTCCGGCTTTGTGCCCTAAGTTTAACACACATTTGATCTTGTGTGGATGGCGTTGTGTGTAGATTTTTCTGTTTGTGGAGTTTTGCTGAGATGCACTCGGAGGATAAGGACCCCGCCACAACACACACGCATTCCCCATTATTTTCCAGACTGGCTTTCTTTCTGCGGAGGAAAAATTCCTCCGCCATCCCCACCCCGGTCCCAAAACCATGTCTCCCCTCAAGGGATTGCTCTTTGCGGCTGGGAGCTGAGGAAAGCCAGACTAGGCTAAATCACAGTCCAACCACTCTGGCTTTTTCTCTTTTTGAACTCGAGTGCGTTTAGGAACCGATGTCTTTGCAAACAGATCGGGGGAAACAGAGGCAACATGACAAGCAGCGTTTGCAGAATCCTTTCCGTACATCAAAGTGCCACACTCAGGAATGGGGATGTGGCTTAGGCATCCCTTAAGCAGCGGATCCCCCTCATGAAAGGGCCTCAGAGACGAAGCATGTCGTGTGCAACTGTGCAGCTCCAGCCTCGTGTGATGGTAGAGACGAGAGAACTGTTCAGCAAAGCAGGACACGTTTCTCTGATGGCTTCGGAAAGATCATAAAAGGGAAAGCGCTGCTCTAATTCCTGGGCTGATGGGAGAGAAAAGCTTTCGCGTTGAAACAATGGGGCAGGGTGAATATGCGCACGTCTGGTCCCCTCTCCCTGCTGTTCTTGAATGTAATTTTGCCCAGGCTGTCCCCAGTTTTGTCGCCTTAGGCCACTGGCACAGAAAGAGCGGTGTCATTTCTACCAACTGGGCTCCGGACCCAGCCACTCATCTGTCACCGCTGTCTCATTCCTGTTATTTACATCTGTCTTTAGCATTCTAATTACTCGCTTTATTACTTTAGCCTGGAGGAATCCCGTAAAAAACAGTGGAGATGAGGATCCTACCAACAATAAAACTGCCCCAAATCCCCACCTCCTATTATACAGAGCACTTGAGAATATTTGTGCTGTTATATGACCTCAATATGTCCTTAAATTGATCTTATTATATCTTCCTCTTTCCCCCCTCCCCCTGCTGAAATGAACTCTTTGGGGCAGGTGGTTAAAAACCAGAATATTCAGCCAAATGTGGAAGATGTGATTATTCCTTTGTCTTGGCCCCGGGAAGGGAGGGTGGGAGAGAGGGGACTTCACAAACTGAATCATATCACAACAAAATGTTGGAGAAAAAGCTGCAGTTTTGTTGTGGTGGATTCCAGATTTCCTCTGTCCTCTCCCGCCCCAACACACACACACACACACACACACACACGCCTGTTTTCATCTGTCAATGGGGGGAAATGTAGAAAACTTAACTAAAACGGTTAGGTTTTTTTTAGTCTATTTTCTATTCAGTCTAGCAATTTTGAAGAGGCTTCATCTGGCTTCTATAATTCAGGGGAGAGCGTATGTACAGATTGAAGATAGCGATTTATTTACGTTCCTTTATAAAGTATAATAGAGAGAGAGACGAAAAGTTTGCAAACCCCTAGTTTCTTGCAGTTCACTACGTCCCTGAAATAAACGATCCAAACGCCGGACTAAGGCCCTGTAATTAATACAAACATATCCGGGGAGCCGGCTGCAAATGCAGATTTGTTATTTATCCCTGCTAGTGAAATGCTAGTTGCACTCACACTTTTCTGCCTGTGCTAATGGTTTTTCTTTATTGTGTTACACTGCCAGAATCTCCTCCAGAAAGAAAAGGACAGCGTAAGTGGATTTTTTAGCTAAATAACAGGTGATTTATTGGTCTTTATGCTCGTCTGATGGAGTGGTTGATAGATAACGTAATAATATGTACATAATTAAGCGGGTTTACTGTACCCCAGTCAAATTAGGTTCAGCTCCGTAGTATGTCCCTCCCCCCAGCTGAGGGCTTCACTTCACTTCATCCCTCCTCATTAACTGGGGGGTGTGAAGGGGGGAAGAGATGATGTAAAAACCAAAACCCAAACTCAATAACTAGACAAAGTGCAAGCTTAGGGGCTACCCTGCTGGAATGAGCAGTATCTGGTTCAGGAAGCCCTGCTCTACAACACAATACCACAGACATCACCCCAGCACACGCGAGACCCAATCTTTGCGTAAGGGGAGAAAGAGTGTGTCGGACAATGGAAGTGTGTACAGTACAGGATATGCGTTATGGCCACATTCTGTATGACGAACAGTGTCTTCGATGCAAGCCCAGTGCACCGAGTGCTACGCATGACTCACTGTCTGCTCCGGGGGTTGTTGATCAGGCTATAAGATGAGTGCTTTAGAGGAAATCCTTTCCGACCAGCCTTTTGTAACTAAAGCTAACCCCTCTCCTTGTTCTTGTAGGTTGCCCATTCAAGGCATGGCGTACTTGCTCTTCCAAACTCATCTAAATTACATCAATAACAGAGCGCACTCTTTAATGAGCTCTCAACTTTAAAGACTTGAAGGATATTAACAAGCCGCTTGACAAATGGTGCTTAGAAGCACATTAAAGACGCGGCTAATGGAGCGCATAATGACGGCTAATTTTCGATCAGATATAAATTAGAGCCCCAACAGTTATTTGCCTTAAGGACTTTATGTAAATGATTCTGTTCTGTATAAACCGAAAGACGAAGCCAGCCCTGCCATGTTGGCAACCCTTGTGGATATGATTAATAGATCTGCAGCAGAACTGGGCGGACAACTCAGCTAAAAGACATACACTGTTTGAGCAGTAAATATTATACCTGCCCTGAGACAATGTGGCTTGCGAGTAAATAGGTAGATTATAGACCTCTACGGATACGCAGCTGGGGCTAAGAGCTTCTCCGGCCACTCCACAGTTTTAGGTGTCTGACCCAAAATGGAGATAAATTTTGTATTTATCCTCTGTGTGTGTGTAATACCCCTCTCTCTCTCTCTCTGCCACACACACACACACAAAGATGAATACTATCCCATAAAACCGGGAAGCAATTGCGAGGGAACTTGTCCCCGTGAGGTTACGTCTCTGGTTCTGCTGCTTAGAGTGGACTGTGTTCTTTCGCTTTTAGGTTGTCCTTTTCGGTTACAAATAATAGTAATCACAACAGTGCCCTCCTCTGAGCTGCCTTCTGCTGGTTAATCGCACGCAGCTCACAGTTCGGGACAATGTCAGGAAGCCCAAGTACTTGCAAAGGAAGCCAGGCGACTAGGGTGTCCCTCCCCAGCCCAGGCTCTTTGTTCCTGACTCGGAGAAGTTGGCGCACGTTTCCGATTGGTTTTCAAGTAGATCTGGTCAACGTGCAATGGCGTCGGTAACATGTGGAGCCCTTGCTCCGCCTCCCCTGAAAGGAACTCGCTTTCCACCCAGTCTCAGCACCCTGGCTAGGCTCTCGGGAACGGTGCTCTGCATGCCCTTTGTGGGTCCCATATGCTGCGGGAAAGGGCTATGGCCCGCGCTCAGCCGGCAGCCAAAGCCCTGGTCTCCGTAGTGCAGCACTAGCGGCCTGCCTTACCTGCACAGGCGCTGCCCTCACCCCGGCCCTGCGTCCTTGGCCCCGGCCACGACACACAGGTGGCAGAGCTACTGGGGAGTGGGACCCGTGGCGTTGCTCTCGGCGCGTCCGGCTAGCGTTACCTCAACAAGCAATGGCGGGAAAGATGCTCGCCCTCATCAGCCATGGCGTGCGCCCTTTGGGTCTTTCCAACTCCCCTGCGGTCGGGACGAGCCGTAGTTCCTCTTTCGACTGCGGGCTCCTCGCCAGCTAAGCGCCTGTGTCTGACAGCTCTGCGCGCGGCGCGGTATGTTGCACGGGGGGCGGGAAGGGCCTTACAGTTCATTGCCACCGCCAGGCGTGGGTGTTCCGCGCCTGCCCTCGCGCGCGCGCGCGGCCTCTCTCCTCCAGCGCGGGCGCTGCGGCCCGTAATGCACCGTGGGGCGTCAGGCAGCTGCTTCGTGCCAGGCTTAGCGAGGGGCTGGCGTGCGTGCAATCGTTCCAAATGCTCGGGCGAGGAGTGAAAGAAACTCTTTTCCCTCGCACGGGACGATGCTGCCCTGGGTCAGCTTCTCCCCACCGTTAATACATGATGTCGTCGCTCCCCATGTGTGAACATAAATTAAACCCTACCAGTCTTCACCATTACAACTCTGGCTCTCTCCCACACACCTACAATAGGGGGAGGGTTCTGTCTGTTGGGAGCCTTACACAAAAGGAACGGTGAAGTGGCAAATGAGTTATGACGGCCTCGCCCTTATATGAAAACTAAAATGCACCACGGCCAATCCCTAAAAAATACGCCCGTGCTCTGTGCTTTTCATTTAAGAAAGTACTGTCTTTTGCAATGGTTTCAACTGATTCCACTGATGGAAATAAATACTGATGTGACTGCAAAAAACAAAACCAAAAACAACCACCAAGTAAGTAAATTCTAGTCCTGTCAACTCTCCCGAGCACTGTATGCATTTGAGGAAGAAGAAAAATCTCCAGGTTACTTATGTTGACTTTCCGGTATACAATACCTTACTTCTATACTATACTTCTATACTTTGATTCTTAAGCCTGTTTCACTAAAGGGTATAAATGGGGCATGCAACACCAAGTGCTTCCTACGCTCTTCAACGTCAGCCAAAAGTGACATTTAACTCCACATCGAATGTCTTCCTGTTTAGATCCAAATTTTCCACATTATAAAGAATAATCACTGACATCGTTTTATCAGCAGACATCTCTTTCATAATAATTGTTTTGACAAAACAGAGCACAAAACTTGGTGGGAACTCTCCAAGCGGAGCTACCTGGGGTTTTAATAAAATCTAAAGTTGTTCTTATTAACTTCAGGAGCTGAATGACTGTGATAATGAGTCGAGAGAGAATGTTGAGTACTTACCCCTGTTCCGGCGGGTATACAGCTTTACAACCGCAAGCTTATTCTCTGTGGATGAATTTAAGGGGGTACATTACCTCAGAACCTTCCTCCACAAGGTATTTCTACCAAATATTACACATGCAGTGCCTGCAGTTACAAGTAGCGTGGGGAAGTCAGTAAAATTATGCAAGAGAGGAAAACCAAGAAATGTATTCTGCATACAAGCGTCTAGCAAAGTACTAATTAAAAAGTGTTTGAACTTAAAATATTTGGGCTAAAAAGAAGCACGTTAGCTCTTATCTAGACTCTTGGTGGTGCATTTTTATATGTGTTAATTTTAGTTTAAACGTTTGAACTTTTAAGTGACAACACACACACGCACACTGTACTTTTGCAACTTAGAAGTAACCAGATTTGGTTCTTTTTGCTGTATTAAGGTGCCTTGGCACGTTTCTTAAAATGCTGTGAAAGCTGGCTGTCGAAACTCCCTGAACCAAATGGAGAGCCAGTGGTTGTCATGCAAGAAGGTTTGTTATTCTAAATGCTGGTCGCTAATGTTTATTTCAACATGTCCTGCGTGCATAGAGTAAATAAGCAATTTCACTTTAAAGAACGTGTACCGAAAAAAAAAACCCCATGAACTCACGACACGTTTGTTTCGCAATCTGTGTTATTTGCATATAAGGCAAAAGGTAATGATGTAATGGCTTTCATTAATTGGATGAAACAGTTATATTTTTAGGAGTTTTCTTTGCAAATTCTAAAGTCTAAGGCCCCTTAATGTGTCCCCGTAGCTCTAAACTAGCCAGGTACATTCACTGTCCAGCTCTTAGGGTCTGATACTGAGGCCACTGAAGTCAGCGTCAAAACTCCCTTTGGGTTCAGTGGTGCTGTATAGGGTCCGTAGTCAGTTACTTACCTCCATTAGCACTTCTCGGGTGATTGAGACAAACTGGATTTAGCTCCTGTTCAAGAAAATAAGAAAAAAATAAATAAGTTCTGCCTCGTTTTCTGATATCAGGAACCACAAATGAGAGGTTCCCTAGCTGCTGCATTTCTCTGCTGTGTTGTGATTTCGATCAAGCTAGATGTTTAGCTTGCTTTATAGAAGTCCTTCTATATCCTTTTGTCAGCGTTGTACAGGATTTAATACGAGCACATAGCACACTCTGCATTCACACTTGTTCAGTTCCCTGGGATTATAAATGCTTGAAGAGCTTGGGTTAGTCATGTGGTGCCAAAATAAGGGGACTAATGTGTGACAAGACAAGCCAGAGTGAAGGCATATGCCAAGGGTTAGTTGATTGTGCTATGGTAGGTCTAACTTTCAACTTGAACCTTCATAAATATATTTCTTAGGATTGTGGCAACTAGAATTCCAAATAATTGAGTTTAGATTTTATAAAGCGCTCCTTTTCAGCTCCAAGACAAGTGCATTACTATCTAATAACTTTTTAAAAAATCTGGTAAATGTATTTTCTTCATTATCTTTAATGGATAGATAGATAGCTGTAGCATCGCATTCCCAGTGTGTGTTTTAAGTCTATTGTTATTTAAATCAAATGCAGAATAACACATGTTCTGCAGTTCCTGTGGAATATATTTCATATTATTGTTTGAGGGTGATGTCCTTTAGCTACCCACAGAAACGGTTTTAAAACTAAAACTAGGCTGGGAGGAAATATGTGCCACTAGTTACAATGTGCGATTTTAATGTATTTCTATTATATGCTATTTTAATGTAACTATAACGTTAAAAGTATTTTCCAAATGCATTCATTCTTCATCAGCTTATTACTTCTATGTTCGGTCCAGTGAAATAAAATAAAAAGAATGATGCAAGGAGAACACATTCAATATAAAATGCAATATTATAATCACTTTACGAAATCGGAGTATATCATATCCAAAGTTGTTTAAACAGATTGCATACCAATACACACGGCCCAGAACGTTTCCCCACGATATCTAGGAGAGTGTGGGTCGGGATTTATTTAAAGAAACATTCCCTCAGCAGTCAACTCCACGAGGAGAGATGATTACGTGAGACTGCAAAATGACACCTTCTCTCCAACAAGTGACAGCTAGAGTAATGGATCTAGCCCCCAGAAAATAACAGAGCTGCGGAGGGTGTTCGGGAGACGTTCATTACTCAAAAGCATTAATATCATACAGGACCAGATCCTGCAGTCTTTCCTCAGACAGAACTCCCATTGAAGTAAGTGGGCGATCTGACCGATGGTACATTTTTATGCCTTAAGGGCTTTTTGCTGCATAATTGAAGTCAGTGGAAAAAGTACCATTGTCTTTAATGGTGCTGGATCAGTCTACTCTACGTGACTCCCTCTCTGCACCTGCCTACACAGTGCCTGCGACTTTTGTGCATAATTTCAAACCAGCCTAAGTGAGGAATTTTATTTCATTCATTTAATGGAATGAAAACTTCTGCTACTGCTCTGCAAAAGCTAGATGCGCGTTGGTGGCGCATGAAAGCAACCAGTCAGGTTAAGAAGCGTACTGCTCCCTTCCCCCTCCCCGTTTCTGAACAGGATGAATTAAATTTGTAGAAAGCAAAGCCGAGAAGGGAAACGATCTGTCCATTTGTATCTATCTGCTGTTCTCATCTTCAACAGCAAAGCGCTTTACCTTTCCTGTGCACGCTCAGGGCAGTTTTCTCTTCTGCAAATATTGTTGGTATTGCATCCACAGACTGGGAAGTCACAGAGTTAGAATTAAACAACGTTGTATGCCTGGATAGTTTCACATGACTGTGATAATTGTATGGGAATCTGCTGGAGAGGAATTTAAAGACGATACCTTTAAGAAAGAGGCACATTTAAATGCCGCCACTCCTCCTCCCCGACAGAATGTTTTGTAAACTTTGCCACTCAAAACGTGCTTAATGTTGCTTGGGAAACGTCGAAGGGAGCAGAGAGCAGATTAACTCGCAGTCTCCCCCCTTCTTCCCCCCAATCTGGAAGCCTCACGTAGCTTGGGATTTTTTAAGAATAATTTATGGGTCCAGTTCTCAAGAGCATTTCCTTGAAGCAAAGGGTGGAACCATATTAGAATTTAAATAGACAGGATTATTAAAATACAATGGACTAAAATAGCCCCTAATTTCGTGATGACTGATTTTCACAGTGTCTCTAGGAAGAAATTGTTTTAAAGAATAAACCGATAGCAATGTAGTTAGCCAGCATAGACGCTTTTGGTGCGGCTCTGTCTTATTTATGCACCAGTTCTGTGGGCTGCGATTTTTCAGCAGTGGGTAGTTTGTTGTTTGTTAGGGGAATTTGCTGTGATGAATGTCCCTGCGTATAGCAAAGGGTTGAGAGACTCCTGTTATTTCCCCCACGTCTCAGATACTTTATTCGTATCCAATCTACAGCCGTTTGTTCTGGCTCTTTCTGCCATGAATACGCGTCTGATCAAGAACACAAACAGAACTGACAATCTGTACTCACCTAAAGCTCGGGGGGTATTTGAAAATGAAGTTATACCGCAAGCAGAGCGTTTACCTTTGCTTTCACATCCCAGACTCATCGATTTGTTCCCGAGAAACGCTGCGCAGTCTTATAACAGCTACAACCAATTAATATTGCATTAACCCTATTTAAAAAAAATCCAAAAACACAAGAATACTGCGCCCTATCAAAGCCATCTATTATTAAAGCAAATGTAATTGGAGACCTGAGCTAGATGCTTGTGTTATGGGGCAATGGAGGCAAACACAACCGTGACAGTATTCCAGAAAGACAGGGGAGCCGACGGTGCCTAATATTTAATTTCAGGTCTGTGGTTTTCTAATTCGAGATTAAAAGCAGTCACGTCTTTGAAGCCAGACACTTGGTGTAAATGTACAGTTAAAATATTCGATTCCAGAGTCCCCAGACAGAGCTCTGCTAGTCCCAGGCTTCATTAAATTTTAATTATCATCCCAGACTGAAGCAAGGAAAGAGGAAAAAGACTGTCCACCTAATTGCAATTGATAAAGAAGCTTGGATTGTTTTCCATACAGGAAGAACATTTTCTTTTATATGTGTAAACCTCATATAGGGAAGTATAAGCTTCTCTGCATATGCATTTGCTGTCTAGAAAGATCCCACTTGAATACAAAATGGAAAGGGATGGTAAATGGGACAAAAATGACATTCTCGCTAGGAGAGATCTGGCGAAAGATCAACAGAAGAGACAACGCGCCTCTAATTAAGATTCCACAGTTAAGAGATGAAAGCTCATTGTCTTAAAAACAAAGCACACTGATTCCTTGAACCTTCCCCAGTCCGGGCAGCCCTTTTGTTTTGCAATAGGAAAAGAGAGAGGCTTTTCCTTGTACCTTTATTACGTTTGTTGGAGCTCAGATTTCTTGCTCCCTGTCTCATTCCTCGTAATTTGTGATTAATCTGCATGCGTGGGTCAGACAATTATTCGGAATTGGTCTAATTGCAGAATATTTTTTATTTGGGGCACCAGAAAGCTTTCTATCTCCAGGCAGTAAAAGGTAAAAAATAAAACCCGCAGCGTTTGCTTTCTAAGCAGCTTCCTATTATCACATCTCCACTTAATTTTATTTCCATTCGCTACAAGTTAAATAGAAAGACTGGCTCACAAGGGAGCTGCCATGTGCCTACAGACTAGGGATGTCAAGCAGAGAGACTCACTGGGCAAAGTTAATTTCAATTCCCGAGGAGGATTTCATATTCCAGCTCTCTCTGACCCACAGTAATTAGCTGAGCTAACTAATGATTACTTACTTATTCCTTGTAATTATCTGGATTTAATAATTCGCTGTGTAATTTATTAATTCGCCCATAATAGCCTTTAAGTGAATGGCTCATTTAAGAGGGCAAAGCGGAAGTTCAGAGACTACTCATTGTGGTGCACACGCCTATTGACAAATGCTGCCCTTCTGGTGATTTTAATTACCCGATTCACTCTTTCTGTGGAATAGGTAAGTGGCAGCGTGGATCTTTTTTGTTTATTTGTTTACATATTTGGTAGCTGTTCTCTCTTTCCCTTTCTTTTTCCTTTTTTTTAAGCCACATGAGAAGGTCACAGAGTATTCTTTGGTTCCCCTCCCCTCCTAGAGACACAAACGTTATTAACAAAGCGACTTCAAAGTCATCAATACTTCCATCACACTGGGAAACATGAACTTCATTGGAGAAGCTTCAAAATGTTGCTTTATTTCACGCCAATTAAGTGGGGAAGAGGAAGATTTTAGCTTAGGCAAATAAGAGGATTATTTTGTGTTGTTTAGCAAAGAAATGTACATATCCCTGAATAGAAGTTTAAAGGGAAGAAATCACGTTTTTTAGTTTTATTTCAAGTTGAAATTGTGATACTAAAACGATAGTCGCTTTGCTTACACGGTGTAAACGCCGTTTGCAAGCTTATTTCTATTCATTGCAATATTGGGTTTGTTTAGCTCATGAAAATGCATTTTTCCTTCTTAGGGAATTCAGAATAACTACTTCACACCTTCAACTCGCCACAATTTCAAACCAGTCTCTTACTGCATTTTAATTTATTTAAAAACAAACAACAAAAACAACAAAACCGTGGTTACCAAGCCAGAGAGTTGCACTTTCAAGAGATTTATTTTTTTGTAAATGGAACTAGCTAACAAAGAGATATTTAGATGAAAGTCTCTAGCCCTGATTATTGATAAGGCGATTCACCACTGTAGTTTGCACGTTAGTTCACAATCCTTTGCCTCCCGCTTCCCCCCCCCCCCCCCCATTTAGTTCTTGATCACTGGGACGTGGAACCGAAAACCATGAAACGTTATGACTGAAAAGACTTACAACAGTAGCGACTAGCCTGTGACTCTTTAATCTAAAGAAAAATGAGGAAGTGAAGAAAGTAGGGTCTGAAACCTACGAATCCTCTTTTTCGCCGTCTCTGCGGTAAACATAGATATAAAATATCAGTCTGTATAACTTCAGTTCCTTCAGTTGTGAGGCTTGGCAAACATTTCAAAGAAACTGAGTCATGCGATACCGATTGATTTGATTGATACACCAGTGACATACGGTAATATCCGTCTATCAGTTATCACTCTCGGCGTGTTCAAGGTATTTTTAAAATAAAATATCGATGTAATCCCTGAAGATAAAAAATAATATGTAACAATCATTTGTAGATTACATACTTTTTTCCTGTTCGGTGTTGGATTTTTCCGTCTCTTATGAATGCCAAAGGATCTGTTCTTAGTCAAATTACTTTTTGTTTGTTTTATTTTTCTAGTTAACAAATAAGCATTGCGTCAAGTGGAAACAATGGCCTATTAAACAGAAAATGAATCCAGATCTTTAAAATATGTTGGTGTCACTTTCAAAGTTATTTTTAAAGTATCTGTTTATTTAATCTATCTAGTCATCATGACTTTAAATCATAAAATCCTCAAAGAACCCAAAGCAAAAAGATTTACTAGCGGTCTAGGAAAGAAACGGCAAATTCTAAGGGGGAAAATGTTGCTATTGTAACTTACTGGAGTCAGTTTAACAATATGTGCTATTAACCCTTGACTATATCAATTCCCAGTGCAGCTCTCTATCCTAATCGATACTCTGCCATATCTGTAAAGCAGGCTTTCTTGTTATATTTAGCTGCCTCCTCTGACTTCAGGTTTTGTACTTTTTAAAAAATGTTATTTGTAAGAAGGTTTAATATGGTGATTCCCATCCTCCGCCTCCCCATTAACGCTACATGGAAGGATTTGTCTAGGGTGAAGTAATATTTCGTTTAATTTGCTGAGTCCTAAAGCAATAAACTGCTTCCCCTCCCCCAGTCCATCTCTCTCTCTGCAGCAGGGTTTCTCGGATGCCTGGGCTGGAGGAGGCAGGCACTGGCAAGGTTGGAGGGCCGGACAGAGCCGAAGAGTTCTGTCCTTGGTGCTGAAAGCAAAGCCGGCATGAGGCAGAAGCAGCCGCCATAACATAAAGGTGAGTGGAGAAGAGAAAGGGTTTGTATTTCAGCGCTCTCCGCTTTACACTAATATGCGTCGCCCAGATCTTTTATGTACAAACTGCTCCTTCTCAAACACCCCGCCCCATAGAGCGAGTAATGGCCTGGCACTTGCGAGGAGACTTTCTTTTACCATCGCTGTTGGTTTGGTGCGTCTTTTTCTCAGTTTTAGCAAAATAACAGCCCATAATTCCCATTCCCTACATTTGAAATGCGAAACGCCATGGTTACAGCCCCATCGTCGCCGTTTATTCAAATTACTCTACATCAAAGAGCGCAACTCCTTGGGCAATAATGTTGTCAATCCCTACCTCTGTCTGACACACGAAGAATAGGCATGACACAGATCTTTCCAAGTGCTAAATCCGTTCTCTGTAGTACAAGGCAGGCTAGTTCTGGAGGGTATTTATATAGCACCTTCGGAATTATCTTTTCATCCCATCACATTTTAATTTGTCCTTCTAAACAAGAAACGCTCTTGGTCCAGGGTAATCTGTGGCTGCCTCTCAAATGGGGAAGGGGCTGAACTACACCTATATCTGATCTTTCCCCCCTGCTAGTCCCTCGTGCATTTTAAAATTCGTATGCATGTCCCCATGGCAGATGTTATAGGCATGAAACTGATTACACACGGTTGCGTTTAAACGCATTTCACCATGCCAGTCCATACTATTAATTTTAAAGTATTTCTATTACTTCGCTGACTGTTCCTGTTGCCTTTGTGACTGGTAATATCGATCTGTACTAGCCAATAAGCAAGTAGCATAATGGCGCCACATTTTAATCTCTTGCTCGGACTTCTTTGGTCCAGAATAAATGCCACAGGAAACGCCGGTAGGTAAGTAGGCAGCCCTTCCTCCTCGTGTGTGTGTGTGTGTGTGTTGTGCTGGGCACTGCGGCTCTGGCGCTGAGCTCCTGGGACCCAGCCTGCCCTCGTCATCACTCCCAGAGCCCAGCTAAGAAGACAGGTTAATTGAATAGCCATCTCCAGGCCACCCCAGCTTCCTTTCCACCATCCTTGCTTAGTAAATTCTACTGTGCAGTTAGCGAACTATTTATCTGGCTATATGGCAGGCCACACAGAAGCTCTGCAACGCTGCCTGGAAAGGAACAGTCAGCACATCCTTGGAGACCAACAGTGTCTATAAAGGTATGTGTTTTACTGTCTGACAAGGTAGGCAAACACAGGGACACTATCGGCTCACGGGTTACCCCCTCCCGCCTCCAAAAAATCGGGTAATGAGTTCACTTTCCATTTGATAAATACCAGATCAGACATATAAAGATGATCCAGCCACCATCCAGCCTGAAAGGAAGAGCTGGCAGGAGCTGTAAACCATTTAAAAAATCAAAATAGTCCTCCCACTTCAACTTTAAAATATATGAGATGTGGAAGCAATTTAAATTCAGTAGTAGACTTTTAATGAAAAAAAAAAACCAGCAAACATACTTTCCCAATAAAACGTTAAAATCTTTTTTTAATGAAAGACAATTCAACAACATTTTAAATAACTTAATACATTACTGTAATAAATAAACCTATTAACAAAAACAACAAAATTGTATCATATACAGAACTTAAGACTTCAAATAGTCTCAAATAGAACAGCAATACAGCGAAATCTGTAAGAATATATCTATATGTGTGCCAATTCGAATGAAATATTTACAATACATATAGGTACCACAGTTCAAGTACCTTTCATTTTTCCTCAAAATAATTGTACCAATAATGTGAATTTACAAGAGTGCACTGTCTCTCTCTCTCTCTCTCTCGCTCTCTCTACATTAAATTTGGCTTTTGTACAAACAAACCTCCAAAAAAGATTCTCCTCAATGTAAAAGTATTGCAATTAAAGTAAATAAAAAGCGATCAGGTCTGAACACAGTTGTGATATAGCTTAGAAATCTAGAAGGACAAATATTGTGATGAAAACAAACCCTGAAACAACAAAACGCCACACTGTCACCTATTCAGCCACTTCTTTTCTCGCTTTAGAAGTGTGTGGGGGGGGGAAGGGGACAACATGGGAATCCCCATTAAATATGTAACCCAGTAAACAAATACCTCGGACAGTGAATCAATCTACACAAATAATGTAGGACATCTATTATAGAGTGCCAACGCCTTACAAATAAGAATACTGGCCAGAGAAATATTTTAGTTTCAGGTGACAATTTACAGATGGCCAAAAGGGATATTTTTATAAGAAGGAAAAAGCTACAGATAATCAATTCTATCAACACAAAGTATTTGATTTTCACTATCCATACCTTTTTTTTTTTTACTTTTATCAAGACTTAGATTAAAGAGGTGTAATTAATTAGAATGAGCACAGAATGAAGTTGCTGGACAGATAAAATTAATAATTTACAAGGGGTTGTTTTGCAGTAATCTAATAATAGCTTTTAAAGATCAGTGAACATAGCAGGATCAATTCTTTTCCTAAGCATAATAACTTCAGCGAAGGAAAGGATAATAATCACAGTAAAAATATATATATATATATATATTTATAATACGCAGTGTAAATGCAGAAAAAACTGCCATTTTTTTAAAATCAAAATACTTTTGAGATGTCTCTCTCGCGGTATAGCCTCAACTCTAGATTAAAGTTTCAGTTTCCAGTCAATCTATTTTCTGAAAAATAGTTGCAAAGTGTACTTTTAAATTTTGAACACGGGCGATGTCTTTAATAATAAAAACAAATCTTACTTGATACGTCTTCGGTCCTTTAAAAAAGAATTTCTTATCTGCCTTCAAAAAGCCAGTCTCTGTTTGATACTGTCATTCTGAACAAGCAGCCGTTCTGTCCAATGGGAACTTTCCTAAACTTGACAATTTACTTCTTGGTTGGCAGACTGACAGTTTCTCTTTCTCTGTCGGTCTTTCTGTCTGTCTCTCTGTGTTTGTCCCTCTATCTCACTATAGAGAAATATTAAAGTGTGTCTTGTTGCCGATTTTTTATTTTTTTTTAGAAAAAGCTCCCATAGACTTTAAATCCCAGCGGAATATTTCATTCGTTTCTGTTTCTGTCTCTGATTACAGAACCAGACCCGGACCACGTTCTTCTTGAGGTCCAGTTTCTCTGCGATGGCTGCTATTTTTTCCGAGGAAGGACGTGGCTGGATGGCAAAATAGGCTTCCAAGGACCTCTTCTCAGGTGCAGCAATAGAGGTACGCTTCCTCTTCTTCTCTGTTCCATTGAAGAGCTCTGGTTTGGTGAGCTTCTCCCGGTGAGATTTCTCTGCTTCTTCTAGCCAGGCTTGCAAGATGGGTTTGAGGGCGATCATGTTATTGTGGGACAAGGTAAGGGACTCAAACCTGCAGATGGTGCTTTGGCTCAGTGAGCCTACCCCTGGGATCTTCAAGTTGGCCAGGGCAGAGCCCACATCTGCCTGGGTCACTCCGAGCTTGATCCTCCTCTGCTTGAACCTCTCCGCAAAAGCTTCTAAATCCCGGGGATCTGCGTCCACGTCGCTCATGCATCCCATGTGAGAAGGCAGCCCGTGGGCATGGGCCATGCTTAGAGCCGCCTGGTGCATAGGGTTCATACTGGCCATGTGAGGAGCATGGGCTGGCGTGGAGACCACCGAGCCGTCTGGTCCGGTCATGGCCCCCAGCGCCAGCCCCGGGGTGATGTGATCTAAAAGCTCCCCTTCCAAAGCCTGGTGAGGCTGGTGGTGGTGGTGGTGATGGTGGTGGTGGTGGTGGTGAGTGCCGGACAGGGCTGACGGGTGGGAAATGGGAACCGACGAGGAGGAGGCAGCAGAGGTGCAAGGGATGGTGTTCATGGTGTGGTAAGTAGCGTCCGGCTTGAAGGGGCTGTGATGAGGCGGGTGATGATGGTGGCTCTTGGTCTGGGAAACTATATCCACCGCCGCCAGGGCTTCGGCGCGGGCCAGCAAACTCTCATCCAGACCGCCGAATATATTGCTCTGCAAAATTGCAAATAGAAGGCACACATTACTGTCAACAGGGGATCGCCCTCCCTCCGCATCCGCACGCCTCTGGGCCATTAACACAACCCCAGCATGGCAAAAGAGAGAGCCTGAACGAGGAGAGGGGGAGAGAGACACACACAACACGAGGCACATGCAACATCCTAGGTCATAAAAATTAATAGGAAAGGCAAGCGCCGCTGCATGCATAAGGCGGAAGAGAGCCGGGGGGTGCTGGGTGTTTTGCTGGGCAGGCATGAAAGAAACACTGTTCAGATCAAGGGGGCTGTGGGCATGTGCCTCAAAGCGGGCGCTGCTGCAGGACGTGCCTACCGGAGGGGTTGGGAGGCAGGCTCGCCTCATCGCCTCCGAGCTGGTGCTGGTGCTGGTGCTGCTCCTGCCTGCCCCGCTGCTGGTGCTGCTGGGGGAGCTGGCCGAGGGGGCGGCGGCGGCGGAGGTGCAGGGGGAGGCGGTGTGCAGCGCCGAGTACTTGGGCTCGTGCAGGCTGCCGCTGCCGTGGGGCATGCTGAAGGGCTGCTTGCTGTTCAGAGACATCATCATCATCCTCGCCGGCGGTGGGGGGCCCGCCCAGCCCACAGCGGAGACGAGGGAGGAGGTGGGAAGTTGAGGCTGCCGCCGCAGCCGCCTTGAGAAGGAAGGTGGCGCGGGGACGCGAGGGGCTTTTCTCGCTCTCCTCCTTCAGCCCCTGGTGCAGCCTCCGCCGCCTCCTCTCCGGCGGCAGCCGGTCGGCAAACTGCCCCTCCAGCCGCCTGGCCGCTCCGCTCTGCCTCTGCCTAACTCACCGCTCCGCTTCCCGCCTGGGCGCCGGGTGCCTCTCTGCCTCTCGCCCCCCGCCCAGCCCTCCGAGCGCCTCTCCACGGCTCCCTGCTCCGCTCCCCAGGAGTCCCCCTCGCCTGCCCTCCCACCCACCCGGCGGCAAACTCCCTGCTGCAGCCCGCTGGCTCAGCCCCTTCTCCGGGCCGCCGAGCCACGAACCAGCCCCAAGCGGAGCGTGTCCCGCTCTCCTCCCTAGTCTGCGCCTGGCCCTCGCCCGGCTCCGAGCCTCCTTCCCCGCGCCGCTGGAGGAGGCGGGAGTCCGGCGCCCTATTGTTCTGGTGCTGCCTCTGCTCCGGCTGCCGCGCACCTTGGCCCGGCAGGTGCCTTGTGCAGAAGAGACATCACTGGAACTGGGCTGTGAGGCTTTCTCTCTCCCTCTGTTTCTCGCCGCTCTTCGCCCATTGGATGGAGGCGAGACCGGGGCGATGTGGACGCATGCGTCCTGCGAGTATGTGTGGGCAAATATTTAAGAGGGGTGGGGGTGGAAATCCGGGGAGAGGGGTGTGAGCGAAAAGGCATGGGGGCGGGGGGAGGCTAGGGATGGCGAGAGAGCGCGCGTATGGGCGGATATATGGAGTGTGCGTTTGTGGGATGTGTATATGGCGCGCCAGAGAGTATCTGGGTGTGAGGTGGGGGGTAGGGGAGTTGTATCTGAGCGTGTGTAAGTACAGAGTGTGTGTGTGTGGGGGGGTGTATGGAGTGTCTGCACAGACAGTGTGTGTTTGTATGGAGTGTCTGAATGGGATGTATGTACGGCGTGTATATACCTGTACATGGGGAGTGTGGGTGTATGGGGGAGCTGGTGGGGGGGGCTGTGTGGAGGGTACCTTGTGTGGGGGAAGAGCTGTGTGTGGGGTACCTGATGTGGGGAGCTCTTTGGGGGGTACCTGATGTGGGGGAGGGTCTGTGTGTGGGATACCTGATGTGGGGGGGGGAGCTGTGTTGAAGGACCTGATGTGTGGGGGGGTAGCTGATGTGGGGGGGAGCTGTGTGTGGGGTACCTGATGTGGGGGAGGGTCTGTGTGTGGGGTACCTGATGTGGAGGGGAGCTGTGTGGAGGGTACCTGATGTGGGGGAGGGTCTGTGTGTGGGGTACCTGAAGTGGGGGGGATACTTGTTGTGAGTGGGGAAGGTGTATAGGAAGTGTTCCCGTCTCTGGTCTGGATCCATTTGAAAACCTTTCCCTTCCAAGTCTTCTTCTTCATTAGCCACAGTAAAGGAGGGAGCGGGGTGCCCAGGGAGCCTGCGCTGCGCAGATGCAGTAGGACACCCCCACCCTCACCCAGACAGGCTGGCACAAGCTCCACTTATCTTCATTTCCACCGCCGCTTGTTCCTATTTTTATCCTGTCACGCAGGCACTTTGGCAGCACTTTGTGCCCAGCCGCTTCTCTCTGAAGCGGACGCACTTTTATTCCCTGCAAACAAGGCGCTGCCTCCTCCCCCGCCCCGCTCCTCAGACCTTTGTCTCTAGCACTTCCACAGCCTCTTTAGCTTTAGCAGAGCGCGAGGGGCGCCTGAGAGGATGCAGGAGCCGGTGCCTGGGGGAGCTGGGGTTGGAGGGAGAGGTGCTGCAGCTGGTTCTGGAGAATCAGGGAGCTGGTGCATGGGGGTCTGGTGTTGGAGGAAGCCGAGGCAGGAGGGAGCTGGTGCCTGAGCCTGGGGGAGCATTCAAGAGCTGGGGATGGTTGTGTTGGAGGTAGCAGGTGCTGGAGCTGGTATTGGAGGGAGCGGGTACAGGAGCTGAAGCGGGTAGAGCATGTGGCGAGCAGGAGTTCCCACCCTGCTTTCCCATATGTTGTTGCAGCCCGTTATCATGAGGCTCCATAAGGGCCCCATGCTGCTCCCTCTGAAGACACTAGGACTTTTAGCACTGACATCACATTAGAGCAGGATCTGGCCCTACATTTCCAAAACAAGCAGTGAGGAGCATGGGCATCTCATCCCTCCGTCTGCACCTTCCCCCTGCTGCCCGATTCCTCCAGATACCACCAGGAGACATTGGGTACTCCCCGTTATATCAAACTGGGATTTGTGATTAAAAACCACCCATCCACTCATCTGTACTGCCAACTTCATGCTTACCTCCCTTTTAAAATAAATAAAAAGCCCCTTTATTTAATGTGGACGGGTTTATTTCAATGAATTTTTGTTTGCATCAGGAGATTCAAATAAGTGCTTAGGTGTTTAATTTCTCACCTAAACAGTAGACTTGGTAATTTTAAAGGAAATAAAAAAAATTACACCGTATCAGCTCTCACTGTCGCCAGCTCAGAGAAATGAAATAAATCAAAGTTAAAAGCTTGAGTATCATTTAATTATGGTGCGAATAGCGCTTGGAAAGAAGTAGAACAACATCTCTAAACAAATTATAGCCGGGCCAGGAAGGAATTATTAGATTGAAATTTCATTTAGGCTCGGGAGACACAGCGCTTCAATATGTAATCTGTTATGCCTCATCTGATTTGTATGCTTAATTCAGCTTGACGAATTTATTAGTTTTCATAATAGTAAAAAAATTGAGCAGCACTATGGGCTAATGCATTGTGTGTACTATAAATTGTATGTCACCGTTGAAAGGCTGAAGTCTATAGAAATCTTTTATTAATGACAACATAGGAAGGAGAATTTTCTTGCAAGCCTTTATGGAGTTCATGCCAAACCTCTGTGCTTAGTGTCTCAGCAGGCTATTAACATATCGTCATACTAATTAGGCTACTTCATGAGTGATATAATTTCAAACTTTAAATTATGTTCTAATTAACAAGGGTTGTCCAATTTGCTTAATCTTCAAAAGGCTTTCGGTTTGTCTAATTAGCCGAAACTATTGAGCATCTCAAATGCCTAATAAAATCCATAGATAATATTTTTGTACTTTCATTGTATAGTGTGTAAAGTTTACAAGAAAGAACTGAACGTCAGTGACGGGAAATAGTTGGCAAAAACGTCAATTCACCAGAGTCATTAAATTTAATTTCGCCATCCTTGTCTTACAGCTTCAAACTCCCAAACAATAATCACATTTTACATCTTATTTTGGCTTTGCGCTGAGTTTTAAGGGGGAAACAAAATAAAAGGCAAATATCTTACTTCTCAAAATGCTTAGATTTAAAGTAACATTAATCCAACATTTTAAATGAACATTACTAGAGCAAGGACTTTAATTCAACACTCTTAACTGAACTTTTATACTAGCAATATTTTAAAAACATAAATTTAACATCTTTGCATTCAGTTTAATTACTTGCAATAGTTGTTTTAATGTATGTTGTCACATGGGAGAATTGAGAATGCATATCGTTAATATGAATTAATTTTGATTTTAATAGCAACTGACAACTGATCTCCAAATGCTAAACACTTATCACCACTTCATATGGTAAGTATGGTATTCTAATATATCCATGAAATAAAGAGACCACTGGTGAAACAACAAAGCAAACTTTGTTTGGTGCTATATTGATTGACCAAAATTATTTAAACCCATCAGTGCCCGAGGCGGGCCGAAAAGATATCACTACATTTGTGTTTTTAATTTAGAGCCATCTTCAGCTTTCACTTATTTACAGACAACACTCTTCTCTGTAACAATGTATTTATCAAGTTGACATTAAATGTTTTTATCTTGGTATAATAATTCCCATGTATGCGGTAGTCTTCGCTACCTCATCGGAAAACAATTATGCTTTTATTAAATAAAATAAATAAATAAATACAAATAAAAATATCCGGTTATACTATTCCAATTCTTCCTCTACCTCTCCAATGTGACAACTGAAAAGCAGCGCATAGAACTGACACTTGTGCAAACAAAACGCAATCCTTCCCTGTAGTTTGCAATCTCCTGCTAATTACAGAAGTGTCCAGAATACCAACATATTCAGAAGGGGAAGGATATCAGTTAATATTCACTCTTTCTTCTGAACGGGGTGTCACTGTCTCGAACAATAGCTCTGAAGCAAGGATACCAGTACCTCTAAAAAGGGGAAATAACAGAAAGTTTAGTGGGAATGGTGGAGGCCAATGTTAGAGTCCAACTGGGTGAACATCCCTGATCTACCTGAAATTAATGCAATATTACTAATATTAACTGTTATATTAATAATTAATAAAAATGACGACAATGACATCACTAAGTGTACAACAAATTCATAAACTCAAAAAAGAAGTGGATTCCATAGGGCCATATCAAGGGCCTGATCACCCTAGGTGATCCTGGACATGCCGGCCTCTTTGTCTGACTATAAGTTCTGCCGCTGTCCTCAGCCAGATGCAGACACATAAAATGTACCTGTTCCAAGTAATGACAAAGCTGCTGGTGAAAGCGTAAGGCTGCACTCGCAAGCCTTCAAATGCCATTAGTCTTTCAGCAGGCTTTGCACACAAATGGACTGCCTAAATAAAATTAGAGTCCCCTTTCATATCCTGACCCACGCCGACATCTGGGGAGAAATCACTGTCGCCTCTCATGGATCCACGTTCTGATTTATGATTAAAATTTAAAGCAATGCATTCATATTTTACTGAACCTAATGCGTTGTATGAATTTTTAATCCATTAAGATGCAGTATATACTTTACGGAAACTCTACCCTTGTTTTAAGCACAGAACAGAGTTTGGCTAGAACTACCGTATTTATTTATTGAAAATGCAGCTGCTTTTCGCTCTGCTTTATAGTAATGTTCACACTTTTTTGTTTTTACACTTCAATTTTATTTTTCTTCTTTTAGTATGGAGACAAGCTCAGTGCTAACACCTTGCTAACCAATACGGTCTAAAGTGATCTAGTAAGATAAACACATTGTTTCCGTTCCCTTAATACGGAGCGCCTTAACAGGAGTGCTCTGATAAAATTTCAAAGGGATGACAGTTCACATGGAAGCGAGTAAGAGAAACTAAGAATGGCAAAAGCTCCCTTCAGGACCCTGGACTGAGCAGATCGGTTGATGCACTTTTCTTCCCTGCTCATCTGGAAAGTAGAAAATAAACGCAAGACCCTTCAGCACAGATGGAATAGCCCCACACAGTGAAGAGCAATCAATGAAGGCTTCTGCCAAGATACCTCAGGCAAATGCTGTGGCCAGTTCATGCTGAGGTCAGGATATGCTCCAAAGCTGTTGTCAGGGAAAGAGATTCTCCCAGATCGATTTATTCCCATTGTAGGTTCCATGGGGCAGATATTCAGACCCAGCACCTAGGGTTTACTAAAGGGATTGCCAAACAGCATATAGTTTGTTGAAAAATTAAATAAAAGTGATTATTTCTGTATAGTCCAGTTACCTTATTTGCATAAAATGCAGGAATAATTGTATAACAATTACAGAGGCCACTTATATACAGGAACATGATTAAATAAACAATTCCCTGCACGGTTTTGGGGTGACTCATTGGGTGCTCATTTACACGGGCGTATATCAGCGAAGTTACACCTCTGTAAAACCGGATCGAGAGGAGAGGCAGGCTCATGAATTGTATTCCCTGATCCTTGGAGCATGTCTCTAATGCTAAACATCAAACGGCAACCCTTTGGCCTTCTGCTTATGTATTCAGACACAAGCTGCCCCTCAGTCAGTGGCTGAGGTTAATATAACCTGAAAACACTGCAGCTTGCAAGCCGTTTCAGTGAACCTGTCTAGTCCTAATTAACAGGGAAGATCTGGCCCTGTGAGAATGGGGTGATGCTGTGGGTGCTTGGCGAAGCTTTCCCCTGTGCTTCTGGGAAGGGGGTGAAGCTCTCCGCAGCCCTTAAGAAAGGAATTAATCTCTCCGCGCTAAACGCTGGGCTGGGGCTGGGGTGGGGGGATGTCCCTCACAAGACACCAAAGCCCCCCTCCTCCGCGTTGTGTCTGTTCCAGTGTCTGTCCCCCTCCAGAGGTAGGGTGATTATGCCTTTAGAACTGTCTCGTGGGCCCAGGGGTCTGTATTAAGGGCTGGAGCTCAACCCCGCTCCATCATACGATCTGTCTTCCTGCAAGCAGGGGGAGAAGGTGGCTCCTGCGTGTGTCAGACTAGTCTGGTCTCTCGCTGGCATCTCTGGGCGGTGACGCCTTGGCAAGCGTCAGCCTTGCCCCAGCAGAACTGGCATTTCACAAAGGACAAGCGCCCCTTTCGGGGGCCCCCTCCCCGGCATCTCACCAACGCCCCCGAAAGGGAAACTATCCAGAAAGGGATCTGGCGATTTATACTTCTGGAGGAAACTCTCGTTTCAGTGTCCTTAAACTGAGCCCCAGGCAGAGACACGTTCAATCCGCCAGCCCTGCTCTCCTACCTCTCCCGCACTGGTTCGCAGGACGGAAACTTCCGGAGGTCTCCCTCTCTCTAAGCCCCCGGCAGCGGTTGTTTGGCAGCCAACTCCTGACTTCCCCAGAGCCGGCGTGTTTACCCTTTTTGAAAGTTAAGTCAAGTCACGAAATCAAACTTAACGCACGGAACAATCAATGGAGACTTTTGCAATCCATGGCGCCTTGTGCTTCCTGGCACTAAAATAAATGCAAGAAATCGAAACGTAATTACTTGAAAGAAATCCCTCTGCATAATTTATCCAGTCATTTTTAGTAGAGTTTGTACTGAATGCATGCATTTAACTCTGTACCTCTGTCTCTCCCTCCCCCGCCCCCACACCGTCCAGTAGTTGTATTTGCATTTACATTGCTGATAATTGTACTCAGCCCTACACTCTTTATTTGCAACTGTAACCTTCTTGAATCTGTTCTTGTTCTGCCCTCTTTTAAGTGTGTGTGTGTGTGTGTATTTACCGTTTTTGCATTTATTTGTAACCCAGTGTTGGCTGATTACCCGTTCTGGAAACGGGGTCTAAGTACACACCAGAGCGGAATATTTCTCATGGAGATTTTGCACTATGATTCTATCAAAAAGTAGCATTCACCTGGTGGTGGAAACATTGATTAAAAGAAGGGTGCCCCCCCACACACACTTTTTGCTTTTTTTGTTTGTTTGTTTCTTGTTTCTCTTCGGAGAGGAGTAACGTTCTATACTGGAGTTATTCAGTTCAGTATCTAATGTGGTTAACGGTGCTTCTCAGTGGTAAGGATGCTACAAGTGTTATGTACAGTATTTCTCTCTGCCCCCCTCCCCCAAACCCTCATGGTCTCTGTGTTGATTTTCTTAAAAGAACACTGTGCAAAGATTTTCTGATCAGAAGCACCTGGAAGGACAACTCCAGTCCCACAAACTTAATAGAAAGTGCCACCAAAGTAAGTAGCTGCTTTGTTAAACTTTGCCCTAGTGTCTGATAATACCCCGGATATCCTGCCACAGTCCTTTTATGATTAGGGTTTGTATAGCTGCAGTTAGTGTATTAATTGGAAGTGCAAGAATGGCCCTCTAATTTATCGTCCAGCTTGACAGATGAGGGTCTACACAACCAGATAGCCTCTGAGTTCATTAGTTTTGGAATGGTGACTGTTCCGAGCCAAACTTTATCATAGATATAAAGTAGCATAGAACTTTATCACAGAACTTGAAGTAATGTTATGAAAGAATGAAAAATACATTTGGGAGCTGCCTGGAAACTGAAGTACTTTTTGATTTAACTTACATTAACAGAAATGTAATGTAAAAGTGAAGGGATCTAACAAAATCATTAATAATTTAAAAATAATTACAGATAGCCTATCCTTACTATTCATAACCACTCAACACTTTAGACAAAGAAGGCTGAATATTCTTTGTGTGATAAGAATGTGAGCTGACTGCTAATCAGAAACTAAGCAAGGACTGCATGTTGGCAGTTTTATGCTGGCTCGCCTCAATGTATGTTTCTTAGATTTCCATCTATACATATGCAGAGTTTAAAGTCTCCAGATTTACTTCCCAGAGTGGAAGGCGGGAGCTAGTAGGTGGGGTGTTTGAGCCTGTGTGGAGAATGGATTCTGGTGTGTGTAGTGAGGAAAAAGAGAACTTTCTATGGCTTACATTAGTCTTGGCTCGACCTGCTTGATCTGTTATATTTTATATTTAATGTAGGCCCCAATCCTGCACAGGGAGCCATGCAGGCAGCCACCTATGCTTCTGTGAAGTTCTGTTGATCTCAGCGCAGTTCTGGGCAGGCCAGGAACTGTACCGTTATCCTTGCAAGGTCTTTTTTTCTGCTGTTTAGCTGTTTAGCACCAACAAACCAATACTTACTTTATTTTGTTTCTTTATTGAATGGCTTTTCATATCAAGCCATTCAGTGGCTTCTTGTACATTATCTGCTTGAACTTTTTCAAAAATCTCTGTGTGAAGGTTTTTAAATTCAGCCGTTATTATTCTTGTTTCTATTCTATTGTTTTTATTTCTCACAGATCCTTAAATGTAACAAAAGCCCACTTCTTTGGTTTTATTTATGTTAGTTGTTATTTTCAGAGATACCTGGTAACTAGACTCTGTACGAAAGCAAACTTCGCTGCTATTTTTCAGAGATAAAGACAAGATTACAAAAGGGGACATTCACAGACATGAAGCTACTATTAATGATCAAAAGAAACATACATGAGCCTATACAAAAGGTTTGAAATTTGAACAAGAGTCTCACAATAGACCCACTTTATATAAATCAGGACATAGATGTTCCTCCCTTGCCTTATCTTCTGCCTCAGATAAAGAGTTTCTGGTCTTTCATGGATCATTTAACAAAAATATTAAAAATCAAAGTGTAGCTCTTATTATGACTCCATTCTTGCTGATTTTAAATATAAAGGGGCCTGATTCTCATCTCTCCTTGCATCTTCTTGCATATGTACCATCACAGATCATATTCCACACACATTTATATAGTAAGCACGAAATTCCACTTAACTTTCTTATGTATACCTGTGCAAAGCCAATAGAACATTGAGGGGGCATCTATTTAGTGGACATTTTCCAGATTACACACACACACAGAGTATACCAATGGAATGCAAATATAACAAAAAGGCAGGGCTTATGCACAAGATATTTTTAAACTATTATAATTCAGAAAAATATTGATTTTTCACTGGATCATTCAAAGGCATGACTGTATCCTAGAGAATATATCACTGCCAAAGTTCAGTATCTACCACGGTCTTAGCTAGAGCTTTTCAAAAGAAGGTTGCACCATTTTTTTACAATAGTAAAATTGTATTTTTTCACTCTCTTCAGTCTTGATATTGGCTGGACCATTTTCCTACAAACTCCCCCAAAACAACATTCCCTGGCTTAGAACAACCTGCCAAATTTCAGCCAAAAAGGTAAAAGTTTGAGGAAATTATATACATTTGAAAAGGACCCTCTAGAATGAAAGCAGTACTCCTATAATAATACTTACTATCACAAATGGATTGCTGCAATTTTTTAACTACAATCCTACAGGGAAAGCCTGAATGAAAGATTTGCATTTGTACCTCTGACTCATTGGAAAGACTGTTAAAAACACATTCAATCAGACAATTTCCTATTGGCTACTGAAGTGGGGCGGATTGGCTGCCCACAGACATGGAGTGGGAGGAGCCCCTCATTGAACCCTGGTGGACCGAGCCACACCATGCTCAACCCTCCTGCTGGAAGTTAGTGGGCAGGACAGGAAGTATAAAAGGCATGCTGGAGAATTCAGTTGGGAGGCAGTTGCTGGAGGAGCCAGACGCTTCCTGTGAGCTCCAGAGCTGGTAGGCCGCTGCAGACCCTGAGGGAGCCGAGGACTCGTCAGGACCACCAGGGCCATTTATGGACCCAAGCACGGAGGAGCTGCAAACACTGACAGAGGCCTTCTTCCCCAACAACCAGGCGACCATCTACAGAGCCAGGTACACCCTGAGGGGAAGTTGGGAAGTGGCCCAGGGGTAGCCGACCCCTGTCTGGCTGCAATGCTGACAGCGACCGAGTCAACGTGTTGTGGTCAGGATCCCCACTTGACACAGTGGCAGACCGCTCTGCCACTGCTAGGGCCCTGGACTGTGGCAGAGTGGTGCAGTGGAGTGGGTGGGCCTGCGTCCCTCCTGCTGCCCCAACCCATGGGTGGCAGTCTCCCCCTCTCTTAGACAAGAAGCCTGTGCTTGTCAGCCCTCCGCCAGAGCTAGGAGGCCCAACTGTTTGCTGCCCAGCCTGAGTACAGGCCTGAGCCAGAGACTCTTTGCTGCCTCCCCACCCACCTCAGGCTCCATAACTGTGTGTGTTTGTTCTGCCGTGATCACAGGCCTGAGCCCACGTCTCCCATTGCCCCGCTGATTCCCCATATCAGGCGACCCCCGGAGACGTAGAGTGGCGAATTGGCCGCCCGCAGACCCAGAAGGGGAGGAGCCACTCCCCCCAATGGACTACAATTACACATCTGAGGAGTATAAACTGTGTCAGCTGAATGTCTTACCTTGTGTTCTTTAAATCGCCTACAAGTCTTCTAAGGTCAGATATTCCACCCATCTTAAATTCTCTTGATACAAAGGGGGTGTAAAACTGCCTCCTAGTGGCAGTTGAAGATTCCCTTAGTATAATACCTACATAAATACCTCCTAGCCCACATTGATGTGAATAGTGTTCTGGGGTGGGCTAGGTGCAGAAAGGGGGCAAGGACTGAATGTGATGTGCTTTGGTGGTCCTGGCTGGCAGAACAACAATTTGGGGCCATTATCTATTAATGCAAATTAAAGCAGTCCTGAGGTTACACTAACTTGCACCTGAGGCTGTCAGCAATCCCCAGAATCAGAGGGAAGGAAAAATGGTATTAAGCCACTTAGCCTCCCTTCTCAAGGGTGTCAGCTGTTGTCCTTTGGACATCTACCATCACAGATATTGGAGACAAGTGGATCTGAATGGAGAAAGTTTGGAACATGACATTAGCAGTATGTGAATAGTTAAGTGTGGAGGTCCCTCAGATGCAAAGCATACCAAACTTAGAATGTGTCTCTTAATGGTCATTACATCTATTTTTTTATTTGTAAATGTCATTATTGTTGAGTTCTTTTTTGTTTGCTTCAGGGCTCAGATTGGAAGGAATGAGGGATACATGGCAATACAGCAAACTACCTCCTCTCCAAAAACACCATCTTCTGCTCCAGAAACTGTTTTCATTTTCTTAAAAATGATCATCACAACTCAGATGCCCAATGATGAAAATTTAAAACTAAATGTCAACATTATCAACTATTTCACTGCTTATCACAGCATATAATAAAGAAGGGTAAGTATCATATTATGAATCTATACAATGTACTGTGAATCACAATTCAAGTACACTCTATCATGAAAAGAGAAAATATTGTCTATAGGTGAAATCACAGAACAGCAAGTCAGGTGATCTGGTTTCTGTCCTAGGCTCTGCTGCATACTTCCTTTGTGTTGGGCAAGTTAATTTACTTCTCTGTACTTCATTTTCACCACCTAGAAAGTGGACATGAGACATATTAAGGTTTCCTGTTCTTCAGAATTCAATAATTCACAGTAAAATCACTGCTCTGCACTAGAGGTAATCGGAATTTTTTTCCAATGGAAATTTTTGGTGAAAAATCAAAAGTTGAAAACTTTTGATGAAAACAAACAAATTAACAAAAAAAGTGTTTGCATTTTTTTTTTGGCCAAAAACTTCCAGTTTAGCACGGAACATTTTGATTTAGAAATTTTGCCATGATGTCTCATGGGCATTGTAGTTTGGATGCTTCTTACCTCCATTCTCCTCCAAGGGCCAGGCTGACTAGCGGGGCTACATCTCCCATGATGCACCATGGTCTCCCATCTTGCCTAGTCACCATGCTGCACTGTGGGAGTACAGGGTCATGGTGTATCACAGAAGATGTAGTCCAGCTAGGGAATACAGTCCACTGAAATAGAGGTTTTTCAGGTATTCTCTTTTTTTAATGAAAATTCAAAATTTCCCAGTTATTTTGCAGACATTTTTGCAAAAATCTTCATTGTGTTGAAAGCCTAGTTTACTATTAAAAAAACCTTAAGACCACCTTTTTTTTAACTAGCTGTATTTTACACCTCTTGGTGTTCAGCTGGGAGCTTGAGTGTCCAGCAATTCTCAGGACAAGACCTTGTTTCCCTAAGGGCCTGTTACTGATCCCATTAAAGCTAATGGAAGGTTTGCCATTGGCTTCAATGGGAGGAGTCTCAGTCCTAATATTTGTAAAGTTATTTGAGATTCTTGGATGAAAAGCACCATAGTAGGGCAATATATTAAATTAATATTATTTATTATTATATTTTATTCACAAAATTACTGATCTGGAAGTCATTACAATTTATTTTGTTGATCTGGGTGTCGCACATGCACACTAAGATACCAGTCCTGCAAAAGATGCACGCTGAAGGACCTCTCATTGCAGGATTGGGACCTATACGCACGAATCTGATCTCAAATAAATAGGTTCATGATCCTTTAAAATGAATCTTCACCGTATGCTGTCTTGTTCCTTTAAAACAGATGTTTATATGTGTGCACCAGTAAAGTGTTTCCCCACGATATATGGTGATAGGCACCTGCATATTTGAAATTTTAAGCTAATCATAAAAATACTCATATTTCCTTTGTATCCCTTACTGGTTTTCAACATTCTACCTTTGGATACAAAAGCCAAATCAAAGCAAATCACTGCATGCAATGAGTGTGTGCAGATCTCCTCATATGTTCTACTCATTCTTTTTATGAATGAAATATTATTAAGGTTTGAAGAATGTTAAAGTAATGAAATCAAAGCAGGAAATAACTAAGTCATGCAAACATTCCATAACAGAAAAAGCTGAAGGTTATTGTTAGTATACAGGCCTGTTTGTCAGCCTGAGACAGAAGTTTGGGTTTAACTTTTGATACTTTTACATCCTTACTAATATGTGTGAACAAAGACACAGTGTGTTGCATTTCCCACAACCAGATGGGGCTTTTAAACAATGAGAAAAGATAAGGAATAGAGCTAACGTGTTTCTGTGTATAGTGGGAATGTAATATACGAGTGTACACTTAAAGACTGCCTGACTCCTATCTCACGGCAAGGTCAAGCAACCAGTCAGGAGGGGAATGGGGGGGAGGGTATAAAAAATACTAAAAGCCAAAGAAAAGCCTGGCCTTGGCCAGTACATAACCTCACTCCTTACCCATCCCATGGGAGCTACCAAGCTCCCAGACTCAAGACCCTCCAAAATAGAACATGACCATAAGTTGTAAGGATTACGACCAGGGTGTACACTGCAGATATATTTGGGCCTGCTAAAAAGGAGGAGGTGGGAACAGGAACACTGGGAAAAAGGTTCTGTGGCATCACAGCTATGGATATGCTTGCTTGAAACTAACCCCAATAAGCATCGCATTGCCTGCACTTCAGACTTCCGGCCTTCCGCTTTCTATCTGTGATAAGAACCAGCGGAGGGGTGAAAGGAAAGCCCCTAAGAGTCATTATACCTTATTACAATTATATTATGTGTTTATAACATTGTTTTGTAAAGCAAACACCTGATGCAGACAAATTTGTATCTTGAAGTCAATCATATAAAAGTGTCAATGGGAGTTTTGCCTATAGGCTCAGGCATGATGAAATGGTTTGTAGGGAGCTAGGGTGGCTGCCCTCCAAACCAGAGGGTAAAGAGCCACCCTCTGAGCCTGAGTGGGCGGGGTCAGGCCAAGCTTCTGCCAATCCCCGGAAGGGGAAGGGTGGGACAGGAAGTACAAAGGGCGGGGTCCTCTGCCCAGTGAGGAGAGTACCAGGGAGGGAGACAGACACAGGCTGCTCCCTCGTGATCCTGCTGCTGATCCAGGCGAAGCCCTGGGCAAGGAGGAGCCTGACCGGGGCGAAGGCCTGTGGCAACCAGGGCTGCCAGCTGCTGAATACCCAGAGGACCTGGAGGGGCCTGACTGCAGCCCGGGCCAGCGTGAGTCCGATACCGAGGGGGAGCGGGACTGGCCCGCAGCGGAATACCCGGAGGAACCGGAGCTGCCCGCAGCAGATTACCCGGAGGAGATGGAGGATCTGGAGCGACCCGCCTGAGAGAGACCGGGTAGGAAGTAGCCCAGGGGCCCAACTGCACTGTGGGGTGGGTGTGTTTGGTCAGCGGGTGCGGATTGCCCCGCTGACCCAGCGGCGGTACCTTCGCCTCCCGCCACTGTCAGGGCCCTGGGCTGGAACGCAGTGGAGTTGGGTGGGCCTACGTTCCCCTATCCCGGCGCTCCCCTGCCTGAGGGGCGCGCTACTGACTCTCGCTGGTGCTCCCCTGCCTGAGGGGCGCGCTACTGACTGTGGCCAGCACACCTTCCCGCTAATTCCCCAATGCCCGGGAGGTGGGGCCGAGGCCTGCCACGGAGACCATTGCTCTCCATCGCCCCAGGGGCTCGGAGGACCGACTGACGCCTGTCACATGGTTCAATGATTAAAATAGAAAAAATTCTGAAAAAATTCAGTCCAGACAACAAATCGGAAAACCAGAAACACAAAGAAGAAATAATAAAAGGGAGACCAAAGATTAACTGATGGTTCTGAGTTTGTTAGCCAGCTGACACACACAGCAAACTCATTCTGAACAAAAAAGATTTGCATGGAGGCCCTGATTCAGAAAAGCACTTAAACACATTTAATTTTACATGCTGTGCTGAACAAAGATAGACTCAAGCATATGCTTCTTGAATCAGGACCAAAGGGATTTGTCATTGCAGGTATGTCTAGACTAGGTTATGCTTTTAATTTGAGTTAGTTTGAGGTACACCATTTCAGACATTACTTAGTTCCAAAATCTTTTTTAAATGTTAACACTTTAAATTAATGTTATCTGGTAGGGGTTGATCCTATAGACTGCCTTGATATAGCTAACTTGAATAAATAAAACCCTTTTCCCTCAGTCTAGGCTTGGAAGAGCTACCAAATGTGCACTTATTGAACATGTTAGTGCAAACTGGTGGTGCTGAGGTAACATTTTCAAATGTGCCTAAGTGCCATTGACTTTCAAAAGGACTTAGTTTTCTAAATCACTTAAAGCATCTTTGAAAATATTACCCATGAGTCTATAGGGCCTTCTCCAGGACAAGATGCTTTAAAAATTAAGTTAGCTAACAGCTTTGAATTCAGCATCTGACCTTGACCAGCTAACATGTTTTAAAGGCGTTAAAACCTGTCTGTATTAAGTGTTAACACATTTTTAACAAGTCTTAATTAAAACACATTCGCTAACACATTTTTTAAAAAATATTTTTTTTCCTAGTCTAGACAAGATCCATCTGAGTTAATACCGCTCATGGTACTAGAAATGGCTAGTTGCCTTAGCACTGTTGTGAGGGGAAGTGAGGTTTTGCATCTTCCTGGAAATAACAGGAGGTTCAATCCATGGAATCTGTACATTCCCAATGATCTATCTGGATCCCATAGATTCCCTGGCTCATAGCTGCTCATGCAATCTTCTCTCAGGTAGATTTCAGAGTGAAGGAGAATATACCTAAATTAATGCTGACCCATCACTGTTAATTTGGGCAGGAATCCTGTTTCTAACACAGATACATATTATTAAGGGATTGGACTATAATGAAGACTGAAAGCATGATAAATTCTATTTTCTAGAAGAAAGCCATTTTTGAATTATAGGGGTGATAAAACATCTGGAACCAAGGGTGAGTATACTCTCTATCTGGGTCTTGGAGGACACTGGGCCTAGGGCCAGCTGCAAATGGTCATACTCAAAAAACCTTCCTTTCCCTCACACTTGTTTCCAAGACTCAGAGACCAGGCACAGAAGGGTTAAGCATCTGGGAGGTCAAGTCAGCTGGAGCTCATCAGCAAACCAGGCCCAGCTGCTTTATGTACTAAAAGGCAAGAGAAAATGGTGGGGGGAGAGGAAGAAGGTTATTCTGTGTACATGTGAAGCAGGTTGTGGTCTAATGTTATGAGGTTTCTGTTTATTTCAGGATTGTGTTAGTATATTGAAAAGAAATCATTTTATTTTGTGTAATATTGGAGAGGAAAGGGAAAGAGGTCTGGCTGCCCTGTATCTTTGGATGTGTAACAAAATATGGATAAGATATTTTTTCTGTAGAACTTGGTGCTTAGTATTCATGTGGTCCATTTCTAGCAGAGATGGGCTATCTACATATGGTTTTCCTCTTCACTATGTTGAAAGTAAGGCTGTGTTAGCATATCCATTATAAACCCATCTTTTCAAAGGTTTATGACAACCATAAAAATTCACTCTGGGCTGATGTGTGCCATACAGTGCCTTAGTTAGGGAGCACATTTTCAAAAGCAGCTTTGATTTTTAAAACTGAGCCACATGACAAAGAATTAATCCATAATGCGACCTAATAAAAATGGATGATATTTTGAGGATTGCAGATTAACTCCCACACCTATACAATATCTTTTTAGTTAACACTAGATAGAGATTTTTAGTGTGCATGGGCAATGTGAATGACATGATAGATGGTAATAGTATTTCAGGAAACATTAGGGTCTATTATGTCAACTTTAATCTAATCAAAATTACTTCATATGTACAAAAAAAATCCAAGCTAGGTAACGGGTGTGGAGATGTTAATTCAAATAAAGATGCGTGGCCACTTTCTGCTCTTAAGCCATTTTAAAGCTGGAGCAACTCATTTGAAGTGCACTGGCTCAATAGAGAATCTGACCCAGACATTTAAATGTTCTTGTTAAACAAAAAAGACAGCTGGGACTGTGTTGGTGTTCTTCTTCCCTTTGAAAGTTTAGATAAGTGGTTTTCTAACCCTATGGTGGTATCCATTATAAAGATTTTTGAATATTATATGTTTTGAAAACACAGCACACAAATGTATCCAATATTTGATATTGGCAGGGCAATATTACAGATTCTCAATCAAGTTTAATTAAGTATATCAGTAACATTCTCTTTTGAACACTTTGAAGTCACTCTGGGGGGAAATAACCTTCCAAATATATAAGAACAATTCACTTTTTATTTAAAAAGTGAGGAAAATTCACAGACCCAAAATTACATGTAATATTAAGTGTATGTCAAAAACCAAGCAAAAGCCAGTAAATTGGAAACTGTGGGCTTGACACAGAACTTTAAGAGCAGTTACACAATGAGAGTTTTGTCTGACTAACGAAGGCAGAACTTGTTTTGAAGTGTGGCAGTCCCTGGGTGTAAATTAATAATAATAATTTTTTGTTTTGTAGATCATAACAAAGTAAACAACCCCCACATTATGAAAAAATAGAATGTGTTTGTGATATATAGATATATACACACACAAGAATGCACTTTAAAAAAGTCATCCTGCCTTCTTTTCTCCCTTGTATATGACTATACATTCATATATATCAATTCTTCTCTAATATGTTAAACTCATATACATATGTATCAATACTTGAATAATATATTAGTGTGTGTTCAGGTATCAATATTTCAATAATATTTTGGCAGCTACAGGCAAAAATAAATGTGGAGTTCAACATTAGTTCATTCAAACCCAAGTATACCTTACAGTAAAAATTTAATATAAGGGAGCTACAAATGAATGAAAATTTGATTTTAAATATTGTGTTCTCATTACCAGCTCTTCTGAAATCAAAGCAGAATTTCTCCTTGCTGGACCCAATGAGAAGATGAGTCTTGTAAGTAAAGGCAAGCAATGGGGACAATATTTTATTTTGGATAAAACTCCACAAAACTTCTAAACCTTTCATTTTTTCTTTCTTTTATTCTTCGCCTGACCAGCATTTGGATCTCTCAGTGTGTCTTTGAAGGTATACACCCAAATACAAGTTAAACAGTCAGATGATCTAGCTCAGGCAACAGAGCATCAGACTTTTAATCTCAGGGCTGTGAGACCCATGCTGAGCAAGTTGCCTGTCATTTTTGCTGCAGCTGGTTCTCTGACTGCCTCCCCTACCCCACGTGGAGGGGAGGGCTCTCGGCCAGGAGGCAAGCCAGAGTAGCCGGGGTCAGAGCTGTACAACAGCTATGTAAACAGCATGAGGAGGGGAGGGGCATTTATGTGAAAGCACATGAGTACCTGGAAAAGGGCTGCTCAGCTACCTCAGGTCTGCCACCACCTTATTGGCTGGAGGTGGGGGAATGGACTAGCCATCTTCTCGTGGCTCCAGCCTCACAACATATTTAAATTGCCCCCAAGCTTTTCAAAAACCTCTTGCACCTGCTAGCTACCCCACACTCCCTTCCTATAGTTGTAGGGTCAATATTGTGTATGTGGGGGGTGGGATTGAATGCTATGGACCTGAACAATTGTCTCTTTCAGGATCAGGAAGGAATATTTCCTGTTGGACAAAACTGACAAATCTGGTGGACTTTTTCACCTTCCTCGCCACATCGTGGCAGGCACAGTTAAGTTATAACAAGTAAGACTTTAAAAATGTAATATTAGGAAAGGTCTGACTATTCAACTTGTGGTCAATGTCCAGTGTGGATAAGGCTGAAAGCCAGAAACCAGCTCCCAGGTAGGGTTGCCAAGTGTCTGGTTTTTGACTGGAACAGCCAGTTGAAAAAGGACCCTGGCGGCTCTGGTCAGCACCTCTGACCGGGTTGTTAAAAGTCCATTTGGCGTGGGGTTGCCAGGTTCCTTACCCAGCTCCTCACAGCTCTCCGGAAGCAGCGACATGTCTCTCCAGCTCCTAGATGTAGGGGCGGCCACAGGGGCTTTGCATGCTGCCCCCTGCCCTGAGCGCTGGCTCTGCAGTTCCCATTGGCCAGAAACTGTGGCCAATGGGAGCTTTGGGGGTGGCACCTGATACGGAGACAGCACACAGTCTCCATGGCTGACCCTATGCCTAGGAGCCGGAGGGACATGTCTGCCGCTTCCCAGGAGTCCTCTGAGGTAAGCGCCACCCAGAATCTGCACTCCTTATCCCCTCCTGCACCCCTGCCCCAGCCCAGAGCCCCCTCCTACAGCCCGAACCCCTCATCCTCAGCCCCACTCCAGACTTTGCAACACCAGCCAGAGCCCTCACCCCCCTGCACTGCAAACCCCTTGGTCCAGCCTGGAACCCCCTTCTGCTCCTCAAACCCCTCATCCCTGGCCCCACTCCAGACCCCACACCCCCAGCCAGAAACCTCACCCCTCCTGCACCCCAAACCACTGCTCCAGCCCAGAGCCCCCTCCCACACTTTGAATCCCTCGGCCCCACCCCCCAGCCTGGAGCCCCTGCCGCCACACCAAATCCCTCATCCCCAGCCCCACCCTAGATTCTGCATCCCCAGATGGAGCCTTCACCCCCTCTTTCACCCCAACCCCCTGCCCCAGCCCAGAGGCCCCTCCTGCACTCTGAACCCCTCATTTCAGGCCCCATCCTAGAGCCTGCACCTCCAGCCAGAGCCCTCACCCTCTCCTGCACCCCAACCCACTTCCCCAGCCCAGTGAAAATAAGTGAGTGAGGGTGGAGGAGAGTGAGTGGGGTGGGGGGTGGAGTGAGTGAGGGCAGGGACTCGGAAGGGGCAGGGCTTCAGGGAAGGGGCAGGATCTCAGGGAAGGGGTGGGGCAGGGACCAGGCAAGGGTGTTTGGTTTTCTGCGATAAGAAAGTTGGCAACCCTATTTCCAGAACAGAAGAGACCCAGGATTTTGCTGGTGGCCCTTTTGCCTATGGAAAAAATGGGGATGGATCACTTGATGATTACTTGTTCTGTTCATTCCCTCTGAAGCACCTGGCATTGGCCACTGTCAGAAGACAGGATACTGGGCTAGATGGACCATTAGTTTTATCCAGTATGGATGTTCTTATGTTCCTCACAGACTGAGGTCCCTCTTTGGGAACCTCTTGTACACACACAAATTCCACCCCACCCTCCACTCCCAATTTAAGTCACTTTCATTCCATAATAGAATACAGGGGGGAGTTATGCTAGCATAACTATAGCAGACAAATTATTCCTCTTAGCTATGCTGGTTAATTTCCCTGGGTAGACCACGCCTCACTGTTACACCTTGTCTTAGTTTAGGCCTTATGCATGTGGGTAACAAAATGGGACTACTCATGTGCATATAGTTACTTACACTTTAAAGGGCTTGCAGCTGGTTTGGTGCAGTGGACTCTTGTGTCTGTGTGGAGCCCTGCGACATCAGTGAAGCTGTATGTGGGTAGAGGGGGTTGCACAAATTACAGAAATAGGTGCCTTCAGAGGAGGGGCTGTGTCTTACTATGTGTTTGTATAGTGCTGAGCACAACTGGGTCCTGATTCTGACTAGGGCCTAAAGGTACAGCTGTAATACAAAGAAGACTTCATTACATTTTTTTCTATTTTAAAAAAAGGAAACTTTCTCTTTTAAGAATCTTATTTTACACACACCTGATTAGTCAATGCTACTAGTCACTGCAGGTTAGTTTAGTGTACAAACCTACCCTTTTCAGGGGTCTATAGTTCAGTGACTGTAAAACTGCTTTAGGGAGTGGGGAGGTAAGAGTGGGAAGACGTACAAGTAGAGGTGCTGAGCCTTTGAAGAGGTGTATACATAATTAGCAATGTTTTGTATGGTTTCTTTCATCAAAATATCCCAGCAGGCTTGGAAATTTGTCAAAACATGAAAATGCACAAAGACTTCTAGTTTTACATTTACTCTAACTCTGTCTATGGAAACTATGTTTAAACTTGAAAATGTGCAGTATTTTAGAAGCTATTTTAGGTAACAGTTCTGCATGGCCAAGCTCTCTTTGCTTCTGGCATGTTTTCTTTAGAACCTAACATTTCTTCAAGATTCTTTAGACTCTTGTAGCATTAGAACCTTGTGTATTTTGCAATCCTGCAAGATGACTCTAACCCAGATGAGAACATGAAACAGCTTTCTAAAATAAGACAGTCTGCAGTGAATGAATTCTAGGCTATTTAACTTTAGAAGAGAGAGAAATTAGCTGAGAAAATAAGAAACATGTTGAGTGTTAGACCTGCTGAAATGTGAGTGCTATGCGCACAAACAGACAAGTACTTTTATGCCACTGTAAATGGAGATGGGTCTTTCTGCAATGTCTGTAGCTGAGAGGCTCAGATAAAGCATTTCTTCTGTAACCTTTAGATGTAAGTGAGGGAGTTAATTTTTATCTATAAATTAATTGCTCTAGTCCTCGAAGGAAATGTAATATACCTTAATGTGATCAAAACAACTTCAGCATCTTCTATACCAAGCAGATAGTTGATGAAATGCATATATTTAGCCCAGTCCACTTTCCTATTAATAATAATTAAATAATAATATTAAAATTAATAATAATTTTGTAGGGTAAACATGTCAATATGGTCAAAATTTTCATATTGTGACTTACAGACTTGATCATATTCTGCCTTTTGGTTTACCATATGTCTCCAGTTCTTTGTGTTACTTATAGAAAAATGTGATGTAAAAATGGTGGTTTGTTTCTGACATAGTGATGTTCTCCCACCCCTAAATATTCAGTCAGCTCTGCAGAAATGTCTAACTTTAATTCTTACTCTGCAGTCTTTTATTCATTCCTTATTCAGGTAAAATTTCTGTGGATGTCAATGAGAGCTTTTCCTGAGTAAGAATCTGTTCCTGATCCCACTTAAAACAGTGGCAGTCAATTAACTTGGGGCAGAATTGGGTCCCAAGCAGTGATTACAGAATGCTGAATAAAGCATAGTGAAGGGCATATCCAGTGACCATGGTCAGAGCCACATAATCTCACTTGGTCTCTTCTTCCTTATCTGTAAAATGTTGATAATGATGCTAACTCTCCTTTGTATGGTGCTTTGAGATCTTCTAATGAAACATGCTAGGTATTACAGATTTTTTTAAAGTGGCATGGCTGATGAACTCAGGCAAACTTTTCAAGTTCTCACCTTTAAAAACAAAACTAAGCAAACAATGCATATGCAAGGCATGATTGTATCAGCTCGCTGCATTTTCAAACAATGCAGTTTTTACAGCCAATAAAATTCTAACCATGTTCAATAATATGAAATATAAGTTCAAAGTTTTAGAACTGCTTGAAGTGCAAACTTAATAATGAAAAGAGATTCTTTTATTGCAATTTAGAAAACCATATAAGATGCAGCATCAGTTATTTTTCCTCCCTTGTATTTTTTTCTCTATTCTTCTCTTACTACTTCTAGATGTAAAATTTTTCATGTTCGCTTTTGTTACCTTCCCTCTAGTTCTCTAAGAATATGTCTACACTGCAAAAAAAGATGTGTTCTTAATAGGGCTATCAAGCGATAAAAAAAAACTAATCATGTGATTAATCATTCTGTTAAACAATAAGAGAATACCATTTATTTAAATAAAATCTGGATGTTTTCTACATTTTCAAATATATTGCTTTCGATTACAACACAGAAAACAGTGTAAAGTGCTCACTTTATATTTTTATTACAAATATTTGCACTGTAAAAAACAAGAGATAGTATTTTTCAATTCACCTAATAAAGCAATTGCATTACAGTACTTGTATCATGAAAGTTGAACTTGCAAATGTATAATTAAGTACAAAAAAACTGCATTAAAAATAAAACAGAGTAAAACAAATATTTAGCACATTGCCACGTAAATATCTTGCAATGCCGGCTACAAAAGTGATGTGCAAAAGCCTGTTCTCACTTTCAGGTGACATTGTAAATAAGAAGCGGGCAGCATTATATCCTGCAAATGTAAACAAACTTGTTTGTCTTAGTGATTGGCTGAACAAAAAGTAGGACTGAGTGGACTTGTAGGCTCTAAAGTTTTACATTGTTTTGTGTTTGAGTGCAGTTATGTAACAAAAACTACATTTGTAATCTACTTTCATGATAAAGAGATTGCACTACAGTACTTGTATGAGGTGAATTGAAAAATACTATTTCTTGTGTTTTACAGCACAAATATTTGTAATAAAAATAATATAAAGTGAGCACTGTACACTTTGTATTCTGTGTTGTAATTGAAATCAATATATTTGAAAATGTAGAAAAACATGCAAAAATATTTAATTTCAATTGGTATTCTATTGTTTAACAGTGCGATTAATTGCAATTAATGTATTTAATTGCAATGAATTTTTTAGTTAATTGCATGTTAACTGTGATTAATGGACAGCCCTAGTTCTTAACTCTAGTTAAAATAGCAGTGGAGACACACAGCAACTATGCTTCTAACTTGGGTAAGCAGCCCCAGGCTCCTCAATAGGTTTTACTCAAGCTGCCAACCAAATATTTTCTCTGGAATGTGCTGCTATCTGAAAATCTGAGTGAAATTCTGACCCCACTGAAGATAATAGGAATTTGCTGTTGATTTCAATAGGGCCAGGATTTCACCTGTAAACTTTCACTACTTACACTTTCTATAAGGCCTTCAAGTCTACAATAAGAGATGAACTAACTTTACCATACCTCCTTCAGTGCTGATGCTGATCATGATCTTCTTTTGCAATCTTCATATGGATAAAAGGCTAATATAACAAACCATTTAATTGCTGATCATGGGCTAAATTAATCTGTGAACCAGCATGCATTTGATTCTCTATATATACCTTAGCAGGTACATGATATGATGATGATCTAATCATTTTTTTCTCCATCTGATTCTATTATGTGACTAAAAACCAGCTCTTATGCTTATCCTGGGAATAATAATGCACTTCCCTGGTCTCTTCATTCATTGGAAAGATCACTGCAAAATAATAAGCCTGCAAGTATTTTGAATAGATAAATATTTTATCAGTAACAAATGAGGCTGCTCCATTGTATGTAGTTGATTCAGGATGTAGTTGCACAGTTACTTATTTATTTGATTTCAGGTGAGCACGTTATGCCCATCAAGCATTCTTTACATATGTTGTCCATAAACTTGTAGATTGACTTTAAATTGGCAGTTATGATTTTTAAAGTCCTAAATGGTGGTGGTACTACATTTATATTGACAGTTATCTGTGCATCAGTTACCCCTGTTGGCCAAATTTTCCCCAGTGCGAGCCCACTGACTTCAATGGGGGTATGCCAGGGATGAATTTGATTTGTTGTGTCTGACGTTTGCAGGCAATTACCACCTGGAACTCACTAATCCCCAAAACAGTCTTATTTCATCCTTCTTGACTTCTTAAAATCTTTTTTCTTTTTCTTTTTTCAAAGGTGATTTTAGAATAGCCACTGTTGGGCCCCCTCAATTATCTGTAGGTGTTTGCATTTTAAGAAAGTAGAATATAATTGGTTTCATTTTGTATATGTTCTTGGTATCTCATCCAGTGCTCTGGCAGGGGGAGTGATATAAAAATAAAATTGTTCTATGTTGTAACCCATGGAATTCCCAATAGGATTTAAAGCTAAGTAGACCCCCTTCTTCCCACCTCCACGAGTAGAAAAATTGCTGTTTCCCCCTAGATTTAAGGAGCTAGACTGGTGATCTGTAAGGATGTCATATAGGCTACCTCTACATTGCACACCACTTGCAGCGGCATGTAGTGTATGTGTATCTACATGCTGCAGTGAAAAGCCTGTTGTGTCTGCATTGTGGTGTAGCTACACGTGTCAGTGAAAGGCTCTGGCAGGGGTGTGGTAGCGGGGAGCCCTTTCCTGCTGCCAGAGTCTTTTTCCTGCAGTGGGGAAAGGCTCCAGTAGCTCCTTACGGCAGGGAAAGGCTCTGGCAGCTCCCTGCTGCAGGGAAAGATTCCAGCAGTGGGGAGGCAGTGGGACATTATACTGCTAGAAATAGTAGTGTGGACATAGAAGGCACAGCTTGGGCATGTTTAGAGAGCTGTTTAGGGTACATACCCGCAGAGTTCAGGCATGTCTTTTCTCTACTAGCCTAAGCAGTGCCTCACCATCTACACTGGTATTTATACTCATGCTGGGGCTGTGGTGTAGTGTATGTATTCTACATGCTGCCGAAAGGAGTGTGCAGTAAAGATGTACCTATAGAGATAAGACACTTAGTAAAAACTAACAATGGCTCTGAGCATCCTAGTGACTCACAGGTAGAGTGAACCATTAGCTGTGTGAGCTACTTCTTCCTTATGGACTGATCCAAATTCTAAGGAAGTCATTGAAAGGATTTACGTTGACTTCAGTGGGGTTTGGATCAGGCCCTTGAAGTCTGAAATCCGGGTCCACCAGAACCCAGACCAATGAAATGGATCGTAATGGAGGTGATGACAAGACCCTGCCAAAAATGTCATTCGCACCTCTTCCCCAGTCCAAAAAATACATGCCGAGTAGAATCAGTTATGAGTGCAATAGTCCCATGCTTGTCCTGGCATCCAGGAAACCCTGAATTAATCCAGAATCATTCACCTGTGTGTGGGCTTGAAGTTACCCAGGACAATAAGCCTCTGTGATTCTATCACCAAAATTGCCAGGAATTCATTAAATGGTGTGACGTTGCACTCCATGTTTTATGGAAATACTTTTATAAGTTTCAGAGTAGCAGCTGTGTTAGTCTGTATCTGCAAAAAGAAAAGGAGTACTTGTGACACCTTAGAGACTAACAAATTTATTTGAGCATAAGCTTTCGTGAGCTACAGCTCACTTAGTTCATGAAAGATATCATTACAAAGATTTTAATCTACTGAGTGTGTTCATCCTATTTGTATGAATATATCATTCTTCTAACTGAAGCTAGAAATATAAAGTATTACTCTGAAGTCCTATTGTAACTATGCAAATTATGGGCCACTAATGGTGGCTTGAAATCTTGATTGTGCCCATTAACTAGAACAATTGGCTGTGAATAGCTGTTTCCTTGTAAGCTTTCCTGTGTATGTGGGTGCCAGCCAGTGGGTAATGAAGTCTCAGAGGACATGTGAACATGCCACATGATACTGGAATCCATCTTAAATCTGGTCTTTTTCCATTAAGAAGGAAGGGTGGGAACTTAGAGAGAGACTAAGGATTCCCGCCCTGGGCCAAAGATATAAAAGGGGATGGAACAGAACAAAGAGGGCAACCAGTCATGAGAAATCCCTGAGTTACCACTTGAGCTGGAACTAACAAGAATTGTACCGGGGAAAGGATTGGGCCCAAACTAGAAAGGAGTCTAGTCTGTGAAAGAAGCTTATTGGAACGTCTCTGAGGGTGAGATTTACCTGTAAACAATTTCTTAATGTATTAGGCATAGACTTGTGTGTTTTGTTTTATTTTGCTTGGTAACATACATTGTTCTGTCTATTACTTGAAACCACTTAAATCCTACTTTTTATACTTATTAAAATCACTTTTGTTTATGAGTAAACCCAGAATAAGTGATTAATACCTTAGGGAGCAAACAGTTGTGCTTATCTCTCTGTCAGTGTTATAGAGGGCGGACAATTTGAGTTTACCCTGTATAAGCTTTATACAGAGTAAAACAGATTTATTTGGGGTTTGGATCCCATTGGGAACTGGAGATAGGTGACTTGCTGAGCAGTTTTTGGTTTAAAGTCTGCAGCTTTGGGGGCATGGACCAGACCTGGGTCTGTGTTGCAGCAGGCTAGTGTGTCTGGCTCAACAAGGCAGGGTTCTGGAGTCCCAAGCTGGCAGGGAAAATGGGCTCAGAGGTAATTCCAGCATGTCAGATGACAGTCCCAAGGGGGGGAAGGGGTGTCTCTGTGACCAAACCCATCACAAACAGGTTAGAAAATTAGAGCTGCAGTTAGGTGACCTGTCCCCCTCATGTATATGTAACAGATTCATACTGAGGTGACATCCAGTTTGTGCTCCACTATTACCTTTCTCACAATATTAATGCTTTCTTAGCAACCATGTCCAATTTCATACTTTTGCCTCCACTAAAATGGCAGTTGTTAGCCTGAAAATAAATTACCAGCCAAATTAATGTCAGTCACTGCTCCTCCACAAAAAAGGGTTTTTATTTCCCCCCTTTTCATCTACAGCTGAAAGGATAGGGGCAGATTCTTTTCTTACACTGGTGTAAATCAGGAGAAAATCTATAGAAATCAGTGGAGTTACACGAGGGTATGTGAGAACAAAATCAGGCCCAGATTGTATTTTGCTTACTGTACCGCTCTTACAGTATCTGTTTAGAATGAATGGCAAACAGGCTCTGTGATGCCCCAACTTTTTAGGCCCTCTTACTTGACATCCATCTTTACTCCAATTGTCTTATTTTTCCTTTGGTGTATAGCTGGTAATGCATGTTTTCCATCTGACAACTTAACAGCAAGGGGAAAAGTGTGGCACTATGCTATTACTGTATCTTTTAATATTCCAGGATGTGAAGTGAGCCTTTTAAGTACCAGGCTTGTGGGTGGTCATCATTATTCTGTCAAGATAGTTCTTTATTGCTATTTTCCATAAACATATTTAATACAGCAACCTCAACTCAAGTTGTTTTCCTAAGCAGTACATCTTGTCTCTTGGAAAGAGACCTCTTGAAAACAAGCTGTTTTTACTATGTTTAAATGTGAGCAGTTTCTTCAGCAGGAATTTTGTGTAACAAGCATGAACAACAAAAAAAATAGCTCTCTCGCTAATATATAATGTATATATAAACAAAGATTCTGTCTAAAAAAGGAGCATATTTGACTCGTTTGAGGTAGACTACACAACAGCATACCAAGGGGACATTATATTTTCCAAGATACCAGGAAAGCGAAAATATATTATTGAAGATAATGAAAGCAAATTTACAGCTCTGTTCTGTGTGTGAATTAAAAGTTCCTATTGCACATAATGCATAGTTGCAAGAAAATATAACAATGAAAAGACCATATAACAGATCATTAACATAATTCTAGATATAGCTAGTCCTTTCAAACCTAAGCAAATCTTGCTGCACACTTTACCACAACAATAGTCTGCCCAATCTAATATTGCCAAATTGGTTCACATTTCATTCTCTCATACTAAGATATGAAATAGAAATCCCCCAAAACCTACTGGGATTTCAAAACTGATTTGAAGTTTTATGTTTCACCTTAAAAGAAAAATTAGTGTCCACCGGTAGACTCGGGCTTCCAAATTATAAGGTGATTTGGGAAACTTAGAACAACGTTCTGCCATGAATGAAAAAGTAAATGGCTATCTTAAGCCACCAATGCAATTAAAAATCCTTAAAAAAAAAATGTACTGATTAGTTGTTTTAATTGCTTTATAATAAGGCTTAATCATTTTGTTATGTATAGAGTTCTTCAGAATTTGGGTACCTTCACAGGAAATGAGTTTTTAATAATCAAAATATCATCTTAGGTAGTGGGAATTTTATATTAAAATACATATTTTAAGTGTGGGTTGTACTTTCCTGAACAATATCAGGGTGAAATCTTGGCCTTATTGCAGGCAATGGCCAGGATTTTACACTTGCTCCGATGAATATTATGAAAATATTTTTAAAATAGGTAGACTTGAGATTCCATTTTAATGTGCATGTGGCCCTCTGCTCTGAATTTTCTTCCTGTTTTGTATTTTTCATATTTAGCCCTCTTACTGGAACTAAAGATATTGGAGATGCTCATGTACATAGAATTTTGCAGGAACTAACTCTTTTTAAGGACCCAGTCCTGCAAACACGCATTCATGTGACCATTCCATTGCCTTCCATTGATTTCAATATGAGTACTCAAGTGAATAAGGAGTACTGTTTGCATGAAAAGAAATTTACAGAGTTGAGCCCTAATGAATAGGACTGTATGCAAGGCTAAGGAATGGGATTAGGCTATAAAAAGCCTGACTCTGCAGACTTTTTTGTGAAGTATTTATTACTCATCTGAATATGCTCATGTGCCTTTAATAGCAGCAAGGGCTACTTACTTGAATAAGGTCTACAGCAGGAGTGGGCAAACTTTTTGGCCCTAGGGCCACATCGGTTACAGAAATTGTATGGAGGGCTAAGTAGGGAAGGCTGGGGGAGTCTATGCCTCCCCAAACAGTGGGGCATGGCCTGGCCCCCCACCCCCATTCCAGCCCCCCGGAACTCCTGCATCCTATCCAAACACCCCTGCTCTCTGCCCCTGACCATCCTCCCGGGACACCCGTCCCCTATCTAATCTCCCATTCCCCACCCCTGACTGTCCCCTGGGGCGCCCCCACCCCTTATCCAACCCTCCCTGCTTTCCCTGCCCCACATTACCTGTGGGGTGGAGGAAAGGGGGGATCAGTCTTTTCCCTGTGCGTTTTCCCTGCTCGTTTGGCTGCTCTCCCTGGCAGTCAGGCAGGGCTTGCTCCCTGTCTGGGCTTGACTGTTGGGGCAGGGGCCAAGCATGCTGGAGGGGGCCCTGGTTTGCTCTGCCCCTGTTCCCGGCGGCAGGGCCCAGAGTCCTTGGCCACGCCCCTGCAGCCCCCCCTGCTCCTCACCTCCCTTCCCCTCCCCCAGAACTCCCCCTGACTGCGCCACCCTGGAGCACCAGGTCTGGCCACACTATAGCCGTGCCACCCAGCCAGAGCTGCAGCCACACTACCCAGGTGTTGGGGGAACTGTGACTGTGAGGGAGGGAGGGGAGCAGAAGGTGGGGAGCCAGGGGCTAGCCTCCACCCCGCTCACCAAGCTGCTGGGGAGTTGGGCTGGCTCCTCTGCAAGCCTGTCCTGACCCCACTCCCTGGCAGGAGCTCAGGGGCCAGAGGGAAGGGTCCTGTGGGTCAGATGTGGTCTACAGGCTCAGGGTCAACATGTATGATTTCAAGGTGTATTTATCTCTGCAATATTAAATTGTTGCTTTTGACATACTGAAATGCCAGATGCTGATATGTTTTAAAAAAAAAAAAAGTCCATGGAAAGAGTGTCACTCCTTTCCGATCAAAATAAATTCTCTCAGACTCTTTATATGTTAATAACAAAGCAGTCTACAATTTTTCCATCCAGAGATTTGTGGGGGCGGAGGTATGGAAGGGGGGAATTTTTTTTAAAGAAAACCTCCTTTTTTCAAAAGTAGAAAAATGTGAAAAACTGACTCTTTTTTTTTGAAAATTTCCACAAAATATTTTCCCCATTTTTACTGAAATCATCCATTTATCAAAAATTGTGGTTTTGGGAAACAAAAAAATTTAAATAGCTGTTAACATTTTCATACAAGTTTTGATTATTTTTTTCTGTTTTAAGAAGGAAAAAAAGTGTTTCAAACTATGAAAAACAATTTTGAAACTTCAAATTTGTTTTTATTTTTAGCTAGTTCTAGCTAATGCATCCCTTAAATAATTCTGTTGATTGATGGTTCAGAAAAATTTTATGACAAGAACATCACAACACTTACTATATATTAGCTTTATTACAAGGAAAAAGAGAAATCTAAATTACAAATATCAAATTTCATTTGACAGCATGTTTTTCAGTTTGGCCTCTTAATCTTGGTGAAAGCCTCCTGGGGCACCCCTGTCCTCAAGAGGGGCAGAGTCTACTTTCTCCTAAATTACTCAGTGTCCCGTTTTAGGGCCAATAGGCTTGGATTCATTCAGCAACTTGTGATGACTGGTCGTCTTAATTTCTCCACCTATTTGTTGTATGAATAGACAAACAGCCTCTAGGACATGAACATTTTGTAAGGACTAACTAATTGTAAGAAGAAATAAATACTCTATTCTGGGAAAGGATATGGTTGAATTTGAAAAAGGAGTAAGAGCAGGAATCAGAGACAAAAGGAAAAGTCAGGGGAAACAAAAGTAACAAACAAAACCAAACCTAATAAACCCCACAGCAATATTTAAATATTCCTTTTCCTCAAATAATGATTAAAAGGTCACAAACTGAGCACAAAAGTAGAAAGGTGCAACCTAAAGTCTCCCCCACAGATCTCAGCTAGTCTGTGGATTAGAGCTCAGTAGGCAGAGGTGGCCTCTTGCTGGGAGGCTGAGAGGTCACACTTCAGGATGGAGCAAGGATGTCTCAAACTCTGGCTATCCCCAGGCTTCTGACATAGGTGTCATGAGTAGGGAGCCCTCTTTCATGTTGTGGGTCTGGGATCTCCTCTCCTTTCCTCTAAGGAGAGCTGAGGGGCCTCATTTTACTGTATTGCTGGAAGCTGATGCCTTGCAGCTGGCTCCCTTCCCTCAAACAAGTGCACCTGTCGGGGCACTCCCAGCTGTGGGCAGACTATTATGACTGTAGATTTGGTTGCCCTGAAATGTCAGTCAGCCTACTGGTGCAGGCCAATGCCTACTTTTGTTTGGCTTGGCCCCCCACAGGTTGCATAGGTCTTAGGCTTCTGGGTTAGGCAGACCTTTCCCCATCTCCTTTCTGATAGGCTCCAGTTGAGATTGCCAGACAAATATTTTAATTTGTAATTCCCCAACCACCATCACCAGCTACTGTTGCTTCTGGGCTGGTGCTCATTGGAACTTTTTCTCATAAGCCCCCAAATTATAGGGGGGTTACATGTGCATACGTTGATTTCAATTATAAATTTAAGAAGAAAAAATGGTGACAGTTACCCATCTTTTCACTCTTTACATTCCTCCTTTAACTGGGCATGTGTCTGGCATAACATTCATATTTATTTATTTGAGCATAAGCTTTCGTGAGCTACAGCTCACTTCATCGGATGCATACTGTGGAAAGTTTAGAAGATCTTATTATATACACACAAAGAATGAAAAAATACCTCCTCCCACCCCACTCCTGCTGGTAATAGCTTATCTAAAGTGACCACTCTCCTTACATTGTGTATGATAATCAAGGTGGGCCATTTCCAGCACAAATCCAGGGTTTAACAAGAACGTCTGAGGGGTGGGGGTAGGAAAAAACAAGGGGAAATAGGCTACCTTGCATAATGACTAAGCCACTCCCAGTTTCTATTCAAGCCTAAGTTAATTGTATCCAATTTGCAAATGAATTCCAATTCAGCAGTTTCTCGCTGGAGTCTGGATTTGAAGTTTTTTTGTTGTAAAATAGCGACTTTCATGTCTGTAATCACGTGACCAGAGAGATTGAAGTGTTCTCCGACTGGTTTATGAATGTTATAATTCTTGACATCTGATTTGTGTCCATTTACTCTTTTACGTAGAGACTGTCCAGTTTGACCAATGTACATGGCAGAGGGGCATTGCTGGCACATGATGGCATATATCACATTGGTGGATGTGCAGGTGAACGAGCCTCTGATAGTGTGGCTGATGTTATTAGGCCCTGTGATGGTGTCCCCTGAATAGATATGTGGGCACAGTTGGCAACAGGCTTTGTTGCAAGGATAGGTTCCTGGGTTAGTGGTTCTGTTGTGTGGTATGTGGTTGCTGGTGAGTATTTGCTTCAGGTTGGGGGGCTGTCTGTAGGCAAGGACTGACCTGTCTCCCAAGATTTGTGAGAGTGTTGGGTCATCCTTCAGGATAGGTTGTAGATCCTTAATAATGCGTTGGAGGGGTTTTAGTTGGGGCTGAAGGTGACGGCTAGTGGCGTTCTGTTATTTTCTTTGTTAGGCCTGTCCTGTAGTAGGTTACCAACTTGATTATCATACACATTGTAAGGAGAGTGATCACTTTACCAGCTATTACCAGCAGGAGAGTGGGGTGGGAGGAGGTATTTTTTCATGCTTTGTGTGTATATAATAAGATCTTCTAAACTTTCCACAGTATGCATCCGATGAAGTGAGCTGTAGCTCACGAAAGCTTATGCTCAAATAAACTGGTTAGTCTCTAAGGTGCCACAAGTACTCCTTTTCTTTTTGCGAATACAGACTAACATGGCTGTTACTCTGAAACCTATTCTTATTTATGTGACCTTTTTCCGGCTTGGAAACATCAGTAAGCAGTTGTCTAATATTCTATTTATCTTGCATACAGTGCTATGAACAGTGCTTCTGTGGGCATAACAGGGATGTTGGTTGAATTTTATTTGCACCTGTGAATTTATTGAGTGGTATAGAAATAATTGCCTGCCTGAATGAGAAGGCCTGATTCTCCTCTAGCTTATATACTAGCTTTATATCATTGTAGCTTCATTGATTTCAGTGGATTTGCAACAGTATAAGTGAGAGGAAAATCAGGCTCAGGAAGTCTATAACTTGTGATAAGGACATTAGTAATTGTTCTTGAGTTTCTTAGTGAATGTTGGCTCCTCTTATATTTCTTACTGCTATTTCTATTTTCTTTCAAAGACAGTTTAAGAGAAATAAAAATTGCATTAACACCAGAGGAGGTTATTGCATTATATGTTTTATTTACAATCATAGATCCAGATTCTGGTCTGTTACATCAGTGTAGAACAGGAATAACATGACTGAAATCAGTGGCGTTAGTCCTGACTTACACCAATTAAAATTAGATTAGAATCTGCTCCATTGCAAAGTAGCAGATGTGATTTATAGGGGTCACAGGGCTATAATTCCATCTTCAGGGAATTCTGGTGGTATCAGAAAAGGAGATAAGCCTGAATAGTTTGTGTAAATATCCAAACTATGAAAAACTGTACAGCCTTATAACTCAAAATCTATTTTGCATATAATGCAAAGATCCAGTAATAAAAATCTATTAGAGGAAAATAAACCAAGAGAGAGAAAAGTGACTGAAATCCAAGTGCTGTTGCTATTAAAAAAATTATTGTAATTCAGATCTGTGATGTTGCTCAGAAAAATACAACAATTGTTTTTTCCAACTATGTTGGTTTGAAATCTGATTCAAGCAAGTATCCATGTGTTTCTTTCAATGGAACTGCAAATCATCTATTTGTTGCAGCAACTATTTAACTAGTCACCAGCACAATCAATTAAATTAATCCCATGAAATAAAACTTGAAATAAAGATATCTGAAATCATTTTTATTCATGGTTAGAGACCATGCAGATTTTTTGACAAGCCTAAAAATCTTATGGGTGATGTTGAAAACTTCAATGTACAAGTGCTAATTCAATTTGAGGGGAAAAAAAATTGACTTGATAGAATGGTTTCTGTAGAGATATTACTAGAATAGCAAACCCCCAAGTAATACAAAGGCAACCAGAGTATTGTATGCTCATTACCTGAATTTTCAAATGCTTAACAACTGTGAGCAGTATGAATATGCAAAGCTTGCAGACTCTCTGACCAACATCTCCCAGTCTCTCTTACTTCTGGAATGCAAAAGTCAGTGGCCCAAATTTTGCCTTCCAGGTTGTGCAGGCAACTCTCACTGCGTTAATGGAAGTTAAGTGCACGTGTAAGGGCAAAGACCCCAATTCAGCAAAGCACTTAAGGATGTAATAAGTCCTCCATTGACTTCAACGGAACATAAAGTTGAATGTGTGCTTAAGTGCACTGTTGAATTAAGTCCAGAATTTGGCGAACTGTGTATGCAGCTCAATTCAAAGGTGCCCCTGAAGGGGAGACAAGATGAGGGGAGGGGACTGCATAGATAGTATGATCTTCAGAAATGAGTTCTATAGACTACAAAAATGTTTCCTCTCATCTCTAAACACCTCCTTTTAGTGAACAGGGACAGAGGTAGAATAACCCCCCAAAGGAAAAACCCCGGGGTGGGAGCCTGGGTGAAAAATCCTCAGATTCCTCTCATGCTATGATCTGAAGAAGAGGAATTCTCTTTCCACATCCAGAAGTTCGCTTGATAGCCACACAGATTTCAGGGATGCACTTCAGCATCAGATCCTAAGGCTCCAATTTTAATGTTAACTTGGCTGCTTTGCACTTCCTGGGCCAGATCCTTCAAACTCTTGCTCGCATAAATACTCCTAGTATACCTGAATGTTTTGTGTATTACATTTTATGATGAACAGTAATATAGTAAACTATATAGATACAAAATACTACATATGTGTACCATGACTGAATTAGCATTGCTGCAGGAATCTTAACTTTTTGCATTTCCAGACCTGAGACTTCAACTGAGCCAAAAATTTGTGATAAAAAGATATTTGTGAAAGATTTAAAACCCTTGTCCTTTGAAGTGAGGGCTCAAAGTTTTGAGTCCAATTCTCTAATCCTGAGGAGGAAGTAACAGAAATTACAAGAGTCTCTGTTCTAATATATCTAAGACAAAAACATGTCATGGCTAACAATAGTTGTTGGTATTAGCATAACACCTACAAGCCCTGGTCATGGACCAGGACCCCATTGTGCAAGGCACTGTACAAACACAGAACAAAGAGACCATTCCTACCCCATTATAGGTCATAAATGAGCAACCAGTTTTTCCCTTTTGCAGTGCTAAATTAACAGGACGGCAGCAAATTAGTTTATATTGTGCTGCTGTATCTTTGCAATAGGGAATTTTTTTAAATGAAAACTTGAAATGTGCTTGGTATTTTAGAATGCAGCCTAACTTATTTATTATTTGATTTTCTGCTGCCCTAGACTTATTTTGGGAGATTTTCCTGTGAGACGTTTACAGTCTTTCTCTTGCAAATTGTCCCAGCTGGAGATGGAGAGCAGCAGGCTCTGTGTGTGCTTGAGTCCCCTGGAAGAATGTGTAGTAATGTGACAAACTTAGCAGGGCTTCCAACAGACATCCAGTGAGTACTGAGTTATAACAGAAACATTTCTGTAATCTTAGGGTGTGGTTGTATTTGGAAAAGAGACTGTAAAAATAGGGTTCCCTAATTGTCTGTCAATGACTCCAGATCAAATTTTCTCCATTTACAAGTTAATTAACCCAAGACGTGAAAATCTATCTGGGTTCTTTTCCTTCTTATGCATCATCGCCAGTAAACTTGCCCAAACTGAGGTGTATACTTCAATTGCACCTATACATTACTGCATTTTAGTTAGGTCAGGGTATTGGTTGTGATAAAAGACCAAAATCTTTCAAATTCCAAAGTGAGTTTGTAGACTGAGCAACTTTGATGTGGAATCACTGAAACATACGTATCCCAAAACGCATTTTTTTTAACTGTTGCCATTTTGTTGTTGCCATGTTGTCCTAGGATATGAGAGAGATGAGGTAATATCTTAGAATCATAGAATATAAGGCTTGGAAGGGACCCCAGAAGGTCATCTAGTCCAACCCCCTGCTCGAAGCAGGACCAAATCCCAGTTAAATCATCCCATCTTCTATTGGACCAACTTCTGCTGGCAGTAGGGAAAAGCTTTTGAGCTTCACAAAGCTCTTCTTCAGATCTAGGGAAGGTAAGACACTCTGGTTACCTTCCCCAGCCCTGACAAAGAGCTCTGTGAAACTCAAAAGCTAGTCACTTCCACCAACAAAAGTTGGTCCAATAAAAGATATTACCTCACCTACCTTGTCTGTCTCATTTTTCACTTTTCAGGGTACAACTACACTTTAACTGTAATGTAAGGTAGAGTATATATGTCATGTAGCTTCCTGTCTGAGAATGGACAGGTAACTTTATTCTGGCAAGCATTCGTTCAGTTTCAACACTCTGCTGCTTTCTTGAATTATAGGCATTTTCCAATAATCAATCAAAAATGTTTGTTTGCTGTCATTGTTAAAGATGATCAGAAATTAAAAGATTTGTAAATATAAATTAAACATATAGTGTGGCCTAGAGCAATGAGATGCAACTTGTGCACAACGATATTACTCTTGACTCAATAAACAAGTAGCTTTCATTTTTGCATAAAAAGGCAAAAATGAATGGAATGCTATTTTGGAATGCTGAACAGAAAATAAAAAATGCAGGCCAGTGTTCAGGAACATTTTACTTACTGTTTTAATAAACTTTTGTTTATGCCTGGAGGTGCCATTAAATTACCAGCCAGACATTAATATACAGTACACAAGGGATCTTGTATATAAGCAGTGATTATTGCAGTGTGACTCACATGAAGCTTATTATATACAGATAGCTGCTGGACAGAAGAAAAGTAAATTTGTATTTATGGTGTATTACCTGTCTGTGGATAAACAGTTGTGATACATGTGCAATAACACATCACTTGGGGACTGTTTCCCCCCCCCAAAAAAAAGAAAGAGGGAGGAACACCCTACACCCCCCATGTTCAACTTTATAAAATGATTGTGTGGTATCCAATGCAAAGTTTGTCATGTTGGGTATCTTTGGAAGGCTCATGATGCACAGAGCACGGTTGTTATAGTGACGTTACAGTAATGTTATAGGTTATAATTTCATGTATAAAGTTATAAGGCTGATAATGTATCCTCATGGCTTAAAGCAAGCCCAAACAAAAACTCTACAGAAGCAGAGGGGCAGTTCACACCTCATCAGGGCATTGATGGGACAAACCCAGCCCAGCCTCACAGGAACAACAGATGCTGGCCTAAGCAGCAGCAAAAGAATGTTAGACTCTCAAGTGAGTCACCCCCTGTAAAGGAGCAGACTCACCCCTGCAGTGTTTCCTGCTGGTCATTGGGAATTAGCTCTTTTCCAGCCTGGAGCACCCTCTGCTGGCCGGTGATCCACCCAGCTCTGGCCCCCGTGTCCCTCACAAACCCTGGTGCCCATTTCTCTGGGGTTCTGCCCCCTGGCAGTACCCCTACACTCTGTCTCTGGGTCTCCCCTTCCTGGGGAACCCCCAACCCACTATCCCCACCTTGCCTCAGTCTGGGCTACTGCCAGTCATCACCAAGTCCCCCCCTCCCTGGGGCAGACTGCAGTGTAAAGGCCACTCATCATAGGCAAGGGAGTTCAGACCTGTTGCCTTCCTCTGTCTCCCAGTACCTCTATGGGCCTTGGACCAGGCCCTACAGCCTGGGGAGTTACCAGCCTGGAGCACCCCTACTCAGCTTGCTCCTTCCCTAGCACTGCACCACCCTCAGTACCCTGTCTGTCTGTCTGTCTGTCTGTCTGTCAGGCAGGCCCTGCTCTCTCCCAGCCTGGTGGGAGACTCCTTGGGCCTCTGGCTCACAGCCTTTTTATATAGGCCAGCTGGGGCCTGATTGGGGCCTGGCCCAGCTGCGGCTGCATCCTCAATCAGCCATCCCCAGCCACAGCCCTCTCCAGGGCTGCTTTTAACCCCTTCTATTTTAGGAGCGGGGTAGCCACCCCACTACACCCCCCTTCCTTGGTCAGTTTGGGACTGCAATGAGGTAATGTTCACCTGACTTTGAAGGGGGGTGCAAAGCCAAGAGGGAAGAAAGGACATATCAAAGGGAGAGACATATGCCATGCTCTTCCTCTCTCTTCCACCTACATCTACAGACACCATACCAAGCGACTGAAGCATGATCAAAGAGGAGAGCCTGGCTGAAAAGCAAACAGCCAGACTGTGGTGAGAAGCATCAGAGTTTGTAAGGGCACTGAATGTGTTAAGATCAGCTTAGAATATGTTTTGCTTTTATTTCATTTGACCAAATTAGACTTGTTATGTTTTGACTTATAATCACTTAAAATCTATCTTTATAGTTAATAAATTTGTTTGTTTGTTCTACCTGAAGCAGTGCATTTGGTTTGAAGTACAGCAGAGGCTCCCCTTGCTAATTGGTGTTATGAGACTCTAAATGTATAATTTCTTTAATTATTTGTTAGGTATTTTCTCTCCTCCAAAAGTAGTGAATGCTTACACAATTATTTCAGGTGAGAATTGCAAAAGCACCTATGGGAGTTGGGCCCTTTAATCCAGTAGGCATTTCTGAAAAGCCTGCCTCTTATTCCTTGCAAAGGTTTTAGAATTACTAAAAGTGCTGATTAATTTTAATGGTAGAGGGTATATTTTACAATAGAAATTATTCTTTCCTTCTTAGGCTATATTGGCTTTCATTGACCACCTTATGAAAAGGTAATGGATAAAAACTGTGAATAATACTAATAACCATAATTTTTAAATATCAGGGGTAGCCTGTAAAATTGTGTTCTTTAATGTTGAATATCCATCAAAAATGCAATAGTTTATTCTATGCACAAGAACTGATTGGGGTTTCTTCATATTACCTTAACTGAGAAAAGTGGATTTTTAACAAAATCCATGTTTTGAATAAACCACAACTAGGAATCTATTTAATCTATTTGAACAGTTGGTAGTAGTTGAACTAGGTTGAAGGAAAAAATGAGCCATAGAAGATCTTAATAGAAGAATCTTGTTTCCTGGGTATCTGGATAACTACCTCCTGGAGGGCTACTCAGACATATTGTTCTCTCTAGCAGTATGTGAAAAGATAAGCAGCAGAGTCTAGATAAATTGTAACTGGAATGATGTTTCAGCCAATCCTGCAAACTTCTACAAGAACTGTATCACTGATTTCAGTGGTACTACTCACATGAGTAAGGGCTACTTCCAAGAAAGGATTCAGGCCCAAGAGGCTAATAGGATATGTATGGCATGTATAGAAGAACAATATTTCTTCTTCAAGTGGTGTCCCTGTGGATGCTCCACTGTAGGTATCAGTGCGTCCCTGCGCCGGAGATCAGAGATTTTTCGCAGCAGTACTTGGTCAGGGGAAGGGCGCTTACAGGAGCTGTCTCATGCAGCCATTGGTGCCTCCTGTAGCTCACGCACCCCCAACTGTTCCTTCCGTTCCTTCTCAACCATCCTCGGCTGCAGACGGAGCTCCGCGGCAGTGCTTGCCTTGATACTTTCTGGGGGAAAAATAGGAACTTCTTATTAGTTTATACTTAGTTACATAGTTTCATTAGTATTAGTCTATACATAGTTACATAGTTTTGTTAGTTCCTCTTAGAGGCTTTTCTTCAACAAACAAAAAAATGTTTTTTCTTTACTTAGTTCTCTGTTTAGGAATAGTTCTACAGTTTACCACTACAATTAACTCCCACCCTCATCTATCTTGGGGGCGGGGGAGAGGCTTAACTGAAATCATGCTGGACTCAACAGGATTTAAAAAGTGTGACTCCTGCCGTGAACCAATGCCGGTCTCTGATGGCTACGCATCCTGCATCCGCTGTCTGGGAGAAACTCATATTTCCCAGAAATGCATACATTGCAGCAACTTGAAGTCAAGAGGAAGATGTGATAGGGATCTCCATTTGAAAATGCTTCTGATGGAGAAATCCCTCCAACCTCTGCAAGAGACGTCCTCCAGAGTGAGCACTTATGAGGCACCGAGCTCCTCTGGCACTGTCCCTCAGGGGACCTCTGCCGAGCCTCAACGCGCAGCACCAGAGTTGAGACGTCAAGTCTCCTCCGTGGCACCGATTACCCTGGTGCGGCATGCGGCACAGGCAGCCGCACCGCGATCAATGCTGCCGCCCCCGGCACCAACCCCAGTCTTAATGCCAGCTAACAAGCCAAATCCAGCACTGGTCAGTGCTCCAACAGTTGACCGCAACCCCAAGGCGGGACCAGCACAACTCCTACATCATGCTGACAGCGGTTTCTTCTGCATCGCACTCACCACTGCTCAGCACCGAACATCCCCGAGCTACATAGCACGGTACCATCCTTCATCTCCTGCACCAATCTCCATGCATAGTGGCGAAGAAGGAGACATGAAGAACAACTGCTTCTCCTCCCAGCATTCATGGCCATCACAGATGAGACCTACATGGAGTGCTATGAAGCCTAAGACTCATCCCTCTGAGCATTCACAGCCCTGGTATGCACAACACTGGCCTTACCATTACCACCTTACCCTATGCAATGGCCACAATGTGGTCCTTGGGTCACATACCAGAGCCCCTATTCTGGACCCCCTTCCCCAGCCAGAAGAGGTTTCAGAGTACACCCATCCTTACCACTCAGAGAAACCTCTGATCCCCCTGAGACAGAGATAGAAGAGGAAGAGATACTATCACAGGCAGAGCTGGATGATTCACCACCTGCCTCAGAAATTGCCTTACATGAGGTGCAGGAGAAACAACATAAGTTGTTAAAAATCTTACAGCTGGCATCATAGGCCAAGATCGCCCTCCCCGTGGATGAGGCTATAATGGAGCCTGCAGAGGCCATATGGCAAATACCAGCATCAGCACCACCCACCAACAAACAGGCTGACAGGAAATACTTTGTTCCAGCCAAAGGCATGAAATTTTTGTTTTCACACCCTCAAGCCTGTTCTCTGGTAGTGGAGGCTGCCAATCAGTGCAGTAAACAGCCTCATTTCCACTCCTCAAGAACACAAGAGATTGGACCTCTTTGGGCGTAAAGTTTACTCATCAGCCACCCTTCTGCTCAGAGTTGCCAACTATTCTGCTCTACTAGCAAACTACGACTACTCTAACTATAATAAAATACAAGAGCTTGTGGAGGACCTCCCCGAGCACAAACGTCCTCAATTCAATGCCATTATTAATGAGGGTCAGTTAGTAGTCCGCACAGCGCTGCAAGCCTCAATGGATGTAGCAGACACAGCTGCCTGAAAAACCACAACAGCTGTGGTTATGAGAAGAACATCATGGTTGCAGGCTTCAGGAATTCCGAAAGAACTACAGCTAAAAGTGGAGGACCTTCCCTTCAATAGGGGAAAACTATTTCTGTCTCAAACAGGCGATGTCCTCCCTAGTATGAAGAACTCCTGAGTGAAGCTGTGTACACTAGGCATACACCCACCACCTGACAAATGCCCACGCTTTACACCATACCAGAGTTCACGAGACACCTCATTTAACCATCAACAACCATGATACTTCGCTCAGAACAGACCCAAACAACGGGCTCAGAGACGACAAGCTCCACAGAACCAGGCCTCGTCCAACCGTCCATCTACATCTAAGCCACAATTTTGAAGTATAGGTCGAGGGTATGCACAACCTCCCCACACCTCTAGCGCCAACAGTCACCCCATCCCACAACATTGGTCACCGCCTACACCCATTTTACCGTGCCTGAGCTGTGATAACCACAGATCAATGGGTTTGGAGATTATACAATCTGGCTACATCATCCCTTTCACAACCATCCCCCTCACCATCCCCCCCCTTCCCCATCCCTCCTCAGGGCCCCCTCTCATGAGCACCTTCTGCAACAGGAAGCAGACCACCTTCTACTACTGGGTGCTGTAGAACCAGTACCATACCAACACCGAGGGAACGGTTTTTATTCCAAATATTTTCCGACAGAAGAAAGGAGGGGGATGGAGACCAATCTTAGATCTCCAAAAACTCAACAGGTTCGTACACAACCACAGTTCAAAATGGTCACCCTGGCCACAGTAATCCCAGCGCTAGACAGGGGAGACTGTCCTTGCAGCCTTCAACCTCCAAGAGGCATACTTCCGTATTACAATATATCCTGCCCACAGATGGTTCCTGTGGTTCACAGTGGGACCCAACCACTACCAATACAGGGTCCTTCCCTTCAGACTGTCCACTGCTCCCCGCGTATTCTCAAAAACACTCAAGGGTGCCAATCGACAAACGGCAGACATGCTGAAGACCACAACAGACCTGTTTCACCAGCTAGGTCTACAGATAAATGAAAAGAAATCCACCCTGGAACCAACCCAGCAATTGGAGTTTATCAGAGCTGACCTAGATTCCATACAAGCCAAGGCAATATCACCAAACCACTGATTCACTACATTCACCAATCTTATTTCCACGGTGACCATCAGCCCACAAACTTCAGTGAGGACATGCCTTCAGATTCTGGGACATATGGCAGCTACAACTTTCATAGTAAAGTGTGCCAAACTCCGTATGTGCTGTCTGCAGCATTGGCTGAGCATGGTCTATGCACCCAGGAAGCATTCTCTCAACAGACGTGTGACACTATCACCAAGGGTTATCCTCTCCCTACAATGGTGGACACAACCAGGGAATGTATGCTCCGGGATTCCCTTTCAACAAGACCCCCGCATCGGTGACTATTACAATTGATGCTTCCCTGATAGTTTGGGTCACCACAATGTACAAGGCAAATGGTCTGCAACGGAAACCCAACTATATATCAATCTCCTGGAACTCTGCTTGGTACACAATGCATGCCCCCACTTCCTCCCACTCATACAACAAACCTCAATATCTATTCTCACCAACAATGTGGCATGCATGTTTTACATCAATCACCAAGGGGGAACCAGGTCTCACTTGCTAGGCATAGAAGCCATGAACTTATGGAACTTGTGCATCCGCAACAATATAAACATCACAGCGTCATACCTATCGGGATGCCAAAACACTCCAGCTGACAACCTTAGCAGGCACTTCTCACAGGAACACGAGTGGGGAAATCCACGACCGTGTTCTCAGCACGATATTCCAAAAATGGGGTCATCCAATAATCGACCTCTTCACCTCAGTGACAAACTACAAATGTCCACTCTTTTGCTCCAGAGCAGGCCTGGTGCCGGGATCATTAGGGATCCCATGGAATCGTCATCCCATGGAACGGGTCGCTTATGCACACCTTCCCACTGATCCCACGGGTCATCCGCAAGATACAACTCGACAGAGCATACATCATTCTTATTGTCCCCACATGGCCCACACAGACTTGGTTTCCATACCTGTCACGACTAGCAGTCTGTGCCCCACAACCACGGTCTTTATGGATGGACCTCCTGTCCCAGAACAAGGGCCTGATGCTCCATCCAGACCCAGCAAAGCTCCATCTCAAAGCATGGCTCCTGTGTGGTTCCAACATGGAGAACTGAACTGCTCGGAGAAAGTAAAACTGGTATTACTAAATAGCCGTTGCCTCACTAGAAATACTTACCACCACAAGTGGAGAAGATTCTCCCTTTGGTGTCAGCAAAAACAGTTGGACACAACCAAGGCACCTCTATCTGTGATCCTAGACTACCTACTAGAACTGAAGGAAACAGGGTTAGCCATAAGTTCTATTAAAGTACACCTGGCTGCCATCTCAGCCCTTCATGAACAGATAGAAGGGACTTCAATATTCTCTCACCTGGTTACACGGCGCTTTCTCTCAGGTATACAGAACATGGACCCAGAAGTAGTCAACCTCTGCCACCATGGGATCTCAATCTTGTGCTCAAATGTCTCACAAGACCACCCTTTGAACCTCTAGCAACCTGCTCTCTTACATATGTCAATGAAGGTCGTATTCCTGGTGGCAACCATGTCTGCACGACGTGTCAGCGAAATAGGAGCATTGACAGCTGAACCGCTGTACACTGTATTTACCAAAGACAAAATCATGTTACGTCCTTACCCAAAATTGTTGCCCAGAGTGGCTACACATTTTCATATTAACCAAACCATACACTTACCTGCCTTCTATCCCAAGCCACATAAGGATTCTCAAGAAGCAACGTTACACATGCTAGATGTCAGATGAGCTGCAGCCTTCTACTTGAACAGAACTAAACCATTTCACAAGTCACCAAGACTATTCGTCTCTACAGCAGAGCGCTCCAAGGGCTCTACAATATCAACCCAGAGACTCTCCAAATGGGTCTCTTCCTGTATTCAAACTTGCTATCATCTCTATAACAAAGAACCCCCCCCCCCCCGTGGGCATCAGATCCCACTCAACATGAGCCATGGTGACATCGATTGCATTCTTGAAAAATGTCCCCTTAATAGATATTTGTAGAGCTGCAATCTGGACATCAGAATATACTTTTGTAAAGCATTATGCTATCATCCAAGACCTTGTCTCAGACTCTATCATTGGTCTCACAGTGCTCTCATCTCACACTTATACGTAACTCCAAACCTCTGCCACCCCATTGGGGTACTGCTCTACAAGCACCTAGAGTGGAGCACCCGCAGGGACACCACTTGAAGAAGAAGTTACTCACCTTGTGCAGTAACGATGGTTCTTTGAGATGTACGTCCCTGTGGGTGCTCCACTACCCACTCTCCTCCCCTCTACTTCGGAGTTCACAAAGCCAAGCTCTGCAATAGAGAAGGAATGGAGGGAACGGTCGGGGGTGCGCACGCGCTACAGGAGGCACCAATGGCTGCACAAGACAGCGCCTGTAAGCACCCTTCCCCTGACCAAGTACTGCTGCGAAAAATCTCCGATCTCTGGCGCAGGGACACATCGATACCTAGAGTGGAGCACCCACAGGGGGGCACATCTCGAAGAACCATCGTTACTGCACAAGGTGAGTAAATTCTTTTTCCTAGTATGTTTTTAAATGTTGACATGTTTCAACTAGAATAAGGATTAAAATGTTTCTTCTGTACTGCAGTAATGCCTAGGGGACCAAACTCATGGTTGTAGGTTCTGTACAAATTCATAATAAGATAGTCTTTGCCCTGAATAGCTTCCAATCTAAGTATGAGATGAGAGATAACAGATAGATACAACAAACAGATGTAGGAAGCATACTGAGGAGACAACTATAAACGGTGTGATAAGCAGCAGTCTCAGCACACCAACTTGTCTAACCATTGTCAAGTTTTTGTAGGCCTCATGACAGAGGTTGGTTTTAAGTAGTGATTTGAAGTAGGACAATGAGGTGGCTTAGTGGATTTTTGAATGGTGCTCCTTCCAGGCATAAGAGATGGTATGGGAGAGGCACTTGTTGGAAAATTTGACAAATGGACTATCAAGGCTGACATCAAAGGTGGAGTGAAGACAAGGGTTGATAGCATATAAGGAAAGATCAGTAGGGTATGGATAGATTATACAGGGCCTTAAAAGTGAACTTGAGTAGTTTGTGTTTGATGCATTAAAGTCCAGCTGAGGGATGCAAAGAGGGGTTGACATGCTTGAAGCACAAACCAGGAAAATTATCTTTGCAGCACTGCTTTGGGATGGAGGAGGTTGCGGCAGACAGTATGTGAGATGATGAGGGATTTAGTTGTGTGGATGGAGAGGAAAGGCCAGGTCTTAGAGCTATGTAGGAAAATGTGACAAGATTTAGACCTGAGCTGGATATGTGGGTCTAGAGAGAGGGCCAAGTCAAAGATGATGCCCAGGTTATGGGTCTGACTAGCAGTGAGGATATCTTAGTCACAGTGACAGGCAGATTGTGAGGAGGATTTAGGAGGAGAGAATAAGAGTTCTCTTGCTGGCCTGTTCAGGTGGTCTAACTTGCTGGGGTATCACAGTATAGGCAGGGAACTAACATAAAAATGGCCATACTAAGTCAGACCAATGGTCCATCTAGCCCAGTATCCTGTCTCTGACAGTGGCCAATGTCAGGTTCTTCAGAGGGAATGAACAGAACAGACAGTCAGTCATCAAATGATCCATCCCCATCATCCAGCTTTAGCTTCTGGCAGTTGGAGGTTTAGTGGTGCCCAGAGCAGGCGGTTACATCTCTGACATCTTGGCTTATAGTCATTGATGGAACTATCTTCCATGAACTTAGCCAATTCTTTTTTGAACCCAGTTATACTTTTGGCCTACAAACATCCCATGGCAATAAGTTCCACAGATTGACTAAGCGTTGTATGAAGTATTTCCTTATGGTTGTTTTAAACCTGCTGCCTATTAATTTCAACAAGTGACCCCTAGTTCTTGTATTATGTAAAGGGATAAATAATATTTCTCTATCCACTTTCTCCACACCATTATGATTTTATTGACCTCTATCAGATCCCCCCCCCCCTTAGTCGTCACTTTTCTAATCTCCTCTCATATGGAAGCTGTTCTATACCCCTGTTTGTTTTGTTTCCCTTCCAATATATCTTTTTATAGATGGGGTGACCAGAACTGCATACAGTATTCAAGGTGTAGAAGAACCCCTGATTTACATTGTCATTCTGATATTTTCTGTTTTATTATTTATCCCTTTCCTAATGGTTCCTAACATTCTTTTAGCTTCTTTGACTGCCATTGCACATTGAGAAGATGTTTTCAGAGAACTATACATGATGACTCCAAGATCTTTCTTGCACGATAACAGCTAATTTAGATCCTATCATACTGTGTGTATAGTTGGGATTATTTTTTCCAATGTGCTTTACTTTGCACTTATCAACACTGAATATCATTTGGCATTTTGTCAGCTGGTCACCAAGTTTTGTGAGATCCCATTATACCTCTTCACAGTCTACTTTGGACTTAATTATCTTGAGTAATTTTGTAACTATGCAGTCTGGAAAAACTCTGGTCAGGAGGTAGAGAAACACAGGTCTCTGCCGAAAAGAGGTGACAGCGGGGGAGCCAGCAGCCTACAAGTGGGTGCCCTTGCTGGACCACAGAAGGGATATACAGGTGCAGTTGCCCTGAACTGTGACAGTCAACGGAGATTGTACCGTGGCAGCAAGTTCTTCAGATTACTTTCCTCTGCTCACCAGAATCACCTCTGTCTTGCTTGGGTTCAGCTACAGCCAGCTGTTCATCATCCATGAGCTGATCTCATTCAAACACTGGGCCATCCTTGCAGTAGTGCTGTGGTAGTATTGGATGAAGGCTAGGTAGAGCTGTGTATCATATTGCTAGCACTTGAGTCCATGTCACTTGACCAGTTTACCTAATGGCTGCATGCAGATATTGAAAAGGACGGGAGAGAGCTTGTGGAACTCCACAGGAGGAGGTTGAGTGTTAGAGGTGGAGTTTCCCATCACTATTCATTGAGTGTGTCCTCCAGGAAGACTCAAACTATTTTAGCACATTACTCTGGACTCCTGCCATCTCTCTCAAGCAAGATAGCAGTGTCTCATGGTCAATAGTGTCAAATACCGCATGAAGGTCCAGGAGGATTGAGACTGAATGTCCACTCCCTCCTATCCATTGACAGGAGACCATCCTGGAGTGGTTTCAGTTCTGTGTCCCCACCCTGAAACAGGATTGTGCCAAGACTAGAACGTTAGCTTCAGTTAGATGAGCTTGTAGTTGGTCTTTGGCTAGCTTTTCTATGAGCTTGCTCTGGAAGGGAAGATTTGACACTGGGCAGTAGTTGACAAGAACAATGTATCCATAGTAGGTTTCTTCAGTATTAGTCAGACTGCTGTGTGTTTTGAAGGAAGAAAGGAAAATTCCTTGTCTGAATAATTCACTATTCTTTCTCTTTGAAGGATGACTCAGGGTGAGGGAAGTGGGAGAAGGGTGGCATTGTACAAAAGCATACTTGCAAAACAGGGTATTCTAAGTCTCTAAGTTAGGAAATGGAAAGAAAAGAAGATGAAAATTTTGTGGAGGGCAATAACTTTGTTAGAGAGAGAACAGGCATTCCTGAAGGAGCAGGGAAATAGAGGGTGGAGGGTAGGACAGTAGGGATAGGACTGGTGGGGCAGAAAGGATGACGGGGAGGACGTGGGATGGAGCAAAATCGTGGGATAAGAGGAAGTCCATGATTGGGGTACAAGTCACCAGATGCAAGCAAAACATATCCAAGGAAGAATAGAGGTGCAATGTGGATTTGTGAAACAGCCTTCTACAGGACCTCCATGTACCATAGAGGCTCCTGAGCAGGATTTATGCCTTGTTTACATTTAGCATGTTGGGATTTATATTTCCTCTGGAGTAATAATTACATCCAAATCTTTCATCAGACAATGTCAACTGCCATGTTTTGGATTTGATTAATATAACAAGAAGTTGCTATTATTTCTTTGTTTATGATGTACAGAGACAGCCTTTTGAGTTGTATTTTTGTTTTTGTTTTGTTTTGAACTCATGTCGTCATTCATTAGCAGTACACAATCAGGTCCTTTGTTTTAGTTCAGCTTTATTCCTATGTCCTCATGTGATATTGCTAGGCACAAAGAGTGCTGACTTTTTTTTTGTCTTTATTCTTCATCATTTAATGCCACACAGATTGTGTGACGAGAAGTTGTCAACATCATCATTTACAGATATAATAACTGTACAGATGTATACATCTGTATTTACAGGTAGAATAAATGCACTGCAGTTGATTTGTCATTTAATAGCCTTTAAATGATCTCACCCTTTCTGGCTGCATTTTTCCTCATTATTTACTATGCTTCCCAATAGCTTATCATCCATTCCTAACTACTCTTTTCTTGGTCTTTAATTTTCTGAGACAGCTGTCCTCTTAATAGTGAAATTCTAGGGGGAAAAGATTCCACAAACACTAGCAAATAGGTCCCATAACTAGATATGCTCACTTACCTTTCTAGGACATGGACTGTTCTATCTTTGTTTGCACAGCACCTGGTACAAAGAAACCCTGAATGTGATCAGGGCCCCTGGATTCTACTCTAATATAGGTCTCAGAGGAACAGCCATGTTAGTCTGTATTCGCAAAAAGAAAAGGAGTACTTGTGGCACCTTAGAGACTAACCAATTTATTTGAGCATGAGCTTTCGTGAGCTACTGATGAAGTGAGCTGTAGCTCACGAAAGCTCATGCTCAAATAAATTGGTTAGTCTCTAAGGTGCCACAAGTACTCCTTTTCTTTTTACTCTAATATAGAAATAGCATTTTGGATAAATTAAAAGAAAAATTAGTTGATTCCATCCATGCAGTGAGGCATATTCTTATACTGATGGGTGGGAATGCACACAGAACTCTCAGATCTGGCTCACAGGATGTGGTATTTGTATATGTTCACATGGGGCCAAAACTTAGAATTATAGAATTGGAAGGGACCTCGAGAGGTCATCTAGTGCAGTCCCTTGCATTCAAGGCAGGACTAAGTATTATCTAGACCATCCCTGACAGGTGTTTGTCTAACCTGCTCTTAAAAATCCCCAATGATGGAGATTCTACAACCTCCCTAGGCAATTTATTCCAGTGCTTAACCACTCTGACAGTTAGGAAGTTTTTCCTAATGTCCAACCTAAACCGTCCTTGCTGCAAATCAAGCCCATTGCTTCTTGTCCTATCCTCAGAGGTTAAGAAGAACAATTTTTCTCCCTCTTCCTTGTAACAACCTTTTATGTACTTGAAAACTGTTATCATGTCCCCTCTCAGTCTTCTCTTCTCCAGACTAAACAAACCCATTTTTTTCCAATCTTCTGTCATAGGTCATGTTTGCTAGACCTTCAATCATTTTTGTTGCTCTTCTCTGGACTTTCTCCAGTTTGTCCACATCTTTCCTGAAATGTGGTGCCTAGAGGTGGACACAATATTTTAGTTGAGGCCATATCAGCAGAGAGTAGAGTAGAAGAATTACTTCTTGTGTCTTGCTTACAACACTTCTGCTAATATATCCCAGAATGATGTTTGCTTTTTCTGCAATAGTGTTACACTGACTCATATATAGCTTGCGATCCACTATGATCACCAGATCCCTTTCTTCAGTACTCCTTCCTAGGAAGTCCATTTCCCATTTTGTATGTGTGCAATTGATTGTTCCTTCCTAAGTGGAGTAATTTTGCATTTGTCTTTACTGAATTTCATCCTATTTACTTCAGACCATTTCTCCAGGTTGTCCACATCATTTTGAATTTTAATCCTATCCTCCAAAGCACTTGCAACCCCCCTCCCAGCTTGGTCCATTGAAGCCAGAAGAAGTTTTGCCATGTAGGGCAAGGATTTGTCCCTTGATCTTCATGCCAAGTTTTCTAAAGCAGATGCATGGCTAGTCCAGGAAAAATGTGTGTGCCAATCAGGTAAACGTACTCTTGCCTACCTACCTACCTGCACACAAATCAGGGGTTTTGCAGGCACAAACTTCCTATGAAACCTTGTCTCTTAATGCGTTTCTTCTCCATCTTGTTGTCAGTTCTGTAATTGTTTATGCTGATGTACAGAAGTCACAGTGGGAGAAGACTGAATGGCCAGAGCACAATCAGAAAAAATGATGCCATGGTGCGGGGTCAGGAACAGTCAGTAAGTCAACACCACAAGCCAAACACAGACTTATCGGGGGTCCAGCAAGGCCAAAGACTTCCCTTCTGGGCCTTTCCTTTCCTTCAAGGAGGCCTGGGGAATCTCTCCCGTTCACCTGAACTTTCAAACAGATTGGTATATTCAAATCAGAGGGAGTAACCAGTCCCAGATGGCTGAGTGGATTAAAAGTTTGTAGCCTGAGGTTCCCTTTCCCTCAGGGATGCTCTGATACTGTTACTCTCTGGCAGCTAGGCTGTAGATCTCTGGCTCCTGGTATCCAGTTCCTTCCAGGCTTAAAAGAAAAATCCTTCCTCTATCACAGAAGCCCTCTCTCTGAAGCCTGCTTCTTCTCTTTTTTATTTTCAGTTTCTCTTTTGAGTATTCCCCCTAAACTTTTAGCAGGCATTGCACAGCTGAACTGACTATCTGCAGGCCTGATTGTTAGCCCCTTTCTGCCTTAACCTATTAGAGAATTTGTACACCCTGTTGTGGTTGGTTAGTTACTTTCAAACTATAATTCAAAGCTTGAACACACCTACAACCTGGCCTACCCTGGCTAAAATGGCCATGTGCAGAAATCCCTATGCATTGAAATTACAGTACACTGTATGTGAGTAGACCAGATTTTCTTATGTTGATAACTGTTAAAATATTAGTGTGTGTGACTTTAATACACTGTGTATATAAAAAGGTTATCTCTGTAAGCTGGAGAGGGAATGTATATAAAAGAAAGTAGCATTACAACAACTCTGAAAAGTTGTTTAGCAGACTGAACCCAGCTTTGTGGTTTATTGTGGAAATCATCCAACGAGCTATTTTACATGTTCACGTTTCTTTGCTTGATAAAAAGTAATTTATTTGTTCTTTTTTGTATTCAAACAGCAGTTAAGGAAGCCTGTACCTTATTTCAATCATAAATAATTCTGCTGATTGCTTTTACATGTTTTAAAAAAAATCCAAACTTCAGAATACATCGATAGTTCTGGAGTCTGAGGTCCTAGAAATGTAAACAACAATTACAGCACAGGCACTGGTAATGTAACCTTCCCTATATTGCTCTTTTAATGTGCTGTCTTGGAAGGGGGCAACTGGTTGGGGCCAAAGAGTCTTATGGTAATGGGTTAAAACTCCATTTTATTCACTGTAAGAAAGAATGTATCCTGCTAACTGGACCAGCAAAACAACACTGTGTTTTGTTGCCTTTAACTTCTCTCTCTAAAACACTAGATTACTGCATGAAAGTTTTCACTGGCTAAACATTTGAGGTCCAAGTCAGTAGTATCATCCCAGGCTGTGACCTTTTCATTAGCTAAATAGGATTTGTCCAGGGGTCAGAGAACTACTAAGGAAAACGCAGGTGGTGTAAGAAGTGGTGACAATTATAAAGTGGTACTTTTCCCACTAAGTCAGTACTGAATACCTTCCATAGGATCTACTGTGTCTCTGGATACAGTTTCCGAGGCAGGCAAAACAGGGGTCCTGACCACTTTTACTCTTTAAGGGACAGCTTGTCCCTGGCTCTAACACAGATGTGGGAAGGGCACACAAGGAGCCTTCCCTTGCTTGTACTCTCCAAGCAAAGGAAAGGTACCTCAGCCCTTTTATACTCTGTTTTTGCATCCCTAGAGAGCAAAATAACTCAGAGGAAAAGTTGGGCATGGGGTTGTGGTCCTGCCACTCCATACAAGTCTGTAGAGTGGCTAGCTGCACATAAAGAAACACGCTGTGCTATCCAGAGGGCATAAGATGCCCTGGAGATGAATGGCACATAAATATTTCAAAAGAATGGGTGTGTATTCTCTATGCTCCCGGGAGCTAGAGAAAGATATTTGCTCCCTGAGGCACAATCCCTCCGGAACACCCGCTGGGGCATGGTGGCTCCATACATCGTCACAATCCGGCTATGAAGATCAGCTGACCTTTTTTGCATGAACAGAGCTATTAGCCACAATGTTCAGCCCGAATACCAGTTTGAGCAATCACATTTTGTCTGAGTAAATTCTATCTGTAGGTTCGATGGCTCTGCTATTCTTAATCTCCTGGCCAAATTGTAGTAATGTTGTTGTTTGCTGTTAAATGGCTGCTGAACTTCATAGTTGGCTACATTTCCACCAGTGGGTGAAGTGATTTCTGTGTATATATAATTGTGTGTATTTGTGGATCATAATTTCTAAAGCATTTTAGGATCAAAAAGACTGAGGAATACTCAATAACATTTGCATGGCAAAAGGGCAGCATAAATGACTGTGTGCTGAATGCTGTCCTGAGTTTGTAATATTCCCATTCATCAAGCAGGGTGCGTTAGTGGTTTTATCTCTATCCATTTTGCTACCTAGCCCACATATGGTTATTTATTAACCTTAATCAGGAAACTATTTTGCCATTGATAAATCATAGCTTTTATTTATGGGAATTATATGGATGTAATGGGGTGCCCTCACCTATCGTAAGCACCCCCTTCTGGTCAGGTGTGGGCCTGCTGTTTCTTAGTTCCTGGAACAGGATGGCTCCCACCTCTTGCAAGCCCCCTACCCCCTTGGCCGATGGCTTCTTCAGCGGATCTTCAGTGACTCAGCCCTCCAGCTGAGTCTCAGACACTGCCTGTATGTGGAACAGAACAAACCCCTTCTGGGGTATATCATCTTTACTTTCAGACTAGGCTTCCTCCCTGGAGACACTGCCCTCTATATCAGTCCAACAAGGCCCGTTGTGGTACCCTCCATTGGTGTGTTCTTTTTGGCAGCCTCCCCCTGGGTTCAGTCTTTAATCAGACCAATAAGACCCATCACAGTATCCTTGCTTGGCCTTGCTAGGTTCTGTGCTCATTCCTTGCTTGGTCCCTTCAGCCAGCCAGGAGCTCTTTCTTGGGGCTTGTCTACACTGGCAAGTTTTGTCGATGAAACTAATGTTGACACGAAAACATCTACAAAAGCAAAGTCGCCAAAGTAAGTCTACATTTGCTCCCTCTGTCGACAGATCCTGTCCACCATTGTCAACAGCATGAGCAATGCACTGTGGGTATGTATCCCACAGTGCCTGGCAACACCATCTGTTGCTAAGTGTTGTGGAAAGGTGGAAACGGAGTGCAGCACATTCTGGGATGTGCAAAATGTCCTGTCATGCATCGCTTTGTGTCCCAGCCCTCCAATGGTTTCTGGCTTCCTTTCGCACAATTCTGTCTTTCCTTTTGTGCCGTTTTTCCAACTGTCAGTCTTTGTAGTGTGCGCCAGCATCTGCAGTGAGAGAGGATGGATCCCACACGTCTCTCCTATGTGCTGTTGACTGTCATGAGGACATCGTGCATGGCAGCAGAGTTACTCGCAAAGTTACCGACAGAGGATGAATCGCAGGCACCCGAGTGTGATATAGACAGCAGCAATGTATCAGTGCTTTTGACATTCAGAGCAGCTGCATGCAGTAGACCGTCACTTTTGGGCTAGGGAAACAAACACTGATTGGTGGGATCACATTGTCATGCAGGTGTGGGATGACAACCAGTGGGTACGGAACTTTAGGATGGATAAAGCAACCTTCATGGAGCTATGTGATGAGCTGGCCCCCACCTGCGGCACAAGGACACCAGAATGAGAGTTGCCCTTTCGATAGAGAATTGTGTTGCAATCACTATGTGGAAGCTGGTGAATCCAGGCTGCTACCGGTCAGTTGCAAATCAATTTGGAGTGGGGAAGTCCACTGTTAGGGCTGTATTTCTCCAACTGTGCAGGGCAATAAATCGCATCTTGCTGCAGAGGACTGTGACTCTGGGAAATGTGCATAAAATAGTGGATGGCTTTGCAGAGATGAGTTTCCCTCACTGTGGCGGGGCAAATGATGGCACACACATTCCAATTTTAGTGCCAGACCACCTTGCCTCAGAATACATCAGTAGGAAAGGATACTACTCCATGGTGTTGCAGGCGCTTGTGGATCACCAGGGGCATTTAACAGACATCAGTACAGGCTGGTCTGGAAAGGTGCATGACACATGCATCTTCAGGAACAGTGGCCTGTACAGAAAGCTGCAGGTGGGGACTTTCTTTCCAGACCAGAAGATCACAGTGGGGGATGTGGAAATGCCCACAGTAATCCTGGGAGACCCAGCTTACCCCTTACAGCCCTGGCTCATGAAACCTTACACAGAGCACCTGGACATCAGCAAGGAGCATTTTAACAGGCTGAGCAGGTGCCGCATGGTAGTTGAATGTGTCTTTGGCTGTTTGAAAGCTTGCTGGAGGTGTCTCAATGGCAGGCTAGACCTTACCAAGGATAATATTCCCGTGGTCATAGCCACATGCTGCACTTTGCATAATCTGTGTGAATCTAAGGGTGAAATGTTTGCTCAGGTGTGGAGCACTGAGGCAGAGCACTTGGCTGCACCGTTTGAACAGCCGGATGCTCGGGCTGTCAGAGGAGCCCAGAGGGCTCCTATTAAGATCAGAGAGGCTTTGAGGAGCCACTTTGACAATGAGGGGCACTAACGCATCTGCTTTGGAGTTGCTTCCCTGGTGCATCCATGTACAATTTTGGGGCCCAAGATCCATGCAACAAAATGCTTTAGAAGCCTGTTCCCGCGAGTGAATTGATTGCTATACGCTTTTTGTAGAACACAGAATAAAAACGCTGTACCATTAAATACCTTAGCCTTTATTTATTGTTAAAAAGGGTAAAACCTCACAACTGTGTGTAGCTCCAGCTATCATTGTTCAAGCTGTGAGGGGGGGTGGAGTGATGGGGAAACTCAGGAGTGCTGTGAAGTGAAAAGGGATGTGTGGGCATAGAGAGGGGTGGGATTGGCAAGGAATTGTACATATGCATGTGCTGCCATGGAGGTCGACCACGGAACTGCTCAGTCTGCAGCTGTATCAAAGACTTGAGCATTTCTGTCTGATCCTCCATAACTTTTATCATTCTCTCTCTCACTTGCCTAGCAAATGCTGCATTGGCTTCCCAGTACTCTGTGTTCCCTGGCCTGTCTCTCATCAGGCTGAAGCACCTCCCTGAACATGTCTTCTTTGCTGCATCTCTGCTTCTGCCTTATCTGCTGAAGCCGGTTAGCAGGGGTGCCTGGTGTGTTCCTCAAGGTCTTGGCGGCTGTGGACAATGCACAGAAGAGGGATTGTTACATTCCAGCAAACAATTGAAACATTTCGGTAACAAGGGCCTTTTGCAACTAGTAGCAATCAGTTTCTCACTGACTCCAGGCAGGCACACAGCTCCGTGAGCACCCCAATCATGGTGAGTGTCGGGAGTGGGGGGAAGGCAGTTGTGCGTACGGACAAAACTGTCACAGCTTGCAGGGCAGCTGTACAGAAAACTCATTCTAAAATTATCACACGCTTTTTCACAGGTGGCTAACCTGCTTGCTGACATCTCACTGCTGCGGGTGAGCAAGGAAACCAGGACACCACTACTGCATGCTTGCAGCTTTCACCCCGGTCTATATGCAGCTCAGCTATGTGCTGCTTTGGTCCCAGCTCCAGGGATTGCTAAATGGCATTGTACAGTTTCCTACAATGGGGGAACTAACAAGGCTGCAATCCCTTGGAATCTACTGCAGAGGATTAACAAGTACCTCTTGGAAACTTTCCAGAGCCTCTCTCTGGAGGATTCCCTGCAGGTCTCTATGTCCATCCACACCCTGCTTGGCCATGCAGATTAGTACAGGGCAATGTCCAGCTCACATAAAACACTACCTGCCTCCCACTTTTCGATTCCCTACACAAGCCACAGCAACTTACGCGGTGTCTCATCTGCTTTCTGCCCCATAGAGCACTTCTGGAGTGGAGAAAAGTTTCTGGCTGCCTGGCCCACCGGATGACCCCGTTGGGAGCTCCACATCCTCTTCCAGCTCCACAATTTCAGCCTCCGGGTTACCCCCCTGGCTATCGGTGGTGGAGGTGTGGTCACCGAGGATAGCATTCAGCTCCTTAGCAGCAGCAGGTCTTAGCTGCACCACCAGAGCGATGTTTTGCCTCCTGCACCTTATGGTATGCCTGCCTCACCTCCTTTATCTTTGCTGTGCACTGCTGCGTGTCCCGATCATAGCCCTTTTCACACAAGCCTCAAGAAATTTGCCCATATGTGTCCCGATTCCTATGGGTCAATCGCAGCTGTGACTGAACAGACTCTTCTCCCCATATACTGATCAGATCCAACAGCTCAGCGGTGGTCCTAGCGGGAGCGTGTTTGGTGCAATAGCCAGCCATGTTTACCTGGGAAGCCACCTGGGAAGCTCACATGGGAAACCAGCAAGCAGGAAATGAGATTTAAAATTCCCCGGCTTGCAAGGGGGAGGGGCGGGTTGGCTGCAGGGCAGCGGAGTTCAAACTGTTGACCAGAGGCAGCATGGGAATTGTGGGACACTTTCTGGAGGCCAAAAAAATAAAAAGTGTCTACACTGGCTGTTCGTTGGCAATAAAGGGAGGGGAAAAGACAAAAGTCTCTCGTAGGGATGAAAGTTTTTTGTCGCCAAAGGTTGGCTTTTTTTGGACAAAAGTCCCATTTCAGTGTGTATGCTATCGCTGTTTTGTCGCAAAAACTTGCCTTTTGGCAACAAAATTTGCCAGTGTAGACTAGCCTTTAGCTTCCCCTCAATCATCGTCAGCCCAATCTGGGCTCAGCCTTCCCACACTGAGCTATCCATGGTCCTGTTGTTCTTCCAGCCAGCCAGGAATCCAGGCCTCTCTCTTCCAACTCCAGGCAGCAACTGACTGCTCTTTCTCTGTTGCTTCTTTTTTATAAGGCCCTCCTTGCCCTTGATTGGCCACTCCAGCATCCCCTCCAATTGGCTGCTTCCCCTGAAGCCACTCTACGCTGCCTGGAGGACTTCTCTGCTCTTTCCTGGGGCAGGGTGAGGCAGGGCTGCAAGGCCTCCAGATCTAGTCCATCCTGTCACAATGGATCAACAGGATAATAAGACATTGGTTTTTATCCTTCATTCAAGCTTTGCTCTTTGTGTTGGCTTTCAAATACACAATTAATTTCTTTACATGTGCCAGGATTGATCTCATTACAAACTAAATGGAAATATCTGATGACTATTATTCATCTCATACTACAGAGTCCCAGTACAATCTTATAATAGTTAAATACGCATATATTTAAGGATCGTACTTCAGAAATATTGCCTGTGGAGTCAATCAGATTGGATGAGTGGCATACAGTATGTGGATGGGTTTTAATGACCACTGTTGGTTTTAGTTATGACTTAGCTAAGTAACTATTTACTAAATATGAATACATGTTAAATTTTTTCCAATTACTTCTTAAAAGTAGCCCAGTTTCAATATCTTCATAGTTAGGCCCTAACCCTACGGAGGGATCCATGTGAGTAGTCCCTTACACCCATATGATGAGGATCTTAATTTGTGAATGGGGCAGGGGTCAATAAGAACTACTGTTCTGATATTTCACAGCAAGAAATCCTGTTTGATTCTGCAGTTTTCAATTCAGGGAAGGAAGTTTAGTTTGAATGCATGAAAAAGGTGGGAAACTTTCAAAACTGTAATGTAAGTTATATGGAAAATAGGTTTTTCAGTTGGTTAAACCATAGAAATTAACCATAATTTGTCATTGTACTTCCCTTTAATAGTCAGCTATGTATAAAAAATACAGCTCTAAAAATGAACTGACTCACCAGACAGCATTTACTTCTGGGAAAAGGCCAACCTACAAATATTTAACCATATCACAAACTATCTTTATATTCTGTAGTTTAAGATGTATCCTGCTTATTTGTTAAATGTCTAATTGTACGTAGTAAGATGGTCATTCCTATTACAGATTTTAAAAAGTGGTTGTATACTTGTGAAGAAAATACCAGTACAGAAACAAACATAAGATACAGAACCATGAAATCTAATGTCCTCTCTACAGTCCCTATTCAGGACAGCACTTGAGCATGTCATCCTATTGACAGTCAGTGACATCCTATTGACATCAAGGGAACTTAAATACACACTTAAGTGCTGTTCTAATTTGGAACCATTGTGCATAATTTCTACTACGATTGGAGTAATGAACTAGTAACTCTTGCAACTGGTCTAAGACATTTTATAAGACCCAGTAGTAACAAGCAGGAGAGACCTTACAAATATATAAAGGAGTGTAAGCACCTATACAATATAGATAAAGTAATGAACTCCATTTCCTTAAGTAAAACCAGTTAACTAATGTTAACACTATAGCAATCTCTTTCAACTGTTGAGAAAATCTGAGATTATGCCATTAAGTGACTGCGAGAAATATAAATGTGTTGTAAACTGTCTCCTATATATTTCCACTTTCTCTCCGCAACTTCTCTATAATTAACACCTCTCTTTATCTTGTTCTTCTTGACTATCTTTGTTCTTTTCAAGTTAAATAATTTAATACCTTCTCTTCCTCTCGTTTAAGCTCTTTATCTTGTGATCCACGTTCCTTTATACTGAAATCTCTGCTGTCTAAATGCATAATCAGATGACATCCATAACTGTAGAATTTAAAAACCCCAGCACATTCACTAAAAACATCTAACTGTGTAGTTATTAGACATCAAGGTATGTCATGCACGTGAGAGGATGAATACACAAAAGAAAGAGAAATTTAAGAGGCTGAATGTGCTGCAGAGGGAGCCAACTTCTAGATATTACTTAAGAATTACCTATATTGGATGTTCACATTAAGGGCTTGTCTACACGAGTGAGCTTACAGCGGCACAGCTGTACTGTTGCAGCTGTGTCACTGTAAGATCACTCGTGTAGCCACTCTATGCCAACAGAGGAGAGCTCTCCCATCGACAAAACAAAATCACCTCCATAAGCAGCGGTAGCTATTTCAGCGGGAGAAGCTCTCCCACCAACATAGCGCTGTCCACACTGGCGCTTCTGTCCGTGTAATTTATGTAACTCGGGAGAGAGGGGTTCACACCCCGGAGCGACATACGCTTTATACCAACAAAAGTGATAGTTTAGACAAGCCCTAAATTCAGAGTGGTGCATTCTATTACTCTCTATCTTTTAAAATATGAAAAATGGTTACTGTTGACAAAATCCTGTTCACTGTACACAAATAGTCCTGTTGACATCAGTAGAGCTACTTGTGCGAGTCAAGCAGCCAGGATTTGGTTCCACATAGCTATATATCTCATGATGCTATTGGATCTTGCAGAAGGACGTGCAAAGGGCATAAAGAGGCAGAAAAAGCATCTGGAAGTCTCTGAGGGGTATCACACATTCTTTTCTGGAAAAAAACAGAACAAGTTTGAAGGTTAGTAATGTGAAAACTGAGAGACACTATACAGTTTTCAACTGGTGTGCTGTGTCTAAGCCATAACCAGATTTATCCTATAATATTTCCAGAGTATAATGGACAATACACCTGCAGATGCACCAGCTGATGCTGAGATCTGGTCAGATCCCATTAGCTGATTAGGATACTCAAGGGAGCTGCATGGGAAAATCCTGAGGAAAGCCTAGTTATTGCATGAAGTGGGTGTGGGTGATTCAGTATCTGCCACTCTGCCCTGAGTTAACACTGAACAATTTCTATAGGACATGATAATGTTAGAGGTGCTGTCTTGCAGTACAGAGAAAATCACAGTCATGGTCTTTGAATGATACCTTCTTAGAGTTTTCCTCCTCCCTAGCCCCATTCTGTGGGTGAAGTTGATCTGGCCCTATAATATCAAAGCTCAGTGACTAAAATATGCTATATTTTACTTAGAAGACCCACATGCCAAGAGACATAGTAATATCTGGGAAACAGATTTTAGATTAGAAAACAAACACTGAAAAATAATTAGGGATAAGTTATGGATTCAATCTATGAAAACATCTCTGCATAAGCCCTCTGAACATGCAGTGTAAAATACTGCATAGATCCTAACATCCAAAGTCTATAATAAAATGAGCAGCAGATACAGGTCTATGCCGGCAATGAAATTCAGCAATTGGCAAGTTCTAGCACATGATTAGAGTATCCCAAAGTTCAGATCTTCTAGAAACAAGTTGTTAAACAAAGCAACCTGATAGTCTCTTGTAAAAAAGAATGTTTATTGTGTTATTTGGCATAGACAAAAAGTTGACCCTTTTGGTGACTGGTGCCAGACTTGTTATTGCACCCCACAGACTAGCCTCTTTCTTTCCAATCTCAGCAACTGGTACCATAAAGAATGATATTCTGGATGTGGAAAAATTTACTTGCATGGAATATGATAAAAATGATGGCTACCTGGCTAATTAGCATCCTTCTCATAACTATATTCTGAATCTGATACCCACTCGGCTATCGCAGCTAGCTTATTCTTCCCTTTACCTTATTGATCTTCTCTGATATTGCTGTGTATTTTACTCCTAGCAGTTATTCAGTGGGTATTTTCTTGTTGCCAATACTCTGTCAGTGATTTGTTATCCTATTTCTGTTTTTTTGCTGTCATTCTCAATTTTTTTTTTAAAGCCAGAAGACATGGATGAAACATTAATTTCCTTTGTTTTTAAAAAATCATAAAGTTGCCCATTCTACAATGGGTAGGCCAGTCCCAATTTCAACTGGCCGATGCCTTCACCTTGAAGACTAATGTGCAGGGTATTAGTAAGTTCAGGATTGAATTCAGGAACAGAAAACCTTTTTGCTATAGAGATTTGTTATTGTTCCAGAGGACCAATCAAAAACAGGGACATATCATGCAAACTGTCTTTAGAGATAGTTTCAAAATCTATTCTACAGAAAGGCATGTGCTAGTGTTGTATTACTAAAAAGAAAAGGAGTACTTGCGGCACCTTAGAGACTAACAAATTTATTTGAGCATTAGCTTTCGTGAGCTACAGCTCACTTCATCGGATGCATTCAGTGGATTGAATGCATCCGATGAAGTGAGCTGTAGCTCACGAAAGCTAATGCTCAAATAAATTTGTTAGTCTCTAAGGTGCCGCAAGTACTCCTTTTCTTTTTGCGAATACAGACTAACACAGCTGCTACTCTGAAACCTGTTGTATTACTATGTACTTTGGTGCTGATGCTGCAAATAGTCCCACAGATTCTAATGTGGGTTTCATTATTGCATATTTGTAAGATCAGGCCCAATGTAACAAAGGTAAACTATAAACTGTAGAAGTCTGAGTAACTTAACATCATTTGTAGATAAACTGATGTATATTATTTCACACCTCTACACTTTCAATGCAGTCATGGGGGATTTAGCCATGCAACTCAGAGTCAAAAGCATTGAGAAAACTGAAACTCTTGCAAGACTTTGGAATTGTAAGGGACAGCATCCAGTTTCTTTACTTTTACAACAGTCTGCATAGCATGCACAGAAGAGATTTTGGCTAAGCCATAACAATGGGTAAACTGAGTTTTAGCATACATAGACAAAGTGTCCACAGAGACCTGCTTTCATCAGTGATGTGAATGACGTAAGACTGGAGTAACGTAGTGGCAAATCAGGCCCTCTAAGCATGTTATGAAAATTATCAATGGAATTGAGGGCCAACACTGAATAACTGGCTCTCTTTTTTAGCATGTGCTAACAACTACACATGTACATCTCAAGCACAAATATTGTGGATGCATTGGCTGGATTTTGCATGTGCCAGTTACATCAACAAGACAAATCTGCCTGCACATACAGTTGTAAATGCACAAGTGAAGGCTAGGTGGAGGCAACTTACAGGCTGTTTTAAAAAATTACAAGGAAGCTTAGTGGCTAGACATAAAATGACTAGTTGAAACAATAGTAAAGAATAAAATTGTCAGACACATAGAAGAACATAAATTGTTGCGCAAAAGTCAACATGGTTTCTGTAAATGGAGATCATGTTTTACTAATCTATTAGAAAAAAGAGAGTACTTGTGGCACTTTTGAGACTAACAAGTTTATTTGCAAATAAGCTTTCGAAAGCTTATGCTCAAATAAATTTGTTAGTCTCTAAGCCCTGCTCTACACTAGGACTTTAGGTCGAATTTAGCAGCGTTAAATCGATGTAAACCTGCACCCGTCCACACAATGAAGCCCTTTATTTCAACTTAAAGGGCTCTTAAAATCGATTTCCTTACTCCACCCCTGACAAGTGGATTAGCGCTTAAATCGACGTTGCCGGCTCGAATTTGGGGTACTGTGGACACAATTCGATGGTATTGGCCTCCGGGAGCTATCCCAGAGTACTCCATTCTGACCACTCTGGACAGCGCTCTCAACTCAGATGCACTGGCCAGGTAGACAGGAAAAGAACCGCGAACTTTTGAATCTCATTTCCTGTTTGGCCAGCGTGGCAGGCTGCAGGTGACCATGCAGAGCTCATCAGCACAGGTGACCATGATGGAGTCCCAGAATCGCAAAAGAGCTCCAGCATGGACCGAACGGGAGGTACGGGATCTGATCGCTGTTTGGGGAGAGGAATCCGTGCTATCAGAACTCCGTTCCAGTTTTCGAAATGCCAAAACCTTTGTGAAAATCTCCCAGGGCATGAAGGACAGAGGCCATAACAGGGACCCGAAGCAGTGCCGCGTGAAACTGAAGGAGCTGAGGCAAGCCTACCAGAGAGGCGAACAGCCGCTCTGGGTCAGAGCCCCAAACATGCCGCTTCTATGATGAGCTGCATGCCATTTTAGGGGGTTCAGCCACCACTACCCCAGCCGTGTTGTTTGACTCCTTCAATGGAGATGGAGGCAATACGGAAGTAGGTTTTGGGGACGAAGAAGATAGCTCACAGCAAGCAAGCGGAGAAACCAGTTTTCCCGACAGCCAGGAACTGTTTCTCACCCTAGACCTGGAGCCAGTACCCCCCGAACCCACCCAAGGCTGCCTCCTGGACTCAGCAGGCGGAGAAGGGACCTCTGGTGAGTGTACCTTTTAAAATGCTATACATGGTTTAAAAGCAAGCATGTGAAAGGATTACTTTGCCCTGGCATTTGCGGTTCTGCGTTTGCAAAAGGTTTCTGGGGAGGGCAGCCTTATTTCGTCCTTCATGGTAGGACACTTTACCACTCCAGGCCAGTAACACGTACTCGGGAATCACTGTAGAACAAAGCATTGCAGTGTGTGTTTGCTGGCATTCAACCAAAATCCGTTCACGCGGTGGGAGGAGGCAAAATGCGACCTTGTAAAGAAAGCACATGTGCTATGTATGTAATGTTAACAGCAAGGTTTACCCTGAAAGAGTGTAGCGACTGTTTTATAAAATGTGTCTTTTTAAATACCGCTGTCCCTTTTTTTTTCTCCACCAGCTGCATGTGTTTCAATGATCACAGGATCTTCTCCTTCCCAGAGGCTAGTGAAGCTTAGAAAGAAAAAAAAACGCACTCGCGATGAAATGTTCTCCGAGCTCATGCTGTCCTCCCACACTGACAGAGCACAGACGAATGCGTGGAGGCAAATAATGTCAGAGTGCAGGAAAGCACAAAATGACCGGGAGGAGAGGTGGAGGGCTGAAGAGAGTAAGTGGCGGGCTGAAGACAGGGCTGAAGCTCAAATGTGGCGGCAGCGTGATGAGAGGAGGCAGGATTCAATGCTGAGGCTGCTGCAGGACCAAACCAGTATGCTCCAGTGTATGGTTGAGCTGCAGCAAAGGCAGCTGGAGCACAGACTGCCACTGCAGCCCCTCTGTAACCAACCGCCCTCCTCCCCAAGTTCCATAGCCTCCACACCCAGACGCCCAAGAACGCGGTGGGGGGGCCTCCGGCCAACCAGCCACTCCACCACAGAGGATTGCCCAAAAAAAAGAAGGCTGTCATTCAATAAATTTTAAAGTTGTAAACTTTTAAAGTGCTGTGCTTAAAGTGCTGTGTGGCATTTTCCTTCCCTCCTCCACCACCCCTCCTGGGATACCTTGGTAGTCATCCCCCTATTTGTGTGATGAATGAATAACGAATGCATGAATGTGAAGCAACAATGACTTTATTGGCTCTGCAAGCGGTGATCGAAGGGAGGAGGGGAGGGTGGTTAGCTTACAGGGAAGTAGAGTGAACCAAGGGGCGGGGGGGTTCATCAAGGAGAAACAAACAGAACTTTCACACCGTAGCCTGGCCAGTCATGAAACTGTTTTTCAAAGCTTCTCTGATGCGTACCGCGCCCTCCTGTGCTCTTCTAACCGCCCTGGTGTCTGGCTGCACGTAACCAGCAGCCAGGCGATTTGCCTCAACCTCCCACCCCGCCATAAACGTCTCCCCCTTACTCTCACAGTTATTGTGGAGCACACAGCAAGCAGTAATAACAGTGGGAATATTGGTTTCGCTGAGGTCTAAGCGAGTCAGTAAACTGCGCCAGCGCGCCTTTAAACGTCCAAATGCACATTCTACCACCATTCTGCACTTGCTCAGCCTGTAGTTGAACAGCTCCTGACCACTGTCCAGGCTGCCTGTGTATGGCTTCATGAGCCATGGCATTAAGGGGTAGGCTGGGTCCCCAAGGATACATATAGGCATTTCAACATCCCCAACAGTTATTTTCTGGTCTGGGAATAAAGTCCCTTCCTGCAGCTTTTGAAACAGACCAGAGTTCCTGAAGATGCGAGCATCATGCACCTTTCCCGGCCATCCCACGTTGATGTTGGTGAAACGTCCCTTGTGATCCACCAGAGCTTGCAGCACTATCGAAAAGTACCCCTTGCGGTTTATGTACTCGGCGGCTTGGTGCTCCGGTGCCAAGATAGGGATATGGGTTCCGTCTATAGCCCCACCACAGTTAGGGAATCCCATTGCAGCAAAGCCATCCACTATGACCTGCACATTTCCCAGGGTCACTACCCTTGATATCAGCAGATCTTTGATTGCGTGGGCTACTTGCATCACAGCAGCCCCCACAGTAGATTTGCCCACTCCAAATTGATTCCCAACTGACCGGTAGCTGTCTGGCATTGCAAGCTTCCACAGGGCTATCGCCACTCGCTTCTCAACTGTGAGGGCTGCTCTCATCTTGGTATTCATGCGCTTCAGGGCAGGGGAAAGCAAGTCACAAAGTTCCATGAAAGTGCCCTTACGCATGTGAAAGTTTCGTAGCCACTGGGAATCGTCCCAGACCTGCAACACTATGCGGTCCCACCAGTCTGTGCTTGTTTCCCGAGCCCAGAATCGGCGTTCCACAGCATGAACCTGCCCCATTAGCACCATGATGCATGCATTGTCAGGGCCCATGCTTTCAGAGAAATCTGTGTCCATGTCCTGATCACTCACGGGACCGCGCTGACGTCGCCTCCTTGCCCGGTATCGTGTTGCCATGTTCTGGTGCTGCATATACTGCTGAATAATGCGTGTGGTGGTTAATGTGCTCCTAATTGCCAAAGTGAGCTGAGCGGGCTCCATGCTTGCCGTGGTATGGCGTCCGCACAGAAAAAAGGCGCGGAACGATTGTCTGCCGTTGCTCTGACGGAGGGAGGGGCGACTGACGACACGGCTTACAGGGTTGGCTTCAGGGAGCTAAAATCAACAAAGGGGGTGCCTGTACATCAAGGAGTATTTCAGGCAGGACTGCACGGAGGGTTCCAATAAGAAATGGTGCACCTAAGTTATCGTTGTTATTGGAACAAGGAGGTTAGCCTGGCCTCTGATTGATACATGGCTAGATTTACCTCGCTGCACCTTCTCTGTGAGTGACTGCAGTGTGACCTAGAGGAATGAGTCCCCTAGACAGGGGAGGAGGCAAATGAGTACAAAACAAATCTGGTCTATTTCTTGTTTTGACCCACTCCATCTATCTTTTACATCTTTGGCTGGCAGCAGACGGTGCAGAAGGACTGCATGCCATCCACATCTCATGGCTGCTCGGCAGAAGATGGTACAGTACGACTGCTAGCCATCCCCATCTCTTGCCTGCCTGGCAGAAGATGGTGCAATACGACTGCTAGCAATCCTCATCTCTTGCCTGCCTGGCAGAAGATGGTACAGTACGACTGCTACCAGTCCGTATCGCCTGCCCGCTCACCATAAGACGGTTCAATAGGACTGACTGCAGGACTAAAGAGAATGACCTGGTCAAGTCACTCCAAATTTAGTCCCTGCGCCCATGTCTGCCCAGGCGCTCCCAGCCGACGCGGCCAGGAGCACCTCGGACACAATGAGGACGACTACCAATCGTATTGCACCGTCTGCTGCCAGAAGGCAATGGGTTGCTGCTACTGTGCAGCAAAGCCGTACCGCGTCTGCCAGCACCCAGGAGACATAGGGTGACGGTTACCTGAGCGGGCTCCATGCTTGCTGTGGTATGGCGTCTGCACAGGTAACTCAGGAAAAAAGGCGCGAAATTATTGTCTGCCCTTGCTTTCACGGAGGGAGGGAAGGAACGGGGGCCTGACGACACGTACCCAGAACCACCCGCGACAATGTTTTAGCCGCATCAGAGTGCTCCATTGTGACTGCTCTGGACAGCACTCTCAGATGCCCGATTGTTTGCCATTGCTCTGACGCTGGGAGGGGCGCTTACAGGGTTGACTTCAGGGAGCTAAAATCAACAAAGGGGGTGGCTTTACATCAAGGAGTATTTCAGGCAGGACTTCACGGAGGGTTCCAATAAGAAATGGTGCACCTAAGTTATTGTCCTTATTGGAACAAGAAGGTTAGCCTGGCCTCTGATTGATACATGGCTAGATTTACCTCGCTGCACCTTCTCTGTAAGTGACTGCAGTGTGATCTAGAAGAATGAGTCCCCTAGACAGGGGAGGGGGGGAAGCAAATGAGTACAAAACAAATCTGGTCTATTTCTTGTTTTGATCCACTCCATCTATCTTTTACATCTTTGGCTGTCAGCAGACGGTGCAGAAGGACTGCATGCCATCCACAGCTCATGGCTGCTCGGCAGAAGATGGTACAGTACGACTGCTAGCAGTCCGTATCGCCTGCCTGCTCACCATAAGACGGTTCAATAGGACTGACTGCAGGACTAAAGAGAATGACCTGGTCAAGTCACTCCAAATTTAGTCCCTGTGCCCATGTCTGCCCAGGCGCTCCTGATCGACCTCACAGAGGCGACCAGGAGCACCTCAGACATGACGATGACGGCTACCAGTCGTACTGTACCGTCTGCTGCCACAAGGCAAGGGGTTGCTGCTACTGTGTAGCAATGCCGTACCGCGTCTGCCAGCACCCAGGAGACATAGGGTGACGGTTACCTGAGCGGGCTCCATGCTTGCCATGGTATGGCGTCTGCACAGGTAACTCAGGAAAAAAGACGTGAAATGATTGTCTGCCCTTGCTTTCACGGGGGGAGGGAGGGAACGGGGGGCTGACGATATATACCCAGAACCACCCGCGACAATGTTTTAGCCCCATCAGGCATTGGGATCTCAACCCAGAATTCCAATGGGCAGCGGAGACTGCGGGAACTGTGGGATAGCTACCCACAGTGCAACGCTCCGGAAGTCGACGCTTGCCTCGGTACTGTGGAAGCGCTCCGCCGAGTTAATGCACTTAATGCACTTAGAGCATTTTCTGTGGGGACACACACACTCGAATTTATAAAACCGATTTCTAAAAAACAGACTTCTATAAATTCGACCTTATTCCGTAGTGTAGACATACCCTAAGGTGCCACAAGTACTCCTTTTTCTTTTTGCGGATACAGACTAACAGGGTTGTTACTCTGTAATCTATTAGAATTCTTTGAGGGGGTCAACAAACATGTGGACAAGGGGGATCCAGTGGACATAGTGTACTTAGATTTCCAGAAAGCCTTTGACAAGGTCCCTCACCAAAGGCTCTTACGTAAATTAAGTTGTCATGGATAAGTGGGAAGTTCCTTTCATGGATTGAGAACGAGTTAAGACAGGGAACAAAGGGTAGGAATAAATGGTAAATTTTCAGAATGGAGAGGGGTAACTAGTGGTGTTCCCCAGGGGTCAGTCCCAGGACCAGTCCTATTCCATTTAATCATAAATGATCTGGAGAAAGGGGTAAACAGTGAGGTGGCAAAATTTGCAGATGATACTAAACTGCTCAAGATAGTTAAGACCAAAGCAGACTGTGAAGAACTTCAAAAAGATCTCACAAAACTAAGTGATTGGGCAACAAAATTGCAAAGGAAATTTAATGTGGATAAATGTAAAATAATGCACATTGGAAAAAATAACCCCAACTATACATACAATATGATGGGGGGCTAATTTAGCTACAACTATTCAGGAGATGGAGTCATTGTGGATAGTTCTCTGAAGATGTCCACGCAGTGTGCAGCAGCAGTCAAAAAAGCAAACGGGATGTTACGAATAATTTAAAAAGGGATAGAGAATAAGACGGAGAATATCTTATTGCTCTTATATAAATCCATGGTACTCCCACATCTTGAATACTGTGTCCAGATGTGGTCCCCTCATCTCAAAAAAGATATACTGCCATTAGAAGAGGTTCAGAAAAGGGCAACTAAAATGATTAGGGGTTTGGAATGGGTCCCATATGAGGAGAGATTAAAGAGGCTAGGCCTTTTCAGCTTGGAAAAGAGGAGAATAAGGGGGGGGGGAATATGATAGAGGTATAAAAATCATGAGTGGTGTGGAGAAAGTGAATAAGGAAAAGTTATTTACTTGTTCCCATAATATAAGAACTAGGGGCCACCAAATGAAATTAAAGGGTAGCAGGTTTAAAACAAATAAAAGGAAGTTCTTCACTCAGCACACAGTCAACCTATGGAACTCCTTGCCTGAGGAGGTTGTGAAGGCTAGGACTATAACAGGGTTTAAAAGAGAACTGGATAAATTCATGGAGGTTAAGTCCATTAATGGCTATGAGCCAGGATGGGTAAGGAATGGTGTCCCTAGCATCCGTTTGTCAGAGGGTGGAGATGGATGGCAGGAGAGAGATCACTAAATCATTATCATAGAATCATAGAATATCAGGGTTGGAAGGGACCTCAGGAGGTCATCTAGTCCAAACCCCTGCTCAAAGCAGGACCAATTCCCAATTAAATCATCCCAGCCAGGGCTTTGTCAAGCCGGACCTTAAAAACTTCTAAGGAAGGAGATTCTACCTCCTCCCTAGGTAACACATTCCAGTGTTTCACCACCCTCCTAGTGAAAAAGATTTTCCTAATATCCAACCTAAACCTCCCCCACTGCAACTTGAGACCATTACTCCTTGTCCTGTCCTCTTCTACCACTGAGAATAGTCTAGAACCATCCTCTCTGGAACCACCTCTCAGGTAGTTGAAAGCAGCTATCAAATCCCCCCTCATTCTTCTCTTCCGCAGACTAAACAATCCCAGTTCCCTCAGCCTCTCCTCATAACTCATGTGTTCCATACCCCTAATCATTTTTGTTGCCCTTCGCTGGACTCTCTCCAATTTATCCACATCCTTCTTGTAATGTGGGGCCCAAAACTGGACACAGTACTCCAGATGAGGCCTCACCAATGTCGAATAGAGGAGGATGATCACGTCCCTCGATCTGCTCGCTATGCCCCTACTTATACATCCCAAAATGCCTTTGGCCTTCTTGGCAACAAGGGCACACTGCTGACTCATATCCAGCTTCTCGTCCACTGTCACCCCTAGGTCCTTTTCCGCAGAACTGCTGCCTAGCCATTCGGCCCCTAGTCTGTAGCGGTGCATTGGGTTCTTCCGTACTAAGTGCAGGACCCTGCACTTATCTTTATTGAATCTCATCCGATTTCTTTTGGCCCAATCCTCCAATTTGTCTAGGTCCCTCTGTATCCTATCCCTGCCCTCCAGCGTATCTACCACTCCTCCCAGTTTAGTATCATTCGCAAATTTGCTGAGAGTGCAATCCACACCATCCTCCAGATCATTTATGAAGATATTGAACAAAACCAGCCCCAGGACCGACCCCTGGGGCACTCCACTTGACACTGGCTGCCAACTAGACATGGAGCCATTGATCACTACCCGTTGAGCCCGACAATCTAGCCAACTTTCAACCCACCTTATAGTGCATGCATCCAGCCCATACTTCTTTAACTTGCTGACAAGAATACTGTGGGAGACCGTGTCAAAAGCTTTGCTAAAGTCAAGAAACAATACATCCACTGCTTTCCCTTCATCCACAGAACCAGTAATCTCATCATAGAAGGCGATTAGATTAGTCAGGCATGACCTTCCCTTGGTGAATCCATGCTGACTGTTCCTGATCACTGTCCTCTCATGTAAGTGCTTCAGGATTGATTCCTTGAGGACCTGCTCCATGATTTTTTCCGGGGACTGAGGTGAGGCTGACTGGCCTGTAGTTCCCAGGATCCTCCTTCTTCCCTTTTTTAAAGATTGGCACTACATTAGCCTTTTTCCAGTCATCCGGGACTTCCCCCGTTCGCCACGAGTTTTCAAAGACAATGGCCAATGGCTCTGCAATCACAGCCGCCAATTCCTTTAGCACTCTTGGATGCAACGTGTCCGGCCCCATGGACTTGTGCACGTCCAGCTTTTCTAAATAGTCCCTAACCACCTCTTTCTCCACAGAGGGCTGGCCATCTACTCCCCATGCTGTGATGCCCAGTGCAGCAGTCTGAGAGCTGACCTTGTTAGTGAAGACAGAGGCAAAAAAAGCATTGAGTACATTAGCTTTTTCCACATCCTCTGTCACTAGGTTGCCTCCCTCATTCAGTAAGGGGCCCACGCTTTCCTTGGCTTTCTTCTTGTTGCCAACATACCTGAAGAAACCCTTCTTGTTACTCTTGACATCTCTGGCTAGCTGCAGCTCCAGGTGCGATTTGGCCCTCCTGATTTCATTCCTACATGCCCGAGCAATATTTTTATACTCTTCCCTGGTCATATGTCCAACCTTCCACTTCTTGTAAGCTTCTTTTTTATGTTTAAGATCCGCTAGGATTTCACCGTTAACCCAAGCTGGTCGCCTGCCATATTTACTATTCTTTCGACACATCGGGATGGTTTGTCCCTGTAACCTCAACAGGGATTCCTTGAAATACAGCCAGCTCTCCTGGACTCATTTCCCCTTCATGTTAGTCCCCCCATCCGTTCCCTGAGGGAGTTGAAGTCTGTTTTCCTGAAGTCCAGGGTCCGTATCCTGCTGCTTACCTTTCTTCCCTGTGTCAGGATCCTGAACTCAACCAACTCATGGTCACTGCCTCCCAGATTCCCATCCACTTTTGCTTCCCCCACTAATTCTTCCCGGTTTGTGAGCAGCAGGTCGAGAAAAGCTCCCCCCCAGTTGGCTCCTCTAGCACTTGCACCAGGAAATTGTCCCCTACATTTTCCAAAAACTTCCTGGATTGTCTATGCACCGCTGTATTGCTCTCCCAGCAGATATCAGGAAAATTAAAGTCACCCATGAGAACCAGGGCGTGCGATCTAGTAGCTTCTGCGAGTTGCTGGAAGAAAGCCTCATCCACCTCATTCCCCTGGTCCGGTGGTCTATAGCAGACTCCCACCACTACCTCACTCTTGTTGCTCACACTTCTAAACTTAATCCAGAGACGCTCAGGTTTTTCTGCAATTTCGTACGGGAGCTCTGAGCAGTCATATTGATCCCTTACATACAGTGCTACTCCCCCACCTTTTCTGCCCTGCCTGTCCTTCCTGAACAGTTTATAACCATCCATGACAGTACTCCAGTCATGCGAGTTATCCCAACAAGTCTCTGTTATTCCAATCACGTCATAATTCCTTGACATCACCAGGACCTCCAGTTCTCCCTGCTGTTAGCTGTTAGGTTCACTCCCTCTGGGACACGTGGCATTGGCCACTGTCAGTAGACAGGATACTGGGCTGGATGGACCTTTGGTCTAACCCGGTATGGCCTTGCTTATGTTCTTATGATTCTATCTATGTCATTATTAAGGTTGCAGCTAAGCTGTGTCAGTAGTAATACCAGGTATTATTATCTGTATAGCATCTTATTATTGGCACTTTTCATTATAAGACCCTGGTTCAGTAGCTTATAGTTCTGCAAAACTTTAAATATTTAGGCTGTAATTTTCCACAACGGGTGTCTCCCTCAGGCTGATTTTTTTTTTTTAATTTCAGCCATTTCTGAGATGCCCAGGCAGTGTGGAGGAGAGGCCTGCCTGATTCAAATTCAGAAAGGACAAGAGTCAAACATGGGGTGGAGGGAGTAGATTGGGACATGGAGTACATGTGGAGAAACAGGGCTGGAGACTGGTGAGATGTGGGGAGAGGGAAACTGGGTATGGGCTTGGAGGGGAGCGTGGGTCAAGGAGCCCAGCGAGAAGACTATGAGCCTGGATGAGAAGCCCTTGGAGGGAGATTTGGACTGGATCCAGTGGAGATGGAAAACATAGGTGGGGGCATGTGGAGGTGACTGGATGCCAGAGTTGGGGAGAGAGATTGGCTGAGAAGCTGGGAATAGGGGCTGGGACTTGGACTGGTTGAGCAAGGAGACTGGGGACAAGGAATTGGGAGTTTGTGTGGGGAACTAGGTATGATTAGGAGGGGGACTGGGACTGGGATTCCAGAGCAGTGAGAGTAGGAGTTGTTCGCTAAAGGGACTGAAAAGTCAAGCCTCAGGAGTGGAGACTATGACTAGCTAGGTGAGCAGGATGGGGTAAAGAGGAGAAAAGACTAGGGCAATAGATGGTAGGAGAGTATGGGCACAAGTAGTGATGCCCGGGGGAATGAGCAGAAGAGTCTGTGCCCGCCACAGAACACTCCCCTCCAGAGCCTGGAATAAAAATATCGCAGCCTCTCACCATTCCTTTGCTCCCAGGAAATAGCAGTGAAACCCACTGCCAAAGTATGTCTCTCATCCCCTATTAGCCCTAGTCCACTAGAGAATGACAACCTACTATGAGGGTCATTCAGAAAGTGTCTGGCCTGATGATGCCCCTTCATATGCCTCAATAAAAAACTGGGCTCCTGAAGTTAAGTGAGGGAGAATCAGCACCGAGAATGAACCAATGTCAGGACACCCCAAATGGGCCACCTTATCAGAAAAAGTTGATGCAATCCACAAGATGGTGATCAATGACAGAAGATCAACAGTCAGGCACATAGCTCAAACAGTGGGCCTCAGCACTGGGTCTGTTCACACCATCCTCAGTGAAGACTTGGGGCATAAGAAAGTGCTGTGGAAAGTTGAATCAAGGAGTGGTGCTTCTCCAGGCCAGTGCATCACCCCACAGCACTGTGACCACAGCAACCAAATGCGGCTTTCAGCTGCTTTCCCAGATTTGGCTCTCTCAGACTGCTACCTGTTCCCTAAGTTGAAGGAAGACCTTTGTGGGAAGAGTTTCAATGATGATAATGAAGTGATCGTAGCAGTTGCACATACAGGACAACGACTTCTACAAGATGGTCACAGCCAAGCTGAAGCTGCACTGGACCAACAACACTGATGTCAAGGGGGACTATATTTAAAAAAATAAACAAACAATTGAATGAAAATTATGTTTTTTTTTCTTTGTCAGGAGAGAACCTTTCTGAAATACAGCAATCAGTTACTTCATTAGCTCAAGTGACAGGTCAAAGCAGTGGATCTAAAGATTACAACCCTTCACACAAACTATGTTGGTATCAATATGATACTACATGATGGAAGGTTTTTCAGAGTTTGCCTTTTTTAAAACCTAGGAAGTTATGCACAAAGAAAGCTGTAAAAAGAACATTATTAAAGTTGCAAAGTCAAACACTCCAAAGTTAGAAAATGCCAGAATTAAGGTGACCCAGGCAACCTTAATTTGGTTCCCTTGTGGATATGCATTCTGATACAGTCATTAACTACATGATCACATAATTTTTCCAGAGGCCCCTTGCCTACTTCAGTACATAGTATGGATCTGATATAGAGATGAATCACAGTTAGATAGTGAAGAATGCTGTTGTCTGTGTAGGATTACTGCCTCATTTGTAGCAGATGTTGGAAGGTGTGTAGTGATTGAGGCAAGAGATTGCAGGAAGAACAAGGATGGTCTCATTCCCTAGAGAACTGGATTCTATCCCTGCCTCTGCTACAGAATCCCTTTGTGATTCTGGTCAAATCCCTGTAGCCCAACTTTTCACAGGTAGTCACTAATTGTGTATTCCTTGTTTTGTGAGTGTCTGACTTGGGCTCTGATGTGCAGAAGTGCTGATCACTCACAATTGAAGTCATTGGGAGCTGTGCTTTGAACATATAAAATGCAATACAATTCTAAGATCCTAGGTGTGTCAAATAAGGCACCCAAAATTCAGGTACTTTTGACCTTAATCATTCTTTGCCTCAGTACCCCATCTGTAAAATGGAGATAACACCCTTTGTGTGACAGGGGTATTCTGAAAATAAATACATTAATATGCGTAAAACACTCATATATTATAGTGATGAGTGCCATATGAAAGCCCATCAGGAAATTAATAATCCTGTCTTCAGAGCAAATAGTATAGTGTACAGACAATAGGGCATTGTGTCACACATCGAACACTGAGAATCATGGGTGGCAAGTCCTATGGGCCTGTGGTGCCTGGGCACCAGGAATATTCCTGGCCCAGGGCCCAGTTCCTGCAATGGCTGAGGCCGGGTCTCTCCCTCGGCACCATTATTCTGTGAACTGCCAAAAAAGTATTGATCATGTAATTAAAGACTATCATAATGCATATACACAATGGGTGGGGGAGCAAATTAAGGGTGGACAGGAAGCCTTAATTCTGGCATTCCTTAACTTTTGAATGGTTGGCTTTGCAACCTTCATGATGTGTTTTAGTGTATTTTTGTCTTTGTGTTAACATCAAAGTAAATAATATAGGTGTTTATCTTTTGCTTAGTAACAATGGTAGCTCATTTAATGAGCCCTGATAAACTTGGACATGCCTTTCAGCCCTACTGACGCAGAGTAAGGTCCCAATTTCCCCAGCTGTAGAATAGGGCTGGTAATGTTTGTAAAATGCTTTATGATCCATGGATGAACTGTCCATATAAATACTGTTACCTGATGAATACTAGGTAAAAACCCATTCCAAATATATTTCAGTAGGTGCAGTCCCATAACTGTTGTAACCACCCATTGATATTGTGAAAACAGCTGCAGGACCATTTCAACTATTGCTGAGAGCAGTTTAAATATTAAGGCATACCACAAGACAAGATCTATATATAAAATACAAGGACATTGACCAGAGGATGGTTCTAGTCAAATCAGGACTTGTGAAGTCTGACAGAAAACACATAGATCAACATGACTGTTTGCATTATAAAATCAGCTGCAGTGATCTATTTTTCAAAAGACAACCAACCCTTACACACATGTATGGTAGCGGATTTTGCAAGATTTGCACTTATGTATCTGAGATTGGAATTAGGTCCATAATGTGCTTTGATCAGCTATAGTAAAATACACAAACATTTTTAACTGTGCAAATTTCTCCTTATGGGGTGGGAGAAGATGCAGCCCTACATACTCTGAAAATTCAGCTATGGCATGTGCACTTAAACATACAGTAAATTGTTCAGGATACCTGGCGATACACACTTACATAGGTGAGATCAGAACTGAGCTGTGAGCTACAAACAGTAAACATTTATTTACTGGAAAGCAACAAAAAAGCATATGGTCCAACTGTTCTTTGAAGCCTGAATACACCCATGAAGAATGTGCAGCATAAATTTAACACTTAACAATCAGATATCAGGAACAATTATGTGCTTAAAACACCACTGAACAAGGGGCACTATGAAAGTACTGGTGTGAGCAGTTAACAATGATAAAACGTTTCATACTTTATCATTTCCTTGTAAATGTGATTTAGAGGAAGGGGGTCATGGCCAGTCTGAGACTGGACTAATGAATCCATCAAGGAAGCTGATACAAGAGAGGAATAGAAAATTGAAAGTGCAAGTTGAGCACCAGAATCAGATTTTTATGATACTCTGTTTTAATGGAGATTTATTTAGTATTGAAATAAGCCCGCTGACTTTCAGCTAAAGACTAGAAGAGAATCATATATATTTTTCTAAGTCTGAAAGCAAGCTAGTCATTCATATGATAAATCACAAAAGATTAAGTTGGCTTTAGTTTATAGTAAGTGTTCCTTTTCCTGGAGGCAGGGCAGATGAGTTAGAATGAGTTCAGACTGAGAGGGAATCTGCTTTTTGTGGTGATGCAGTGGTAATGATAAGTGGATAAACTTGAAGGCAATGATGATGAATCTTCCATATGTGGTTTTATCACATCATTTAAATGACCAAAAGTAATTCTTTTTTGCTCTCTGTAATTTGACTACATGGAAACATAGGATTATTAATGAAAGAGAATCAGATTTCACCTTGGAGAACTTCATCATTAAGGGAAAAATACGGTTATTTGGTAAGGATCTATAGTGCTTGGTGCTCTACAAGACACAAAAGAAAACACAGTCCCAAAGAGTTTACAATTGAAAGCCCTACTCCAGCAAGAAATATATGGACTCCAGTTCCCGCAATCCACTTTTCGTGAGCTGGAGTCTTACACCTGTGTGGATCAGATTGCAGGATCATGGCCAATACAGACAACTTTGAAGCCATTAAGCCTCCATCTATTTAGATCAATTAGAGCACTTGAATTCTCAGAAAAATACTTTGTAGGCTCTGTGGTAATCTGTATACAAACAAAATTTTTTTTATGCTAGTGTGTAGGAGCATATCTCAACCCAGGCACACACAGCCTACTCCAAACTACACACCAGTAACACCCAGTAATAATCTGAATTGAGAAACTAGTCTCCCTCGTTCAGTTTCTGACATTTTTCGTTTTATTGTGAACAACCTTCCTTCCAAATAAAGCATATTCTACATGTCTTACACGCCTCATGTTTCACAAACTGTCCTAGTGATGAATTAATCTAAACGATATTACACAAGTCAGAACCATGATCATAGACTTAAGAACAAAATACGATATCTATATTTGTTTAAAGAAAAGGAGTACTTGTGGCATCTTAGAGACTAACAAATTTATTTGAGCGCATCTGATGAAGTGAGCTGTAGCTCACGAAAGCTTATGCTCAAATAAATTTGTTAGTCTCGAAGGTGCCACAAGTACTCCTTTTCTTTTTGCGGATACAGACTAACAGGGCTGCTACTCTGAAACCTATATTTGTTTAGTAATTAGACTGCCAGACGTATTTTTCTATGCTGTTCCTATTGTCATATAAACAATAACTTCAACTGTCAATGTTATAAATTGAAGGGGGTCAGTTCAATGGAGTTCAGAAGCAAACTGGGGGGATCCATTCTACAAGTTGGCCCAGTAAGTGAGCTTATCAGTTGTTGATCAGAAGAAGGAATCGGTTAAACCACTTCTGGAAGGCCACTAATTGTGGTCTCCTGGGTGAAGAAAAACTTGCTGTGCTGGTAGAGCCTGGAGGTGACAAACACTGAACTTTTGCTTGAATTTTGGCCGGTGTAGCCCTCTGGGCAACTAGTGGCTACAAACTAAGGGATGGGTCCATGCTCTCCTTGCTTGGTAGTTAAAAGAATCCTGAAAGGCCAGTGGATGGAGGCCTACTTTTAACGGTAATTCACTCTTACATTTTATCAGACAATTTCCAGAACCTGAAACTTCCTTCTTTGCCAACAATTGTTTCCTGCCAGATTGTGCAGCACACGCACCGGTTGCTGATTACAGCCTAGTCTCCCCTGCTGCATACGGGAGTTTTCCACACCCCCTGCCACGAACAAAGAAGCGAGTCATTCCAGCAACCAGCCTCCCATTGCAAACGCGCCCATTGGTTTGCAAAGGTAGCTGGGGAGGAAGGCGCACGTGTTGCTCCGACTCTCCCTCGCGCCGTGGCCGTCCCTGCCCCAGGCGCCCCTTTACTGCGGGCCCAGCTGCGATTGAGGAGGAGGAGCGCGCGCGCTCCCCCAGCCCGGCCCCGGGGAAAGCCTCCAACCCCAAGAACTGAACAGCCGAGTCACCCCTCCCCCCGGCTCGCGCGTCAAACGCCGGGCGTCACGGTCCCATTGTAATGTATCAAAAAAGCGCGCAGCCCCCTAATCGCATAAGCCTCCCGCACGGGCGCCAGCCCCGCCGCCCACGGAACCTGGAGGGGGCTCCCCGGGCGGCAGGAGCAGCTCCCTGGCGCTGCCCCGCGGTCCTCGCGCGCTGGCCGGGCTGCAGCCGCCGGCGCCCGCCTGAGCTAGCGGAACTGCCCGCGCCGGGGGTAGCCGCGTAACTCCGCGCCGCGGAGGCAGCGGGCGCTGCAGCCCGACCCCCCTCTGATCTCGCGCGGCGCCCGGCCGGCCGGCCGGCGTTCCCTTGCCTGGGGGGAGCTCGGGGCTGCGGCGGGAGCCGGTGCGAGTCTATTAGCAGGCGCGTGGTAATGATGGCGGCGCTCAGTGAGACTTTCCCTGTCGCTGGATACTACTCCCGGCCCCTGCCCGCCGCCGCGGCAGCCCCGCTCCGAGCCCGCCCTTTGCAGCAGCGCCGCCGGGCAGGGGCCAAAGGCGCGCGTGGGGCGGCCGGCGCGGCGCGGCGCGTGGGGGCGCCGCGCAGCATGGGGCTGCTGGAGCGGACGCGGAAAGAATGGTTCATTCTGGGGATCGTGCTGGTGATCGCCGTGGCGAAGCTGGAGCCCGCCGTTGGGGTGAAAGGGGGTAAGTCCGATCCCGGGCCGCGCCGGCTGCCGCCAGGGGCTCGCCAAGCCAGCGAGAGAGAGGTGGGGGGCATTGAACAGGTGCCGGCCGTGCCCTACGCGGCGCCCCTCGCCGAGCCCCCTCTCGGCTCGTTCGCAGGCAGGCAAGCGAGGGGCTGAACCCGAGCGGGTGGGGGCAGCGTCCCCTGCCGTAGATCACAAGTTTTGGGGGGAAGCAGACCAACGCCGGGGTTACTTTCAGGGCACAGCATCCTGTCGCCCCAGGAATGGAGCGTTACTCCGCCAAGCGTGGCCGTTGCTTCCAGTAACTGGGCAAAATCCCCTGCCCCCCCACCCCCGTGGGGCGTTGGGCTGCGCAGGCCATGGGCCGCGGAGCCCCTGCACAGGGCTCCCTTGCGGCTCCAGGGCCCACGCTGACACGTTGCACTGAGACCCGGGCGCGACTTCCGTGTGCCGGGACTGAATGGCGGTACAGTGCTAGCTACCAGCCCAACCTTGCTCAGTCGGGAAGGGTGGATTTTTCTGCAGCTGTCCAACTTGAAGAGGAGGGTGGTTTTTTTGAGTGAGGTTTGTAAGTGTCTCATTGAAATATACACCGAAAGAATCCCTGATCACAAGAGAGAGGAGACACTTTAAAATGACCTAAAATGAGTCCAAAATTAAGGAACCTCCTTCCAAATGAGTGACACTAATACTGGACAAATAACATTTAATCACACTCAAGTTTTAAGCGATGGCAAATCGTATTATATAAGGGATATGTTTCAAATGTGGGGAATTCAGTCTTGCTAGTCCCAATTTTCTTCCTGACTTTTTTTAAAGTTGTGTATAGTGTAAGGTGTTTTGTATGTAATACACAGACTGTTTCTGTATCTGCTGGAGTCAGGCCTATGTAAATCCAGGATTTCTCTGTAAATAGCTTGTCTCCAGCAATGCAGAAGTTGGGTGGATTCAGTGTAGAATCAAGCTCTCTATGAACTTTGAGATCATTGACTTGTGTAGAGGATTCAGTTTCTCCATGACCGTCAATAATGTATCTTTCATATGCGAGAGGAGACAGGATCTCCTCTTTTGGAGTAGAGCGTAAAGGCCTGCCTGCTTGCTACTGCAATTTTAGTCATGTCAGATTAGTACTACTAAAAGTATGAAATAAAAAGGAAAGAGATAATTTTAAAATAAGATACACTAGTTGAGTTTAGATAGTAGCGTGGTCAGAACTCCATTAGTAATGTTTTGTTTTCAGCATTCCCACATGAGGCATGGTTCCTACCCCAAAAGGGTATTTGTCATTTTTATAAGAGTGAAAAATGTTAATTCCTTTGAAAGAGTGTACAAACATAGGCTTTTGATTCAGTGGGGTTCCTTGGAGGTGCCGGGGTCTGCCCATGCAGATCTAACTGCTGGATTGGGACCTTAGTGTGTTTAGAAATCATATACAGCTGGAGGTGTACTACACGGCCCCAGGGAGCCCTGTGTAGGGGTGCAGCTTGCTTTCCACTGTGCAGCCAGCCAACCTGTCAACCTGCTGGCTGGTACATGTTGCAATTCTGACTGGCCCATATGTGTGCAGCCCAGAGGTGGGAGAAGGCTCCTTATTTGCCACTTACCACTTACTATTTCCGCATTAAGGCAAGGCAGAATCTGCCCCAGGGTAACCAACAGGTATTGTATACATAGGCATACTTTTCATTGCATCATGCCTTTCATTGCTATCTCTCTCCGTTAATTAGTCTTGTTTGTTTTTGTTTTAAAATAAGAATGACATTCACTTAAATAGCAAAACTTAGTCTTTTAAACAGACTTTAAAGTTAATGATCAAAGTACTCCAAATATTTCTCTACATTCTGAAATATTTAATTACTTTGGTATATTATAACTTTTTATAGTGTTATTTCCTTAAGTGGTTCACTTTGTTTCTGTGGTTTTGTTTTTTTTAGGACCACTGAAGCCAGAAATTACCATAACATATATTGCTGTTTCAGCTATATTCTTTAACAGTGGACTCTCATTAAAAACTGAGGTACTGTAAATAAGTTCTCTTTGGTTCTTTCTTATTTTATTTTAGAAGTTTGGGCTGATCTTGAACAGGCCTGAATGTAGTTAGGCACATCAAATTACTGACTCTTTTTTGTTGGTAGATAACTAATGGAACCATGTGAAAGTTACATGTGTACATAACTAGTTTGTGTGTTTTTAAAAAAATTACACAGCGCCGGAAGGAGAGAGGAGCAGGACATACTGAGTGAAATTCACTCACCTGTGGAGGGTCTGCACAAGACACTTTATTGTTGCAGAAATCCCACAGTCAATCTCTAGTGAGATTGAGAGGATGTAAATGTAGCCTCCATGCCTCTATGAACTACAGAGAAGGCTTAGCATTATCCCCAAATGAGGCTGACTGAGCAAGTAGCTACAGGATCCATGCTTATGATGATCCAGTGACTTCAAACTGCTGCAGAGGTGGATGCCTAAGGGGTAGCAGTTGCTACAGCAGTTTATTGCCTGGAATAATGGTCCCAGAAGAGTTTCTCTGCAGCTCCATGGCTTGGGAACAGTTTACTAGAAGATTCTCATATATTCAGTTGTGCTTGGTGGAATGCTGAACTTCAAAGGAATATTGCTGCATTTGTGCTTTGACTCTGCTGCCTCACTCAGTAGTGCTTCAGGGGTGCCTGAGCCTGTTTCAATTCTTATTCCCATTTTACTTTAAAAAAAGAAAAATTGGTGGGGGGAAAAAAGTCTCAAGTAGCTTAAGAAATGTTGCCTAGTTGCCTGCAAAACTTTGGTGACTGGGTGAAGGGATGCAGCAGTTTTCTGTCAAATTTGTCTGCCAGCGCATCTCAGGTGACCTTACTTGAAAGAGAACCATTGCACTTCTCTGCCTGTGCTGCCTCTCTGTTCCTTTTCACTTTGTTGGCTGATTTGATCTGTTACTTAAGAGGATAACTTAAATAGCTCCTAATTCACCTGCTTAAGTAAGTAATTTAGCTAGCTGCAAAGCAATGATGAAATCAGTAATTTGGCTAATACTTTGTACCAGGGTTTGACAAATCTACTTACCTGCTCACCTTTGTTAAGTGGGAAGTTTCTCTTGGCTATTGAGCCAAACTATATTATTGCATTTTGCAGAACTTTAAGCTTTCATATTTTGTTTTAAGTTTCTAAGCTTATGGTTGTGAAGATAACCCTCCAAATGGGAGCCAAGTCTGAATTAATGCCATCCTGAGTCTATAGTCAGATTGTTCCAGCGCCCCTGTTGATTCTCATGGTTTTGCCCGGTTATGGCAGCAGTGAAATTAATCTCTCTGGTTGGTTTCATTGCTGCTATTTCAGAAGCCTGTGGTTATCAGTGAAACTGTCAAGAATCATGTCAGTTTCATCCTTTCACATGGAAAACCAATTAATACTAACAGAAGCTAGCTCTGGAGTTATTCATGGGGAAGAGGACCCAAAAACAGTGGCTGGGAAGTGGTGGTGTAGTTGAGTTCTCTTCTCTCAGCAGGCAGGAATTCCTGAAGTGCAGGGAAGAAATGGAAAGGTCCTTTTTCCTTTCAGTAATTTCAAGTCTTGATGCTTCAAATTAATAAAACAGCTGCTAACTAGAAGCTGATGAGAGATGTAGCCCCACACCTTGTCCAGGGACAGTACTGTGGTAGACATGCCAGCAAGTGAGGATGGCAGAAGGGCTTGGCTTTTGTATCTGACTGGTGAGGCACCCCTCCCCACGCAAATCATTTTTTGTATCTACCTTTGTCTAGTAGGTTTAGTGCTTGGCAAGTTAAGTGCCTAATAAACTTTTCAAGCCCAGCTTTGGACTTACATGGCATCTTTTCATCCAAGGACCTCAAAGCAATTTATAAACATGAATAAGGCCATATGTACACTACAAAATTATGTTGACCTAAGTTATGATGGCATACAGCCGCCATGGTAATTAAATCACTTTTGCGGGTCCACACTATACTCGTTTGTGTCATCAGTGAGCATCCTCATCAGGAGACCTTGTACAGATTGTACTGTTAGTGTGGAGCATTGTGGGACAGCTTCTGAAAGCCAGTGACAGGTGATGTAAACAATGCAGTGTCTACAGTGATGCTACGTTGACCTAGCTACGTCAACCATAACTCAATGCTGCTCGCAGAGGTGGCGTTATTAAGCTGGCACAGTGGGGCAGTTATGTCGGCGGGAGCGAAATTTTAATGTAGACTCTTAGGTCTTACTCAATTAGGCTGATGTAAGTTGCCTTGCATCGACCTATCTTCCCATATTTTAATGTTACAGTATTTTGAGTTGCAGTGCAAGTTATTTTCTCTTTTGGTTTTTATCAATTCTTGAGTGTGTGTGTATGTGTATTGGGATCACTTTGTTTTTACATTTGTTAATTTTAATGGAGCATGCATTCAGTATATTCTGTAAAATCATAAGAAACTGTACAAATTTTATGTCATTAATAGACAAAATGTTCACACTTCCAGATTTTTATTTTCATTTATAAACTAAGATATGCTTGCTTTTTTTTTTTAATATTATCCTTCATGGTTCAGTGTTATCAGGAAAACAGAACTCATGCTCAACAATGCTATTGTAGATGTGGATTCAGAAGTTCTTTACAAAGCAGTGGGCAGCTTACTGGTATAGCTCTGTTTATGCAGATACAAAAAGCATCTTGGTTGTATTTTCAAAAACATGAATTACCATAAGTAGAGAGAATTTTATATTTGTAGTAATAACTCTGTAGTCATGATACATGAGCAGAATATTTGCCCATACCATCACGCCCATTCAGCTTTCAGTTTATTGGCTGGTTTGGTCTTTGAAAGAGCTCTATTAACTAAGTCCCCACAGACCTAGAATTTGAAATCATATTCCTGAATATCTGGTTAGTGGCTACAGTTGTACAGTGGGGAATCTGACGAGTCATTGAAAAAGGTTTTACTGTGTGTATGTACTGACACACAAAAGGCCATATTGTGCTCACTGTCCTGATTAGAGGGAGGAGTGGAACTGCGCTCCCCTGTGGGAGCTTGGGTGGCACAGAAATGCCCTGAATGTCCTGATATGTTGGGGAGATAGTGTAGCTTTCTCTGTTGGCTTGTGCAGGGAGGGGTGGGGCTATGGTTTGGCAGCTTCCCCTGCCCCTTTGAGGTGTCCTGAGAGAGTAGTCTCTGCATTTTCTCAAGTGCACCGACTGAAATTCTGACAGGCCTTTTTGTGAGATGCACAACAGAGTAAAGGCTCCTTATTCACTCCTTTCCTTTGTATCCATGATATGGACTGTGACAATATGATTCAAAATGTATCCTTTATAAGGGTCTCCTCTTAAAGGTATCCTTTATAAGGGTCTCCTCTTAAAGCAAAGACATTGAAAAACCAATAATTTTGGGGAATATATTTCTTGTAATGCAAATCTCTTCCTCCACTCCCATCTTTTCAAGTCTACAAAGGCCTATCCTATAAGTGTGGCACCACTACATGCACTTCTACAGCAATTTTCATTAAACCTATCTTGGGTTCCTTATAGGGCATTTCCCAAAAGATATAAGATGATACTATTGAAAACTGTATAATACTGTACAGTTCTAAAATCCAGCAATGGGTGGCAATTTCACACTCACCCAGACTGATTATGGGGTGAGTGTGACATTGCCACCCATACACTGTACAAGGGGTCTTGGACTGGCCTAGTGAATGATCTGTGGTGGGACAGAACTTTTCGGACCTGGCAAGAAATAAGACGGAATGTACAAATGGCCAGATAATTCTCTTATTCTAATTATTTGGGATTTTAGTATATGTAATAGTTTTTTTTTTTTTTTTTTTTTTAAAAACCCTTGCTTTTAAAATAGCTATACTTTAATCACCTTCTGTATTCTTTCACCTCATCTGGTCTTTAAAAAAATTCTTTCCTTTGCTGGTGATGAACCCTCTATTCATCTTTGTTCTCCTTGTTGAAGAAAAGATGACGTCGTACTGTGATGAGACTATCTGTAGTGCAGTAGTTGATATGCAATGCTGGTTAAGAAGATGCTATTCTAATGCTGCTTCACAGATTGTATTGCATTGTGATCAGTCTCACATGGATAAAGAGGCCCTTTTTCTTACTGACGATTTTCCATTCTTTAAAAATATTTTCACTTCTTAGAGGTCTTATGTGTTTAAACAAAAAATTAATATATTGTTTCTTTTGTGATAATATTGTCAGTGTATATTATAAATCCCTGTTTTCAGGGCTACGTGACTTCCTGAGAACACCTTGCAAATAAAAAAAAGGGGCAGATTTTTAGATCAAATGTGTTGTGGGTTTTTTTTTAATCAAGTTTGAGGGAAACACTTTTGGTTTGTTAAGAGAAGGCAAAAATACCTGACAAGGTTCCGATGCTGAATCCCTTATATTTCTAAAACTTTTATTTTCTTCAGTGGTGGATAAAGATGCAGTATTTGACCTTAGTGTGGGTCTTAAAGCTTGTTTGTTTGTTTTTTATTTATAAATTGCCTTTTTCTTAAAGGTGGCTAAATTTTAAAATTAAAAATGTCAACAGGCCCTTACTCTTTAAGCTGCTTGAAAAAGAATCCACTGCCAGCTGATACAAATTTACGTTTTAAAAAGTGACTACTATGTATGTGCAATGAACTAGACTTTCTACATTTTTTAAAATGTAGAATCTGACATATCTAACCTAATTAAAGATAGCTGGAGAAACCTAACAAATTAGCTTTCTCATAAGAGTTACATTAGATGTCAGTTAAGTAAAGTGACTGAAAAGGACTCCAGTGTTTTTCTGAGGGAGACAGCTAAATAGGTTAGGGTGATCCATTTCCATTCAGATTTATTACATTCAGAAAGAGTTGATCTGACAACAAGAATTTTTCTTTTGTTTGAAAGGAAATGTATATACAAAACTACTAAGAGAATTGTTGCACAACGAGAGTACCAATGCGAAGAGACACATAGTTAAGAGGGAAATATGTAATAATCTTCAATCACCCTTGTGAAGTGCTTTGAGGTTCTCTGATGAAAGGTGCTGTGTAACAACAAAGTCTTATTTATTTTTCCTGCACCCAGCTGAATTTTGCTCCTCACTTCTCTGAATTTTCTTGCTTTTGTTAGTTTGTCATAGCCTCAGCGTTCTTTCTGTGTAGTTCTTCCAAACCTTAATATTACTTGGTACGAATTTGCTGTCGATGGTTCTGGTGTATGTCAGTTTTTAAGCATTTCTGGGATGCTGAACAAATAAAAACTGACGCTGAATTAATTTGCTGTGTGAGTTTTAACTTTTCACTAGAGAAAACATACCTGTGAGTCTTTCTGCAGTGTAAAGGCCCTTTTCTGTTGGCATGCAAGAGACTTACACTCTTGTTGGCTCTATTTAGACTAGAGAAACTTTTAAAACTGTCTCCATATTGATTACATTAGTTCATCTCCCTTGTGGTATTCATAGAATCATAGAATATCAGGGTTGGAAGGGACCTCAGGAGGTCATCTAGACCAACCCGCTGCTCAAAGCAGGACCAATCCCCAATTTCTGCTTCAGATCCCTAAATGGCCCCCTCAAGGATTGAACTCACAACCCTGGGTTTAGCAGGCCAATGCTCAAACCAGTATTAACAGTGGGAGCCTTAGTGTTGACGGGCTGTCAGCTGACACAGTTCTTGGAAGGGTGACAGAGCCAGAGATTTTTCTGCACTAACCTACCATAATGGGAGCTGAGCTGGTGTTAGCAACAGTGAGAAATATTTTGACAAAAGACCCTTTAGTAGGCAGAGCCTTGGTGTGAATGGTTTTGAAGGGGAGAATAGACTTCTAAAAGACTTAGAATGCGTGCATTTTTGTCTTAATGTAAAGGTGACCCTATTTCAAACAGCCCAAATGTGAACTTACCTTTGCTGTTATGACTGCAGCTTCCTCTCTTCTTGTTTTGCAGGAGCTGACAAGTGCTTTGATGCATGTGAAACTACATCTTTTTGTCCAGATCTTTACACTTGTGTTCTTCCCAACAGCAATATGGCTTTTTCTTCAAGTGTTATCAGTCACACCTATAAATGAATGGCTTTTAAAAGGGTATGTTTAAACATATTAGAGTGAAATATATTATGGCTACTTATTAAGGGCTGCTGTACCAGTAATATGTGTTTAACAGTGTTATAGTGAAGAGATTTCACTGTGTAGTTTCATGCTTTGACACTTGCTATTGAAGAAGTACACATAAGATTATCCTTTCAGAATTATGGTCTCATGTTTAGAAAGACTTGTCAGCTAATTTCATTTGTAGGGAGCTTGCAACAGATCAGCTTTCTCTTTGACATGCAGTCTGTCGAAGCTGCTATGCTTGATTTCAAGACGTATGGAAAAAAGTGATTGCTGAAGAGAGGCTTAAATCTATGAATACTTTTAAAAAAGCACAATATGTGGCGTATGTGTTACAAGTATTGTGTGTATTTAGCATCACACTGTACACATCCAGATGATTATTCAATATTGGTTCTTCCGCCAAGTGGTGGAAAAAAAATTAGAGTTTTTATGTTGGAACAAATCTCTTATTCTTTGAAATGATGAATTAAGTAGTGGCTGTTTATCATGAGATTAAAAGGCATTGTCTTAAATGAATTTTTCTAATCTTCAAACAAATGTTTATAGATACAAAGTGACACCATAAATGATATGATAATAAACAGTACAAAAAATCCTAAAATAGAGAAGCATCAAAATCAAACTTATATAGCAAGAATCACCAGGCTTTGCTGTGTAAATAAAATATAAAAATAAACTATTGTGTTAGAAATATCCCAGTTGTAAATAGAGAGCAGTGCTGTTCCATCCACTGGAAAGAAACCCCATTGTTCCAATAGTGTGGTGTTGCTTCAGAACAATCCTCCGTGTAAATATCTTAGTTGTAAAGCTGCACATGTGTGTATGTCCTTAAAATAGAGCTGTTTTTGCTGTTTGTTTCAGTATTTCTCCAGACTGTTCTGTTTTTCTAAGTATAAAGTGGTGCACAGATTACAAGTGACGTTGAATTTGAGACAACAAAAACATCATTTAGGAAATGTTAGCGCTGTTCCTCATAATGGTGTCAATAGATCAGTTGGAGTAGAAGCATGCCAGTGTATCAGAATTAATTTAGACTTGGTGAAGCATAAAAACAGTTACAGTGAATATGAGTGCAAAGGTTTTGCACCAGCAAGACCAGTGACAGGCTTTCTCATCGTCATAGCCTGTCAAAATTCAGTCCTAACACAGAACAGTCTCATTTGCTAGACTGCAAAGTGCAAGGAGTTTTGATTCCTCTCTTCCCACTCTCTGCATTACCATCCCCATTCCCCTCTTCCTTTTGATGACATTTTTCATGCCGATCTAGTCCTTAAGGGATGCATTCTTATCTTAATACACAGGGGTATATACATGCAACTTCCTAAACGCTGTTTTTCTCTCAAATTTGCATTTACGGCCATTTTTACACAGGGATCTAATGAACAAATATGCTTTTTGTGATGCTTATAAATGCTTTTAGAGAGCCACTATCAACTTGCCAGACTGTTTATGTTTATATATATATTTTTATATATATATATATATATTGCCTCTTAAAAATAAATAAATAAAAATTTAGAGCTGATCCCGCAAAAACACCAAATGCTTTTAACTCCAACTGGCATTATTAGGCGTTGAGGGCACTCACCACCTCAAAGGAGGTACTCCAAACCTGGCATGACTGGATCCATATAACGCTCCTTTCCATCATCTGCCGTTTCCTTCTCTAACAATGGTAACTGTGACTGAATTGATCATCCTTTATCCATTCCTTCTCATTTATATTTTTTCTCATGTTTCTAAGCATTCACTAACAGCAAATCTATTCTGTAATATAGTTTCTTTCTGTGCTGGCTTATAAAGTGATATTAACACCAAAGGTGTATTGATACTACATCTCTGAGTGTGAGCTAACACTTTAAAATTCATAGTAGTTAATGTCTAGAGATGGCCTTGAACCAGAACAGTGGGTCAGAAACACAAATACTGGAAAGTTTAAGTTGGGCCCATTATCAGTTAAGAGCCTTAGCTGGTTTTGTTGCCCTTACCAGCCTCAAGTCCTAATGGGCGGAGTCTGAACTCTTGTTGCATATCTTGTAAAACCAGAGGCACTACTTGTGTAAGCTTAGCGATTGTGAATAGAAGATGCCCTGCAAGATTAGGGTATTGTGATCTTACTGATGTAATGCCTGCAACATTGCATATGTAATATAAAACTTATTTAAGCCATAGTAGCTACCATTGTCCTGATACGTGAACTCAAGATCCCTTACTTTCAAAAGACACACTGTCAAGTATTTAGGCCTAAAACTTAACCTCCTAAATTTATAGTAATCTGCTGTGGCATGTTCTCATATTAAATATATAATTAAAATAATCAATGATTAATTTTTGTACATTTTACTATTTTTGTGGGATGTACTTAAAACAAACAAAAAGCTTACCTGCTATTTTTCTCTTGTGCTCACTCTGCAGTAGCATTCACAATATACTATACACATTACTAAAGCATCATTGATGCACAAACGAGGACGTGAGCATCACAGCTATTTTAGTTTCTGCGTCCCTAAAAATTAGGGGGAAAAGCAATTGATGTTTGACTAATAGATGTAGAAAAAACCAGTAAGGAAGAAAATGTTTATCTTCAGTCTTCTGAGAGTTTTAAGAGAGAGTGAAAATACATATGAAGATGAAACACTTGACAACTTCTCTAAACATACAATAAATAAACATTTTAGTGGTGTTTTTAAAATATGTTTTAACTAAAAGTAGAAGAGGACAATGTGAACCTAAAATAATGAACCTACATCTTCTCCCTTTGCCACCTTCTTAATGGTCCATGTTTTTAGAACATGGTATCTTCTATAGAAAAATAAATGCATACGTCTTATGTTGCATATTTTCCATTACAGATGTGGTGTTTCAAAGCACTTTACACACATAAATAAATCAAGACTCAATTTTGTGAATTGTAAGCGTTATAATCTCCATGGTACAGATGGGGAAACAGAGTCACTAAGAGGTTAACTGATTTATTCAGGATCACAGAGCAGGGATGATCACAGTGCCATGGATGATAACAGAACACATAAAAGTCTTGCTTCCTAGTGCTGTGCTCTAACCACTAGACAGTTGAGCTTGTGATAAATAATCATTTTTGTTCAGCTTTGATGGTTGTTCAGTGCTAGTGTCTTGCAGTGAATATTGCATTTCCTTTTTTGTGTTTAGTTTGCAGACAGTAGGCTGTATGCCGCCTCCTGTGTCTTCTGCAGTGATTTTAACCAAAGCTGTTGGTGGAAATGAGGTGAGTTTTTATTTTATTCACAATTGATTTTATTTGTTGTTGATTTATACAAAGAACTTTTGTGTAATCAAAGTCATGTGCTAAAATGTACAGCCTGGTGAAATAGAGCTTTTCATATTATTACAGTTTATGAAGACTCTCAAACTTAAAGCATGGATATGAAAAAAGGCAAATTTAAATTTATCATGTAAACTGGGGTTCTCAAAGTGGGGGGGTTGGGACCCCTCGGGGGTTCATGAGGTTATTACATGGGGGGTTGCGAGCTATCAGCCTTCACCCTAAACCCCGCTTTGCATCCAGCATTTAAAATGATGTTAAATATATAAAAAAGTGTTTTTAATTTATAAGGGGGGCACACTCAGAGGATTGCTATTTGAAAGGCGTCACCAGTACAGAAGTTTGAGAACCACTGGTGTAACATCCTGACAAACTCCTGTGGCTACTGAGCCCACTGTTGCTACAAAGTAATATAATCACATCCATCTCTATTATGGTTTATTTCTCCTTCCCCGACCAGTTTGTGTATTTATTCACCTGTTGTATATTGTCTGAATCTTAGATAGTGAGTTCCCTGGGGCAGGGACAGTCTCTATGGTGGTTGTTTGTACAGTGCTTAGTATTATGAGGCCCTAAGCCCTCTTTAGGATCCTGAGGCAATACAAATAATTATTACACACAAAAAGCTACATTTAAAAGACCCTTCAAGGGTTGTAAAGTCAAGTGCTCAGAAAGTTAGGAAATGCCAGAATAAGCAACAGACAACTTTAATTAAATCCCCTTGTGCGTATGCAGTATGATGCAGTCTTTAATTACATGCTCATGTACTGTTTTTTTGCCCAGGATCCCTACCTTATTTAGTGCACATGATGGACAATGCTCACTGAATGGATAGCTGTTCATTACTTTTTTCTCTCCTCATTTACTGCACACTATTCAAACCCTGCTCTGAAGTCAGAATTATTAATTTCCTCTTTGGCTTTTCTGTTGTACTTATTGCTATAGTATCTGAGTACTTCAAAATATTCATGTTTGTTTTCATTGCACACCAGTGAGATTTGGGGGGGGAGGGTATTATCCCCATTTCACAGATGGGGGAATTGAGGCCCAGATGTTTACAGGAGTCTAAGTCTCATTTTTCAAAGGGATTTAGGCACTTATGAGTCTAAATACCACAGATAGTGTATGGGTTTAGACTCCTAAGTGCCTAAGTCCCTTTTGAAGATGAGACATAGGCTCTTAAATCAGTTAGGCATTGTGCTGCTGAGTAAAGCAATGCCTGAATAGCTTTAAAAATCAGGACAAGAGAGATTAAGGGTAGGTCTACACGACCCACTGGATTGGTGGGTAGCGATCGATATATTGGGGTCGATCACGATAAATCGATCCCCGAGTGTTCTCCCATCGACTCCAGAACTCCAGCGCTGTGAGAGGCACAAGCGGAGTCAACAGCAGAGTGGCGGCAGTCGACTCACCGCTGTGAAGATGCCACGGTAAGTCGATCTAGGTATGTCGACTTCAGCTATGCTGTTCTCATAGCTGAAGTTGCGTACCTTACATCGACCATCCCCCTAGTGTAGACCAGGGCTAAGATCAAAAGTATCAACTGAGAAGCTCTAGAACTAATTTTTAGGTGTCCAGGACCTGGTTTTTCTTAGCAAACTTAATTCTGGCATTTTCTAACTTTTGAGTACGTTGCAACTTTAATAATGTTCTTTTAATGTAGGGGTTTTTAAAGTGTAATTTCCTAGGTTTTTTGTTTTTGTTTTAAAGCAAGCTGGTGAAACAGAAATTCAGTCATGAACCATCGTATTGACACCCCCATGGGTTATCAGCAAGGTTGGAACTTTTAAATCCTCTGCCACTTGAGCTCACTGAGCAACTTATAGCGGTAGTACGTTGTCATCCTTTGTGTGGACCAGGTTAGAGGGGGATGAGACATATGCTTTGCCAGTGGGTTGCGCGCACATTTTCTGATATCAGGATTGGTGAAGCTTGGGTGTCTTGGTTCCACACTAGGTTCTGGAGGGGAGTGTGGTCTAGTGGTCACATTTCTGCCTCTGTTCCCCCGAGCCGGACCCTTTCTGCCCTGTCCCCTCCAGACAGTCCCTGTCTCAATCATCTCTGCCTGCCCCCCTTACCCCTTAGCTTCTTGTCTCTTTGCCTAGCCAGTCCTAGTCTCCACCCCCATCTCGGATTTCACATCTTAATACCGATTTCCCTCACTAGCTCATTGTCCCAATCTATTCCCTCACCTTCTTCCCTACCATGTCTGGCTCTTGTCCCTTCTGCATTCAAGTCAGGGTGCATTCTCCTCCAGACTCCCTGGGGACCAGAAGCGGGAGCATTGAAAGCACAGAAGAGACAGTCTCTCTGACAAATTTCTGACAAATTCTACAGAGAATGTGCAATTATTTGTGGTTTACAGCATGGCCAGATTCTGGCTCTTTTGCTGCATGGGAACAGCAAAAGGCAAATGACTGACGCCAGGGCAATGCTTTCTGCCAAATTTCAGTCCTTTGCCCCAAAGCACGGAGGTTCTAGAGCTTCTCAGCTGAATGGTTATGAGAATTTTTTAATGTAGGAAAAACAATGTATTTTTCTCTGTCACTGAAATCACCTCTGATCTGTGAAGTTGTATTCAATACCTGAAGCAAAATTCAGCTTGCATGGTAGTAGTGATTGTTGACTATTATCCCTTCTAGTCTACTGTTGTCTCATCAAGCACTGATTCATCTTCTTACATGATCCTTCTTACTGAGTTAGAGACTTGTTAGGGCTTCAGTAGATTTTATAAGGGTAAAGAATGGAGAGGGTGGTGGATAGTTGCAATATGTTAGTAAGAAACATGAAGTGGTGAGTAGAGATGCCTAGTTTGAAATAGCAGGCATTATTGAGTCTGTCTGGATTCAAGTACTGAGAGGAAAAAGAACCGTGAGTCTTTAAAGGAAGCATTAGACAGTGTGGCCTAAGACAGAGCACTTGACTGGGACACAGGAGACCTGGGTTCTATTTCCAACAGGCCTGTGGCAGAGATGGGTAACTTTGAGCAACTCACTTCACTGTTCAGTGCCTCAGTTTCTCCATCTTTAAAAATGCGGGTAAAGGTGCTTATCTTCTTTGTGAAGCACTTTGAGCTCTTCTGATGGAAAAGCACCATATAAGAAACTCATTAGATAAATGCTATTTTTTTATTATTATTAGGTCTAGATAAGTGCAAGTAAGTATTTGTTAAAATGCTTGGGGAGATAGCTAACACCATTAAGCTAGAAGCCACTGGGATAACTGGAGATTTTGAAGCATAATAATTGGGAAAACTTGGTCATGAAATTATGAAGATAAAGGGAGGATTTTTAAAAAAAAATTTATAAGGATCTATTTTTATATCCGCATATGTACTAGAGGGGACATACTTTTGTTGAATAAGGAGGGTACGGTAAGTGAATTTAATCTTAAGGGTAGTTTGAGTAACTAATTGAGCTTTGTTCATTGATTCTAAATTTCAGCTGTACTGTGATTTTTGGTGCAAAACCAGGTAAATTTAAAAATCCAGTGTTAGTAAAATGAGGAATTTAATTAGGAGCATAAATTGGCATTTATAAAGTTATAATATCTACCAATATTTATGTATTTATTTCTGTTTTGGTCTAAAGAAACTCTAGACCAAAGAATGACCACCAAAGTGCTGGGTGCCCTTGATGCACATTTAAGAACACAATGACTCAGAAGTTACAGAACATAAAACCATCAAAAGCAGTAACACTTCTCTATCTTCCCTCACTTCACACATCATTTGGTCACTAAACACATGACCCGTACAGCATGAAACCTCTAGTGCACTCCACTACCTCTGCCATCCACAATGCCTGCTCAAACAGATTGGCTTTGCAAGAGCACCTGGAAAACCAACAAATTGGGGCTATTTCAGAGTTTGAGGGTCAGAGCAGTTCAGAGGAAACTAGCTTTTATGGGAAGCCTGCTGCCAGTAGTCTCCTGCCTTTTATAGTGAGGGGGGAATCAAGATTGAGGGCCTCTGCTGGTTGCAACTGTGGCATTATGATATGGGGGAGGTATTCTCTCAAGTAGATGGCCTCAAACTCTTTAGGGTTTTGTAGGTCAAAACCAACATCTTAGACTCCACTCTGATATGTGGATGAATGGCAACTTGTTTAAGGTATTTGGGAGCAAAAGTAGAGCTCATAAAAATTTTAGGGAGGAATAAACTTTACAGTTTTTAAGAGAGAAATAAGGGAAATGCAAAGGGGTATGCAAAAGAGAAAAATGGAGTTCAAGTGTCTGGGATGCGAAGATCAATAATAAAATATATTTAAAATACTGTATTGGAGTTCAGAGGGTGGCAAAAGGGGGAATCCAGTGAGGCCATTAAGAAGCTGGGAGAGCAAAATGGTCCTTGAGGGTTTCAAGAAGAGACAGCAGCTGTTCCTTTTCTGCAGATATTAGATGTAAGGGTAGTCATGAATGGCAGTTTTTTTTTCTCTTCCTGCTGCAGGAGATGCTGCACCTGTTGCTGATTAGAAAGAATAGCCTTCTCTGTAGGTCCCCCAGTTCATATCTATTGAGGCAGTTGGGAGGGTCGACAGTGTCAACTCATCCTCATATGTACCTCTGTTCATCTCCCTTTGAAAGAGGCCACACAAATCTTGAGAGTGGGCCATCCTCTCAACTCTCTCTCTGCTCTTGTTCCCTCCTTCCATTTAGCTTTCTCACTAATTCCCCTTTCTTCTTCTATCATTTCCCTCTGTGCACTGATACCTTCATCAATGCTACAAACAAAATTCTAAAACAGCTGCTGCTTATGTCACAAATCATTTAGTTTATTTGGAAAACTAATTTCAGGTCCATGTGTAAATGCGTTGTGTGTAGGAAAACTCTGCTCCCATGAATGCTGGCAGAAAGTAAATACAAAAGGGGCTATTGTGAAAATGACGCATCAAGATCTAATATTTATTTGAGATATTTGCCACGCTATTTGTGTGGCTATACCGTTAATAATTTTTGGGAAATCTCTTGGTACAGGGGAAATACTAGAGAAGGATGGTCATGGAATGAAAACACAGAATTGAAAGAGAGATCTGTTTTCAAATTCCAGCTCTGCCAGCATGCCAGACTCTCATCATGGCCTTGGGAATACCACTAAGGGCCAGACTATTAAAGGTATTTAGATGCCTAAAGATGCAGAATAGGTGCCTGATGAGATTTTCAAAAGCACCTAGGGGCTTATCTCCCATTGATTTTTTTGTTTAAAGAGCAAGGCACTTTTGTAAATCATACAAGATGATTATCTGCACCTAAATACCTTTAAAACTCTGCCCTAAATCTCTCTCTGTTTCTGTAAAATGGGGATTATAATTTTACCAACATTACAGGGAGTTGCGAATTTGTAAAAGAGCTTTGAGATCTTCAGATGGAAGATTCTATGGAAGTGCAAAATATTATTAAAAGGTGTTTGGCAGAGAGCAAGTATAGTCCTTTCTTTGAAAAAAGAGGCTGAAAATTAGATTTGTAAGCCTATCATATTTTTTTGGAAAAAACAATTTGAGATGACTTTTATGGGCAACTTAATGACACATTTTGAAAAGTTTAATTTACTACACAAGAGGCAGGATAGTATTGTGCAGATAAATCACATCAGACAATTTGTGTTATGGAAGACTGACCCTTTACTACTTCACAAGAGGAAATTGTAGAAGTGATTTTTTTTTGTTTTGTTTTTTATTTTGACAGTAAATTAAAAAAACTGTAGTCTAAATAACTCCTTAATTTTAGTAAAATTGACTTCTATTTTTGTATGTTCCTCCTGGCTTTGTATATACTGGATTTGGTGCTTCCAAAATAAGATGCTGCTATATATTCAAGGCAGAGGACTTGTAAATACAAAAGACTGAAATACAATGAAAAAGCTAATAAATGTATTCCAGGACCAAGATAATTGGGGAAAATACTAAAACTGATTTTTAAATTTTGTTTATTTAAGGATGTGTAAAAGATAAAAACCAAATTGTAAAATGAAAGGTATACAAATAGTTATTTTCTCTTTGATTTCTTTCCTGAAAGGCTATGTACAAATAAATAAACGAATAGTTTTAACTGATATTTTAAAATGAACTGCATGAGAGTTGTCACACTGGCAAATAAATACTGGAAAATTCCAGTGATTTTTTTTATTAAAAACAAACAAAAAAGGTGAACCCTAACAACATGGTAAAGTCAGAAGAAAGATATTGATTTTTCTAAAAATATCAGAAAGCTTCTTTGAACTGTGTGTATATGTACATTAACCTTTTAAAAACAAAATACTATGAATTTAAAGGAATGTGCAAGCCTTAATGTTTTGTGTTTCTTACTTTGTACCACTGTGTGGGGTATTATTTGACACTGGATGGTAACGCACAAATATTATGAAAGAAGATCACTTAAGACCTGTACAGGAAATATGCATATTGCAATGTTTGGCTTCCTTCTCTAATATAACCTTTTTGTGACGGAATGTTAAATCTTCTCAAGTGATCTTTCCGAAGATGTTATGAAATGTAACTATAACCTGGAAGCTATAGTATGTGTTAAAGGATATTTTTTCAGATTTTGGCATGTGTGTGGAGGGGGTGGGGTCGGGAAGAGTGCAGGACTAGTCCTGAAGGGCTGCATTTGTGAAAAGCTTTAGTTAAGCTGCACTGTACACGTACACATGCAGAGAAATAACTATGAGCATGCACTTCGGGTATACAAAGGGAACTGCCTATTATTACTGAGAAGTGGTCCATCTCCTGTATTCTGGTATTATTTTCTATACATCCTAATATGGTGTTTACATTTTTCACCACTGCTTTGCTTTGAGCAAATAGCTTTTATTTTACTGTCAGATGAGGCTCAGTTGTTTTTCCATTGAATGGTTTGTTTGTACCTATCAGTGCATATGAGTAGTCCGAATTGTGACTTACAAATCGGGACTTAATCTGCCACAGTATCCGTTAAGAACCTCTAAAGTTCCTCACAGTCTTTTCAAGTCTTGACTAACCTAAAACATATTGATATCTGCAATTTTTTCTCCCACACTGTTTATATGTATTTAACAGCAGTAGTTCTAGTACAGATCCATAGGATGCCTCCTGTTAACCTTGTGAAAAGTTGAAAATTGACCACTTAGTCCTACTCTTTGTTTTTGCGAAAAGGAGGACTTGTGACACCTTAGAGACTAACAAATTTATTTGAGCATAAGCTATGGTGAGCTACAGCTCCACTGCATCACTTCATCGGATGCATGCAGTGGAAAATATAGTGGGGAGATTTATATACACAGAGAACACGAAACAATGGGTGTTACCATACACACTGTAATGAGAGATCAGGTAAGGTGAGCTATTACCAGCAGGAGAGCTGGGGGGGGAACCTTTTGTAGTGATGATCAAGGTGGGCCATTTCCAGCAGTTGACAAGAACGTGTGAGGAACAGTGTGGGAGGGGAATAAACACGGGGAAATAGTTTTACTTTGTGTAATGACACATCCACTCCCAGTCTTTATTCAAGCCTAAGTTAATTGTATCCAGTTTGCAAATTAATTCCAATTCAGCAGTCTCTCGTTGGAGTCTGTTTTTGAAGGTTTTTTGTTGAAGAATTGCCACTTTTAGGTCTGTAATCGAGTGACCAAAGAGACTGAAGTGTTCTCCGACTGGTTTTTAAATGTTATAATTCTTGACGTCTGATTTGTGTCCATTTATTCTTTTACGTAGAGACTGTCCAGTTTGGCCAATGTACATGGCAGAGGGGCATTGCTGGCACATGATGGCATATATGACGTTGGTAGATGTGCAGGTGAACGAGCCTCTGATAGTGTGGCTGATCTGATTAGGCCCTATGATGATGTCCCCTGAATAGATATGCGGACACAGTTGGCAACGGGCTTTATTGCAAGGATAGGTTCCTGGGTTAGCGTTTTTGTTGTGTGGTGTGTGGTTGCTGGTGAGTATTTGCTTCCGGTTGGGGAGCTGTCTGTAAGCAAGGACGGGCCTGTCTCCCAAGATCTGTGAGAGTGTTGGGTCGTCCTTCAGGATAGGTTGTAGATCCTTGATGATGCGTTGGAGAGGTTTTAGTTGGGGGCTGAAGGTGACGGCTAGTGGCGTTCTGCTATTTTCTTTGTTGAGCCTGTCCTGCAGTAGGTAACTTCTAGGTACTCTTCTGGCTCTGTCAATCTGTTTCTTCGCTTCAGCAGGTGGGTATTGTAGTTGTAAGAACGCTTGATAGAGATTTTGTAGGTATTTGTCTCTGTCTGAGGGGTTGGAGCAAATGCGGTTGTATTGTAGAGCTTGGCTGTAGATAATGGGTCATGTGGTGTGGTCTGGATGAAAGCTGGAGGCATGTAGGTAGGCATAGCGGCCGGTAGGTTTCCTGTATAGGGTGGTGTTCATGTGACCATCGTTTATTAGCACCGTAGTGTGTAGGAAGTAGATCTCTTGTGTGGACTGGTCCAGGCTGAGGTTGATGGTGGGATGGTATATGCCATCATGTGGCAGCAATGCCCCTCTGCCATGTACATTGGCCAAACTGGACAGTCTCTATGTAAAAGAATAAATGGACACAAATCAGACGTCAAGAATTATAACATTCAAAAACCAGTCGGAGAACACTTCAAACTCTTTGGTCACTCGATTACAGACCTAAAAGTGGCAATTCTTCTTCAACAAAAAACCTTCAAAAACAGACTCCAACGAGAGACTGCTGAATTGGAATTAATTTGCAAACTGGATACAATTAACTTAGACTTGAATAAAGACTGGGAGTGGATGTGTCATTACACAAAGTAAAACTATTTCCCCGTGTTTATTCCCCTTTCCCCCCTCTCCCCCCCACTGTTCCTCACATGTTCTTGTCAACTGCTGGAAATGGCCCACCTTGATCATCACTACAAAAGGTTCCCCCCCCCACTCTCCTGCTGGTAGTAGCTCACCTTAGCTGATCACTCTCTTTACAGTGTGTATGGTAACACCCATTGTTTCATGTTCTCTGTGTATATAAATCTCCCCACTGTATTTTCCACTGCATGCATCTGATGAAGTGCGCTGTAGCTCACGAAAGCTTATGTTCAAATAAATTTGTTAGTCTCTAAGGTGCCACAAGTACTCCTTTTCTTTTTGCGGATATAGAAACATGGCTGCTACTCTGAAACCTGTCTTTGTTTTTGGTCTCTTAGCCAGTTTCTGATTAATGGCAGAACCTTAACTCCAACCCTGTTTCCTTAATATCCTCTTATTTACCAGGTACTGATGTAATATGCAACTGGGGAATTGTGCATGCAAATAGATATTTACACACACATTCTAGTTAACATATGTAGCTACCCATTTTGCATTCATATATATATATATATATATATATGTTTAGCTTAAACTCTGATTATTGAACTTTTATTAGTCGATTTGTGGGAGCAAATAAATGAGGAAATAATTTAGAGGCCCAGTCCTGCAAAGGCATAATTCTGAGTTCAATACATTACACGTATGATTTTCAAAAGCATTTAACATTGCTCTTAAGCCAGTGGGAGCAGAGTTAAGCCAACAAAGAATACTTTTAATAATCCCCACCTTTATTGTCTTACGCCAAAGTTTTGTGCATCCGAAACTGTATTGAATTCAATGGGAATTGTAAGTGACCTTCACCATTTTGATTTATTAACTGTAGGCATTAGTGTTGGGGGAACTTTTATCTAATCTTTCTTTCTATTTACTCTTTGCCTGTATGCCCCCAGAATGCCCTGGTTGTCTGCTGAAAGAAGCCCCTCTTTTCACCTTGTAAAGTCTGCTGGAGAGTACTTGTCTCACAAAAGATAGGGCTGGAGAAGTTGCTTTATCCCTTTCTCGCTACAGATCTAAGGCGTATTAGAGCAGGGATTTTCTCTGTACCCTTTGTAACATACACAGGAACCATCCCTCTATTCCAGTGCATCTTGAGAAATATCTTAGAAAGTGCATTTGGGCTGAGGAAGGACATAGTTGAGCTCCCCTCCTGTGCTGCTCTCTGAGGACTCTTTTTCAGCTCACTTATTTATTTCATTTCTCATGTGGTGGCTCATTGAGGCTGAGGCCCCATTGTGTTCGGCACTGTACAAAAGTATAACAGAGTCCTTGCCCCAAGAACTTACAATCTAAATATTAGACTGCAGACAGCCGGTGGATGCAGCAAATAGATGACTGGAGCAGAAGGAGACAATGAGATAATAATTACTTAGGCCTGGTCTACACTAGAGTGCGGGGGATCGATCTAAGTTACGCAACTTCAGCTACGTGAATAACGTAGCTGAAGTCGACGTACATAGACCTATTGAATGTAGTGTCTTCACTGCAGTGAGTCGACTGCTCCTGCTCCCCCGTCGACTCTGCCTGTGCCTCTCATGGCGGTGGGGTACGGGAGAGCGCTCGGGGGTCGATTTATTGCATCTAGACTAAACACAATAAATCGACCCCCACTGGATCTATCGCTGCCCGTCGATCCAGCGGGTAGTATAGACATACCCTTAGAGTGAGACGACACTGTTGCCAGAGGCAGGAGGGTAAAGGATAGGTTAAGGTGGGTTTAAGACATCTTTATGCCCTCTCAATTCTGTGTTGCTCCAGCTCCTGGAGCAGTCCTCAATTTAGACAACCCAGAGTTACACCTGCCTCCCTGGACTGCCCTTTGGGCTGCAGTACTGCCTGGAATCTTCACAGTGCTTTGTGCATTTGCTCTGCCCTGACATGCTCCTTACACCAGGGCTTGCGAGCGAGCCTTCAGAAGGCAACCTCACAATCTGGCCTCATCTGACCATGGGCTTTCAGGAGCCCTTTTATGCTGCTCTGGCCCTTTTTACCTGGTGTAGAGAGGTTAGAATGGGTGAGGATCTCATCTCCACATTTGACAAAACATGCCCTGATTGAATCCAAAGACATTTGCAAAACCTTTGCCGTGGCCCATGTGCAATTTATGCACATTTATGAGTACACAGAAGTTAGCCACACATTTATATGTGGCTTGAGCTTCCTTAGCAGCATGGTTTTTTGGCATAGTAAGGAAGGGTGTGCACAATGTATTGCCCAGGCACAGCAAAAGATTTTTAGAAGGCTCATTACTTGGTCAAATAAGAGCCACTTTTCATTAGACACTGAAAGACGTTTTCCATTGAGGGCTATTACCTTGCTAAATTTCAAGTTCATACCCCCAATGGTTGAGAAGAGAGGTTGCAGAAATTTTATTATATAAACAGGGAAAGTGTTTTTCTTCACTTTCCTTTACTCAAAAATGACAGAACCATTTTTGTATAAGCTTTCAATCACAATTGGAAATTTTCATTCTAAAGGTGAAAGTTTCAGAAAGTCATAAAGCCCAGATTTTTAAAGGTAATTAGGCAATGCTGTATTCCGTGTTCCAACGCCGATCTGATTTAGGTGCCTAAATCATGTGAAATTTAGGTGCCTAAATCAGTTAGGCATTGCAATGCTGAGTCGCTGCAATGCCTAATTAAGTATTTTAAAAATCTGGGCGTAAGTGACTGAAAACGGGTTCACAATAGAAATGGCTGATGTCACAGTTACTGGGCTGCATCCTTGTCCCTTTTTGAGGTCTCTGAGTGCTCCCCCACAGCAGTCAGGCTTTGGCCTGTTACCTCTCCTGCAGTGGGATTCTGTGGTTCTCCCACTCTCAGATCAGGGCCTAGGCTACCATCCCCTGGGTACCAAGTGTGACTAATTCAGCAGGTCCAACTGGGGTTGGAGCCTGCAAGCATTTCTCTTTGGAAACCTGTGTATCTTACATTAGTAAGGATACAGACACAGCTTTTTCAAAACAAAGCCCAAGAGAAGTAGATTTAAAATAAAGAGGCCTGTATTCCCTTAGATTATTTTAGCCTCTCTATCTATAGCTCAGGTGGGTCTGGCTTGTTCCCCATTTCTGAGTTGGAAAAAATAGCCTACATGGCTTGCAACTTGGTCCCTCTGTCTTTTTCTGTCTCTCTCAGCGTATGTCTACGCTCTGAGTTAATGGTATAAATTCCAGCTCGAGGAGATACACATGCACTAGTTCCGATGAAGCTTGTTCACTAAAAATAGAGTAGCCATGACAGTGTGAGCAGTGGGAGGGGATTAGCCACCGCAAGTACGTTCCTAGCATCTCAGGCAAGATTGTGTTTGGGTTGGCTAGGCCCTCCCACCACTCATGCTGCGGCGGCTACCTTCTATTTTGAGCACACCAGCTTGATCAGAACTAGCCTGGGTATGCCCCCTTGAGCGGGGAATTATGCCCCCGTTTCAAAGTGTAGATATACCCATAGTCATTCAGTCTTTTTACAGACTCCTTCTGGCCGGCCAGCCTCTCTGACCAGCTCTTCCCTCCCTTTCTATCAGGATTATGTTTAGCCGACCAATGTCTTTGGAACTCCCCGTGTTGCCAGTGTTGGGGCTGAGGAGTTCCTCATATGGCTATAAACCTGGCTATTGTTTGAGGGAATGTTCCTTGTCTAGGCCATTGTTTTATCTTTCCTACATTCCTTAAGCTCCCTGTGATTTAACTCTGTGCTTTCAGGTAGGTGTTCAATAATAAAGTCCCTGGCCATTACCATCAAGCAGCCTCCAGCTCCAGATTACAATTGGATCTGTGCGCATGGTACATTGAGCTCGTGGCAACTGTCAAATACATGGGCAGCGCCATGCAGTGCCAGAGGATGCTCAAAAGATGTGAACGCTCCTATAACAGCAGCTTCTGCTGTGCTTCAGGCCCCTCTCTGTCACAAAGCTGCAGATCTCTAGACCCCTGGTTATACCAGCTCTGTTTTATGAAAGTGAAACAAGCGCACTGAAGAACACTGGACTGACATTTTGGATTCTTGTAATCTTCGTCAGTTGCTCCATTTTAAGCGGCAGGACAAGAGCAGAAATGGGGCTATCCTAAGCTGAACCCAGCAACCGCTTCCATCTGCACTGGTTGGCTTTCTTGGAATGGACATATTATTAGGACAGAAGACCAATGAATTACGATGTATGCTTACCAAAGAATGTCTCTACAATGGCCATTGATGACATGGTCATCAAAACCTTCGGTGACACAATAAGTTGAACTTAATATCCAAGTAGACCTTGTTATATGGATGGAGCTTGATCTGCAAGGAGGCTATGGCCCTTTGGGATTTGCCATGATGAAAATGATTCAAGCAGGTAACAATGTCACACTGAACAGGGAAACTGGTCACATCATATTAATTAAATATATTCCACAGTTATTCACACCTCATGCAATTTTAATTCTTGCCGTTGCTTACATTCTAACAAAATTTTATAGAATAGGTGGTGTTTATGAACAGTATTCATTTGGTTGGGAAGTACCATTATTTTTTCACAGTGGCATATTGAATCCTACTGCCAGACATCTGTAGTTTCCACTATGCCTTTTACCGTAATAGCATAACAATAGGCAGGTATGAACAGAAGGGGAGCCCTTCCTGTCCTGTCTGCTTCTACTGCAGAGGGCATTGGATTTGCAAGAAGGCATTATCTCTGGTAGTTTTATTAAAGATTATTATTAAAGATTCTAAAAATCAAGAGATTTTTCCTGATTTGGCCTCCTAAATTGATGGGTTGATTTTTTCAGTGCTCAGCACCTAGCAGCAATGAATGACTAGAATTGGTGCCTCAATGTTTTTTAAATTAGCCCTCTTTTAGGAGCCTAACTCTTTCAAAAGTAGGAGCCTAAAATCTTGACCTCCACATTAGAACTCCTGGTAAACTCTGCATGGGTTTGCCAAAGTAATGGCCTGTAGCCTTTACCAATTCATCATGCTTAAGACTGCCGTAGCAGAGTACTCAGCTAGGCAGTGGAGATTTTTTTTTTCAGGTGTTTGCTGCTGCATAGCATGTTTTCTGCAATGCAGAACCAAACACTGAACCTCCCTACCACCATTTGCTTCCATAATTGACATCCGTTAACATGGATGGATGGGAAATATGTATGAGTGGCAATAGCAGAGTGTTATTCATTGTGCTCAACTACATGCATGCAGCTCCAATAGAAGCTGTTGGTATTTGGAAATGCATATCTGAGGGAAGAACTTAGTTCAGAATGTTTTGTACAAAAATTCAATATTTGAATAAGAACTACAGTGAGCAAACAAGCCAACAGCTGATTGCATCGGCAAGAGAGAAAGAGGCAGCCACAAGAGCCTCAATTTCTAGTAATTGTGTAGCCTACAAACTAAAAAATACCCCAACCCTTGAAATACGTTTGAGCTAATGAATCCAGAACTATGGTTTGTTTTCAGAGTTTAATTTGGCAGTTTACATGTGTTACTTATATACAATTTTGAATCCTACAAAAATGTGTGGACTTGGGTTTTTTAAAATAATTTATAACTGCAGCAGAATTCTTTATTAAGTTTTTAATGTATAAAAGTTGTGTGGGGTCTACACATAAATAGATCTTGTTCATGATACTGTTATATTTTATAAATGTTTAATTTAGTTTGCTTGTTATTCAAAGCATAATGAAAAATCAGCATTGTAGAAATGTTATCTTCTCCGTTCCAGCTATGTATCCGAATCCTTTTCAAAGGATATCTCTGAGTCCCATAGGCCAAAGTAAATTATTACATGTGGTGAACTCTAAGTTATCGAGCAAGGTCATGGCAGTGAGAATATTTCAGAAAGGTTTTATCTTTGCTTGGAAAGCAAATGAAACCTCTCATCATCAACTTTAAAGTTATAGTTGTAAGAGAATTTTCACTAGGGGTGAAAGATCAAGTTCATGGGAGACATAATTCATTCTAAAAAGTTATTCCTCAGACATAACACTGGGAGATGAAACATTCACAGAGATTTTCATGGTGGTGGTGGGGTATTTGCATTCACTAATATTGAAGATCAGAATCATTGTAACTTTTCACAATCTATTCTGGTTTTAGTCCAAGTTTTCCTAAGTGAGGAAGACATTCATTCTGTGATGATTTAAGAACTTAATTTTTTAAAATATTCGTTATTTTACAGCTATCATAATTTTTATAGTGTGCACCTTTTAGAGTGTTTAATCAGTAATACCTGTTCTTCTATTATTAATTTGTTAAATAGTAGCACTTACGGAGCCTAGATGATTAGAGCTCTATTGTGCTAATGAACGGACGCATACACAGTGAGACCATCCCTGCACTGAAGTGCTTATTATCTATAATAATGAGAAAAACAAAAGGTTGGAAGGGAGTCAGGTACAGAGAGGTAAAGGGAATTGTTCAGGGTCACAAAGCAGGTCAGTGGCAGAGCAGAGGGAATAGAACCCAGATCTCCTGATTCCCATTCTAGAATTCTGTCCACTAGACCACTATTTATTTGCCCCGTTATCTAATAGACTTGTATATGATTTTAATCGATCAATGATACACCTGTCACAGATTATGGCAACCTGCACCTGTATTACCACTCTGTGGTCCGGCAAGGGCACCTGCTCCAGGCTCCTCTGCCATCATCTCTTTTGGGTGGAGACCTGAATCTTTCTCCCTCCTGATTGGGGTATTTCAGCTGCACAATTCTCTGACTATGCTGTAATATCCCCAGCAAAAAAGACTGCCTAAGCACGCCTGTTTTGCTTCTCTCCTCAGAGGCAGAAAGCAGTGTAGTTGTCCATAGTTACACTACCACACAGCTTTTCCTAAGCAAGCACATTTATTCTGAGGGTAAAAACATTACAGCGAAACATACAAAAGAATCTACACACATGCAAATAAACTTCCCGAAGATCATCCCCTAACTCCAAGAAGGGCTCTGCTTGGTGAACAGTCCTTCAGACCCCACCCAGGGTTTGTCAGTCACATGTTCATAATAGCTTTAATTCAGAACAAGGATGCAGACTGAGCCAAGTCCTTCTAACTCTTCCCAGGAAGGATTGGGGCCCCCTCTTGGACCAAAGGTCCTGTCCTTTTGCTGGATCAGAAAGAAGGCCCTGAGTCAACTCAGGCTGTTTATGCTACAATCCTTTCTTTGTCTGTTGGTCCCTGGAGACTTCAGTTTGAAGGAGTTTGCGTGAGCCTGTCTCTAAGTGGTGGTAGCTCTCTGCAGGTGTTACAATCTGAGTGAATTTGCGTAACCATACCCCACTATTCTTAGTTCCTGGAGCACTGTGGTCTTCCCTCCCGCATAGAATTACATACAGTCCCTGCTTGGCCTGGAATGATACATAAGATTATTTCAGTAAGGTTTGTCCAGAATGTTGCAGGAAATTGCCATGCCTGTCACAGCACCCACTCCAGTAATGTCTGAGTGCAGTAGAAATCTGTTCAGTAGTTTGTGCCCTCTTCAACAACCATTTCTGGGGGATGGTGTTTTGATACCTGCTGGCCTATGACAGCTGTCCTTTGTTAGGAGGGCTGCTAGTGGCCAATCCCTTTCCTTTTAAAAGGTGGGCAATGGGATTGGGCAATGATATGCCACTTGTAATAGCATAACAATAGGCAGGTATGAACAGAAGGGGAGCCCTTCCTGTCCTGTCTGCTTCTACTGCAGAGGGCATTGGATTTGCAAGAAGGCATTATCTCCGATAGTTTTATTTATATCCGCTTGTTTACACACTATTCAAATTCTAGGCCAAATTGACTCTACTTTTAAATCCTTCACATGATATTAAAACAAGAATATTTGCTTTAGGGTGCGCTTCTTTTATGTACTATAGATACAAATCTTAAGTACTTGTCTATTTAACCAGTATATTTAAATTTCTTTTAAAATATAAGTTAATTTAAAAAGAAGCATGTTGATAATGGGAATTGTGGAAAGTTCTGTCTGTCTTGGAAAGTAAGTATGTGCTGTCAGGATCTTCCTACTTTGAGAAAAATATTTTGTTTCTTGTGCAAGTTATTTCCTTGTAAATGTTTTTGAAATTATGTAATTTTATTACCAAAAAAACTATTTTCAGAGGAAGTTACAGTTGGATTGTTAAACATCCAAAATTGAATAAATGATAAACTTAAGTTCAAATATAGAACTGTAGTTCTATTTTTATGGATACATTGATACTGTTTTAAATTACACAATCATATGTTGTTTGCAAAATATTACATATTTTTTTCTTAGAGCTATATGTGCAGTCTCTAAAAAAATAAATAAATTAAAAAAAATCCTGGTTGCATTTACTTATAGTTTCATTGCCCCAATGGTGTAATGTGTATTTATTGAGCTAGACTTTTTTTTATATGTTCTCTAAGGTATCTATTTTAATAATTAAGTAACAGCCATATATTATACAATTTATTTTCAGCCAGCAACACAGCTTGCTTAAGGTGCAAGTCTGGAAGGAATTGCTCAGTATTATCCTATTTACAAACTTTTGTGGCCTACAAATACTATCATGTTCCTATATGTACTTCTTATGTAGATTATTTTCATGTGACCTGATAGTCATCTCATGATGTTTTTGCATAAGTGTAGCTCTTCTTGAATGTAAAAAGTTTTATTCCTGATTTTCACAAGTGCAATTAGAGCAGGACAGTGGGCTCTGTTTGTCTGGAATACACACAGAATAGCATGCAATACTACAGTATGCTTAAGGCCCTTCGTTTTCAAATTTTATTGATGTTTACCAAAATATTTTCAGGTTTTATGGAAGCTGTTATTGCATTGTTGATTTTTCACCCGAATTTTGGACTAGTCAAGTACATGAAAATACTTTGTTAAGATAATCCAATATATTATATTACATAGATGTATTTGTTAGAAAATTACTCTAAATGTAAATGTGAGGCTGATTTAAATTAAGACCATGTTGTGGAAGATACATACACACATATGTGTTTATATGTGTACTTAATGGTAATGTACAGTTCATGAAATAAATTACAGCATTAATCTGCCTTTACTTTCAGCATTCTTACTTTTTTGCTATTTGTTGCTTTTTTGATCCTCTTTTTCCCCAATATTAACCTCAGTATTTACCCAGAAAACTGTAAAGTTAATATTTGCACAGATTTTCACCCATTTAATTTTTGTAATAAATGCAGTTAAATTGCTGGAAAATTTAAAACAAAATACAAATAAAAAATGAAGGGCCTTGAGGATGGTATACACGAATCCCTAATGAAAAGAAAGTCATTCACCACTACTATTGCTTCATAAACTCTACCATTGTGATCCCATAACTGACAAGTACATAACCCACTACCCCTGGCTTTTCAAACCCTCCTGACAGTCCCACCTGACAAGTCTCCAGACCGTTCCCAGATGTAAAAATTCTCTTTGCCTACAAGTAATGGCAAAGTGCCTGACGAGCACTTGCATTTCTCTGTTTTTTAAATTTGGTTCTTTTCCATATTTTAAAAATCTAGGCATTACTTTCAAAACCCTACATTAATGAAATTTTATAGTTAATATTTTACATGCACAAAAGAATGAGAAATTTGGAGTAACGGTTTCCACAATACCTATGATTCAACCACATTGCATGAAAGTCCAAAATACTACATGTGTCTGGGGAAGCTGAGTCACAGTTGAATGAATGGTAACCAAACTTTGTTTTCTGGCTGCAGTGTGTGAAAATTCTATTGCATTAACAGGATAGAGGGCTTTAAATATATATATATATATATATATTTTGTTCTTGCTGTTCATATACTTCACTGCACTCCATTAAATAAGCTTGTTACCTTGTTTGTAAAGACCATCCTGAATTTAATTGCCTTCCATGTATGTACTAATTATGCTCTTCCACATTTGTCAGCCAGTTTTAGCATATTACCTTGTAATCCTTCTTCCAGGTTACAATATGCAACATGATTAAAATCTGTAGGGAAGGATTCTGTCTCCCTGCATCCTAAACTGCTTACTCTCAGCAGTATCCTCTGCCTCCGTTACTTAAAACAAAGCTTTATCTATTTAAAAAAGAAAAGGAGTACTTGTGGCACCTTAGAGACTAACCAATTTAATTTCATGCAGTTGATAGATTTCCACTCCATACGGCTAAATGCAGTGCCTTGCATAATGACAGGTTTCAGAGGAACAGCCGTGTTAGTCTGTATTTGCAAAAAGAAAAGGAGTACTTGTGGCACCTTAGTACTCCTTTTCTTTTTGCAAATACAGACTAACACGGCTGTTCCTCTGAAACTTATCTATTTAAGTAGCTCACAGCATGTACTAACCTAACATACAGTATCTCTGAGGAAGGCAGCTTCCTTATTAGATTGTGTTGCTGGGTGGTTATTTTATTTTTTTAGAGTCTTTCATGTTTTTAATCCATCTTTTTGGAAATTAGTGCTGTTATACAGTATAAGCCAAATTAAGCAACTTGTTGTTAGAGTTCCCCTATGTTTCAAACTTCTGTCTCTTTTTGAATCTTGTGGGAGGAGAAAAATGTCATTGTGTTGGGCTCTATCCTCCTATATTGTATACTGTAATCTGAAGTTTTATGATGTGACACTGCTCTTGTTAAAGTTTTCTTCAATTATAAGAAGCAATTGTTGTATTGGGTTTTCCCAGATACTAGTTGCTATGGGCAAGAGAATGAACATTTATGTTAGGTAGCGGTACCTGAGAGCTCAGGGCCTGATTCTCTTCTCATTTGCACTAACATAAAATAGAAGTAATTCCGTTGAAGTCAAAGCAGTTACACTGGGGTAAAGAAAATCAGGCCTATGGTGTTTGCAGAGCCTGATTTAATCAACACTAATTGTCCTTGGCTAGTCTCCTTATGCAAAGTGTCCTGTTGACACAAAATGGTTAAATGTTTTTTTAGCACAGCATTGTATTCTCATCCATTAATTGCCGACATGTTTACAAAGAAATTTAGGTAACAATTAAACGAAATTCAGGGACTCAACAGTATCACTGCACTGTTTAAAATGGCAAATAAAGTCAAGATTTCACTGTGGCCCATTGCAATAGATTTTATAGAAGAGAGAGCCTTGTCTGTGGTTTAAGTGATACTTGTATCTTTGTTGACTCATTCTTAGAACATTATTACCATTTATCTCAAAACTTTTCCTGTTGTATGTTGTTCTTCAGGAGACATAAATTAATCTATCCCAATAATTATTCAGTTCCAAGGGAGTATACAGTAAAAACTTTTATAGGTTGAACAATTGCCTGACTTTGAGATGAGAAATAAGTTAACAAATATGACAGTTTTGCAACAAATGTAGCTCTGCAACATGGAAAAATGTATGGAGTTACCCTGAGTATCCCTTCCTAAGTCCCAAGCCCTGATGAAGGTAGACGTCCACAATTTTGTTGCATTGGGGTGGAGGAAGGGTGCTCTTGTAGCTCCCAGGATCCTCGGTGAATTTCACCCAAAGTGATTTACAGCTGTTTTCTGCTAGTTCTGTTCATACATCTTGGATGTGAATGAAAAAAATAACATGCACATACAGAGTCTGCAATGAATCATGCGGCAATACTCATTTCTAGTTCAATGTCAAGGATAACAAATTGTCTGAAAAATTGTACATAAAATACATGTACCATTTGTTTAAATCGGAGACAGAATCTAGAGTGTCTAGTATTGGGAGCTGGGTTAAAGGTTCCCTACTTCTGCCACTTAAAATATGTATTTTAATTAGGGCTGTTGATTGATCGCTGTTAACTCACTCGATTAACTCAAAAAAATTAATCACGATTAATCACAGTTTTAATTGCACTGTTGAACAATAGAATACTAATTTAAATTTATTAAATATTTTAGATGTTTTTCTACATTTTCAAATATATTTATTTCAATTACAACACAATAGAAAGTGTACAGTGCTTACTTATTTTTTATTACAAATATTTGCACTGTAAAAATGATAAACAATAGACAAAGTATTTTTCAATTCACCTAATACAATACTGTTGTGCAATCTCTTTATTGTGAAAGTACAGTTTACAAATGTAGATTTTTTGTTGTTACATAACTGCTCTCAAAAACAAAACAATGTAAAACTTTAGAGCCTACAAGTCCACTCAGTCCTACTTCTTGTTCAGCCAATCGCTAAGACAAACAAGTTTGTTTACGTTGACAGGAGATAATGCTGCCCGCTTGTTCACAATGTCACCTGAAAGTGAGAACAGATGGTTCTCATGGCACTTTTGTAGCCAGCATCCCAAGATATTTACATGCCAGATGCACTAAAGATTCATATGTCCCTTGATGCTTCAACCACCATTCCAGATGATGGGTTCTGCTCTGTAGAAATAATCAAATGGGGTATTGCAGGTTGACATCATGGAAAACCTTTCAATAGAAGAAAATTTTTTTTGAACAAATGTGTATTAAGGCCATAAAAAGAATGCTGATGTTTGTGAGGTTACTTAGCTGTGTGGGCTAATCCATGCTTACCCAAACAACATGCACATTTGGATATAAAGCAAGCAGAACTTACTTTAATCATATTAATTAAAAATATACATAACAGTTTTGTGCTCCATCAGATGTTCACTGTTTCCATTGCCAGGGGGCCCTATGGAGCTCAGAAGTAGTGGATAGGATTACTACAGAATGAGTGATCTGTAGTGTAAATTTCTTCTCTGTAATCTGATTTGCTGACTCTCCACTGCTTTCATCACACTCTCTAAACATGGCTAAAAAGACCTTCTTGTGCCTAAACACCACCTATATGGAGCAGTCTTGCTGTTGAGTTCCTGCCTTCTGTATCATTCTAGAAGCTTTCATGAGGGTATAAGCAGCAACATCCTCCGTTCTGATTCACTGAGCTTATAAAAAATTCTTAGCTGTTAAATCAGAATGTATAGTATTTAAAGCCATCTCTTGGAGTCTTTTACAGACTAGTCAAGAAAAGCCATGTCTTAGAAAAGTGTGGAAGTTCAGATGACAATAGCAGAGAAACAGTAGGCACTGGCATCTTCAGAACGAAGATTAAAGACCCACTGGTGATTCAGGAAATAATTATTTTATTTTATTTCTCCAGTGGAGGTATTTGCATGCAAAGAAAATTTTTGTTCCTTTTAGGAGCACCTGTACTCATTGTAAAAAGAAAAGGAGTACTTGTGGCACCTTAGAGACTAACAAATTTATTTGAGCATAAGCATTCTCCACTAGAAGTCAGTCTAGTAGTGATGTCGTAGTTATTTGCAGTGTGGATGATTATTATGTCACAAACAGAAAAATGACTTCTAGTGGGGAGTAACCAGTATGAGCAAATCAGTTCCTAAGGAGTAAACACCCTGTTTTTATACAAATAACAATAACATTTAAAAAAGGGGGGAGATGTATTCAGTCTTCATAAACAATTTAGTCTCTAAGGTGCCACAAGTACTCCTTTTCTTTTTGCGAATACAGACTAACAGGGCTGCTACTCTGAATACTATGATCGTTATCTCAATTACACCATCTGTAAGGCCCACGATGTTTAAAGGAGTTGGGGAGAAAAACCAAACAAAACAATCACATACCAACACTAGCTTAAAGGAGATCTCCTTTTGCCTTTTATCCTGTTTCAAAACATTCACCTTGATTTTTTCCCTGCCCCCAGCAATAAATAATAAATAAAAAAGGAGTACACTAAAGAATGTCTGCTAGCTAAAACATTATCTCTAATTGTACCTATAATGCTTCCTAGTTCCAGCTGTATTATTTAACTTTGTTTCTTTTTATTTATTATTTAAGGATGCAGTTGCTCTCTGGAAATCTTTGAACAAATTCCTTAAACCATATACCCATAACAGATTTGACTCTTAGCTACAAAAAGGTTAACATAGGTGTCTTAGAAACAATATAGACAGAAATAGTTTGATAATCCTGAGTTAAATCTTAGCATGGACCTCATCTTCAGAGAGAAATCATCTCTGATATTTCCCCTTTTATGGCTAATCACAGACTGCTTTCTCTTCCAGTATCATCAGATAAATTCCCTGAGTCAATCACAGTAATTAAATAGAAAAATAATATTAGGAAATCAGTTTAATGCATTTTCAGTTGTCTTTTAATGCAATTTAACAGCTGGAAACAAGAAGAATGCAAAGCCATGTGCCTCACTAACTCTGTGAGGATCACCAACAAGTGCTCTGCAACCCGTCAGTGGTGTAAATTGTTTATGAAGACTGAATATATCTTGTTGGGTATCTCCCCCCTTTTTTAAATGTTATTGTTATTTTGTATAAAAACAGGGTGTTTACTCCTTAGGAACTGATTTGCTCATACTGGTTACCCCCCACTAGAAGTCATTTTTCTGTTTGTGACATAATAATCATCTACACTGCAAATAACTACGACATCACTACTAGACTGACTTCTAGTGGAGAATGCTGATGCTCAAATAAATTTGTTAGTCTCTAAGGTGCCACAAGTACTCCTTTTGATCATAGTATTGTATGACAAACGGATATTTATTGCCTTCAGAATTTTTTTTTTTTTTTGAAAATTTTCTCTTCCAAGTCTGGGCCCCTTGGTTTGTTCTTTTTCCAAATCTGGGCATTGAGAATCTCCTCTCTAAGTCTGTGTCCTTCTCAATGCAGGACCAGGGCTCAGGGAAGGATTATGGGGGTGGGGGGAAGAAGCCCTGTGCATTTTGCTGGTGCACCAGACTGTTAGTTATTCTCAGAGAAAAATCTGCTAGGAGTGGGGTGCAAGCTGGCTGCAACAGCACTTGCACTGAAGAGCCACATCCAACAATACCCACCAGTTGGGCAAGGTAAGTCCAGGAGGGATGGGATCATGTAGCTGGAATACCTGCTGATTCCGCACTTCTCCCAGGCAGCTTCTACTTGTGGGATGTCTGTGTAGCCCATCCCTAAAATAAAACTGCCTTCTAGTCATGGAAAACATCTCTTGGGGTGGGGATGACCTGGTCGCACCTTGGGGCATGTGCCTGTGCCAAACCATCTGCCCCTGAAGACACAATGCATTGTAAATTGCATATCTGATATTATGGTGATGAATCTGGCACTATCAGAGCAATAAGACAAAGGGGTACTTTAATGATAACATTGCTGATTTGACTGGCAGCAAAAACCCGTGAAAGCCAACCAATCAAAAGGAAGAAGTGTGAGGTAGGAAGTTGGAATTATATATCTCAGAATTATTCAATCATGCTGTGTGTTTCAGTTGATCATTCAATAAAACCTTGATTAAATTACTTGTCCTTTCTAATTTTTTCTTGTACTCTTTTCACTGTTATCATTCCATGGATTCTTAAAGGTGATTGATAGTCCTTAAAGATCTAATATGCATTCCCTTTCGTTATTGTAAAGTGAAACTGCACAACAGAGCAACCCCCAAACCCCTGTAGAAATCAGAAGACAATTTTGATACTCTAGTCCACTCAAAGAATCTGGTGATAATGTAATGATTTTTCCCTTGCCAGGACCCTCCTTGCCCGGTGTCATTTCTTGAGCTCTCGTGGGATGAGATTAGTCTAAAACAACAAAGTAGCCAGATGTCTGGTTCTGAGAGAGTCCCAGAGGCCAAGGTATGGTAGGCAACAGTAATTGCTTAGGGCTGAAGATCAAAGATACCTGAGAATTACTGATGGGTACATACTATGTGTCTTTCCCATTATTAACAGTATGAGAAAATTTGTATCCCTAATCAGCCCTTTTGTTGGTTATATTTAAGTGCGAGTTTAGTTCTGTCTGATAAAAATATTTTGTGTGTGTGTTTTTAGTAGAATTAACAAGAGTAGAAGTTTACATTACAAATGTTGGCAAAATTATGCAGCCTAACATTTTGACTACAACCACTTCTCTGTATACAAAATATGATTGTATTTTAGTTTAAAAACATTAGAAGTTAGTGTTCAAAAATTACGATGCCATACGTGGGCCAGTGTTGGTAGATTTTTTCTTTTTATCCAGAATTGTCACTGAGAATGGTTAACTTGTCTCAGTAAAAATTTTAGATCATTGCTTCATAGTCTAAAATGAATTCAGATCAAATCCCAGAGGCAGAATATCTGCACATCACTGCTTTTTTCCCACATAGATATTCCTAATGAAATGCTAATTAACATTTTTAGTGATCAACACCTGTTTGTGTTATATAAATTTGAGTCTGTGTTATTTTAGGGTAAGTGCTAGCTCTAAATTCTTGCAGTGCTTTTAGAGTGGGATGGCTCCTGGGGAGAGACAGAAATCTGACTGTAACCCTCTGTGTGTTACCATCCAGATGAAAATATCGAGATGGAGGACAGAACATTCATTTTTTTAATTTTATTCAGTGAAAATGTTAGCAGTCATGCAGAATTTAAAGCCTCAACACCATTTCTTAGCTTTCAAGTAATAAACTCTTGTTATCAACAGTGGTGCAAGTAGAAATTTCTTGCTGGTACTTCACTCATGGGAGGGACATGGGGGAAGGGAAGAGGGGAGGCACATGGCCTTCCTACAAGACCCTCCATGTGACTCCTCCCTAGCCCAGGGCCCCCACGCTCTCCCCATCCCCTCAAATACCCCCTTTATATATATGTGTGTGTATATATATATATATGTATGTATGCAAACATCAACATGTTTAACTACTCGCTTCCCTCCCTGTTCCCTAGTATGTAACATTCAGTCTATTTATATGGAGTATGGGAGTTGGGTGAGGAGCCATTTCAGCATATGTATGACTTATTAAAAGACACATTTTAAGTAGAACTGTATCCTAAAGTGCTTTATGGTATTGTACCAAACATTGCATTTCAATGGGGGATTCAACTTCCTTTGTAGGAACAGACTCCTGAAACTTTTACCAGTCCACAAAAGTGGTCCATAGTCATGCAGATAGTCCCATTGTCTTCAGTGGGACTGATCAAATGATTAAGGGTTTAGAGGATTAGGTTCCAATTGTGTAAATTGTTCTGGACGAAACTGACAATGTCTGAGCTGTCAGATCAGAAGGAGCTTCATTCGAATAAAGGTGGGCAGATGTGTGATAAGATCCGTTCTAAGCTCCGTTGCTAAGATGAGGAACATATTTTCAGCAAAGTTCTTGACAGATTCCTGAGCAGCTGGTTTAAGGCATTATAATCTTCACTTATAGTTCTCTCACTCACAAAGCTGGAAAATGAGGCATTTGTTGTTTGTTTTGCTGCTCCAGTTTCAGTTAACCAAATGTGTGTTCGACTAATTTGACTGCAAAAAAGAATTCTATGTACACTGGTGACAACACCTGATTCCTGTAAGGCTGCAGAACTGGGCTGACGTCAGCCAAACATCATCTGGTCAGTGCAAGCAGAGGCATTCCTCTAATGATTTGGACTTGATGTGATGCACTATGAATGTCCCGGATAATTCAGACCAATGGGGAGAAACAGAATCGAAAACACTATTTAAACAGGTTTCAGAGTAGCAGCCGTGTTAGCCTGTATTCGCAAAAGGAAAAGGAGTACTTGTGGCACCTTAGAGACTAACCAGTTTATTTGAGCATAAGCTTTTGTAAGCTACAGCTCACTCTGGAGGACTCCTGACCAATATAATAGCACAATACATGCGCTTTTATTTAAGTTTGTTAGCATATGTATTGTGCTGTTAAAGCCATATAAAGAACGAATGCCCTCCCTAGCTGCGTTTTGCCTCCTTTAAGGAGCAGAGCGCAGCCCCTACCCCCCTCCAGACGTGGAAGGAGGGTCTAGCCCCAAGTCTTTCCGGTACCCCGTAAAAATCTCTTGCCAGTGCTGTGTACTAGAGGGTACCACCCTACTTGCGCTCCTAGTTATCAAGGACAAGATTACATGCCTTATTTTCTGTGGTTTAGCTGCTACAATTTCACTGTCTTTAGGACAAAGTAATGTTAATGTGCTGTAAACAGTGGGACTGGGGGCAGGGGAGTTTCTGGTCACACTGAAAATGTGTTTGCAATGTATTGCCTATATTACATGTTTAACAATTCTATGGGACATTTTTAAGTGAGCAGGCATTTTAATTCTGAAGAAAAGATCCCTGGTTTAATTTAAGGGACAGAACTGATTTATCTGTTTTAAACTTGACTGTCTCTCTCATTCTCTCTAATACATTGTTCAAGAAAGAAGCCAAATAGTCTGAGTCCACTAGAAGAGTATCTTGTGTTTATGTTTAACTCTGCACATGTGTGCCCGAGGGACTACATCCAACAGCATAAACACAAGCTGCTGTTCTGGTGTTGATTGCATCAGTTTGGCTGCTTTGCCTCTTCTTCCACTCCCTTTCTACCACTCAGATCAAGACACACAGAAGAAAACAGGCAAAAATGGAAGTTTGAACAAAAAGCTTGGTGACATTGCTGGGCCACATAAAAACTTGCTTTGCCTTTTGGTTCTTTGGGTTGTTCACTTCTCAACTGAAGAAATCCTTTTCATTGAATATTTTGACCACTGCTCCTTTATGATGTGGTATGATGAAATTATTGCTCAGTAATTTTCACTTTTTGTTTAAACTTTTGTCTTTTGGTTTTGAGTCTTCCTTCTCCCTTCTATCCTGCACCTACAGTGTTTGTAGCAATCTGTAGCTGTTTATGGTCCTGGGAAAGATCAGTACAGACAAATCTGGGGAGGCCCTGTAGGTCATTAGATTGGGGCTTATGTCTGCAAGGGCAGAGTGACGTTTCCACTTGCTCCAAACTCCTTTGCCACGCATTCAGCAAGGGATTGAATCTCACAGGCACTGAAAATAGCAAAGAAAAATAATACATCTATAAGTGGTGTGTGTGGGGAGCATTATTAGATGGAGGTTTCCTTTTAGAAGAAGGAGGGCCTCCAATATGTCAGCTCAAATCATAAGAAGGGGAGATATTTGATTGCTTGGGCTATTCATTTTATTTTGTCCATAGAGGTTTCACATGGCATGAAGCAGTTAGTAATCAAAAAGTGGCAGGGGAGTATGGGCAGTAAACATCATGCTAATATTTTGGTGCTCCTTTGTCCATCTGTAGTTTGTTGTCTGACAGACTTGACTGAACCAATCCCATGTTTGATTGTTGTACCTACCTACTGTGGGTGAAGAGGTGACAGGGAATATGTGGATGTGGAACACTAAGATGCAAAGCTCTCCCCGCACTATTCTGCAAACTAGAAAATCTGCCAGTCTCTGACAAATATGTGTCATTGTGCTCTGGAGTGGAATTTTGGAATGGGCTGGTTCTTAAACCAGTACTTGATCATTCTTGAGCTCTGAAACTGATGGAGTTGGTGACATCAGCTGTGACTGGAGAAGATAAAGATAGGAGTCTCGGAGCCCTGTTCATTTAGGGTTGCCTAGTGGAGAATTCTTTTTTTTAACTGATGGGAAGGTAGAGTCTCAAGAGGTTTGGTCATTTTATTAGTCTGGTGAATACATTTAAAAGTTCTTGATAAAAACTAAGGAAAATTTGGGCTGTGTATTCTGAGGCATCACATTGCAGGATAGTCCAGTACGAGTGCATGCTGGATATTATGTTCAGTTGTGGGAACTCAAGTAACAGGAGAGAATTAAAATTTTTTGGAAATCTTGCAGAAGAGTAACAGAAATTAGGGGGCTAAAGAGACTAATTTCCCTCATAAAATCAAACACATATAAAAGGTCTAGATATTCATATCTTGGTTAAGTGATGCTTGAAGGGTAGAAGAGGGATATAACATTTGATGGTTATAAAAATGAAAGAGGCAATTTAGTTACCACAAAAAGAGGTTTTAACAAGGGGTAATGGAATGAAAATATGAAAGGGAAAATTTGGTCTGAATATGAAGATAACCTTCCTGATGAGCTTTGGGAGCTTGTGGAAGAATCCCCAAAGGGAAGTAATGGAAACTCCATCACTTGACGGAGGCTGGACAAAACATTAATAAATACATAGTAGGGAATAACTTGCACTGATACAGAGAGGAACTAAGTGATGTAATCTCAACATTATATGATAAAATACATAAGGATAATATTATGCACATGGGGACTATGTAAAGATTTGAGAAAGGAGACTCTTGCTAGTGGGATTCCAGTAGGTTTTGGAAGGGGACAGTTATGGGCCCATTCAATTTGATTGAGTTAAAAGTATAAATTGTGATCTAAATTAAAATGGCCAAAGTAGACCAACTGACTGCATATTCCCAATACATTAGGTGATTATGAGATCTCAAGAAATTAAATTTTTGACAGCATAAGTGGCATCTATCATTTGTATTCATTGTTGCCACATTACAGCCTTGGCTCTTTCAGTAATATAGGGAACATTCACTGGTTAAAAATCATCTTGTCTACCTGAGCATCACCTTCATATGCCTCTAAAGCCCCAGCTTCCCTTCTGTGTTGGGTGAAAGACATTTCTGTTCTAATCTTGGTTTTGGGGATATTTATGGAATATCTCCTGTTGACTTAACTGGAGATGGGATTTGACCTTAAAGGATAAAACCAACAGAAAATACATACTACTACTCAGAAGCCAAGGAAATAGTTCAAACACATATGAAAGTAGTAAACATATAATATAGAGCATGTCCCTGGTATGGGCCCCTGCAGATCTGTATGTAGGGGACTACTCTTTCTAGACTATAACAGTTCAGTTCTGCTGCAAGAATAAGGAATAGAAGATGTAGCATTTTGACTGAAGTAATAAGGTTCTACGGGTGATACAAATTTAATGTAAATTCTGCTAAACCTATGCATATAGTAATGTGGATTTTTATTCAACTGTGCCTCTTTCTAAATATCATTTTCTTTTTTGTTGCAATGTGTTTCTTGTGTAACTTATGATGATTTTTATTTGTGGACTTTTTTGCCTTTTTTAGTAGAGAACTATTCCCTTGGAAAGTGATGCTCATTCCCAGGGAGGTTTTTTCCAAATCTATCAGACTTTGACACTCATCCATTCCTTTTCCTAATTTTTCTTTCTATATTTGCTGCTACTTAGTGTTGTTTGTATTTACAGATAACGAAGAAGCAAATCTCTATTTAGCTTTCCAACAAATTGTGCAGCAGAGTCATAATGCTGTCCTTCCCCTTACCACTAGGATAGGGCAATGTAAGGACGCCATTTGGTGAAGTACACTCTTTAGAGCATCTCTGCAGCCTGGGGAGGATTCCTCAGCAACCTTCACTTTGTTTCTGCAACATATGGCCTGGCTTTGTGGGGTTGGTGCTGGACCCTGGGTTTGTGCCTTCATGCGTCTTGTCAAATGAGGAGATTATAGAACCCTCTGTATGAGCATAAAGCATGATTTTTGTTAGACCTGCAATATAGGTCTCCCTGTGAGATGGGGAGCAAGCAGATATTGGACACAGTGTTGGTATATAATACTCTAAATGCTCTTTATTGATTGCAAAACAAACCTTACTCACTCCACATTTACACCCCAAACATACTATGCCAGAGTCCAGAGGTCAGAATGGTCCCGATGGCCAGTTGAGATTCCTTCTGATATAAAATCATAAGATACGGGGAGCTGGCAAAAATCACATCTATATCCACACGGGGCTCTGGATCAATAAACGACTCCGATTTGCAGAAATCATGGGCAACCATTTATAGTCCATTCCTCCGCGTCATCAGTTCTTTGTCTTTGTTTATTAGGCCTTCTACGCACACAATTCCAAAGAGACAATCCTGTGTTGGCTGCCGTGATCCAAGGCATGCCATTTCCTCCAGTTCTTATACTTTATATCAGTCCAGCTGGTGTTGTTTCCTTTTCTGCTTATTCTCCTTATTTTTCCTGGAACATAACAAGATTGTTTTCGGACAAATAGTTCTTAACCTTAAGTTCTTGCTTCTGTTGCCAACTTGCAATACACATTTCATGTCAAGCATGCGTCATTCATACCAGGCCTCAATGACCTATAACATATATGGATATATGAATCACAATATATGTATATTCCAACAGTTTCAGGTGTGTACAAATATTTGTATCTGAGATCGCTATTTTTGTATGTGCTTTTACATCAGTGTATAATACTGAGATGGAGAGGATTTGGGGAAAGGGGGGTATTTTTAGGATTTTCTGAGATTTGTAAGGACAACGAACTTGCTTAGATTTTTATTGGAAGAATTATTTTTCATATCGTTTGTATTAAAGATTCACAGAATTCATTATAAAGGGTAATACTAGGGTTGCCAACCTGGAGTCCTGGAGTCTCCAGGAATTAAAGATTAATCTTTAATTAAAGATTGTCAAGTGATGAAACCTCTAGGAATACATCCAACCAAAATTGGCAACCCTAGCTAATACTAGTGTGGGGTTGAGGCTATTGAAAAGAGGATTCTTACCTGTGTTAATTCCAGATATTTATTATTTTTGCAGTCCCATAGGATTTCGTGGTGCTTTACAAACACATGAGGCAAGGACCTGAGTTTCTAAGAAACTTTCATCTAAAATATATAGATTCAATGCAAGGAGCTATTGCCAACTGAAGCACAGCTTCCCAATTTTGATGGCTACTTTTTTTTTTTTTTTTTTTTTTTTTTAGTGGATTGGTGGAATTGTGAAAATGAATTACTATTGTATAGATGTCGTCGTTTTTATGGGAGTTAGTTTTAGTTACTATTATTTAGTGTAATAGAAGATTATTGGTAACTAGATTATACAAGGGTTTTTAAAAATGTTGTAAAGGCAGTCTTTAATATATTTATTCTTTGGGATGTTATTGCTATATGAAGACTTTCTAAAAATTTTCTGTTGTATTAAGGATGAAAACCAATGAAATGTAAAAAAATAAAAGTAAAATCTAAAAATTACTTCAGAAAGCTTCTCTTGAAAATACTTGACTAGTGAAGACTGGTGTATCTTTATAGAACTGGTACGTAGCATTTATTTAAATAGCATGTTTTTTCACAGTCCCCAGAACGTTATTTTATTAGAATGAAATTAAGTGTCTGTTAGACACCTTTGGCACTGTCCCTTTGTTAAGGGGAAATAAGGGAAATGATTTAAGAAGGAAGACTATAATGTTTAATTGATTGAATTGAATTAGAATCCAAAATGTCTTTCTCCTTCTTTATAAGATCACATTGTGTAATATGTAATAAATAATACCTTTAAATGGCATTCACACTTTTCCTGTCCCTATTTGATATGTGCTGTAGCTTGTAAAAAGGAGTGTGCACACAGTAAATCAAAGGTATTTGTAATAGAACAGTGTTTAAATACACCGCATAATGCATTTGAAGACCTGCTTAACTTATGGAGCTCAGAAAGGGGGGCATTTTAATTTGATCTGTTTGACGTTTGTCTATTTAAAGGCACGTTCTGGTAATTACTTTGTAGATATAGGAGGAGCAAATTTGTAGATTAAGATAAAGAGGACTAGTACAGTCTTAAGCAAAACCTTCAGTAAATCTTTTGTTGATCTTTTGTCTGAAATAGTTGTTCACAGAAATTCCTAATATGTATACATGCGCACATACACATGAAACATGAGATAGAGCCATATCTTGTCCGGCAGTAGCCATGCCATATATCTGAGGGCAGAGTTTGGACCATAGAAATAAAAGAGCTATGCTCCCGAAAGCCATCAGCTGTAGCAAATGTAAAAACTATTGAGCCAGTTTTATTTGCTGAAAAGAAATAATGATGGCCTATATATATATATATATATATATATATATATATATATAGCTTCTGCACCACCCTCACCCCCACTGGCCCCCATATCCTTTCGTTCATTGGGAAATCACAGGAAATGTGGGGCTGAAAGTAACGTCTGCAAAGCTGTTTTGTGTTTGAAATTTTGTTTCAAGGTCTTATTCCTGCTGGCTGTAGTAATATGTTCTTTAGACAGACTTTCAAAAGTTAAAAGGCAATAAGTCAGTCCCCTGGAAACGATGCAGAAATGTATATTCAAATCATAAATAAGGAAATGTATCAGGTACATTAAATAGACATAGAAAAATGGATTTCTGCCTTTTGTAGTAAGGTAATTGGGCACCACAGCTTGGCAGGAGTTGGTGCTATTGAATTGGCTGTAACTGCCACAGGTTGATAGGCAGGTGATCAGGCAGCTTCCACTAGGGTCTGCACAGGAGGCCTACCTAATATGCTGTCTGCCCTAAGGGCCTATGGGAACACAGTTGGATTATTATGTTAATGCATGAGCCTGCTGCCCTCTTCCTATCCCAGCTGGGTTCCCTGTTGTTAGGAACTGCTTTGCACTGACAGTGGAGTAATATGCTTCATGATTGAAAGGGCAAAGGGGCTTGGAAGAAAAAAGAACAGGCCCTCACAGATATGTAAATGAAAAAAGCAAGTCTGTAGGAGGGTTTTCATATAGGTGTAGATAGAAAGTTTATTAGAAAAAGTGTAATATAAATCTGCTAATTAAATTGTTGTTTATAAACCCTTTTTTCAGATTCATTTCTTTGAGCATCACCCTTTCTAATGCTGATGTACACTGAATTTGAAGTGCTTACCAAAGCAGGCACTTACGTTGATTTATTTTGAATCAAGGTGCTATAATACACTGGTACCAGAGCATAATGCTGACAGTAGTGTATTTTCAGGACTTTGATTACTGTTTCGTACTCTGCCACTGTATTGCTACACTGTAGCGTACAGCAATGATATGATTTTTTTATATATTGTAGGAAAGTACATCAGTCTGATTTTGTTGATACTTCAATAAGAGTAAGATACAGATAAATTTATTATGGCATAGGAAGCAAATTGAATTTTATTTTGACTCTGTGGTGACTATGCAGTGATATTTTCTTTGAATCTTTCTTGCATTTGGAATTTCCTAAATGGTGACTCAGTCCTGGAACAAGTGTGTGACTCTTTGGTATGGCGGAAAACTGCCTGTTTTTGGTTTCATTGGATATATTGTGCAAATTCTTGTTAGGAAGAAGATACCCCCTTCCCCTTATTGATAAATAGCAAACCTCCATTCAAAATTCTAGCCACATGTAATTTCATAAATGGTTCTCGCTCTTCTAGTACACCCTAAAAATAAAGTAGCAGAGTACTCAAAAATGATTAACTTGAAAAAGCCCCACTTTTTACCATATTATCACTTTTTTTATGAAATACATACAGCAAAAATGCCTACTATACATTTGTCTGATACATGACTTGCATATTCTGTATCTTTATCTTGCATTTCTGTATTACAGTGCATGTTTTAGTCCTATTTTAATTAAAATAGTTTAAAATAGCAATTAGACTGTGTTTAGCTAACTTTTTGAAATAATGTTCTGCAAGCAGCATACTATGGGAATTTTGTTGCTGTTGAGTATTCATTTGCCAAAATGTAACCTGCTCTCCAGTTATATTTCCCTATGCCAGGGTGACATACATGGCAATTCCTTATTATTAAAAGGAAGGTACTTCCTTCTTAGAATAAGGACCTATAGGTACACAGAAAGGCCATTGGTTGTTGCAACTTTGGAGTGCTTGACTTTGCAACCTTAAATGTTCTTTTAATGTAGGTTTTTATAGGTCTGTATTTTTATATGTATTTTATGCATGTGTGCATACACACACATACATACAAAAATCCTACATTTTAAAGAATGTTAAGGTTGCAAAGTCAAGCACTCCAGAGTTAGGAAATTCCAGATTTAAGGTCGCATGGGCAATTGTTGTTTTTGCCCCATTTATAAGGTTACTAAGTGTCCAGTTTTCAACCGGAACACCTTTTTGAAAAGGGACCCTGGCAGCTCCAGTCAGCAGTGCTGACCAGGCTGTTAAAAGTCCGGTTGGCAGCACAGTGGGGCTGGCAGGCTCCCTGCCCGACTCCTGGGAAGCAGCTGGCATGTCCAGCTCCAAGGCAAAGGGGCAGCGAAGGGGACTCTGCCTCTGCCTGCAGTTGCCGCCCCGAGCGTTGGCTCCACAGCTCCCATTGGCCAGGAAATGTGGCCAATAGGAGCTGTGAGTGCAGTGCCTGTGGGTGGGAGCAGCGTGCAGAGCCACCTTGCCACCCTTCACCTAGGAGCCAGAGGGACATGTCATCACTTCCTGGGAGCTGCCTGAGGTCAGTGCTGCCTGGAGTCCACACTCCTAACCCCCTCCCCGACCCCAATCCCCTGCCCCAGGTCAGAACCCCCTCCCTCACCCAAACCCCCTCCCAGAGCCAACACCCCACACTCTGAACCCCTGGCCCTAGCCCGGAGCCCCCTCCTGCACCTCAAATCCCGCACCCCAATCACCTGCCCCAGTCCACAGCACCCTCCTGCGCTTGGAGCCCCCTCCCACACCCCAAACCTGTCATCCCCAGCCCCAAACTAGTGCCTGCATCCTCAGTTGGAGCCCTCACCCTCTCCTGCACCCCAACCTCCTGCCCCAGCCTGGTGAAAATGAGCAAGGGTGGGTGAGAGCAAGCGATGGAGGGAGGGGTGGAGTGAGTGGGGGCAGGATCTCGGGGAAGGGGCAGGGCAAGGGTATTCGGTTTTCTGCTATTAGAAAGTTGGCAACCCTATGTGCCTATATACTATGATTACATGATCACGTGCTTTTTTTACAATTCCCTTGACTCATTCACAGGGTGGCCAGTGCTTGCTAAATGGGTAGTTACTCGGTAGATCTTTTTATCCTCATCATTCAGTGTGTAGCCCCTGCCTTATTTACTACATAATATTTAAACACTGCACTGAATACAGAATTATAAATTTTCTCTAAGTTTTGTAATGGAACTCTTTACCGGAGTATCTGATCCTCACAAACAATGAATTTATTTATCTTCAGAACTCTCCGGTGAGATAGAAAGGCAATAGTATGCCCACTTTATAAATGGTGAAAATGAGGAACAGAAATTATGGCCAAAGTTTGCTGAAGTGCTTGCCAATTTTGGGAGTGTTTTCAGTGGTTGGGTGTTTAAGACACTTTGGTCTGTGTAAACTCTTGGTCTGCGTAGAACTGGTTAAGGATTTTCCCATTGAAATTTTTTATGCATCCACAGGAAAATTTGGATTTTGCAGACATTTTTCACTTTTCTGTCAAGAAGATCTGAAAAAAAAATGTTTCATTTCAAGTGCGGCTGACCCAATTCAAAACTTTTCAGTTTGTTGAAGGGAATGAAATGTTTTATTTCAGGTCAGCTTGACATAAACCTGCATCTACCTCAGCTGCCACTGTAGTTTGGGTGCCTTATACCCTCATTCTTGTTTATGTGCTGGCTGCCTGCAGCTGGACTTCTGGTTGAACTGCCCAAGTATGTCATTAGCAGTTCCATGACTATGGTGCATCATGGGACATGTAGACCGACAGGGGAGCCTGGCCCATAGACAAGAATGGGGGAATGAGGCACTCAAACTACAATTCCCATCAGGCACCATAGCAGCTTAAGTGAACGCAGTTCAGTATCAAAACAAAATTAAACTTATCAATTTGGTTCAATAGAGTGAAATAGGGTGTTTTAATATTTCCAAAACCAAATGATTTTTTTTTTTTGAAATTTCTGTTCCCTGACAAATTTCAGTATTTTGACATTTTGCCTCCAAATTGGGGCTAAAACAAATGTTGAAATAATGACAGGTTTTAGAGTAGCAGCCGTGTTAGTCTGTATTCGCAAAAAGAAAAGGAGTACTTGTGTCACCTTAGAGACTAACTTTACTCTCTAAGGTGCCACAAGTACTCCTTTTCTTTTTGTTGAAATAATGAAAATCCCCATGGGATGAAAACACCTATTTTCAGCTAGCTCTACTGTAGATGGAATCTAAAGAAGCTGTGTGAGCTGGGGGCATGTTCTGTGCAGATGGAATGTTTGTGGTTTTTAATGGCAAGCCTCTTGCAAACTTTACTGAGCAAATCCACACCAAGGCTTCCTTGGGACAGATCCCATGCCAACTCATCAGAAAGGAGCAAATTCCCACTCCCCACAAAAGGATGTGAATGAAACTCTGTATGCTAGGAGTTTATGCTCTTCTCCACATCTTTTTTATTGGCATAGTTGCTTTTAGAATATTGTATTCTATTAGAGATCTAAATGCGCTGGATTTAAGAAAGCAAGATCTTTAAGGTTTGCTGGGTAAACTTTTTTCTTATTTAATAAGGCATGTTTTTAATTGTAAAGGAAAAAATTATAATTCATGATAGTACTGTTACTGCTGACCAGGGAGACTGTGAGTTCAAGTCCACAACCAAGATTTGGCTGATACTGAATGGTGACACTTGCAGCTCAATGAAGAGTAGCCACTGCTTTTTAGATTAGTGGAAAAAATAGAGGACTCTGTTGTTTGTTTGGGACAGCTGTATAACTAGAAGTTAAAGACCCTTTGGCATTTATTAAGAAGAGTGAAGGTCATGGCAGTGTTTTAGCCCAGCCTTTTCTTTCTTTATAGAACAGGTTCCGGTGCCCCAGATTGTGAGAGAGCTACTACTGAGAGCAAATGGTTATTCCAGTGGCCGACAGTCATTGTGCTCCTACTGCCTAACTGCTTACTTTGTAAAATGCTTTGAGATACTTTGAGTAGCAAAGGTGTTATATAAAAACATAATCTAACACTTCATGAATAGCTTTCTGTCTGTCAAATGTAATCTAAATATATAGTACTATGTTAACACAGTGATACCAGAGCATCTTTTTACTTGTAAAATTATATACATACAGATTTCTCCCCCCCCACCTCTCCCGGTGGAGGTATTGGTGCTTTTTACATGTAATTTTTGTCATGATACTACAGAGTGCAGAGCTTTGGCTGGACTCATAAACTGTGAGGGGGCCACCAGTACAACTCAGTACTGTTTTAGAGCTTTCACAAGGCCACTTGAAAAAGGGCAGTTGTGCCAAATTAGTGTTGGCTCTGTGATATGAACAGACGTCTACTATACCTGGGACTAGATAGAAACCTCCTAATATATTTCAGTTGTGACCTCTGACAAATTCTGACATTCCCTAGAGGTCAGGGCTCATGGATCTGTTCAGTGGCTCATTTGACCTTCTTTTTATTTTATAAAACAGGTAATTAAGCAAAAACTACAAACTTTGGCCTTCTGTACACTACTGATTTTCATCAAATCTCTCACCAGTGCACTGCCAGCAGTGCAATGCTGCTGTAAATCACAGACTCAGCAAACTAACCACAATATCATCTAGTCCTGTTCTGAGCAAGCTTTGGGGAGCTAGTAGTTAAAATGCCTGGCATGCTCTATACTGCACTCCCAGTGGTGGACCTGCACTGTAGTATGACAAAAAGAAAAGGAGTACTTGTGGCACCTTAGAGACTAACCAATTTATCTGAGCATAAGCTTTCGTGAGCTACAGCTCACTTCATTGGATGCATTCAGTGGGTTTTTCCGCTGAATGCATCCGATAAAGTGAGCTGTAGCTCACAAAAGCTTACGCTCAAATAAATTGGTTAGTCTCTAAGGTGCCACAAGTACTCCTTTTCTTTTTGCGAATACAGACTAACATGGCTGCTACTCTGAAACCTGTAGTATGACAGTGGGATATTAGTAGATAAATACTGGTATAAGCACAACTTTTGAGTTAATGCAAAAGGGCACCTTTTAGAAAATGGCCTTGTTCTTTCACTTCAGCAGAAAAGTAATACTCTTTGGAGTTGTTTAACTAGACCTCTAATCATGTTTTGGATGATGTCTTCAGGAGGATCTGGGGACAAGACCTTTAAGTGTTTTTATCACAGCTTAAGATCTCAGAAAATTTGAACTTAAATAAAAGTATGGTTGGGAGGTTGTTATTGCTCTGTATCCTTCTGAGAATACCTTCTGAGGTAATTTTTTAAAAAGAGAAAGTCACAAATATAAAATGTTTGACCAGAATAAAGCCTCCGGTTATCAGAGTAACTTATACACCATTATTCAGCTGGGCCTTTTTATTAAATCATCATTTAGCCGTCCATTTGTTTTGGTGCTACAGTTATTGCCTGGCCTACTCAGCTAATAAGTCTTCAGTCACTAACAAAAATGAATCCCATAAGATTTGCAGATAGTTCTCATGCCTGGGTGTTTGGTGGCTGGTTTTATTCTTTCTATAATGACCATTTAATGATGTTACACAGGATTGGTTCACTCTGCTGCTAATTTTGCAGATTCTGGGGCCCCAACCCGATATTGAAATGTTCCTGTGGGGTGGATAGGAGAGGGGGTTCAGCTGTTTCCTGATGGCTGGGAATAGTGTGGAAATAATTTCAATCCTTTGGTGAAAAATACATATACCAGTTCTGGATACACATACACCAGTTCTGGATTTATTATTTCTTGGCTGCCGAACCTTTCCAAATCTGGCATGGCAGTGTTGTTTGAAATAGATTGTAGAGGAGAAGGCCATATGCTGAATCTTGGATCTTGCAGACAGGGGCCCAGTCAAACAGCTTTGCAGGAGGAAGCAGGTTTCACTGAAAAAGTCCTGCTGTTCCAGGCATAAATTCAATGTGTACATACGCAAGAAAAGTCTGTAAATACAATGTTAAGATTAAAGTTAATGCTCCTGGTAATTTAAATGTGCGGAAACAAGGAAATGGAAGAAGTTATGACTTTCATAATATTTCTGATTACTCGTTAAATACATACAGTGTGTTCAATACAAGAGAAGCAACATAGCTATGAGATTGTCCACCTTTCATCATTTCTTGTTTTTTGTGTGTGCTAACAGTGCACAATGTTTTTAATTTTTGCATTTAATTTATGTGACATTATTAAAGAAGGGAGGAAGAAAGAGAAACTGATTGTGCTGAGTAATGTTAGTATTTAAATGACCAATTAAGATTTTTGGGGCCCTGCCTCGCTGTGGTGAGTGGGCTGGGAATGTACATACAGGCATTGATAATTTCATAACAAATCCATATGTGTATACCGCTAGTTCTTATGCTACTGTCCATTGAAGGACGGAGCAGGAGGCAGTAAGTTAGAGCCTTTTTAGCTTCAGCAGAACTCTGGACTTCAGCAACTTGAGCTCCCAGTCTTCCTGCACCTCTTACTTTAGTATCAAACACATGACGGGGCTGTTCTTCTAAAGGTTTGTGTGAAGGGAAATCTCAACTGATGGTCCAGCTGATTTGCAGGGATGTCGAGGCCACATAAAAGGATAGGCATCACGTAGCTGCAGGTTGGTTAAGTTCCTGAACTTAACAGCTTCACAAATGCTGCTGTCCCTTGTCCACCAGCCTCTCTTCTGCTTCCACAGCCAACTCCACAGCTCTGTACAGTGTCTCCTCTCTGTGCAGGACTTGTGAGCACCACATGGCCTCCTGTGTATTTTTAAGCTCTTCGGGCACTCATACACGAATTAGTAGCTCCACAAAGGCATTTGCTATGGATAGAGCTACACCCCTGCAGAGTCTAGGGACACGGGAGAAGCTGCACGACAATGAGAAGAAGGATTTGTGAAAGAGGGAATGTGGGTAAGTAGGGCAACATCTTCTGTGAAGCTCTTGAACTTAAGAAGACAAATCCCCTATCATTTTCACCAAGGGAGCAGACATTCCAATGTGTAGCAGAGGGTTTTCTCCACCCCACGTCCCTGGTCAGTTACAGTGACGTATGTGGCACTGTTCAGGGAGATTTTTACTTTACTAATAAATAAATAAAGAATAAAGGCAAGACCTCTCTGGTATCTGTAGGAAAATGACCCTACTATAGAAGGCCACAATGCTACTAGACCCATATTCATGGAGTTCCTACATCCAGGCACCTGTCTAACATTGAGACCACATCAAATATAAATGATCCTTCATTGAAAAATGAGTGGAAATTGGGAGAGCACTGTATACATCATCACAAGATTGTAAGGTGTACTTAATTGAATGTTTATTGTTCACTTATTTTCTGATTTCACTATCTGGGGAAAAACCTTACCAGTTTGCACACCTTTCTGGACTGATTTCAGTCTCCATTTCCAATCACCACTGAAATCTGAAGTCCCACAAAGACACTTCAGATCCAGCTGGAAACACTCAAGCAGCTCACAAGTAGAAAACTGTAGCCATTTGCTGACTAAAGAAGAGGAAGGTACCTCTTTCAATATTGCCAAAGATGTTGGTGAAGTTGAAGGAGACTTTGAAAGAAGCAGCAGGAAAACTAAACAAATGTCTTCATGCCAGTTTTTAACAGAATATTTTATTGCTACGAGTATCATTGTTACCAAGGGCAGTGATTATTACATGGAACTATCAGTGTGGGAATCTGGACTGGTGGAAAGAATGGTTTCTACACAAAGACCTTGGACCCAACTATGTGGTTAGCAATAATACATAATTCGGTAAAACCCTCCGTTTTAGCACAAAGCCTGTGGCTGGAATAGCACAGACTTATATGTAGTTGATGACAGTCTCTTCCAATGCAGAACAAATCTTCAGCATACAGAGCTTCATGTTCTGTGATTAATGACAAGATGTTTCAGAGGACAGCATATTCTGGGTGGCATTCCCATCTTGCAGTGCAAATAAACATGATACAATTGTTACATTTGTATTTTATACTGCATTTTTTAGTATTTTCATAAAACGGATAGTTTTTGAACATTTTTGTAATCAAGAAACTCTGTCACAGAATTCAGTGCATGTCTGCTACAGAAATCCAGGGTTGCATGGTCCTGGGTCTAAATATGTAAAGTAATAACTCCTGTGACAGTTTTAGTTGGTGAGAGGAGGAGGCTACAGTATGTGTGTGTTTAGGGAAAAACCTTGTAATACCATTCTTTTACCAAAAGTGGGCAGTAATATAATATTTTTGTCAGTTTTGAAACAATACGTCTCTTTCCCTAATTTTGGGGGGCTTCATATAAGATTAGTCTTCATCAAAGCTTGCCTTATTGTGACGAAGTACTTTTGCAAGAATTACCAGTAAGAAATTATACACCTGGGGCCAAATGCTGCCTTAAGGTCCATATGTACGGCTCCCATTAAATTGAATGTGAATTGTATCTGCATCTTCAAGGCAGAATCTGGCCTCTGTTCATTTAAAAAAAAAATGATGTTGAAATGTGAAAAAGCATTTGCTTTGCCTTTGAGGGGTACTTGTTCATCTGGAGGATTTGTTGAGCAGTTAGCACCATCCTTTTTTTTATTTTTGCCATTTTGTAACAGGGTTTTTATATGCATTTTAACAATAATTTAAGAGTCCCTGTATGCATAGAAAGGAATCTGAATATATGTGCCTTTTTTAAAGCAGCATCAAAACTGGGTTATTCCATCAGTGCAATAGAATGACGGGGAGCTGTAGTTGGAACAATATGTAAAAATACAGCTTGTAAAAGATTTCCTTTATTAACTGTCATCATCCACAGAATATATGTTCAAATAAACGTTGTGTAATAACTAAATTTGAGATTAATAGGTCCCTTAAGAAACAGCGAAGTCATTCAGGATAGTCAGTGAAAAATAGGCTGTAAGACTGTAACATGCACATATTGTCCTGCTTACATGCTCTCTCTGGTGTCATTCCCATTTATCAATGTCAGCAGGCTCTGTTCTCATTAAAACACTCTTGCACAAAAGCAACTTAATTTTTTTAAGAGGAGAGGACACCTGATTCAATTTAGCACCTACAACCTGGAACTCAAACATACATTTTTTTCTGTCTAAATTCGGATGAATAGTTATGAACAGCAACAAATAGATTAAACATATCAAGTATATTTATATTCTTTTTGCAGTAAGAGACCTGTAGCTAACAGCTTTCTACAATATTGTATCATTTTATTGGTGGAAACAGTGTTGAGTTAAGCTATGGTAACCATAAAGATCATAGATTCAAGATAATTTTATTTTTAAACATGGGGTAAGTTAAAGGGATATTGCCAGCCCATTCAAACCAGTCTTGATGCCCTGTTTATCATCTTCCACTGCCATGTCCTTGCCTTTTTTGCATGTTGCTCCATATGTGTAGATAAAATTCCCTTCCTGAGCTGGGCTCCCAACCCTCTATGCTCACTTCACTTAAATCTCTCCTTAAAAGTCTCTTCTACTGCAAAGCCTGTAAGAAATGGGTCAACAACATCCACTGTATTAATACAGAAGTAAAGTTTGCACCACCATACAATGTGCTCCAGCCCCTGCTGAGTAACCACATAATATTACTGCTGGAACCCTTCCCTTTACCAACTGTTCTGTTACCTCCTTCATTGTGTCATGTCTTCAATTAGGGAGCGGGGACCGTATTTTGCTCTTTGTACTGTAAGGCCCATAGTGCCCACTTGTAATTGTTAGGGCTGAATCCCAATTGATTATGGGCCACTTGGGCCTTTGAATTTCATTATTCTGCATCTGCAGAATTTGCTGTGGAATGTACCTCGTGCTGCAGAATTGTGCTCTAAAAATCAAAGTTCTTACCTTAAAAAAAAAAAAAAAAAAATCCTCCTAGCCCTTTTAATGGCAAAGCAGCTTTTTAAAAATCCAACAGAGTATAAATCTATGCAGTGTTGTTTTCCATTAATCTACAAGGATAAAGCAATAGCACTAATAAAGCTGTGAACACCCATCTCCTATGGGATATGAATTCTGAAACCTAAGGATGGCAATTTAATGTCAACATGTTAAACTATTTCATTCCTGATCTTTGTGATCACAACTAAGAAGCATTTGAAGCAGAGAGTGAATACGTTGTACCTCTATGATGTGTCTAATAAACTAAGCTTTATTTGCACCATCCATCTAAGCCCTGGTCTACACTAGGACTTTAGGTCGAATTTAGCAGCGTTAAATCGATGTAAACCTGCACCCGTCCACACAATGAAGCCCTTTATTTTGACTTAAAGGGCTCTTAAAATCGATTTCCTTACTCCACCCCTGACAAGTGGATTAGCGCTTAAATCGACGTTGCCGGCTCGAATTTGGGGTACTGTGGACACAATTCGATGGTATTGGCCTCTGGGAGCTATCCCAGAGTGCTCCATTATGACCGCTCTGGACAGCACTCTCAACTCAGATGCACTGGCCAGGTAGACAGGAAAAGAACCGCGAACTTTTGAATCTCATTTCCTGTTTGGCCAGCGTGGCAAGCTGCAGGTGACCATGCAGAGCTCATCAGCACAGGTGACCATGATGGAGTCCCAGAATCGCAAAAGAGCTCCAGCATGGACCGAACGGGAGGTACGGGATCTGATCGCTGTTTGGGGAGAGGAATCCGTGCTATCAGAACTCCGTTTCAGTTTTCGAAATGCCAAAATCTTTCTGAAAATCTCCCAGGGCATGAAGGACAGAGGCCATAACAGGGACCCGAAGCAGTGCTGCGTGAAACTGAAGGAGCTGAGGCAAGCCTACCAGAAAACCAGAGAGGCGAACAGCCGCTCTGAGTCAGAGCCCCAAACATGCCGCTTCTATGATGAGCTGCATGCCATTTTAGGGGGTTCAGCCACCACTACCCCAGCCGTGTTGTTTGACTCCTTCAATGGAGATGGAGGCAATACGGAAGCAGGTTTTGGGGACGAAGAAGATGATAGCTCACAGCAAGCAAGCGGAGAAACCGGTTTTCCCGACAGCCAGGAACTGTTTCTCACCCTAGACCTGGAGCCAGTACCCCCCGAACCCACCCAAGGCTGCCTCCTGGACCCAGCAGGCGGAGAAGGGACCTCTGGTGAGTGTACCTTTTAAAATACTATACATGGTTTAAAAGCAAGCATGTGAAAGGATTACTTTGCCCTGGCATTTGCGGTTCTCCTAGATGTAGTCCTAAAGCCTTTGCAAAAGGTTTCTGGGGAGGGCAGCCTTATTGCGTCCTTCATGGTAGGACACTTTACCACTCCAGGCCAGTAACACATACTCGGGAATCATTGTAGAACAAAGCATTGCAGTGTATGTTTGCTGGCATTCAAACAACATCCGTTCTTTATCTCTCTGTGTTATCCTCAGGAGAGTGAGATATAATTCATGGTCACCTGGTTGAAATAGAGTGCTTTTCTTCAGGGGACACTCAGAGGAGCCCATTCCTGCTGGGCTGTTTGCCTGTGGCTGAACAGAAATGTTCCCCACTATTAGCCACAGGGAGGAGGGAAGGTTGAGGGGGTAGTCACGCGGTGGGAGGAGGCAAAATGCGACCTTGTAACGAAAGCACATGTGCTATGTATGTAATGTTAACAGCAAGGTTTACCCTGAAAGAGTGTAGCCACTGTTTTATAAAATGTGTCTTTTTAAATACCGCTGTCCCTTTTTTTTTCTCCACCAGCTGCATGTGTTTCAATGATCACAGGATCTTCTCCTTCCCAGAGGCTAGTGAAGCTTAGAAAGAAAAAAAAACGCACTCGCGATGAAATGTTCTCCGAGCTCATGCTGTCCTCCCACACTGACAGAGCACAGACGAATGCGTGGAGGCAAATAATGTCAGAGTGCAGGAAAGCACAAAATGACCGGGAGGAGAGGTGGAGGGCTGAAGAGAGTAAGTGGCGGGCTGAAGACAGGGCTGAAGCTCAAAGGTGGCGGCAGCGTGATGAGAGGAGGCAGGATTCAATGCTGAGGCTGCTGCAGGACCAAACCAGTACGCTCCAGTGTATGGTTGAGCTGCAGCAAAGGCAGCTGGAGCACAGACTGCCACTGCAGCCCCTCTGTAACCAACCGCCCTCCTCCCCAAGTTCCATAGCCTCCACACCCAGACGCCCAAGAACGCGGTGGGGGGGCCTCCGGCCAACCAGCCACTCCCCCACAGAGGATTGCCCAAAAAAAAGAAGGCTGTCATTCAATAAATTTTAAAGTTGTAAACTTTTGAAGTGCTGTGCTTAAAGTGCTGTGTGGCATTTTCCTTCCCTCCTCCACCACCCCTCCTGGGCTACCTCGGTAGTCATCCCCCTATTTGTGTGATGAATGAATAAAGAATGCATGAATGTGAAGCAACAATGACTTTATTGCCTCTGCAAGCGGTGATTGAAGGGAGGAGGGGCGGGTGGTTAGCTTACAGGGAAGTAGAGTGAACCAAGGGGCGGGGGGGTTCATCAAGGAGAAACAAACAGAACTTTCACACCGTAGCCTGGCCAGTCATGAAACTGGTTTTCAAAGCTTCTCTGATGCGTACCGCTCCCTCCTGTGCTCTTCTAACCGCCCTGGTGTCTGGCTGCGCGTAACCAGCAGCCAGGCGATTTGCCTCAACCTCCCACCCCGCCATAAACGTCTCCCCCTTACTCTCACAGATATTGTGGAGCACACAGCAAGCAGTAATAACAGTGGGAATATTGGTTTCGCTGAGGTCTAAGCGAGTCAGTAAACTGCGCCAGCGCGCCTTTAAACGTCCAAATGCACATTCTACCACCATTCTGCACTTGCTCAGCCTGTAGTTGAACAGCTCCTGACTACTGTCCAGGCTGCCTGTGTACGGCTTCATGAGCCATGGCATTAAGGGGTAGGCTGGGTCCCCAAGGATACATATAGGCATTTCAACATCCCCAACAGTTATTTTCTGGTCTGGGAATAAAGTCCCTTCCTGCAGCTTTTGAAACAGACCAGAGTTCCTGAAGATGCGAGCATCATGCACCTTTCCCGGCCATCCCACGTTGATGTTGGTGAAACATCCCTTGTGATCCACCAGAGCTTGCAGCACTATCGAAAAGTACCCCTTGCGGTTTATGTACTCGGCGGCTTGGTGCTCCGGTGCCAAGATAGGGATATGGGTTCCGTCTATGGCCCCACCACAGTTAGGGAATCCCATTGCAGCAAAGCCATCCACTATGACCTGCACATTTCCCAGGGTCACTACCCTTGATATCAGGAGATCTTTGATTGCGTGGGCTACTTGCATCACAGCAGCCCCCACAGTAGATTTGCCCACTCCAAATTGATTCCCAACTGACCGGTAGCTGTCTGGCGTTGCAAGCTTCCACAGGGCTATCGCCACTCGCTTCTCAACTGTGAGGGCTGCTCTCATCTTGGTATTCATGCGCCTCAGGGCAGGGGAAAGCAAGTCACAAAGTTCCATGAAAGTGCCCTCACGCATGCGAAAGTTTCGCAGCCACTGGGAATCGTCCCAGACCTGCAACACTATGCGGTCCCACCAGTCTGTGCTTGTTTCCCGAGCCCAGAATTGGCGTTCCACAGCATGAACCTGCCCCATTAGCACCATGATGCATGCATTGTCAGGGCCCATGCTTTCAGAGAAATCTGTGTCCATGTCCTGATCACTCACGTGACCGCGCTGACGTCGCCTCCTCGCCCGGTATCGGTTTGCCAGGTTCTGGTGCTGCATATACTGCTGGATAATGCGTGTGGTGTTTAATGTGCTCCTAATTGCCAAAGTGAGCTGAGCGGCCTCCATGCTTGCCTTGGTATGGCATCTGCACAGAAAAAAGGCGCGGAACGATTGTCTGCCGTTGCTCTGATGGAGGGAGGGGCGACTGACGACACGGCTTACAGGGTTGGCTTCAGGGAGCTAAAATCAACAAAGGGTGTGCCTGTACATCAAGGAGTATTTCAGGCAGGACTGCACGGAGGGTTCCAATAAGAAATGGTGCACCTAAGTTATCGTTCTTATTGGAACAAGGAGGTTAGCCTGGCCTCTGATTGATACATGGCTAGATTTACCTCGCTGCACCTTCTCTGTGAGTGACTGCAGTGTGACCTAGAGGAATGAGTCCCCTAGACAGGGGAGGAGGCAAATGAGTACAAAACAAATCTGGTCTATTTCTTGTTTTGACCCACTCCATCTATCTTTTACATCTTTGGCTGGCAGCAGACGGTGCAGAAGGACTGCATGCCATCCACATCTCATGGCTGCTCGGCAGAAGATGGTACAGTACGACTGCTAGCAATCCTCATCTCTTGCCTGCCTGGCAGAAGATGGTACAGTACGACTGCTAGCAGTCCGTATCGCCTGCCCGCTCACCATAAGATGGTTCAATAGGACTGACTGCAGGACTAAAGAGAATGACCTGGTCAAGTCACTCCAAATTTAGTCCCTGCGCCCATGTCTGCCCAGGCGCTCCCAGCCGACGTGGCCAGGAGCACCTCGGACACGACGAGGACGACTACCAGTCCTATTGCACCGTCTGCTGCCAGAAGGCAATGGGTTGCTGCTACTGTGCAGCAAAGCCGTACCGCGTCTGCCAGCACCCAGGAGACATAGGGTGACGGTTACCTGAGCGGGCTCCATGCTTGCCGTGGTATGGCGTTTGCACAGGTAACTCAGGAAAAAAGGCGCGAAACGATTGTCTGCCCTTGCTGTCACGGAGGGAGGGAGGGAACGGGGGCCTGACGATACGTACCCAGAACCACCCGCGACAATGTTTTAGCCCCATCAGAGTGCTCCATTGTGACTGCTCTGGACAGCACTCTCAGATGCCCGATTGTTTGCCGTTGCTCTGACACCGGGAGGGGCGACTGAGGACACGGCTTACAGGGTTGGCTTCAGGGAGCTAAAATCAACAAAGGGGGTGTCTTTACGTCTAGGAGTATTTCAGGCAGGACTTCACGGAGGGTTCCAATAAGAAATGGTGCACCTAAGTTATCGTTCTTATTGGAACAAGAAGGTTAGCCTGGCCTCTGATTGATACATGGCTAGATTTACCTCGCTGCACCTTCTCTGTGAGTGACTGCAGTGTGACCTAGAAGAATGAGTCCCCTAGACAGGGGAGGGGGGGAAGCAAATGAGTACAAAACAAATCTGGTCTATTTCTTGTTTTGATCCACTCCATCTATCTTTTACATCTTTGGCTGGCAGCAGACGGTGCAGAAGGACTGCATGCCATCCACATCTCATGGCTGCTCGGCAGAAGATGGTACAGTACGACTGCTACCAGTCCGTATCGCCTGCCCGCTCACCATAAGACGGTTCAATAGGACTGACTGCAGGACTAAAGAGAATGACCTGGTCAAGTCACTCCAAATTTAGTCCCTGCGCCCATGTCTGCCCAGACGCTCCCAGCCGACGTGGCCAGGAGCACCTTGGACATGACGATGACTGCTACCAGTCGTACTGTACCGTCTGCTGCCACAAGGCAAGGGGTTGCTGCTACTGTGTAGCAATGCCGTACCGCGTCTGCCAGCACCCAGGAGACATAGGGTGACGGTTACCTGAGCGGGCTCCATGCTTGCCGTGGTTTGGCGTCTGCACAGGTAACTCAGGAAAAAAGGCGCGAAACGATTGTCTGCCCTTGCTTTCACGGAGGGAGGGAGGGATCGGTGGGCCTGACGATATGTACCCAGAACCACCCACGACAATGTTTTAGCCCCATCAGGCATTGGGATCTCAACCCAGAATTCCAATGGGCAGCGGAGACTGCGGGAACTGTGGGATAGCTACCCACAGTGCAACGCTCCGGAAGTCGACTCTAGCCTTGGTACTGTGGAAGCGCTCCGCCGAGTTAATGCACTTAGAGCATTTTCTGTGGGGACACACACACTCGAATATATAAAACTGATTTCTAAAAAACCAACTTCTATAAATTCGACCTTATTCCGTAGTGTAGACATACCCTCAGTATTCTAAAAAAATTTTCAGACAATGAATTAATTTTGACAACACATTTGTGAGGGTATTTCTCTCTTACAGAAGGAGAAATTGAGGCACAAAATGGTTAATTTCACAGGGTCATGCAGGAAGTGTTTGGCAGAGCCAAGAATAAACATAGATCTTCAGACTGCTGCTAGGCCATGCTTCTTTATTTCCTGAATACTTCCATTCATTAGAAGTAGTTGTTTCAGACAAATTTTATTTGAATTTGCAGTCAGTTGATATTCCATAAAGATTTCCTTATTTTAAACAAACACAAATGCTTTATTTAGTATATAGTTTCAGCATTTTTTGTGTTACTATGTCACTAGGTGGTCAGTAGATGGTTTGTAAACTATCAGGCTACTGGGTTTTAGTATATAACTACATTTATAAACGTTTAAAACAATAGATTGAATTATACTTATTTACTTAATTTTTGTATCACACTGAGCTAAGACATTTTCATTCTGTATCTGATTCTGCAAACTCTCATTCACATGGGTAGTCCTTACTCAGGTATGTAGTTGCAGAGTTTGCAGGGTTGTACCCATTAATTTCTGCTTTACATTTTTTCCACCAGAACTGTAATGTATAGTTTAAACACAAAATTGAAAATAGCAAATCTTTATGCTTTTTTAAAAAATTATTTATCAATGTGGGGGTTGCTGCAGAATTGATCTTAATAGAATGAGTCCCTGTTGAAATACTTTGTTGCACACCCACTCTACTATCCTTGAATAGGAAAAACATGTCATCACCATTTTGATCACTGAAGAAATGATCATGTCAGTTTGTAAATACTTTGTATCGGTCAGGACCTTGTAGGTGCAGTCTATTACATGTTTATGTAATAAATTCCTGGTCAAAGTGGTTACCATAGACAAGTGTATATTAACTTACATCCAGGAATGCTGCACTTGCCCAGCATCCATTGCAAGTCAATGGGAGTAGAATGCTTATGCCCTTAGGTGAATTTGAAAAGATCACCCTTAATCAAGTCAGTATCAAAACATTTCCAATGTAGGGAGATGCTGCCAAAATTTTAGCAAGGGACTTCCTCAAAAATTTTCCTTCCCTTGGTGATACAGCCTTTAAAACAAAACAGAACAAACATGGATTTCATACTCTTCTCCTCTGATGCCAAATCCTTCAGTCCTTCCTCTCCTTACCATATTTTCTCCTCCCTATCTCTTCACGGAGACTCCTCAGGGGGCTTGCCAGCCTGGCAGGTGTTCCACTTGCCATTGCAGGTGCTATTATGAGGGTATACTGCTGGAAGAAATGGTTGCAGGCCCGTCATGCTGTGGCCATTGTCTGTGCGGTGGCTGGTTGGATGGGGAGCAAATCTCCTTCTGTGATTTGTTGGGAAGTCAGTTGTGGAGTGGTCCCTTTTTGGTTCTTGGGGTAGCTGTCTTTTCCCCTGCTGGTATGAGTAGTCAGTTCAGGGGGCTTGGTCAGGATGGGAAGCAGGTTTTCCTTGAGTGGCGATGGAGGTTTTGGGATGGAAATAATGCTCCAAGATTCCCTCCTAGAACCAGTTCTTCAAGCTCTGGGACAAGCAGGGCACGTGCTTGAGGACATAAAAGGGCAGCAGGACTCTCACTCAATACAGCAATAAGTTGTCCCCAGCTCCTGTCATCTCATGCGTTGTGGGAGTGCCCAACAGGAGCGTTCAGGGATTCCTAGTGGGTGAAGCCAGAGGGGTGTTTCTCCTGCACCACCTACTGTTGCATAGCAGGCTCACCTGCAAGGTAGCAGTTGCCCAGGTGAGTAGAGGCTGGCTCAGTTCTAGCCACAGAGCATCCTGCAATGGAGTGGGCGTTAGCATTTTGGGCTGAGCAGTTTTTTGGTCCATGATCCCACCATTGAGGGCTGGGCCAGCCTGTGGATTCCAGGGAGAGTTCATAAAATAATTTTTTGAAATATACACATTTTATGTGAAGTGAGATGGTTACATTTCAGTGTATATGGTGGAAAGTGTGTGCGGGGGGAGACCTTTATTTTTCTCCTCAGCCTTCTGGTGCAGAAGCAGAGCCCAGCGGTTTCTTCCTTTCATATCTAGCCAGCAGTTTGTTTTGAAGGCTATTTTTTGCAAGAAAAGGGGTTAGAAGTTTGCTTTTTGTTTTTAAAAAAAGAGAGAAAGAAAAGAAAATTAGTGAAAGCTGAGATTTTCCTTCATAGGTTCAGAGGCTGAACGTATTAAAAGAGGGCTCCATGGTCAACTACATACAGTCAGAGAGAGGCATGATTCTAAGAAATACTGAAAGGATTTGATAAAGTGTAGTTCTTAATATAGTGATGGGAATTAGAGGGGTTATAAGCAAAAGATATCTACAGTATGTAGTCAGTGGTTATGATGTGTGTGTATGCGCACATGTATTCATTGTACATGTCATCTATATCTCTTCATATGAAAATATCAATCTCAAAGTTTCAAAACTCAAAGGTTAAAAAGCATGATTTAATTCATACTTCTTGAAGAATTAGTAGCAAGCAGTGCTCATTCTTGCTTTCACTATGATGTCTGGCAGGAAAAGCCATTTGGACTTATGCCTCCTTTTTATGCTCAAAAGAGGAATGCTGATGAGGAAGAGGTGTTAAAATATGGTGCCATAGTTTACAACTGTCAACTATAATGTTTTATTTAGCTGTATCTATTCAGATGCTCCCTCCGCAATATGCAGTGCCATATGCCATTGTCCCTGTTAGTAAGCAAGTAAGCAAAGGTTTCCCAGGCTGCACTTGTTTTTGTGTTTGGGCCACCAAGGAGCTACGGTCCAGTGCCATCTTTTATTGATAGGGCCGGCAGAGGAGGAATCTAATGAAATTATCAAAGCTTTGAATTAATTATGAACTTGAATAAGAAAGCTGAGCTCTCTAGAGCCAGAGATCTCATTACCCATTCATTCTTATTGCATCCTCTTATGGAGCAGAAGGCAGGTTCAGCAACAGCTTTTAGCCTGGATTTGGACTTTATTCAAACTTGCTAAAGTCGCTAGCGTCCACTTGTTATGGCTGAAAAAGTCCGTGTTGATTAATTTGACTCTGCTCTAGAATCTTCATGTAATGGTAGGTTCTCACTCTCTCCTTCCCTTATAACTTGTCTCATGGCTTTTCATCATCGGACTGAGTTTCTTTCCATTCCTGGTAATTGTGGAAGCTATTCATAATTTAAGTTTTAACTTCATGGAATTTAGTGATTTAAGGTTCAGAGCTAAAACTGCCATTTTATGTTTCCTGGATATTTAGGTAAGCAAAAAGGCTTCTACAGACATTACCAGTTGTTTAAAAAGACTGTTAAATTGTAGGTAATGCTTGGACATTTTGGCCTAAGAGTTAACTGTATTATTCTGTTTTTACTACATTATTTCTATTTGCAATTTATTGGTCATTTTGTAGAAACTTCTGAGCCTGTTAATACGTGATTGTTCATAACTTCTTAGGTTACTTGCCCAATTAAGATACTGTGCTGAAAAATTAGTAAGAGGGCTATTAAAAATAACTATGTCTGTTTTAGTCCAACACAAATTAGAACTCTCTTTCTCTCCTGGGCCCCTTAACAGTTTTGGGTTTCTTTTTAAATGACTTGGTCAGTCATGTAAAATTCTTGTCAGTGATTTAGAGTAAACTCAGTGAGACTGAGATTCTGTCTCGTACTTTTGGTATCCATTATAAGTTTGTAAGATATAAAATACAGCGGCAATCTTGCTTTATACAACCCATTATTTATGAGTATATAAGCTGGAATTCATCTGTCCTCATAAGCTACAGGACACTGGAAATTTTTATAAGCAATGACTAACTTTGCTTAATCAGGTGTGTGTGTATTTGGAGGTTATGAAGGCTTGCTGGGAGGGGAAATAGCATTCTGTTCTTCACTAGGGCTATTTTTACTGTGAGTGATATTTTCTTTTTTTTCTCTCTTTCTCTCTCTAGGCAGCTGCTATATTTAACTCAGCCTTTGGAAGTTTTTTGGTAAGTAATGCAATGGTTACACCTACTGCTATAACGTTGTTGTTTTTTATCTTATGGTTGGTGCTGGCTAGTCATTGAGTTAGGCTGGTAAATAACTGAATAATTTTAGTATTTCTTTCACCCCTTCTTTAAGTAGAAATACTGCTATTTCTTTTCACTGAATCAGAGTCTCAAGAAAATTAGTGAATGAATAATCTTTGATCAATGTAAATAAATGTTTAAAGTACATCTTAATTTTCTCTTACCTATTATTGGGCAGATGTTTCAGAGATGGGTGTCAATACATTGATTTTTCTAAGGAAGTTTATTAGATAATCATTATTTTCTATCAAGGGGCCATGGACTTTGAAAAGAAAACATGACCTGGCTAATCGAAAGGAGATGGTAATTTACTCAGTGACATGTCATTAGTTTAGCATATTTTACTGTCAGCGAAGCCTCTCTTTTCTGTGTCCCTGAGGATCAGTCTGAAGTAGCTAGAAACAAGGAAACGAACAAGCTGTTGCTTTAAAAAAGCCGAAGTGATATTTGTGGGCATATTAGTCTGTAAAATTTCAGCAAACTAACTGAAAAGAAGGCCAAACAAATTTGTTTTTCTAATAAATAAATGTATTTATGAAGAAAGAAAAAATATTTTGTATTGATGTATTGTTTAGAGACATTGGATTATTTTATTACAATATGATATAAACTGATGAGACTGATTACTTGAGTGGTATAGTTAATCATGGATTTTACTTTACTTAGGTTTTTTCCTAAAATATGTAAATGCTTAAAAGTGGATGTTTTCAGTTCCAGTCTTGCTTACCCAAATAGAGAATTAATCTGATGTGTGATTTGAATGAAAGGCAAAACTATTAATGTAAAATATGTAGGTGAAATTGGAACTACAGACATGAAATTGTTCATTAAGCATGTAAAAAGATTTTTAGAATAGTGTATGTGTGTAAATATATAAACCATATGTATATAAAAACACACTGCAAAGAGTGTGATAGTAATACTGAGATTTGCAATTGTGTACCATGTTTCTATAGTTCGATGTGTTTTAGAGTTACACAATATGTACGTATTGTGTATGTTTATATGTAGTGTATACGTGCACACAAGTAAAATCTAAAAATGTCAACATGGAAATGTTTCTTCCCTTTTATGGGTTAGTGGGGCTCTAGTAATGTTGCTCTTAAAAAAAAATCATCTCTGCACCAGGTTTTGGAATCTTTTTGTCAAATTACCTTTTAAATCAGGGGTGGCCAACTTGAGCCTGAGAAGGAGCCAGAATTTACCAATATACATTGCCATAGAGCCACAGTAATACATCAGCAGCCCCCCATCAGCAGCCCTGCCAATCAGCGTTTCCCCCCCTTCCTCCGCACACCTCCCGATCAGCTGTTTCATGGCATGCAAGAGGCTCTTTGTGGGGGAGGAGTGAGGGCATGGCAGGCTCAGGGGAGAGGGCGGGAAGGGGCAGAGTGGGGGCAGGGCTGTGGCAGAGCCAGGGGTTGAGGAGTTAGCACCCTGCGGCACATTGGAAAGTTGGTGCCTGTAGGTCCAGCCCAAAAGTCGGTGCCTATACAAGGAGCCGCATATTAACTTCTGAAGAGCCGCATGTGGCTCCAGAGCCACAGGTTGGCCACCCCTGTTTTAAATAGTCACACTTTTCTTTCTTTGGTCTAATAAGAGAAAATGGTCAGCAAGGCCTAAATTCTCTGCAGTTCCCATCCCCACTTCAGTGAGAACTTTGAGTTCACAGAGAGCCCAATTCAGGGCTCATTTAAGCCATTTGTAGCCTATTGACATCATTCGGAGTTTGATTGAACCCTATGTGTCACCCATAATATAATGTGTTATCAGACTAATTTAACATTTTAAAAGAATATTATTTAGAATTTCTAGACTCAAATTTGAAATACGTTTTAAACAAATCTTGGTTAAAGAAGCTAGACCAAATTCTGACCTCATATAAATTCGTATTACCTCATTGATACAAATGTATTAGTTTTGAATTTAGTTCTAGGAATTTCTAATATTGTTTTTGAATTTCCCTAAATGTGTGATTACCTAAATTTCACACTTGTGTGCAATACTGGAGAGATGTGGTGAACATTCTGCTTTTATAAATCCATAGAAGAGGAAATCAGATTATTAAAAAAAATTGTTGTAAAATTAACTAAAGACAAACTATGGTACCAAACAATTTTTAAAATAAAATGTATTGTAAAAATAGCCCCTCAAAAGTAAATTAAATCAGAGGTTATTAATGAGCCATTTGAAATTTTATTTCATTATACCGTAACTGTTTGAAAATGTGATTCTATGGGGGAGTATGTGCATGATATATAGTCACATATAAGCCGTGTATATAATATAACTGCATTGGTTGTGATCTTGTAAACACTTATGAACATATTTCATTTTAAGTAGGTGAGTAGTCCCATTAAAGTGAGGATTTTTGCAGAAGTGGGGCCATGTGTAGCTGGATTCCAATCTCACACCATTTTATACTGGTGTATATCTATTCCCTTCAGGGGAGTTGCTCCTGATTTATTCCCGTGTGAGATCAGAATCTGGTCCATAATATGTATGCTTTCTACTAACTTTTAGGATGAGATTTTTCAAAAATCCATAATTAGGCATGTAAATAAGTAATCTAATTATAAAAAGTCAATGGAAGCTACTGAATGGTCATCAACTTTGAAAATCAAATGACTTGGTGCCTAAGTATGGACTTTGGGCACCTAGAATTATGCTTCTGTTTTGAAAATCTTGACCTCAAAATGCCTCTAAAGTGCAAATATGAAACTGATATATAAACAGATATCTAAAGCTATGCATCAGACAGTGTGTTTGCTATATATACATACCGATGAAGTGAGCTGTAGCTCACGAAAGCTTATGCTCAAATAAATTGGTTAGTCTCTAAGGTGCCACAAGTACTCCTTTTCTTTCTATATACAGTGATTTATTTACAGACCTACAATACTATAAGGCATATTGGTATAATGTTTGTTAAAGGTGAAGCTGGGAGATCTGGAAGAGCTGAATTAAGGGAAGAATTTGGCTCACTGTGGCTCTAATCCTGCAGTTTGTAGCACATAGGCAGATTGCTGCGTCCACATATAGCTCTGGCAAAGTGAGTGGGACTCTGTGTGGCGGAGCAGTGTGCCCGCATGCTCTGCACCTTGTGGACTCAGGGCCTATGCACATTCGGCTAAATATAGGCTGCTTATGGAAGAATCCAAATTTTGAAAGATTAATTGTAATATTCTTGGGTATGCTATTTGGACTACTAACTCCTCTAAGAGGATTGTGCATGGACTTTGGGAAGTTTTTCTCCTAAATAAACTGTTTGTGGTGAAAAGTATTGATTTGTAGGAAAGGTCTCAACTTAATGACGTTAGAATGATATTAAAATGTGATCTGACTGGGGGGGAGGGGTGTGTGTGTGTGTGTGTGACAGAGGGCATGGAGTGAGTAGGTTAGCCTGCACCCTGACCAGGAGAAGCTGATTGTGGGTAATGGACTCAATTGGGCCATCCGCACAGGGCTGATAGGAGGCACAGGAGGGGAAGTGCAAGAGAGGAACAGGGCTAGCTGGGGCTAGTCACAGAGAAGGCTCAGAGTAGGGAGACCTCTGTTCCCCATAGGTCCTGCTGAGAGGACCTAAACCTTGGCAAGCACTGTAAATAGGGGGAAGCAAGATGGACTATGGTGATATTGGTGAAATAAAGCTTCACTGAGAGTACACCTGGAGGACTCTGCAGTTTCTGCAGGGAAGAAGATGGGGGTGGAGCAGGGTCCCTGTTACAGGGGGAATTAACTAGTGTCTGGTATTCATATAATAGAATTTGAAAGGCTATTTTGGTGGGTTATCGTGTTCTTAGGTCATGTGTTGTGATACTTTTGGGGAGGAAAGTTTAAAAAACCGTGCCCCAAACCAACTTCCTTCATCCCTCCCATCTCCCCACACAAAAAAATTCCTGTAGATTTACATGCAGCCGGATGTGCAAAATGATACTGTACATATTCATAGCTAGTTTAATAATGTCCCAGGTCTAATTAAAACAGTGTTTTAAAGAACTAATTGTTACAGAAAACTGTTTTTTATGTAGCTAGACTGGTAATAACTAATGATAGATGAATTCAATTTACATAAATTTCAGACCATGAGAATATTTTAGAATCATGCCACAGAGGATTGCTTTAAGTTAGGAAGTTAATATCGTTATCTCCTCCTCTCATTTTAACAGTTTGGTTTGCAATAATTGTGGAGCATAATAAGTGATTCAAGTTCCCCCCCTTGATGGGGTTTTAATAAAATCTGATATCCAACCACTCTGTATTACTAAAATGCAATCAGAGTGGTTGCTACTATAGAGCATGCAAATGTACTGCAATAGCAGTGCCATTGAGTTCAACAGCATTGCTGGCTACTGCTCCAACATCTAAAAGGAAAAGGCACTTTTTTACTAAAGAAGTTGGTGATTTACAGTAGAAATAGTATAGAAGTTCAAACATCTTTCTATCTAGGTTCTTATACTGAGCCCGTCCCCATGGTAACTAAGCACCTCTGTTTCATTTCTGATGATTGTCATGTTAGAAAAGAATGAATAGTTTTTAAATGCTAAAACCAGACCACCATATGTGGTGATCTGCTTTTCTAGTATTTTAAAACTTAACTGAATTATTCTAGGTTAACCTAAAGAATTCAGTTTAAATCTGGATGAAATAAATAATATGTGTAGATTTGTCTGACTGGATTTGTTCACCTAGTCATTTATTTGCAGTTGTGCCTACTGGAATATTCCAATAAATGGCAAGGCTGTATACCCAATCTGATAACTCTGACCGAGAGTTGTTAGAAGAGTGACTGAGCAAATTTGTGTGAACATAATTAATCTCTCTGGGTTAGCTTTTGCACCAGTACATGAAGAAGCTTGGTAGATTTGGAACTTGTAATGTGACTGCTAATAACTGACTTGGGAATTAATACCATGGGGAATTGTATTCTATTTTATGTTCCTGCAGTATTCTACCCTCCTGCCATACAGGTGATTTATTCAGATTTGTTTATCTGGGAAGCATCATCAGAGGACAGTCACCTTCCTTCTTGGCTTTAAAATTGTTTCCAGAAACTGGGCCAGCTAGATCCTTGTGCACATGCAATTTCCTTGACTTCATTGAAGATGCACTTGTTCAGATGAGAACTGAATTTGGTTTTCTTTTGTTTTTCCAGTCACAATGTAATGCCATATGTGTGAGGAAGGGAGAGATTGGTTTCATACAATTCTCTGCATTGCTAGGCTAGAAACCAGGTTGGTTAGTCACTTCCTTCTTCCTCTTCAACTCCCTTCCTCTTGAACCAGTGGGCTGGAAATCTGTAGAGGGTAGTATTGTTCAGCACTTGAAGTGAGGGACTGCCTTGCGTCACTCAATGGAGATCCTTTCCAGTCAATTTGGAATTAATTATGATAGGCTTCAAAGGACCAGTCATCTATTTTCTTGGATCAAAATTGTGGCTAAATCCTGAGGTCTGTGGCGGTAGGAGACATAAAATTAGGAATATACGGGAAACTGGAACCTTCAGATCCCTGAGTAAACGAGCAAAATGGCAGCCTAAAAATGAAACTCTTAGTTGAAACTCCTATGACTCTGTCTTGAACTAGCCTTTACTGGACTATTTCTATATTGCAGTTTATGGGAAAATGAGGGTATGTGTCCTGGATGAAGTGTGTCTAGGTGAGGAATAGCCCCTACTTGGTGCTCCATCAGTTGAAAAATCTCCCTCACATAGATCAAGCATACGTTATGCTTATCTTTGTAGAACCTTTATGGGTACAAGGCCCAGGACTTAACCTTTTTTGTTTAAGAGGACAGAATTTGTTCTTATTGCTTGAAAACTCCATAATACCCATGTCATTTTATTTTTAGGGCAGCAACTTAGCTGGTCAAATCAAGGCCACTATTTTTTATAATTATGTTTTAAATTTAGATTTTAATAGAACTGTATGTAAAAGTTTAGCTTCTCACAAACAGAAGAAGCTTTGTTAGTTAATAAAAATGTATGGAATTCTTATCTACTCAGTTTTAGCAGGCATAATGCTTTACACACCCTGACAGGACTTGTGCAGCAAATAAATGCATTAGTCATAGTGTCCATTTTTCTTGCAAATTTGTGACATAGATTTAATTATGGGAATGACCAGCAACTTACAAATCAAATTTTGGTAGGCTGAACCAACTTTTTTTTATTTTAATAATGATGGATTTTTTTTTTAGCAATGATTTCATTACTATTTAAAGAAATCCAGCAGTGTCGAACTAACCAATTGACTGAATTAGTTTACTTTATTATGTTTGAGCAGATGGTGGGTGTATTTTCTTTTCTTTTAATTTGTTTTTTACATTTTAAAATGTTGTCCGGAAAACTGAAAAATACTTGTATGTATACTTTTTTCCCCTTATTGTAACTTCATGCAGTGTAAAAAGGGGAACAAAAGTCTTCTGGGACTTGCTTTTTTGCTAGCTGCTTGCAAGAAGAACTTGCCAGGAAGCCTGTTCACTACAGGTGCTGAATTCTAGATTAAAACTTGTTAATTTCCAAGTATAGCTGCTGCAGCTGCTTTATGGTGTGCCACTGCATTCTCAGAAGTCGGCTCTTTTTTCTCTGTGAAGCAGCACAACGGTGCCACTGGACTGTGTTCTGAATTTGATTCCTGCAGCTCACAGAACCCTCAGGAAGCTCTTCCTGTTAATCAGCCACTTGGGAAGCCTTCTCAACCTCAGAAGGTGGGATTTTTTTTTTTTCATTAGGGAGAGGAGGCCAGGTCTCTGCAGTAGAGAATCCTTTCACCACATATTATATACAAGGTACACAAGGCTTAGATGCCAGGGAAATTAAATCTGCTTGGGAGCCATTTACAGTTGTCTCACTGTAACTTTTCTATGTCCTAGGAATAGTGTTCAATCCTCCTTTATAATGATTGCTTTTGTTTGATTTTTGCTGGCTTGAGCTAGAAGCACGATATAATGTGGACATCATCCAGTACTTTGAAATTCTCAGATTAAAAGTATTGTATGTGTGCAGAGTATTAGTACTATTTTATTATGTATTTTTACTTGCAACTAACCCTGCACTTGCATTAGTGGAAGAAGGTAAAATGGGCATCAGTTATAAAACAGACATAAAAATGAAAACTGGATGCTCACATTGCTGCAATAGGCTGTGAATGGTGCTAATTCAGGTACCCCAGGGAGATGGGAGAAGGAGGAGGAGCAGCCATCACAGACTGAGGAAAAGTGGGTGGGCATCTCTGATTCCAGTTCTAGTTGCATGTTGGGGTGTTGTACTGTGCCCAACACTCTCACTGAGTAATAATGACATATTTAGAGCTGTACAATTGTACTGCTGATCTTCCAAAAGAAAAACTAATTGAGAAAAGAGTGGTTCTGGCAACTACTGTTTTATAAGTCCAACTTCTATTCCCTGTATTCTTTTTGTAAGTATAGCAAATAGCAAGAGGAACATCACTCGATAAATGAAACCATTAACAATAAATCACAGAACTGGAAGGGACCTCGAGAGGTCATCTAGTCCAGTCCTCTGCACTCAAGGCAGGACTAAGTATTATCAAGACCATCCCTGACAGGTCTTCGTCCAACTTGCTCTGAAAAATCCCCAATACGGAGATTCATAAATAACCTTGGTTTATTAAAAAACAAATCAACAAACCACTAACAAACATCTGTGTCTGATTTTTTTTTTTTTTAATTTTTTTTTACAGCTTGACAGAATTAGTGGATCAAGAGAATTTGGGTGATGTATATTTGGGTTTTAATCAAGCATTGATAAGGTATCTTATTAAACCTTACACTCAAAATTACTTCCATTTGGCTTGGATAGGAACATGTCACATGCAGTAAAAACAGGCTGCAGGGCCATAATCGCGTTTTGGGGAAGTTTTTGGCAGCCTATTTCAGGGAGTAATGTTAGGTCTAGTTGTATTCGATGTCTCTAATGATTCAGAATAGGGAGTAAAACTGCATATTAATTAAATTTGCAGATGATGCTAAATTGGGAGGAGTTGCAAACAGCAGTGAGGCCTGAGAAATAATATAAAGAGGCCAACAGGGGGTTAGATACAAGGACCAAAACCAGCCAAGTGAGATTTAATTTGGAAAAATAGTCTGATATATTTTTGGAGAAAAAATAAACTAAAACATATTGTGAGGGAGAAACCTGCAAAGCCAGTAATGCTGAAAGAGATTTAGCAGGCATAATGGCAGACAGCAAATTAGATGTGGATTTATAATATGACACAGCCAAAACACAAACAATCATTTTTTTTGCTGGATATGTAGAAGCATCATATTCCATATCAGAATGGAAATAGTTCCTGTCTGTAGAGCTCTGGTGCAATAACAGCTGAAATACTGTGTTAATTTTTTAGCACCTTATTACTGGAAAGATATTGACAAATAGCTCAAAGAAAAGCAATGAAAATGGTTGGGAGGGGCTGGAAGGATCAGTTTGAGGACAGATGAAAGGTGCTATTTTTGTTTAGTTGGCTTAATGATGAGTATGTGGGAGACAAAATGGCCTGCAAATATTTGAGTGGAACGACGATGGGGAGGATTTATATAGGCTGGTTCACAGGGTTCCCTTTTAACTAGAAGTAAGGAAATGGAATTAAGAAAAGGGATATTTAGACTGAATATCAGGAAAAGCTTCTGGGTATTTAGTTGCATTAGACTGTGCCATAGAATAGTTTCCCATGGGAAACTGTGGAATACTCCACACACAGGACTTTTAAAACAAGATTGAACAAAATACTAGAGAAGGACTGCAGAGACAAGCCAGTATTGTCATGGAGATGAACTACATGTCCAAAAAGGTCTTTTCTGTCTCTGATTCTGATCATCTCTGTCAATGCAATCAAGGACAGAGTAACTTCCAGGGACAATTTGTGAATCAGGCACTCTGTGGCCAAGAAGAGGATTGCTCTCTAGGCAACAATGGCTGATATAAGACGATCTTCCGAAGAAATAAAAACCTCTCCACACCTCTTAATTTTCTGTCGCTTGTAATAATGCTATCATTCTGCCTGTCATTCCAGTCACTTGACCTTCAGATCATCTGGCTCTTTTTCTTCTCTTGCTTCCCACATCCAGCTTGCACTCAGATGCTGCCATTCTAAAACATTTCCAGGATCTGTCTATTTCTTTCTATTCTTACAGCTAAAATTACTATTCAGTCCCTCATGTTTTCCCACTTGACTAGTGTAACTTCCTCTTTCTGGTTTCCCTGCCACCCATGTCTCCCCCTCCAGTCTGTGCAAAAACTTATTTTTAAAATATTTTAGAGATTCCTGCCTATTGATCTGACCACATCACAAATTTTGTCACCCTTCCACTGAATCAAGTTCAGGTTTCTTGTGTCTTCTGTCAAGGCCTTGCAGGACTCGGCCCCTCCCTGTTTTACCTTTTTTTGCCTCTTGTCACGTCACTCCGGCCCCACTGTCACCACTCTTCCAGCCTGGACTGCCTGGCATCCATATCATTCTACAAGTGTCTGTGTTTTTTTCCACTATGCCCTTCCTGAGCTGGTTCACAAGGTTACCTCTCTCTCTCTCTCTGCATTTGAGTCCTTCTTGAAGACCCACTTTTCCCATACTACTTACAAAAAACTAATTGGATAATTGTGAGTACAAAGAGAGTTTACATTTCATTTGTCATCTGAATCTTCTTACTGTCTAACATTTTATAATAAGGCTATTTAAAAGCTTTTCTTTTAAATGTTACTTTTATGGATTTTGCCTATTTTGAATCTACTTGGAAGGTTGTTGCAGAATTTTCCACAGTCAAATGTTTATAAATAAAGTAGTTCCTAGACTAGTTGTATTGTGTTTTTAGTTCTCTTCTTAACTTTTTGTACTTGTCAATGACTTCATCTCTCCATTTTGTATGGCTTGAGTGGCCAGTTCCTCTGAAACAGGTTGGTTAATGGTGGTGGGGACAAGCCCATGGAGTGACCCTCTTCATGTTGTCCTTGCAGTGGAAAGCTACTCAATCATCATTTTTTAAGCCTTTCAAGATATTTCCACTTGTGTTGCCCCATTTCTCCCATACAGTAATTAAGTGTGTTAATGGTAGTCAGGATTCTGTCCCTATATCTTTTGGTCAGTAACCCCTTCTAGTGCTTGTTCTTGGTGTGATACAATGGCCGGATGTACCAGGCATTCTCTGCCCCTTGCTGGAGATCCCGGTGCCCTGGCCACCCCACCCAAGGAAGCCCCTTTTCTAAAAAGAAGGGCAGCAACTTTTGGACCTCTGCAGTTGCCGATTAAGACCTTCCCGGGACAGCTGCTGATGGAACCAGTGACTTGCTCCTCCCGTGGTCAGAAGGGCAGGGATCATGTGGCAGCCAATCAGGGACCAGCAGGCCAAATTAAAAGGACTGGCAGCTTCTACCAAATGGCATTTCCTGCATGAAGTCAGAGTGACAGGAAGGATTTTCCGTCTATCATAACCCAAGAAGCTTTGCATTTAGGTCACTGGGAGAGTTTCTCATTTACCCTGTGTAAGTGTAAGGCGCAAGTGGGTCCACCTGAGTTACACACTTGTTGGACTATTGAAAATTAGTGAAAAACCTTTTAGGTCAGTCATGCTGGTGATAGGGACATTTGGGACATTTGCCCCAGCATTTGTTTCTTGACATAGGGAATTTGATGTTTTCCCCTCCTGCTTGCTAAGCTTCGCGATATCTAGTTCTCAGCGAAACCAGTAGTAGAGAATATCTGCAATACTATTGCTTGAGTTAACAAAACTAGCAGAAAAGTAGATGTTACAGGAGAAATTTCAGAGGCGCACCTCTGTTATCAATTAGAGCAATATCTGGCCAGATGGTCTGGGTTTACTCTTCCAATCCAGTGGCCATCCATAAATTGCAAAATAAAAACAAGTGATAGTTCAGCAAATAGAATTGAACATTTGCAGTATCTAAGGGCTTGGCTACTCTTGCAGATGAAGAGCACTGGAATTTAAACCAGCCTTCAGAGACCGCAGCAGGGAAAACGTTGCCGTGTGTTTACACGGTCATAGAATATCAGGGTTGGAAAGGACCTCAGGAGGTCATCTAGTCCAACCCCCTGCTCAAAGCAGGACCAATCCCCAACTAAGTCATCCCAGCCAGGGCTTTGTCAAGCCTGACCTTAAAAACTTCTAAGGAAGGAGATTCCACCACCTCCCTAGGTAACGCATTCCAGTGTTTCACCACCCTCCTAGTGAAAAAGTTTTTCCTAATATCCAACCTAAACCTCCCCCACTGCAACTTGAGACCATTACTCCTCGTTCTGACATCTGTACCACTGAGAACAGTCTAGATCCATCCTCTTTGGAACCCCCTTTCAGTGGAAAGCCGCTATCAAATCCCCCCTCATTCTTCTCTTCCGCAGACTAAACAATCCCAGTTCCCTCAGCCTCTCCTCATAACTCATGTGTTCCAGTCCCCTAATCATTTTTGTTGCCCTCCCCTGGACGCTTTCCAATTTTTCCACATCCTTCTTGTAGTGTGGGGCCCAAAACTGGACACAGTACTCCAGATGAGGCCTCACCAATGTCGAATAGAGGGGAACGATCACGTCCCTCGATCTGCTGGCAATGCCCCTACTTATACATCCCAAAATGCCTTTGGCCTTCTTGGCAACAAGGGCACACTGTTGACTCATATCCAGCTTCTTGTCCACTGTAACTCCTAGGTCTTTTTCTGCAGAACTGCTGCCTAGCCATTTGGTCCCTAGTTTGTAGTGGTGCATGGGATTCTTCCATCCTAAGTGCAGTACTCTGCACTTGTCCTTGTTGAACCTCATCAGATTTCTTTTGGCCCAATCCTCCAATTTGTCTAGGTCCCTCTGTATCCTATCCCTACCCTCCAGCATATCTACCTCTCCTCCCAGTTTAGTGTCATCTGCAAACTCGCTGAGGGTGCAATCCACACCATCCTCCAGATCATTAATGAAGATACTGAACAAAACCGGCCCGAAGACCGACCCTTGGGGCACTCCACTTGATACCGGCTGCCAACTAGACATGGAGCCATTGATCACCACCTGTTGAGCCCGACAATCTAGCCAGCTTTCTATCCACACTGGCGTGGCCACATTAGCAGCTCTTGCAATGCCACAAAAAGCAGTGCATTGTGGTAGCTATCCCAGTGTGCAAGTGGCTGCAAGGTGCTTTTCAAATGGGGGTGGGGGTAGAGTGTGTTGTTTCACAGGGAGTGTTGTGTGTGTATGTGGGGGGAGAGACCGTGTGTTTTGGGGGGCAGAGAGCATGTCAGCATGCTGTCTTTTAAGTTCAGACAGCAGCAGACCCCTCTCCCCCCCCACTTCTCTCTCTCTCACACACTCACAGCAGCAGCATTCCACACTAATGGTTGCTTTGTCCCGGAGCAGATACGCATGCTGGCTGTCAGAAACTGAGCTTTGAAAGGGGATATCTGCATGCCTGCAGCTGAGTTCAAAACAATGACAAGAGCGGCCAATTGACTTCAGGGGATTATGGGACATTTCCAGAGGCCAATCACAGCGCAGTAATGCAACATGTTGTCCACACTGACACCCGGTCATTTCAGCCGGGGCGCAGCAAGCTTCTCGTGGAGGTGGATTACCAGGAACGCTACAGCTGCAGAGTCCAGGCGCTCTATGTGCCTTGCCAGTGTGGACACCTCAGGAGTTAGGGCTCCCGGGGCTGATTTAAAAATGCGCTCTAACTTGCAAGTGTAGCCAAACCCTTAAAATTCCTTCTGATCACACTCCAAATGATATAAGGAGAAGAGAAAAGTATGGTGGGGAAACAATAACTAAACCTCATCTAGAAGGTAGAATGTTCTAGGATTAACACTCTGTGTTTTTGACCAAAATAAAGATCTGCTATGAAAAGAAAGTGTTAAAGTGAGATGGTTTGGAAAACTTGATTACAGACTTTAATGAACAATGAAGGCATGAGGTTATGTACTGATGGTAGCTATTGTCTTGAGAACATCTGGAGGGGGAGACATAGATGTGTTTAATATTATTATATTGCCAAGCAATTTACTGGATTAACATGTAAATCACATTAGTACCTACATACAGATTTGGTTTAAAATCAATTTGTGATATAAAGATTACTTTTGTCATGACTTGTAAAACCCATCAGCTTGAACCTATTTGCATTTGTCAAAAATTTCCCTTTTTACTGTGAAAGTACAACATTTTAATCAAGGGAACAATTTTTATTTAATTTCTTCAGATTTAATTTCAGGGTATTTTTGGTTTGTTTAAAGCTTGTTATTGGCCAGGTTTTGGGGAAACAATTTCACGAAGAAGGAATTTGCATATAGTTCACAACAATTTGATACATCAGGTGCTCACTAAAGATCAGCTGTGGGTGTTTCTAATAATTATTCAGGAAAATATATGGACACTTTGTTTCAAACAGGATGATCATTTAATCTCACAAATTTTGATCAGGCTCATTATTAAATAAGAAAATATGTTATTAGGCAGAATTTAAAATACATATGTAGGAACCAAAAAGAGGAGGGGATTTTACTAAGGCTTCAGTGTATAAAGGTCCATCACCAAGAAAAGTCCAATGATGATTCTGCCTTTAGGAGTATCTTGGTTACAGATCTAATTAGAAAGATGTCGTTTTACTTTACTTCCAAAAGTGCCTCAAGTGAAGGCTTGAATGTGTCTCTCTTGTGGTGTACAGAGGCAGGGCTGATAGAGGATGGGGCAGGAGGTAGAGGATTGGGAACTACATGTGTTCTTAAAGCTAATCATTGCTTTGGGCTAGTGTACACTGGCAATGCTAAAGAAACCACCATGTACGAGGGGTGTAGCTCCTAGCGCTGGTGCACTGTCTACACTAGCGCTTTACAGCACTGAAACTTGCTGTGCTCAGCGAGGGTGCTCAGGGGGGTGTTTTTTCATATCCCCGAGTGAGGAAGTTCCAGCACTGTAAATTGCCAGTGTAGACAAGCCCTTTGTTGCGTGCATGCAGATGGGTGTAGGAAAAAAGATTCTTTCATTTTATTGGGTATTTGCACTATGTGGCTGTTTAGATGGAAGGACAAGAAAGGAGACAGAAAGGTCTGGGATAATTTGTTCTTTGTTCTGTCCTTTCTGGAACCTTCTTTAGTGCTGTAAGTAGAGGTGCATTCCATTAAGGATGTGTGTATATGTATAAAAGTTATGTTGCAGCTAAGGCTGGTCAAAAAAGGATGAGTGTTTTCTGCAAAAAAAAAAAAAAAAAAAATTGAGAGAAGCAATTTTTTAACATTAATTAATTATGAGTATTTTTGTTTGTTTTCATCCAAAAAATGTAAATTTTCATTTAGATTCTGTATAAAAAATGTTTAGATTCAAACCAAAATTAAAACAAATCTGTATTTTAGTTTTCCCCTCTTTCTTCTTCTTTCCTTCCCCTTCTGGAAAAGGTGGCGGGGGGGAGAGGGACAGAGAAACCCCCAACCTCACACGTTTCTATTGAAATAGAAAATATTTAAATATTTGTAGTTTTGGTTTTTGAACTACTGGGTTTAGCATTAGTGTTGTAAGGAACTGTTTCACCTCAGGGTTTTTTTGTGTTTGTTGAAAGACAGACTTGTATTTTGAGGAGTTGACTGTGCACTGATCCATAATGTAGGTTGTAGATTTGCTCGCCCATATTTTACATCTGCCACAGATGTTGGGTTCAACAGATAGTGGTGGATAAATTCAGAAATTAGAGGTTTATATAAAATGTGTACATGTGTCATGGCCTGGCAGGCCTTTACAAACAATGTTGCTGTTGTAAATGATACAGTATCAGGTGCTATGCTTAAATTTCCATAATTTTAAGTTGACTCTTTAGGGGGAAAAGCCAGGTATACATTAAGCCTTTTTGATTTTGCTCCAGAACTGTTAAAAGCCAGGCCTGTGTTGTCTAAATCCACATCACTTTGTTATTTCTTTGGTTCATTCTTATCTGGTCTGCTAGTGCCTGTTCAAAAATCAGAGGTCCCTAAGGATAGAGAGAAAAAGGACACCACTGTTCTATAAACAGGCTAGTTCCAAACCTTTCACCTTGCTGTCAAGGTGACAAATGTTTGCCTTTATGGAAACACTGAAGGTTAAATCATAAGCTTCCCCAAAGTCCTTAACCAAACTGGCAGTTGAGAGAGTTGTCAGAGAACTGGCCCTTCTTTTGGAAATTCATATTACATATTATTACTGACCTTTTAAAAAGTCAGTCTTAGGAAAGCGTGATGAGCCACACAAGGAAAAGGCAATGATAGCTTTAGTGTACAAATGTTTACTAATTTTTTTGAAAGGCATGTATATGTATTGTTGCTGAGATGCTCCATTCATTATTTTTTTCCCTAAAGTCTTTTCACTGTGCCAAAACCACCTATAACTTTCAACCGCCATGACACACATTTGGTAGAATGTTGTTGTGAGGGAGAAGAGTGAATGTCTTGATTAACGACTTTGAGATTATTTGGGCCCTTTCAACACTGTTGTGGGGAGGGCCTGGAGCAGGTATTTAAGTTGAAATTTATAAATTCATAAGAATATACTCATAAGGTATGTCTGCACAGCAACTAAACGCTCGTGGCTGGCCTGGGTCAAGCTGACTTGGGTTTGCAGGGCTCAGGCTGCGGGGCTGTAAAATTGCTGTGTAGATGTTCAGGCATAGGCTAGAGCTCTGGGAATCTGAGAGGGATGAAAGTCACAGAACCCAGCCTGTGCTTAAACATCTACACAGCAATTTTTAGCCCCGCAGCCCAAGCCCAGTTCAGCAGACCCCAGCCAGCCATTGCCATTCTGAGGATCAGTGTAGATATGCCATTAGAGGTCTGTATGTTCAGCAATTTAGAGGCTTCCCCCAAAAAGTTTTCACATTTTTTATGATGAAATGACAACACCATTTCAACTCCCTTACTCCACCTCCTACACCCTTTCCTCTTCCCTTCCCTCCAAAATCCCCTCTCCTAATGTATTACTTTGGGGAATGGTTCATTTGTCTCCTCCACATATGCAGCATATGTTTACTGTTCTGAAAGCCTTTCTAAAAATATGCTCTATCTCCACCACAAGATAAGGGCTTGATTCAGGAACTACTGAGTGAAGATTTATGCCCTGTGTTTTGCAGAAAGTCAGACTGGAAGATCATCATCGTCCCTTCTGGCCTTAAAATCTATGAATCTAAGAAAAAATGGATATTTCATACAAAACTGGACCACACAGAAATTACAATTCCTGAGCTCTGATAGGCTCAATAAATTTATGACAAATATTTTTACATTCTCCCATCCTTCCAATAAAGATCATAAATGTATCTATGAATAAAAATAAAGAGATGAAAGAAAATATATCAAAGCCTAAAGAAAGCATTTCTGTGCTTAAGTTACGATAATGTATTTAGAAATTGTGCTTGATAGAATTTTCTCTTTCCTCACAAAGTATCTTCTTTTTCAGGAGACTGGGGGACCGACACAGTAAATGTGTTTGTGAAGCCACTAACTTTAGGCTTCAGCCTACAAGATCAGTGGGCATTAGTTTAGGCCCTGAGCCAGCAAATCACTTAACCATGTGAGTAGTCCCATTGAAGTCAGTGGGACTGTTTATATACTTAAAGTTAAGCATGTGCTTACATATTTTGCTGGATGGGGTCTTAGTCTGTTGTATCAATAGATCTTGAATATAAAATGTATCTGAAAAGGTTTCATATAATCAGAGTTGTGTTCTTGCTTTCTTTAATCTGCATAATCCCAACAATAAATGTATTCTGTCATTCAAAGCAAGTCTATATTCAAACCTTTTGTTACAGTTAAGAGAATCAATGCACCTTTGCAAAGATGCAGTTTTTCCCTGTTTTGTATATCACTGATTGTTTGCTCTGTCTCTTCTTTCTTAATTTTTCTACAGTTTGAGTTTCACGGAGAATGTCTTACAACTTATCTATTTAGGAGAACTAGGAGCCTGTGATTTCATTTAGAATTTCCAGTACGCTTGTTTTTTCCCTTTCATTGTCATTTTTCTCTAGCACCAAAAAAATGCTAAACCCAAAGTCAAGTATGAACGTGGTCCTGCTCTTTAGAATGTACAATCTAGACGCAACGTGGCTGTCATGCCGTCTGGAGTGGCTCTCAACTGTGAGTGCCTACCTCAGGCCAGATTGTCCGGGCACACACCCCAAACTGCTGGTGTGTTCTATAATTAGAGTTTACCAAGCCAGTAACAAATGTGAACTCCTGGATCATCATACCAGTTTTACCATGGTGTCACAGACAGTTCCCTTAGACTCTCCAGTCTATCTTGCCACTCAGACAAGCTGGACTTTGTGATAAAAGGTCACTTAAACCAAAAATCGCACCACATCAGGATGCGCCCAGTCCCAAGAGGCCAGTCACTTATCCCAGATCAATTGATACTCTAGATCTTATATCAAAGACAGTGCTGGTAGCCAATTCTATAGTAAACTAACTAAAGGTTTATTCACTAAGAAAAGGAATTGCGAGTTTAAGCAGGTAAAATAAATGTACAGGTGAGTCATAGTTTGTAATTCCAAATGGTGGCAGTGATGTAATAAACTGCCAATTTCCCAAAAGTCTTTTCAGGGTACCCAGATTGTCTCTGGGAATCTTGGCTTTGCATCTGGTACCCTTCCCTGTAAGAGTCCAAAAAGTTCAGAGATGGAAGCTCTTTCCTTGAATCCATCTACGGAAAACAAGCTGACCGTGTCACTACCTGTGTGGGCTTTTCCTTTGATGACAGAGACCAGGGCATGCATTTTGATTCTTTGACCTCTGATCATCCCACAATGATCTCTTCCTTTAAAATTAACACTTTTCTGTTTAAAGTTCTTCATTTGCATTCCACAAGGCTTCTTTCTCCTTTGATGGGTTAGTTGTTACAGGGGTATATATAATATAAATGTTTGCTATTACATTATAATAGAATAGAGATAAGTGAAAATAATGAAAGTAACATCCCATTAGTTTTTGTGAAGTTTAAACACCAAATTCACTCTGATACATTTAATACTCATTTTGATCTAGACTAATACACAAGTGAATTGTGGGGCTCTAGCATGGTCTCACCTGTTCTGCCAGCGTCACAATGGGCATAAACCTACAAGTGGGGAGAGAGAGAGAGGAGGTACAAGGGTGTAACAGTAACTGTTTCTCAATAAAACTTTTGAAGATCTTTATGCATTAACTTTTCTTCCTGTTTCTTTTTTCCTCTCCCATACCCCTCTCGTTCTCCACAGAAGCATTCTAGTAGGTTAGATGACAGAAGTGAGTTTGTAGAGAGATTTGAATGGGGTGAGGGTAGGAGGCTTGGTGAAAAAGGCTTGGGACGGGTGTTCCATGCTTAGTGGCAGCATGGAATAAGGCTCAGAGGCAGGAGTTATGGAAAGGAACAAAGGGGGCACATCATCTTCTTAGTCTTTAAATTAGGTGTAGCAGATACCATGTTTTCACTGAAGTATTTTTGGAATTTTTTATACCCAAGCAAAACCTACTCGATAAAAGCTTGTTTATGATGATACCCACCTCATAACCTTAAAAAATACCTATTTAGGTTGTCTGTTCCCTTTTGCAATAGCAAGTAATTCCAGGGCATGTACTAATGAGCCATTGGTGCACTTATTGGTTGGTTAAAGTCATTCTGTCTTTGGCCTCCTGCATCCCAATGCACCTGAGGCACGCACTAATGGCCCATTAATGCACACCCTGTTGTGTCTTATTGCTTAATTGCATTGTCGTTTATTTGCAACATTTTTGCTACTGTGTGTAAAATTAATGTTAACTTTTTGAAGGGAAAATATGTTACATAGAATTAGATAACATTAATAAAGAGAGATCCAGAGTTAAAAAACAACACACAAACTTTTATTAAAATGGAATTTCAAGCATATGAAAATGTCTTTCAAGAAATGATCAAAAATTGTGTGAATAGTTTCATATCCTTTTATAAGCAAAATGATTATCTGACATCATATAATTTTTTGTTAGATGGACAGTATAAAGATGAAGATTTTACAGATAACATTGAACTTCACAGCTGACTGAAGCAGGTGTTAGAAATGCAGATGAACTGTATTGACTAAAAACTATACAAATTTGAAGTGAAAATGCCACTGGTCTGCTTACAGAGCTCTTCATATGCGAAGTTTCTGATAGATAAATTATTAATTTTATTGTGTGAGATAGTTCAGCAGTTAGGGGAAAGGTGCCTTTTGCGTTTAAACTGTTTCCCCCCTGTTCCTTTATCAGCATTTGACAATAAGCAAGCAGAATTTACTTCATTTTGTTAGTTTAATTCCACCAAATGAATAGATATCACAGCTCTCTCTCTCTCTATATATATATGTATATTACAGATGTATACACCGTGTATATGCTTATGCAAAATTGGCGTGTTATATAAATGTACAGCATGACTATACATTGTGTGTATAAAATCTATATAGACAAAGGTGTCTAAATATTAGTTGACTTGCTGTACAAATCAACAAAACTGAGAAATTTAGTTAATGAGGATATTTGATCCTTCATTAAAATTTTTGTGAAAGAGGCACAAGTTGGTGAGCTAGATTTAGTGTCCTGGATTGTGTCACTTTTCATCAACTATCATGGTATTTCCTAGGTATATTTATTTTCCCCCATTTTTAAAGGAAAGCCATCTTTGTTTGAAGTAGAGCTGGGTGAATAATTGATTTTTCAGTTTGCTGTCTGCTCCAAAAAATAGACAAAAATTTTGGTTTGACCCAAACAAACATGAAAATTCCAAAACAATTAGATGAACACAAAGACGACAAAAACATTTTGTTCCACCAAAAATGAACTTTTATTTTTGGGCCATTTTTAACAAAAAAGGAAATCAAGGGCCAGAGGATGAATGGGTGGTGCTACCTTCTTTAAAAGTGTTAGCCCAGTGATTAGGTTACTCACCTGGGATGTGGGGGAAGACAAGTTCAGTTTCCCTTCTGCCTATGTCTACACTATGAAATTAGGTCAAATTTATAGAAGTCGATTTTTAGGAAGCGATTTTATACAGTCGATTGTGTGTGTCCCCACTAAGCGCATTAAGTCGGTGGAGTGCATCCACAGTACTGTGGCTAGCGTCAACTTTTGGAGCATTGCACTGTGAGTAGCTATCCCACAGTTCCCGCAGTCTCCGCTGCCCATTGGAATTCTGGGTTAAGCTCCCAATGCCTGATGGGGGCAAAAACATTGTCGTGGGTGGTTTTGGGTACATGTCGTCAGTTGCCCCTCCCTCCATGAAAGCAACAGCAGACAATCGTTTCATGCCTTTTTTCTGTGTGGACGCCATACTGCTTTCAGCAGACGGTGCAGTGGGACTGCTAACCGTCGTCATCGAACCACTGCTTCTTCTGCAACTCTGCTCTCCTGTTCTTGTCTCGATAGTGAATTTCTCCATGTTGGCTGTCATGTGCTCCTGCCTCCGCTGCAACTCTGCTCTCATGAATCCACCTCGCAGGTCGCCAGCCACCGCTTCTGCTGCAACTCTACTTTCGTGCTCTCCTACAGATGCCATACCACAGCAAGTGTGCAGCCCGCTCAGCTCACCAACACCATCGCTGTTGTGTCCTGGTGCTGCTGGCAGCAGACGGTGCAGTAGGCCTGCTAACTGTTGTCATCTACCGCTTCTGCTGCAACTCTGCTCTTCTGCAGACACCATACCATGGCAAGCATTGAGCCCGCTCAGATCATCACGGCAATTATGAGCACTGTAAACACCTCACGCATTATCCTGCAGTATGTGCAGAACCAGAACCTGCAAAAGCAGGCGAGGAGGCAACGGCAGGGTGGTGACAAGAGTGATGAGGTCATGGACACAGACTTCTCTCAAAGTACGGACCCCAGCAATTTTGGCCATCCTGGTGGCAATGGGGCAGGCTTATGGAGTGGAACACTGATTCTGGGCCTGGAAAACAAGCACAGACTGGTGGGACTGCATAGTGTTGCAGGTCTGGGATGATTCCCAGTGGCTGCGAAACTTTCGCGTGCGTAAGGGCACTTTCATGGAACTTTGTGACTTGCTTTCCCCTGCCCTGAAGCGTAAGAATACCAAGATGAGAGCAGCCCTCACAGTTCACAAGCGAGTGGCAATAGCCCTGTGGAAGCTTGCAACGCCAGACAGCTACCGGTCAGTCGGGAATCAATTTGGAGTGGGCAAATCTACCGTGGGGGCTGTTGTGATGCAAGTAGCCAGCGCAATCACTGAGCTGCTGCTATCAAGGGTAGTGACTCTGGGAAACGTGCAGGTCATAGTGGATGGCTTTGCTGCAATGGGATTCCCTAACTGTGGTGGGGCGATAGATGGAACGCATATCCCTATCTTGGGACTGGACCACCTTGGCAGGCAGTACATAAACCGAAAGGAGTACTTTTCAATGGTGCTGCAAACACCGGTGGATCACAAGGGACATTTCATCAACATCAACATGGGATGGCTGGGAAAGGTGCATGATGCTTGCATCTTCTGGAACTCTGGTCTGTTTAAATGGCTGCAGGAAGGGACTTACTTTCCAGACCAGAAAATAACTGTTGGGGATGTTGAAATGCCTATAATTATCCTTGGGGACCCAGCCTACCCCTTAATGCCATGGCTCACAAAGCCATACACAGGCAGCCTGGACAGTAGTCAGGAGCTGTTCAACTATAGGCTGAGCAAGTGCAGAATGGTGGTAGAATGTGCATTTGGACATTTAAAAGCGCGCTGGTGCAGTTTACTGACTTGGTTAGACCTCAGCAAAACCAATATTCCCATTGTTATTACTGCTTGCTGTGTGCTCCACAATCTCTGTGAGAGTAAGGGGGAGACGTTTATGGCGGGGTGGGAGGTTGAGGCAAATCGCCTGGCCGCTGATTACACGCAGCCAGACACCAGGGCAGTTAGAAGAGCACAGCAGGGTGCGCTGTGCATCAGAGAAGCTTTGACTGGCCAGGCTACGGTGTGAGAGTTCTGTTTGTTTCTCCTTAATGAAAACCTGCCCCCTTGGTTCACTCTACTTCCCTGTAAGGCAACCACCCTCCCCCCTTCGATCATCTCTTGCAGAGGCAATAAAGTCCTTGTTGTTTCAAATTCGTGCATTCTTTATTAATTCGTCACACAAATAGGGGGATAACTCCCAAGGTAGCCCAGGAGGGGTGGGGGAAGAGGGAAGCACTGGGTGGGGTGGGGGGAGGAGGGAAGGACAAGGCCACACTGCACTTCAAAACTTATTGAATGCCAGCCTTCTGTTGCTTGGGCAGCCCTCTGGGGTGGAGTGGTTGGGTGCCCAGACCCCCTCCCCCGCGTTCTTGGGCATCTGGGTGAGGAGGCTATGGAGCTTGGGGAGGAGGGCGGGTGGTTACACAGCGGTTGCAGCAGCAGTCTGTGCTCATGTTGCCTTTCCTGCAGCTCAACCATACACCGGAGCATATCCGTTTGATCCTCCAGTAGCCTCAGCATTGTCTCCTGCCGCCTCTCATCACGCTGCCACCACCTCTCCTCTTGCTCCCGCCACCTCTCCTCACGTTCATTTTCTGCTTTCCTGGACGCTGCAGTTTTCTGCCTCCATCATTCTGCTGAGCTCTTTCAGTGCGGGAGGACTGCATCAGCTCAGAGAACATTTCATCGTGAGTGCGTTTTTTTTCGCCATCTTATCTGCGTTAGCCTCTGGGACGGAGATGATGGAGGAGCGTTGAAACATTTGCAGCTGCGGGAGGAAAAAAGGGGAGAGTAGTATTTTAAAAGACACGTTTTAGAGAACAATGGGTAGACTCTTTCACGGTGAATGGTTTCAAACAGCAGCGCCCTCCTTTCCCATTTCAGGCACCCATTGGTATGGCCATTTAAAAGGAGGGGTTGCAGTTTTTGGGTTAACATGCAGCACAAACCCAACTACCCCCCCACCCCCCAATTTTGTGGGATGATCGCTTCACCCCGCCTCCCACCGCGTGACTAGTATCAGGGAAGATCCCTACCAGCCAAACGAGAACAGCTCAGTGTCAATGGCCCCCCCCGCCCCATCCCCCAGCTGCATGGCTAAAAGCAGGGATGATTTCTTTTCAGCCACAGGCAAACAGCTCAGCAGGAACGGCCACCTCTGAATGTTCCCTTAATAAAATTCCCCTATTTCATCCTCAGGAGAGTGATATAATTCATGGTAGACTCTCCTGAGGATAACACAATGGATGTTGTGTATCCATTATATCACTCTCCTGAGGATAACAACAATGGATGTTGTTTGAATGCTGGCAAACACCGTGACCATACACTGCCGTGCTTTGTGATGCAGTGATTCCAGACTACGTGCTACTGGCCTGGCGTGGTAAAGTGTCATACCATAGAGGACGGAATAAGGCTGCCCTCCCCAGAAGCCTTTTGCAAAGGCTTTGGGAGTACATCCAGGAGAGCTTCATTGAGATGTCCATAGAGGATTTCCATTCCATCCCCAGACACGTTAACAGATTTTTCCAGTAGCTGTACTGGCCGCGAATGCATCCCAAGTCTTCAGGGAAAATTAATCATTAAACATGCTTGCTTTTAAACCATGTATTATATTTACAAAGGTACACTCACCAGAGGTGCCTTCTCCGCCTTCAAGGTCCAGGAGCCTGCATTGGGAGAGTTGGGAGGGTATTGGATCCAGAGTGATAAACACTTCCTGGCTGTTGGGGAAAACAGTTTCATCCTCCACCTCATCATCATCTTCCTCATCCCCAAAATCCTCATCCCTGTTGCGTGAGATTCCCCCCTTGCAGGAGTCCACGTACAGGGGTGGGGTAGTGGTAGGGCCACATGCAGCTCATCACAGAAGTGACATGTCTGGGGGTCTGACCCAGAACGGCCGTTTGTCTGTTTGGTTTTTTGGTAGCCTTGCCTGAGGTCCTTAATTTTCACGCAGCACTGCTGCGGGTCCCTGTTATAGCCTCTGTCCATCATGCCCTTGGAGATTTTTTCAAATATTTTGGCATTTTGTCTTTTGGAATGGAGTTTTGATAGCACGGATTCACCTCCCCATACAGTGATGAGATCCAGTACCTCCATTTGGTCCATTCTGGAGCTATTTTGCGATTCTGGGACTGCATGGTCACTTCTGCTGATGAGCTCTGCATGGTCACGCCACGCTGGCCAAACAGGAAATGAAATTCAAAAGTTCCCGGTGCTTTTCCTGTGTACCTGGCTAGCGCATCTGAGTCGAAAGGGATAACTCAGTGGTTTGAGCATTGGCCTGCTAAACCAGGGTTGTGAGTTCAATCCTTGAGGGGGCCATTTAGGAATCTGGGCCAAAAATTGGGGATTGACCCTGCTTTGAGCAGGGGGTTGGACTAGATGACCTCCTGATATTCCGACCCTGATATTCTATGATTCTATGAAAGTGCTGTCCAGAGCGGTCACAATGGAGCACTCTGGGATAGCTCCCGGAGTCCAATATCGTCGAATTGCGTCCACACTTTACCCCAAATTTGACCCAGCAATGTCGATTTCAGCACTAATCCCCTCGTCGGGGAGGAGTACAGAAATCGATTTTAAGAGCCCTTTAAGTCGACAAAAATGGCTTCGTTGTGTGGACGGGTGCAGGGTTAAATCGATCTAACGCTGCTAAATTCAACCTAAACTCTTAGTGTAGACCAGGGCTAAGCAGGGATTTGAACTTTGTTCTTCTATGTTGCAGGAGCATGTCCTAACCAGTGGGCTCTGGGATATTCTGCTGTGGCCCCTTCTCAGTCTGTACTGTGGCAGCGGTTCCACTGTGTATAAATAATTAAATAGTCATTGGAGAAGGAATATGAACTTGTGCCTCCCACCTCTTCGGTCAGTGCCCTGACTACTAGGCTATGGAGTCATTTGCCTGCTCTCTTTCTCTGGTCCAGTGACTATTTTTAAGTATTTTTATCCAAAATGGAACAGCTTCAACAAGGCAGACTGAGAAAGACCCACTCCAGACTATCTTATAGCCCAGACAGGGGTAGTCAATAGGCAGACCGTGGGCCAAATCCAGACCGCCAGATGCTTTTGAACAGACCCTGAAATCTTTTAGTTTACTTATTATCATCATTATTGGGGGATGGGGGGTGGTGTTATTTTTTCTGGAGTTTAGACCTTGACCAAGAAATTTGGACCTTGACAAAAAAGAATTGACTATCGATGGGAGAGGTTTGGGCACTCTTCTGCAATGGGTGAAACCTAAGTACAGATCCTGCACTCTAATTGTGCTTTTTTGAAAATGTAACAAGTGGGCAATGGAGGCTGACATCATGGGCTAATCAAAGGCAGGGGCTGACCTTCTCATATGGATTGAGAGATGAACCAGGTGGGGCATTGACCAGAACAGATTACAAGGAAGAATGACCTGAACTGGCCGAGTATTACCGGATAGTTCCCTGATGTGTTACTTAATAAAGTTGCAGCCTAATTTAAACCACATTCCTGATGTCTTGCCTTCCTTCCTGCAGTGTGCAAGATGATTGTCTTGGCAGGAATTGAACTCTGACTGAGAAGTGGTCTTTCAGGTAGTTCAGAAACAGCCCAGTTAAGATCAGGACTTTGAATTTGGTGAGAAGCGGTAGCAGTGTCAAGGGAAATGGGAGTGTGATTTCAGGAATTAGTGCTGCTGAGCTGATGTGCTGCTGAACTCTGAACCAGACGGAGGTTTTTGTGCATTAATCAAACCTTTCCTTTGTGTCATAATCTTTCCGGATCCTCCGTTTCTTGGGACAGCCAGAGGTGGGCAAAGGCATTTTTGTTGGCAGCAGCTATCTGAGTATCCAGTAAATAATGAGGAGGCCTCCAAGCTCCATGCTCTTTAGAAGCTCTCAATATGGGTTGGTATAGTGTGCCTTGAAATATTTTCTTTTCCCCCTGAAAAATACTTTCTGACATGGATGAAGTTTTAATTAGCTTTATTTTATTCAGACAGTGATCTTACTTAGACTCATGGGCAGCTTTAGGATGGTGCCATCTGTACTGGAAGTAAAGGAGATATAGAGCTAGTGTGTTCTGCATACTGTTGGCATTAGTTTCTGCTGTCTGACTTTCTTTCCCAATGGCTATACACAGCTACTATATAACCAAGTTCGGGGATGAAGTCTTGCAGATCTTGATAGGTGAGTGCCCTAAATGCAGAGGTGCAGCTGCCTATAGTGACCCTTGGAGATCAGTCAAAAAGGAAGGATCTCTGCCTGCTCAGCACACTTCTGTGGACCCTGTCTAGCTCACTGTGACATATCAGCTGTGTTTCATGATTAATTGTTTTGAAAACAGCTGAGAGAGTGAGAAGGACAAGTATGGTTACTTTCCTGTTCTGTGGCAAAAAGGAGTTTGTCTGCTAGTACAACAGGCACAATCTCTGTGCCATAACCAGGTCTAAAATTTTGTTGGGAAGCGTGAAAGATGTTGACAGAGGTCAGCTGAATTTGGAAACTGTTCCTTGTTGGCTTTTCAGTTACCTTGCTCAGGAGTGGGAGATACTATGTAACATGATAGTTGAAGTCAACTGCATGCAACAGTGTATTCTTTGTGCACTGGCCATGCTATTACATGTTTTTTAAATTCATGGAAGATAGGTCCATCAATGGCTATTAGCCAGGATGGGAAGGGACGGTGTCCTTAGCTTCTGTTTGCCAGAAGCTGGGAATGAGTGACAGGGGATGGATCACTTGATGATTACCTGTTCATTCCCTCTGGGGCAGCTGGCATTGCACACTGTCGGAAGACCGGATACTGGGCTAGAAGGACCTTTGATCTGACCCAGTATTTCCGTTCTTGTGTTCTTATGTTATTGGTGCACTACATTCTTCAAAGGATACACTATTTTTTTACTAGCAGAAGGTCCAGAGGACTATGGCTACCATTTTTTTTAGCTATGGAAGCCAAGGGTTAAAGTCTAGGCCATTCCCTTGAAAATTCTGTGCATCCATGTATCCTATGTGCACTCCTGGATGCACATGTATATGGAGATCTGAGCCCATTAGCACAATTCTGGCTTATTTTACCCATCATGCAAAAATAAAACCGACGTCATATAACACAGCCTTTCAAACAGATTTTGATTTAACTAAATTTGATTTTAAGTCTCTGCTGCCACACGTGCTAATTCTTTCAAAAACACATTAGTACGTAACTTATTACAAATGATAGCAGCAGCAATACTAAATTATATTCAGAATGTTTTATATAAAATGCATTTATCTTTTATTTTACCACTTTATGCAGGAAACATACTGTACTTAAATACTATATCATATGTTCTTCTGTTACTGCACTGAAGGAGGTCTGGCATTAGTGTGTGTGTTAGGTCTGAAACTGGTCACTTCTTTGTCAGTTTTTTTTCCTTGACATGTTAAGATATTGAGAATCCTTCATTTTTCACATTTAAAAGGAGCAAATTAATTTTTGGGGGGGAAATTATGTGTTAGTCTTACTAAAGAATCCAAAGTAACATGAAGAATACGTGTTGGGATTCACTTTTGTTGGTTATTGTCACAGTCGAAGGTCTGACTGACATTTGCCTAAGTTGTAGCAAGCAAAGGAGGAGGTCTGTTTGTGTCACAAGGACGTGAAAGTGCTGGTGCAGAAAATTATTAACCCAGGCAAGTTATTATATTACTAGAGGCCATTGCAGGTGTCTTTGCTAAAGAAAGACACTATGTATAAAAACACAGAACAGCTCTTTGCAGAACAGAAATCTGATGCCAAGGTTAGATGTGCACAGGGTTGCCAACTTTCTAATCGAACAAAACCGAACACCCTTGTCCTGGCCTGCCCCTGCCTTGCCCCTTCTCCGAGGCCCTGCCCACTCCAACCCCCTCCCACCCTCACTCACTTTCAGCAGGCTGGGGCAAGGGGTTGGAGTGTGGGAGGGGGGTGAGTGGTGTGAGCTCTGGGGTTCAGGGTGTGGGGAGGGAGGCTACAGGCTGGGACAGGGCTATGGGACGGGGAGAGGGCCAGGGATAAGGGGTTTGGAGTGTAAGAAGGGGCCCTGGGCTCAGGCCGAGGGGTTTGCAGTGCGGGAGGGGGATCAGGGCTGGTGTAGGGGATTGGGGTATGGGAGGGGTGCAGACTCTGGCTGGGGATTCAGGCTCTGGTGTGGGGCCAGGGATGAGGGGTTTGGGGTGTGGGAGGGGGTTCTGACTTAAGGCAGGGGGTTGGGTGCAGGAGGGGGTTCGGGGTGTGGGCTTTGGCTGGGTGGTGCTTACCTCAGGCGGTGCCTGGAAGCGGCTACATGTCTGGTTTGTAGGCAGAGGAGCTAGGGAGCTCTGCAGCTTCCTTTGGCTGCGGTTGATGGCCAATGGGAACTGCGGAACCGGCGCTCAGGGTGGAGGCTGCGCGTGGAGCCCCTTGGCCAGTGCCTAGGAACCAGACATGTAGCCACTTCCAGGAGCTGCAGAGACGTTCCGGCCTCTTCCAGGAGCCGTGAGGAGCCAGGCAGGCAGGGAGCCTGCCTTAGCCGCGCTACATTGCTGACCAGACTTTTAGCAGCCTGGTCAGTGGTGCTGACCAGAGCCGCCAGGGTCCCTTTTTGGCCAGGTTTTCTGGTTGACAACCGGATGCCTGGCAACCCTATCGTGCACACAATTCAAAGTATTTCTTAATAAGAATAATAACTAAGTTCACTTGGGTGGAATTTTCAAAATGTCATAACTACAGAGGAGAGTACCAGAGTACACCACATGAGTCAAAGTGAACAAGCACAATGCTGTTGTGTGATACTGCTAATCCATCATAAAAAAATGAATTTAGAGAATAATGTACAGATTCTTGACATTATATCTGGATGTGAAACTTATGAAGCACCTTACAAAACAGCACTTTGTTGTATTTTGTGTCATTTTGTTGTCAGAGAGCCTTAAATATTTATTACTGTTAGCCCCATAAGGGTTACTGATTTTCCCAGAATGCCTTCTCTCCTCCCTTTGATCCCTTTTAAACTCTCCAAGTTCTCTTTCACCAATCTGCTCTTCTTTTCTCAGCCTGATCTTTAGCTTTGGATGGAAGACACCACTCTTCTGCAATGCCCACTTTGCTTCACCCGCTACTACAGAGTGGCTTTTAGAGACAGGCACTACAGAGCTTTTGGGATTCAAAACAGGACCCTCAATATCATAGTTTCTCTCCATAATAAAAGAAAGCAGTGTCCTTAGCCAGTGGGATGCTATGACCCAGTCTGGTACCCACAGGATCTCAAGGGAAAGAAGGCAAGACAGTTGGACACAATTATCAGAAGAACCATATATAAATCAATCTGTCTGACTGAGGGTGGCTGCTGCTGCTTGAGGGAGATTGTCTCCCCTTCTTGAAGGAGTGTTCAGTGTCATGTGCATTTTGTTCTCCTTCTTTTGTTGTGAATTGTTGTTTACAATGAGCCGCCCACAGCGGTGAAGTACTTCTGGATAAACTGTATTTTGTGATGGCGCTCCTAAAATTGAATAGGCAAGCTTCATTCCCAAGGGAAGGTGTATTCCCCTCATGCACTGTGACCTGTAATTTATCAGAAGAACTGGGCTTTGCCACACCGTGCCTAGGGCAGCAGCCTAGTTTCTGTGGTAATGCATGCAGCAGTAAAAGAGGGAGGCGTTATTAGCAACACCCTGCTGTTCCCATCTCCTTCCTCTTTTTCTTCTGGTCTCATCTCACAAGTGTCCCTTCTCTGGGAGGCAATGGTGCACTGACTAGATCAATCTGACCTGCACCCCTACACTCTGCTTCTGGTACACCACAAGGAACAGGTATCCAAATATCATCCATTCCATTATTTTGCTTGAGGACAGTGAACATGCAGCTGGCAAAACAATGATTTGACATTTTAAAACATTAAAAATGTCCAGTTTCATATGTGTCAACTTCATTTTTTTTTCCATAGGAAGAGTAAATAAATCCCAAACACCCATTCACTCTCACAGTTGTCCCTTCATTTCCATTCACAGGCTAGCAGTATTTCTCCCATATTTTTATTAACAGGTGCTTAGAGACCTGCATTTTTGTTCCTGTAGAGTAACAGTCACTGAATCTTTCTCAGTACTATTGAACTGAGTTTCTTCCAGTAGCTGGCAAGTTATATGAAGCCATATGTAATTTTTGGCAAGGTTGCTTGATACATTTATAAGATGTTTAATATGTTTAATTCAATGGTCAACAAGGTAATGGTGCAAATTTCACTCTACTCTGAAGATGTATGTTGCAGTGTTGTATCCAGGTTGGTCTCAGGATATGAGAGATATTGGACTCATTTTTGTTGGTGAACAAGAAGAGCTTTCGAACTCCACAGAGCTCTTCTTCAGATCTGAGAAAGGTAATCAGAGTGTCATAGCTAAATACAAGGTGGAACAGATTGTTAAGCATAAAGAGCTAACACGTTGCAAGAAATGATTCAGACTGAAGTGGGCAATTAATACCTCTCCAGTCATAGGACAAAGGAGAGTTAGTGGGTTACAGGTTGCTGTAATGCAACATAAAACCAGTGTCTCTACTGAGTCCATGATTTTTGATGTCTATCAGAGTTATGAATTTAAGCTCCCAAGCTTGTCTTTTGAAGGTGTTATGCAGGTTTCCTTTGAGCACAAGGACTGAGAACTCAGATACAGAGTGATCATTTTTTGATGTTTGCCCATGGGTGATAGGATTATTTTATTATTTTTCTGTGTGAGTTCATTTGAGAATGTAGTATTTGTCTGATTTCACCCACATAGTTGTTTGGGGACATTTGATGCACTGGATGAGGTACACCACATGTTGTGATAAGCATGAGAGAGAAATTTCCACCACAACTTCAACAATCACCACCCACCCCTCAAATTCACTTTAGAACACTCCCACGCTTGCATCAACTTCTGCAACACCATGATCCGTTTCAACACTGCAACCCTACGGACAGTTATATATACGAAACTCATGGATCACCACATCCACAGATCCAGCTACCTCCCCAGACACACCAAGAAATCAACCTAATATGCTCTGAGGAGAAAGTCCAAGATACACATCTTAACACTCTTAAAATCACCTTCACCAAACAAGGACACTCCACCAGAGAAAAGAAAAGGAGTACTTGTGGCACCTTAGAGACTAACAAATTTATTTGAGCATAAGCTTTCGTGAGCTACAGCTCACTTCATCGGATGCATGCAGTCGAAAATACAGTGGGGAGATTTTATATACACAGAGAACATGAAACAATGGGTGTTACCATACACACTGTAAAGGAGTGATCAGGTAAGGTGAGCTATTACCAGCAGGAGAGAAAAAAACCTTTTGTAGTGATAATCAAGGTGGGCCATTTCCAGCAGTGACAAGAACGCGTGAGGAACAGTGGTGATGGGGGGGAGGAATAAACATGGGGAAATAGTTTTACTTTGTGTAATGACACATCCACTCCCAGTCTTTATTCAAGCCTAATTTAATGGTGTCCAGTTTGCAAATTAATTCCAATTCAGCAGTCTCTCGTTGGAGTCTGTTTCTGAAGGTTTTTTTGTTGAAGAATTGCCACTTTTAAGTCTGTAATCGAGTGACCAGAGAGATTGAAGTGTTCTCCGACTGGTTTTTGAATGTTATAATTCACACGATCCATTGTCCACAGCCAAGCTCTACAATACAACCACATTTGCTCCAACCCCACAGACAGAGACAAACACCTACAAGATCTCTATCAAGCGTTCTTACAACTACAATACCCACCTGCTGAAGTGAAGAAACAGATTGACAGAGCCAGAAGAGTACCTATAAGTTACCTACTACAGGACAGGCCCAACAAAGAAAATAACAGAACGCCACTAGCCATCACCTTCAGCCCCCAACTAAAACCTCTCCAATGCATCATCAAAGATATACAACCTATCCTGAAGGATGACCCATCACTCTCACAGATCTTGGGAGACAGGCCCATCCTTGCTTACAGACAGCTCAACACCTTCAAAATAGGAGCCTGGGAACTTGAATGCATAACTGTTAGGCACCAGAAATCATGGTTTCAATAGAGACACTGGTTTTATGTCTCATTACAGCAATCTGTAACACACTAACTCTCCTTTGTCCTATGACTGTGGAGGTATTAATTGGCCACTTCATTTTGAATGGTGTCTTGCAACATATGTTAGCTCTTTATCCCTGACAATCTGTTCCACTTCATATTTAGCTATGATTACCTTTCCCAGAACCTGAAGAAGAGATCTGTGGCGCTTGGAAGCTTGTCTCTTTCACCTACAGAAATTGGTCCAGTGAAAGATGTTACCTCACTCACCTTGTCTCTTTAATACGTATATAGCATTTCTGATGAATTTTAAATGTGGTCATTGATTCTGAGAAACAAACTGCATCCATTTTTAATTCTCGTTTGCAGAGCAAAACTACATTTGTCACAGCAAAAGAGCACAAATAACTCATTTTAAGGTTTTATAATTTGGAAATTATACCGAGCAAGGAATTGCCATCTGAATTAATTTATAAGCTGCGTGTGTTTGGCTAATATCATTGTCTGTCTTCTAGTAGATAGATTTTGTATAAAAGACAAAATATGAACTGGACTTAATAACAGCACTCAGGGAGCTGACAAAATAATAAAACTTCAATGCATTTAATAAATCCTCTAATTGATTAGTTTAATTACACAATTAATGGAAGCACAATTGTGCATTGTGCTTTTTTTTCTTTTTGGCCGATCTGGAGTTTGGGCTTACCAGGCAAAACCTGCTGCTATTCTTTGGCCCTTGTGTATCACTTCCTCAGCTTCCAGAGGTATGGTCAGCTGTCTTAATATCACTGACCTGCATATATAAGAAATCATAATACATAAGCAGGCCCCCAATCTTCCTACCCCCACAAAGACTGCTAATGGCTCTATCCCTCCATCTTACTTATAAAGATCTGGCAGAATGGGAGCAACCAGTCTGAAGGTGCAGGTGAAAACCAATCCCTCAGAACACCTGTATATAGAGGTCTGGTTTATTTATTGCATATCAGATGCTTGGAGTTCATAACAATAGTTATTTAATGACGAGATAATCTGTGCTTTTTGTCTGCTCCGTTTTAGATCTCTAAATTTAAAATTATGGTAAACTGAAACATCAACAGCACAATTATGTTTCTAACTCCACTTGACTTAAGATACATTTAGCACAAGATTTTCACATAATGTATGTAAAATTGATGTAGTTTATGTTATTGTTTGCTGCTGAAATTATTTTCAGGTCCCTTGAAACCTTCCATAACAACTCTCAACTGACTATTATACCTACTTGTGAGAGCAGAACAGGTCCCTGTTTAGCATAACCAGGAAACTGCTATGGCTTTGGCATTTAAAGCATGAGATCTGTTTAAAATTGTTTTTCAAGCGCTCTGAGTTAGTGTAGTTTGAGTATACTTTTGCTAGATGCAATAATACAGTATGTTTAATATTAAATATGAACATAATATTTCAGTTTATTAACCACAGAGTTGATACTGCTTCAAAGATGAACTTCCTATGTTGATTCTGTTGTAAATATCCCTCTTGATAAAAAATAATTGTGCTTTTTTATGACATTTATATGATAAATCTCTTGAACTGAACTCAAAGGCACTCTGTTTCTTGGCTATTCATAAATAATTTTGTTAAACATATGGAGATTATCCTGAATGTTTTTATATGGATTGTTTTAAATCCTGGTTTAGAAAAAACTATTCAGCATTAAAAACTATTCAGCGTTAAAGATAAGGTGCGGAACCTATATTGTGAAGTCAGACTAAAATTCTCTTTCTGATCACTTACTATTTATCCAGTTACTGAATTTCTAAAACTGAGATTTAGTTTTAGGGAATTAAAAATTGTTAAGGAACTTTACTGGAGTAGTAAAGAGCTACAGTGCATGGCATGGTGCCTTAGTTTTGTGGGGAAGTCCTTTTGCCTCCCAGAAACTATGATTTATACCCATCCATGCATACTTGGAATATTGATTTTGGAATATGGTTATGTTATAAAAAGTATGGCCAGAGCCTTTTTTGGAATGATTGTAAAATTTGCATTGTGAGTGTTAGACAAACTTCTCAAAAGAGGGCACACGTGGTGTGCCCACCAAAGACCATGTTATGTGCAAAAATGCATTTATGCTCAGTGATTCATTAATTGCACACCTAACTGCCTGTTTTATATGCAGAATTATTAGCTTTGCCCTTGCGAGAAAGTATTGTACCACATTGTATAGCCAAGACTGCCGTCAGCCAACTCGTTTGCGCACATTCCAGTTGTACTTTATGATGTGAAGATAAAAATCAAAATCATGTTAATGAGTGATTTAGAGAGGAGAACATGAAGAGAAAGAGAAACCTATTTAGTAAGATTTAAATGACAATATATTTAGAACCTGGGATTTGTATTGGATGTTGAGAGGTTTTATTGTGTAAACTTAAGGAAAGAAAAGAAAACTGAAATCCTTAAGAAAGAATCATGTTTTTTCCTGCATCGTGATGAATGTAGCAATTGTGTGTGTATACTGGAATAGATCATATTGAACATCCCCTAAGCTCTGTTTGCAGACAAGTCTCCACCATGACAAAAATCCCACAAGATTTTGAATTATTAATGCCTTGGAATCTGCAGGGTTCAGCAGATATGTTCAGTGTTCTTGATGACAAACTTTATCCCTTTTATTTGTAAGACATAATGAAATAGAGAGTCCCTCAAATAACTGCAGTTAGTGTTTAGGCTAATTTTGTAGGGGCCAGTGGGCTTTTGACTTGATGTGTGTAAATGCAGTTTTTCTCTCTGACAGCAGATTGCATGGTAGATAGAGGGAGACTGATTTGGCACTAATTTATGAACCCCTCCAGCATTCTCTGTGTGCTGCACCCTGTGAGGGCAAGATGCTCTAATTACACTTACTCTGTGTAATGAGAGCTTTTAATGACAATTACTGATTGTAGCTGGGATGATGAGGGACCTTTTTCTCAGCTTAAGATGATGTATTGACATTCACAAGAGAAGACTTCATTTGCACTTTATACAATATCTCCCCTCCCCCCACATCCTTGATAACTGACCACCTATTTGATGAAACTGCTAAGCTATAGTATATGTGGAATGCTTGTCTCTAACACATAAGTTAACTGGACATAATTTTGAAATCATTTTTATTTCTTAAATCTAGTCTGCTGATAGAGCTTGTTTTCTTTCATTGCAATTTAATTTTTATATTTAGTGATGTCATATAGACCGCATTTGTCTTATGTAACAAGACCAAAACTACTCTTCAAATTGTGTTTGCCTCTGCCTCTGTAAAGTACAATCAGGTACAGAAACCTAACACTATTTCCTTCCCAATGTGTTGGTGTCAATGGTAGCACTTCTATCTTGAAAATTTCATAAAGAATTGTACATCTCAAATATGTGTAGATTTGCTAACTTGAACTGATCATTGGAATTAAGATCTGTAGTGGAAAACTATTGTTTCTCCTCCCAATCCCCACTCTAGTCTCCCCAGTAAGGACTGTAACCACTTCTGTTTGACTATTATTCTAAGAGTTTCAGCAGACTTTGGAATCGATTTGAGGAGGAAACACTACTATAAATAAAATTTAAATACCAGATTTTATTCAATGATATGTAATTCTTTATTTAGGTGACAAGAAGAATCTTGTGTGGACACTTTCGTCTAGTGGTGTTAGTAGTTGGTGCTTAAGTCTGTCAGGAGTTGCTAGGAAGGCCCTTCAGTAAGTTTATTCCTTTCTCTATCGAACCTGGATGGTGGTAATGAGTGCTTACTTTTCATCTGACGCACAGGTGCTGGGTAGTGCTGGTGGCCTACGATATACGGGATGTCAGATTAGATGATCTAGTGGTCCCTTCAGGCCTTAAACTTTATGACTCTTGCATGTAAGGTTTCATCTTCTCTTCAAGCCATACATGTAGCAATTTGAGAGAAAGTGAATGGTTATGGTCCACAGTGGTCAATAGGAGGAGGATATTTGTGTCCACCTCTTCTTGTCAAAACTAGATAATATTACTCAGTGACTTGAGAGTCCAAGCATGACGAGGTAACATGGGAGAAAGTATGAAGGTGCTTCTTTGAAAATTTAACAAGTAGGCAATGGATGCTAGCATTGTGGGCTGATCAGAGATGATAAGAAATGGATGAGAGTTTTAACTGTGGGTGGATGGATAGGAAAGGCCATGTCTGAGGGATGTTGTGCACAAAGAATCTGCAAATCTTAAACATAGCCTGGATGTGATGTCCTAGAGAGAGGACTGAGTCAAAGATGACACCTAGGTTACAGCCCTGAGTGACAGGCAGGATGGTGGTGGTGTCCACAGTGATTAAGGAAGGAGGTAGTGGAATGAGCTTGAAAGGGAAGATTAAAAGCTCTGTTTTAGCCATTTTGAACTTGAGCTGATGGCTAGACATCCATGAGAAGATGTCGGAGAGACAGGCTGAGATTTTAATTTGAACAGGAGATAGGTCTAGAGTAGACAAGCGGTTCTGTGAATTGTCTGCCTAGAGATGGTAGTTTAATTGGTGTTTGTGGATGAGATAACTCACAATAAGGTGTAGAGGAAGAAGAAAAGGAAACCAGAGTGTTGAGGACCCCCCATGGGAAGCTGAAGAAGGAGATGAGAAGGATCCTCTAAAGGACAAAATGAAGGAGTAATTAGAAAAGCAGGAGGAAGACCAAAAGAGGACAGTTACAGAAGGCAATGGAGGACAAAAATTCAAGAAGAAAAGCATGGTCAACTGTGTTGAAGCCTGCTGACAGATCAAGGAAGATGAGGATGGAGAATCGGTTCAGAGATTTGGCTAAAAAAGAGCTCATTAGAGACTTCAGCAAGAGTGCCCACCTCTAGTTCCACAGAGGAGCAGCACTAACTACGTCTAGAGGGACCCCTGACCAATCTTTGTTTGGAATGAATGGAGGCTCAGGACATCACGAGAGGTACAGTCTCATCACTCCCCACAAAAGGGGGAAATTCAAACAGCTACTTAAAGCTTCTTATAACACAAATTGAAAAATAGATTTAAGTGGAAATGAATGAATGGGGTTAAAATAATATCCTGCAAATTTTACTACATATATTAATATGAATTATATGCAATACAATGGCAAAGTATACGTTGTTTCACACTCTAGTATCTGATCCACTAGTAAGAGAACAACCTACTACTACTGCCAATTCCTTTAGCTCAACCAATCTGTACTGTGGGTATGAAGGTTCAACCCCCACTGATGATCCCACTGCCAGTGTGCTATGCATATTTGATTAGTAATAAGCCCTAAATAGGCACACGCTTTAGATATGCAACTGAGAAAGCCATATCGAGTGCTAGATCACTGTGCCTTAAACCTACTCTGTAAAGGTCTGCTTACCTACTGAAGTTATTCTGGTGATGGAATAGATGAACATATACGGGCACTCATTATTAGCTTCTTCAGGCTACTTTTAAAGGGAGACTGTCGGATCGAAATCTAGTATATTTACAGAAATGAGTTTATTAGTTTCAGGTTGTTTTACCATTGTCTTGTATTCCACTTCTTGCCTTCTCTTCAGCCCCCCTCTCCCCAAGATTGTTTTATCTACATAGTATCTGATTGTAACCCAGATTATACATCTTCTGGGGGAAGGGACTGTCTGTTTAATAAAAGTGTGTACAGTGCCTCACATGAGAGCCTTTAGTCTCATGGAATCCCTGCAGTATTACCATAATACAAATAATAAAAATAAGTTTCTGTGCCTGCCCGTGTCCCCTGCCAATTTATACCTATACAATCGTATTCTCTGATTTAAAAAAAAAACAACAACATTTTTTTATCCACTCTGTTGCTGTGTGAAAGGCCCACACAAACAAACTAGGAAACTGACTAAATGACGATACCCAAGTGGGCTGTCAAATACACAGAATAAACAAACCAAAAAAAGGAGCAAAAATTCTTCAGTCTCTTTCAATCACAGTAATCGAAAGAGTTGCTTGTGACAGTAAATTAAAAAAAAGTCAAATTTTTATATGATTTGTGTAAGTTGGCTATATCTCTTTTAAAGCAAGTTTACTGGTAGTTTGATGCAGACAGCAGTATCTGTTTTCCAGTATGATGTTAATTAATATGAGGATGTGCCATTATTTCTTTTAACTTATTTTGACAATATTCCTACTCTAACTTTTAATTGTACAGGTAGGATTTGAGATGAGAGCGCTAGCTAAGATGATGGATAAAAAAAGCACTTTTTAAAAACTGAAAATATTCAATCTTCTTTCATTCTTTTAATTACTTTTTGGTGGTCTGTGACCCGCCATATGCAATTCAGGCAACAGTTCAAATAGAAAAGTCTCTTCTTTATTATGCCATTTCATAGAGGAAAGACTCTAAGATTTTGCTAGGGCATGATCATCAATTTGTATTCACTGGATGTGAGATATTGCATAAAAATATCAAACAGTTCTAATGTATTTTGTTCAAGAGGTTGAAAGAAGTACTGCTATAATTGTACATTATTGGCATAACACCAACCGTTAGATACTGGAAAACTCTTCTCACATTTTCCCAAGAAAGTTTTTATAGTATATGATCATGTAAATTCTGCCTTTGGATGTGATCAGTGACTTCCATTGATTTTAGTGGAGACACACATGTATATCTGACAGCAGAATTTGGTCATTACGTTACATAGGTATCAGATTATAGATTTTTAAAAACGCTGATTAATCTCTTTCTTTCTGAGGCTGAAGCATCTTGCTATGGAAACACAAATAATACTTACCAATACGTGCACTGTACATACATCGGTGACACAGTCTAGTTATGTAGTTAAAGAGAGAAACAGCTGCAGTAACAGTATCTGCTGCAGCAGTTTGGTGTGTGGCTCTATCTGTCTTGCTGATGACTTAGTACTGATAAATTTAGAACAAAATCTTCTGGTCGGAAAGTGACCAGTATTAAGGAAAGTATGCTGTGGCCCACTCAGCCCAAATCACCCAAGATAATGATGTCTCTGTTGGAAAAATGAAACTGTGACATACCTCGTCTGTATATTTGGGAAGCTCACTGTGGTGGGCTTACCTTATCTTGGGGGAGTGGGGATTTCATCCAGGTGTTACACCTGATCAGATGGTATTTTGTGGAAATGTTGACGTAACTTCACTTGGCTAAGGTGATGAACTCATACATCTCTGAGATAAACTTTGAATCAGGGGCTTGAAAGAGAGCAGGTTTGAGAACTGTGCATATCTTCCTTTGAGACCGAAAGGGGAGAAATGGTGTTTCAGGCTGGTCTGACCAAATCGTTGGCAAGTAACTCTTAATTTCTAGATATGGAAGATATTGAAATAGTCTCTAATCCCCATAAAATAATGATTGACCTTCATTCTGTTAGCAGCCTGACCCATCTAACTCTGGAAGTGTCTCCGAGCTTCCTGGCTCCAAATTTAACATTTCAAAGGTCATTTAGATTTTCTCTGTATTAGCCAGCCTCAGAAGTCAAGGTGATTGAATTCTGATTTGCCTGTCCATTATTCTTGGCTATTAGTGTTCAACAGGGCCGGCTCTAGGCACCAGCAAAACAAGCAGGTGCTTGGGGCTGCACATTTCTAGGGGTGGCATTCTGGCGCTGGCCATGCCACCCCTAGAAATGTGCCCCAGCTCGACTCGCCTCCGGCTGCTCCCCTGATCCTGCCTCTTCCCCCTCCCTCCCAGGCTTGCCGCTTCGCACGGCAAGCCTGGGAGGGAGGGAGGAAGGGAGGAGAAGCCGAGCGGCGGCGTGCTCGGGGGAGGCGGCGGTGGTGGAGTGGAGGTGAGCTGGGGCGGGGAGCGGTTCCTCTACCCCTTCCCCATTGCTTCCTGCGCTCTCCCCCACCCTCGCTCACCTCCGCTCTGCCTGCTCCCCTGAACGTGCTGCCTCTCCCTCGCCTGAGAGGGAGGGGGGAGAAGCAGAGCGGTGGCATGTTCAGGGGAGCAGGCGGAGCGGTGGTGAGCTAGGGCAGGGGTTGTGGGTGGGGGGCGCTGCAGGAAGCAATGTGGGGGGGAATGCGGCACGCCCAGGGGTGAAGGTGGGGCCGGGGATTTGGGGAAGGGGTTTGGAAGGAACGGAGTTGGGGGGGCACGAAAAAAAAGCGGGGCGGCCAAAAATTTTTTTGCTTGGGGCGGCAAAAATCCTAGAGCCAGCCCTGGTGTTGAATCATGTGTTCATTCTGTATACATTTTATATGGTGGCCCTTCAAAGAGGCAGAATAGATTTTCTTAAGTAAACTCCCTCTTACCACTTTTCTCTTGCAGTGAAATAAAACTTACTGATATATATCGAATCTGGTCACTTTGTTTCATGTTTCTTTTTGTTTTATTATTTTTCACCAGTTCAGAGGCTGGCCCCTTCTTCCTTTATTACTGTTTTATCACTCCTTAGAAATGAGCAATGTCTTATGAGTTATAATCACAATTGCCTCATTTGTGTAAGATATTTTTAAAAATATGATAAGGAACCTCCCCTCAACTCCATAATTACAAAGTAGCTGATTTAGGGGTAGATATTCAAAGGCATAGGTGTCCAACTCCCATTCAGTGAAAGCTGGGTGCCTAACTGCCCTTTGTGCCTTTTGAAAATCTCTGACTTCATTATTTCAGCAGTATCTCTTGATTTGCAAATAGTTTTTGTGTGCCCCTCACAATTTCCATCAGCCAAAGAATGGCTACATATTAAAATAAATGCACAAGATGCATGCACATGCTGACGAAAATTTGTGTGCTCCATTTGACAGTTTATCCCATAAGGTTAAAACCTGTTCGTTTGGTTTATTTTTTTAATGTAGCAGTCGATATAAGAGAAACACAGATGTAACAAAGAATAACTAAACAGCGTCTTTGAATCATACTTCACAACAAATATCAAAGGGAAACACTATGCCACCTGTTAACATTGCATGAAAGGTTGTGTGCATCATTGTTTACTAAATTATGTTGCTCTATGAAAACAGAATGTTAAGCAGTTAAGATATGAAATTGTTACAGTAACTGGATCTTAATTTAATGATGTTAGTCCATGATGTGTCTTAGCGTTAGTACAAAAGAGCTGCCCAGGTGCTCTGTGCTGACGAAGCATCATTAGAAGCCTTCCTTGTGCAATGCAAACACATTTGCTTTTATCACAGAGCCATCAGCCATTATAGGTTTCTTTCATCCAACAATAGCAAGAAAATAAGAAATAATTGAGGGCAATAATATTAAAAATCATTGTCGATCTTTTTACTGTGCTGTCAATATTACTTTATGTAGCTAGGTTTTGAAGAACTTTTATTTTTCTTTCAAAGCTTGAAGCTGTTTTAGAGGGGAGAAGGAAAAAATAAGTTTTGTGTAAACAGAGGGAGAATTTACAAAGTGTTTCTATGAATATTTTTTAGTTCAAATGAAAACATTTTCATAAACAAATACACATTCCCCTTCTATGTTTTTTGTTTGTCAACCCAAATTTTTGTATCATGATGTTAGTCTGTGAGAACTTAAAGGTGAAATTGTCCTAGAAATGGCTTATAAACATAAGTGAAAGTGACTGGTCTGTTTTCCTCTTCCAACCTGAGAGAAATGCAGCAAATAAACCAAAATTACAAGTAATTAAACTAAAGTAGACTTAAAACATTCTGGATTTTAATAATATAAAATGTTTAGTGGTAGCACAAGTAAATGGATGTGGTTTTTAAAAGTGACTTGGTTTTCAGTAGGTAACCTTTTCACATACAGAACTTTAGACACACTAGAAGAGACCTTTTCTTGCCTTCATAATGTACTATCAGGCACAGTAAATCTTTTTTTTCCTGTAAGTTGTTCTGCCTTTTATGATTTATTCAAGCATTGCATTGCTTATGACCTAATACTACACGTAGGAACGATGCGTCATAGTTATTAAGCATTTTTGACTGGCTTTATATTAAGTGTTAACAAACTTGCATGTACGTCTAAGATTATTGTGGCCAAATCCTCATAGATGTACATAGAAAAGCCACGTCCATGCAAATAGAGGGAACCTTACATTGCACTACAATGCCAACACCATAATGTGGCTGCAGTTGGATCCAGTTGGGCAGATTCCTGGCATGTACAAGCCTAGTAACGGAGAACCAGAAAGACCTCTGGGCTTCTACACGCACATGTCATTGTACTTGACCTGGACCTTTGGAGCCCCAGAGGGAGTGCATTTCTTGAAGTCCTTTCAGAGCTAGAAACTTTGCTGTTCCTTGCTGAGTCCCTTTCAGATGTCCCACTAAACGCCAACTGGTACAAGCAGAGGTGCTCATCTTTATTCAGCTCTTCTCTCCACCAGAAGTAGGCAGAAGCAGAGTTCTGGTATTCACCATTAATTCCAACTACAAACTGAAATAAGTTGTGGATAGTGTGCAGGTCACCATATATGAAAGTAACCTCTGGATATAACAGGTCCCCCATCATCTTTCCTATTCACTCCTCTGCACGAGTGAAGGACAGATTGATGTGCCCATCTACAGTTTTCGCCACCTGTATGAAATGGAGTGTGCAAACAAAACCCACAGTTTAAAAGATATGCCTCCTTTAATCTTAACTTCATCCCTTTGTGTGAAGTCCACGTGGACAAACCTTGACTGAGAATTTAGGCCTAGAACTGTAGCAGCTTCAGACGTAAAAGGACCAGATGAGACATTGATAACCTGTGTAAGCACTAGCTTAATAAATAGGCAGCCAAATGACCCAAAAGGTGCTTCTGGTGCCACTGTTTCTGTATAGAACCTTACTCCATGATTATTTTGTGGCAGGGGGAGCAGAGAGCAAAGTGTGAATAAAGAAGTAATTAAGAGAATGCAGTTCCCCCCTTCAAAATTAATTAATGTAAATAATAAATAATAAATAAATAATAAATTAATTTAAAATGTGAAGAAGGTGCAGAAAGAAGAATTTTCCTGCAAATGTTTATTATTCAAACCCTAGACAGAGGGTGAAAAGCAAAAAGTCGAAGTGCTGCTGTTTATTTTGTGTGCCTGCAAAGGCTACAATTGTTTCCCTTTTGTTCAATACAATTTTAACAGAGGGAAACAGCAAGATGAATCCTGATTTGACCTTAAGTGCCTTGCCATTCAGCTCAGTGGTTTCCCTGTAGGAATAAAAGCTGACACTGCCTTGCCTGAATTTCCTTCAATCAATATCAGTGTGGCACCATACAAATTATACAGATAGGCAGACAGATATGAAATAAAAACATATCTGTTGATACAGATGGATAAATAGACAGGTTTCTATCTAAGAACTTTAAAGTTAGTCTCCAAAAGTAGAACATGACCGGATGGGATTTAAGAATAAACTCATTAGCAATATAATTTCGGACCTACAGACAATGATTTCAACCATTTTTAGGGGTTTTGAATTATTTGTGGTGTGTAAATCTGGTAAGTAAATGGCTGTTTTTGTGCACTAAAAATATATTGCTTTGACTTTTAGAACAAATCTCTGGAGATTATGCATTGTGTGACTGTAAATCTACAGTGGCAAAATTGTGTTAATTTGTCTGACTAGAAATATTAACCATATTATATCAAATAACTGCCAGAAACAATTTTCTGCCATTCCCTGTGACTTCATTTTAATTGATTTTTTTAAAACTTTTTTCAAGCTTCTGAGATTTTGTTTACTCTGACACAAAATTTATTAAATGTGTAAAAAAGGAAATTGTTTTGTAAATTGTTTTCGAGAGTGGGTTTTTTCTTCTCTAAATTGGTTGGCAGTTTAACATTTTTCCATCTACCTTTTTGTGATGCATCCCCTGCTCCGCCTCACATGTTTTCTTCTAGATGTGGTAATCAGCTACTCATACTGCTTGTTTTTAGCATTTTCAGATGCACCCTCAGGGCACAGTTGCATACACAATTAAACAGAGTGTTTGTGTGCTTAGCAGTATCGCTTAATCTCTTTTACAGATGTTGGTGAATTTGAAAATGAAAATGTACAAGAGTGATCACTGAAATAAGCCTAATGGGTAGTTTCTATGAGCAACAGTAAAAATAAACCATACATGGTAGTTCAGTAGAAGAACCCTCACATATCCTATAGTGTTTTCAATTACAAAGCTCCAACTTGTGTTCAGGCCTTACTCTAACCGCACAGACTTCATTGGAAGTTCTGTTCAGTCAAGTTTTTCTTTTCTCCCAGATACAAAATACACAAATTTAGTACAGTAGATTCTTACAGAAATAATACTATAAAGGTTCATGAAGAAATGGTGCATTTTCATTTAAAAACTACATGGATATTTTCCATTACAAAACTGACACCTCTTCCTGCATACTACCAAGTCTACTGCTTACTGCTGTAAAGAAGTCTAATTGGTTTAAGTGGAAATCCAGGTAGTTGTTGTTTGCAGGATAAAGACCATACTAATTACTGTATATACTGAATAGGTGTTTGCAGCATTGTTTGTAGCCATGATGGTCCAGGGGATATTAGAAGGACAAGGTGGGTGAGGTAATATCTTTTATTGGAGATGTTGATGAAAGAGACAAGCTTTTGAGCTTACACAGAGCTCTTCTTTGGGTCTGGGAAAGGTACTTAGAGTGTTACAGCTAAATACAAGGAACAGATTGTTTAGCATAAGGAGTTAACATGTTGTAAAAGACCATTAAAGGTCAAGTGGGCAGGTAACATCTCTGCAGTTGTAGTACAAAGGAGAGTTAGTGGGTTACAGATTGTTGTAATAAGCCATAAATCCAGTGTCTTTATTGAGTCCATGATTCTTAACCCTGGTCTACCCTGGGGATGGTGGGGGTTGACCTAAGATACGCAACTTCAGCTACTTAGGTCGACTTACCTGGCCGTGAGAACAGCGGTGAGTCGACCGCTGCCACTCCCCCTTTGACTCCGCTTCCACCTCCCGTAAGCTGGCGTTCCAGAGTCAACCGGGAGCGTGTTTGGGGATCGATTTACCATGTCTAGACGGGACGCGATAAATCGATCCTCGATAGGTCGATCACTACCTGCCGATCCGGTGGGTAGTGAAGACCTGCCCTTAGTGTCTAACGTTATGAATTTAAGCTCCCAGACTTGTCTTTTGAAGGTGTTGTGCAAGTTTCCTTTGAGGACAAGGTCTGAGAACTCAGATATGGAGTGATCGTTTTGTGAAAAGTGTGTGCCCATGAGTGATAGGATGCTTTTGTTTATTATTTTTCTGTCTCAGTTCATTCAAGAAAGTAGAGATTGTCTCGATTCACCTACATAGTTGTTACTGAGGCATTTGATGCACTGTTGAGGTACAGCTTATGTTTTGATATTCATGTGTAGGACCCATGGATTTTGAAAGGTATGTTGTGGGGGATATTGGATCATTGTAGCTGTGGAGTTATGTCTTCAGGCTTTGCATCTGTTGTTAAGGGAGGGACTGGTGCTGCTTTGAGTTGGTAGGTGCTGGTCTGAGAGTTACCATAGCTATTGATAACGTGGGGAGCCTGCTTCTGATGATGAGGTTGCCAAGATTAGGGGGTGGTTTGAAAGCCAAAAGAGGGAGTTCAGGAAAGATTTTGCCACAGCTTCAACAACCATCACCCATCCATCAGACTCTCTCTGAAACACTCCCACACCAGCATCAACTTTCTGGATACCATGATCAGCTTCAGCAATGGAACCCTGCAGACCATTATATACAAAAAAATCCATAAACCTCACACTTACCTTTGCAGATCCAGTAACCACCCCAAACACACCAAGAAATCTATTATCTACAGACAGGCACTCAGATACCAGAGATTGTAGAAAGTCTGGGATACACACTTTAACACACTTAAAACCATCTACACCAAATAAGGACAGTCCACCAGAGAAGTGGATCGCATCCCAAATACTCTGAAAGAACCTGCTTCAGAACAGAAAAAAAAAGCCCTCCGACTGCACGTCCATATTATCACGTATCTCCCCACACTGGAACCCCATGAGGTATCATCAAACAATTTCAAAGCATAGTTGATGGGGACCATATCCTGAAAGAAATGTTTCCCACCCCAAACACACTTAGAAATCTGTTATCTACAGCTGAGCACTCAGATATCACAGATTAGAATATGCTCAGAGGAGAAAGTCCAGGATATACACCTGTACACACTCATAAGAACTGCTATATTGGGTCAGACCAAAGGTCCATCTAGCCCAGTATCCTGTCTTCTGTCAGTGGCCAATTCCAGGTGCACCAGAGGGAATGAACAGAACAGGTAATGCTCAAGTGATCCATCCCCTGTTGCCCATTCCCAGCTTCTGGCAAACCAAGGCTAGGGACACCATTCCTGTCCATCCTGGCTAATAGCCATTGATGGACCTATCCTCCATCAATTTATCTAGTTCTTTTTTGAACCCTGTTATAGTCTTGGCCTTCACAGCATCCTCTGGCAAGGAGTTCCACAGGTTGACTTTGCGTTGTGTGAAAAAATATGTCCTTCTGTTTGTTTTACACCTGTTGCCCATTAATTTCGTTTGGTGACCACTAGTTCTTATGTTATGAGTAGGGCACTACAAAATTCATGGCCATGAAAAACGCATCATGGACTATGAAATCTTGTCTCCCCCTGGTGAAATCTGGCCTTTTGTGTGTTTTTACCCTATTTTATACAGATTTCAAGAGAGAGGCCAGAGTTTCTCAAATTAGGGGTCCTGACCCAAAAAAGAGTTGCAGGGGGGTCACAAGGTTATTTTTGGGGGGGTTGCAGTATTGCTACCCTTACTTCTGCGCTGACTTCAGAGCTGAGTGGCTGGAGAGCGGCAGCTGTAGGCCGGGCATCCAGCTCTGAAGGCAGCGCCCTGTCAGCAGCAGCGCAGAAGTAAGGGTAGCAGTACTGGAACACGCACCCTCCCACAATAACCTTGTGACCCTCCCACAACTCCTTTTTGGGTCAGGATCCCATCAATTAAAACACCGTGAAATTTCATATTTAAATAGCTGAAATCATGAGACTCTGCAGTTGACCAAAATGGACCGTGAATTTGGTAGGGCCCTAGTTATGAGGAGTAAATAACACTTCCTTATTTATTTTCTCCACACCAGTCATGATTTTATAGACCTCTATCATATCCCCCTTAGGCGTCTCTTTTCCAAGGTGAAAAGTACCAGTCTTATTAATCTCTCCTCATATGGCAGCTGTTCCATACCCCTAATAATTTTTGTTGCCCTTTGCTGAACCTTTTCCAATCCAAATATGTATTTTTTGAGATGGAGTGACCACATCTGCACGCAGTATTCAAGATGTGGGCATACCATGGATTTATAGAGAGGCAATATGATATTTTCGGTCTTATCTGTCCCTGTCTTAATGATTCCCAACATAGTTTGCCTTTTGACTGCCGCTGCACATTGAGTGGATGTTTTCAGAGAACTATCCACAATGACTCCAAGATCTTTTTCTTGAGTGGTAACAGCTAATTTGGACACAATCATTTTATATGTATGGTTGGGATTATGTTTTCCGATGTGCATTACTTTGCATTTATCAACATTAAATTTCATCTGCCATTTTATTGCCCGGTCACCCAATTTTATGAGGTTCTTTTGTAGCTCTTTGCAGTCTGCTTGGGACTTAACTATCTTGAGTAGTTTTGTATCATCTGCAAATTTTGCCACCTCACTGTTTACCCCTTTTTCAAGATCATTTATGAATATGTTGAATAGGAAAGGGCCCAGTACGGACCCCTGAGGGACACCACTATTTACCCCTCTCCATTCTGAAATCTGACGATTTATTTCTACCCTTTGTTTCCTGTGTTTTAACCAGTTGCCAAGAGGACCATCCCTCTTATCCCATGACAGCTTACTTTGTTTAAGAGTCTTTGGTGAGTCTTCTCCAAGGCTTTCTGAAAATCTAATTACACTATGTCCACTGGATCCCCCTGCTTGTTGACCCCCTCAAAGAATTCTAGTAGATTGGTGAGGCATGATTTCCCTTTACAAAAACCATGTTGACTTTCCCCCAACAAATTATGTTCATCTATGTATCTGACAATTTTGTTCTTTATTATATTTTCAGCCAGTTTGCCCAATACTGAAATCGGACTTACTGGCCTATAATTGCCAGGATCAACTCTGGAGTCCTTTTTAAAAATTGGCATCACATTAGCTATCCTCAGTCATTTAGTATAGAAGCTGATTTAAATTATAGGTTACAAACTACAGCTACTCAAACTCAAAACCATCTTCACCAAACAAGGACTCTCTATGAGAGTAGTAGATTGGATCATGGAATGGGCCACCCAAGTACCCTGAGACAACTTGCTTCCATAAAGAAATAAAACAATCCTCTGATTGCACTCTCCTAGTTGTCACTTACCACCCCACACGCGAATCCATATGGGGAAAATCATCAAACGACTGCCACCAATACCTGATGGGGACCTCATCCTGAAAGAAATCTTCCCTAAGCGCCCCCTCTTCTAGTAGAGAAGAGACTTGAATATAGATCTATGTGATGATGCATACAAACCCCACATTGGACAACAAGGGGTTAAGGAGCTGCTCTGGGTTCAGCCAGCCCTGCTCCACCACACCTACAAGACATAGACAGGCTGGAGGAGGTGTTCAAAGGGAAGCAGAACAGCTCATTTGTGGGCAGACCAGGGAAGGGAACAGATTTTCAGCTCTCCGCTCCTGAGGAAAAGGCCAAGGGAAGGGAGGAGCTTCCCCAACAATAATTGCCTGAAGGTCCCTCCTGAATGGCCTGTTTCTGCTCCTGCTACACCTGAGAAGGAGGCATCCTGCTCTCCCTCAGGCTACCCAGAAGGGGAGGGACTTTGTCACAGCTGGCTAAGTCACAGGAAGAGGCAAGTCACCACTGAGGTGGAGCAGCCAGTGGCAACAGACCCCAGTGTGCAGAGAGAGCTGCCATGCCACAGCTATCCATGAGGAGGTACCACCAGTGAGCCGACCCCTTCACAACTGGTGGAGAATGAAGGTATCCTTACCACCCCTAGAGACGGGGGAGGACTGACTGTCCCAGGCGGTCAAACACCCTAGACCTAGAGACATGGGTTGGTAGGTCAAACAACATGGACCTAGAGCATCTTCTTAAATGGATGACTGATCACCACCAGCAGCAGCAACAACTCTTGCAGCAAATTGCTGCCCAGCAGCAATAGTTGGTTTGGGATTTCAGGGGCCAACAACAGGACCAGCAGCAAAGACTGGTCCAACAGGACATGGCTTTGATGCAGCCCCGGGTTTCCCATGGGCTTCCTCTGGCCCTCAGGATGACTCAAAGGACTTCCTGAGAACATTTGAATGAGTTGTGATGGCAGCTCAGTGGCCACCTGACTAGTGGGCCATCCTGCTGGTGCCTTACCAGATGGGATAAGCTCAGGCTGCAGATCAGGGATGGATGCTGCCCAAGACTATGTACAGGTGAAAGCAGCCATACTTGACTACCTTAACATCATGGAGGAGACCTTCCAACAGAGGTTCCATGGGAAGTAATACCCTGGGAAACTCAGCCCTGAGGGGTCATCCAGAAAGTAAGAGACCTATGCTGGAGGCAGCTATAGCCGGAGACTCGGACTAGAGGAAAAGTGGCCAAGCTCATTGTGGTGGAGCACTTCACCCACATACTTCTGGCTGGGGGTAGGGATTGGGTGCTCAAACACTGGATGGAGTCCTTATCCAACATGGTCTGGCTGATGGAGAATTATTTAGTGGCAGAGATGGCTCTGGTTGCCTAACGCAAGCAACTGCCTCAGGCTAAGGGGGCCCCTCTATTCAAGGGAGAGTCCACCCAAGGGCGTCCGTGATTGGGGAGAGTGGTCTCAGAAGCTCCAGCTCTAAGGGGCCCAGCAAGCCATTGAGCCCTGGACTGTGCCCCAGTGGGAAAAAGCATCTCAGGCTCCAGCCTGGACAAAGACCCTTGGGACCCCTGTGGGCTCCTCTGCTGAAAAGCCAGGAAGTGGGAGCAGACAAGTCACATAGAGAAGGGCTACTTCGGATATCATTCTCAGAGTCAGCAGCCACTCGGCCAGCAGTGGGGGCTTACTTTTCATGTGGGCACCCAGTCACTGGTACCATAAGTGCCCCTACATTGAATGTGGTTATGGAAAGGTGTGGATGGCAGAAAGCCAGGCCCATAAGCAAAGTCCTGCTAAAGTAACGGTCCCTGTGCAGAAAAATTGAACTGAGGCAACAGGCCTGGTGGATTCAGGGTGTGAGCAGACCCTAGTCCAGGACAAGTTGGTCCCAAACTCTGAGGCTCCAGGGAGACTGTCTTCCTGTAGTATATCCATGGAGGTGCTCAACCCTATTCTAGTGCACATGTTCAGCTGACTGTAAGGGAAACCATGAAGTTCCATGTAGTGGGGCTGGCCTTGACACTAGCCTACCCCATTATCTTGGATTGGGCTTGAGTGTATTCCTCTGTGGTACTTAAGGGGTTTAAACCAACTCCTGAGACCCCAGAGGGAGTATCAGAGGGACCCTGGGAGACAGGAGCCCAAAACCTGCGACATTGGCAGGTGTAGGTGAGGCGCTGAATCCTGGAGAGGGTGGGAGCTGGTCAAAGGGAAGCTCCTCCAGAAGGAGTTCATAACAATGAATCAATATTGGCCCTACCAAGGGAGAGGGACATTCTAACCGGAGACAGATTTCACAGTGGACCATACAGAGGTTGAAACCTTGAGCCGGGCTTAAGACCAACTGCCAGTGGTTAATTGTGAAGTGATAGTTCCACAGAGAGGAGAGCCTGGTTTGAACTCCAGGAAGAACTACCACCAGCTGGAGACAGACTAGCTGATGGGGGAAAGTTCAGTTGCAACTCCTCATTCCAAGGCCTCATGGGTGCAAAGTCAAGCAACTAGCTCATGCTATCCCCTTTGCGGCTCACCTCAGTCATGAGAAGATCCTGGCCAGGATTTTGGATCACTTCTTTTTGCCCAGAATTCACCAAGAAATTAAAGACTTTTGCAGCTCCTGCCCCAAATGCCAACTTGTAGGACCTAAAAGGGGGACAAATCCACTCTGGTCCCCCTTCCTGTAGTCGACATCCCCTTTTAAAGGATTGGGATGGACCTCATCAGACCCTTGGAAAAATGTGCAGCTGGGTATAAATACATATTAGTTATAGTTTAATTATGCTACCCACTATGCTGAGGCAATCCCATTGCACAACAGCAATGCAAAGACTATTACTGCAGAACTGCTAAAAGTCTTTGCCAGAATAGGGGTACCTAAGGAGATCCTCATGGATCAAAGCACCAACTTTACATGTTGGCTGCTGAAACAAGTATGTAATCTTCAAAAATAAACATTTTACATACATCTGTCTGTCATTCACAAATGGATGGTTTGGTTGAATGATTCAACCAGACCCTAAAAAAAAATGTTCATTGCTGAGGACCTTCGTCACTGGGATCAGCTTATCCCTCCCCTGTTGTTTGCTATTCGAGAAGTCCCCCAATCATCTACAGGGTTCTCCCCATTTGAACTCCCATATAGGAATTAACTCTGGGGGAATTCTTGATCTGGTCTATGAGAGGGACAGGCTCCTAGGATGAAGAATCTTATACAGTATGTACTGAAATTCCAGGAATGGCTTGAAACCCTTTCTTTGCCAAAGAAAACCACCTCAGTCGTCAATGGACCCAGGATCGCAACTATAACAAAGGGGTGCGTATGTGCATATG